>NC_058372.1:47485750-48130000 GCF_018350175.1 Felis catus
TTCAAAATAAAAGAAGAAATAAGTATAATGTGCTGACAAGTGTCAGGCGAGTACACTAAAAGGCACATGAAGGCATACAAGGAAGATATGCTGATTCTGGAGGAAGGCTCACATACACTGTTGTCATATATAATCACTGGTCTCAAGTCCTATAACACTGCTGCTCAAAAGGTGTCCATTTACCTACAGCATGAGCATTGCCTGATGCAGAATCTTAGCCTATTTAGATGCTCAAGACTTAGATTGTTGAGATAATTGATTCTTCTAACATAACGGAAAAGTGAGCTTATGAACATTCCTTGTTTCTGTATTTCTGGGCATATTAGGGGTGGAAAGATATATATTTCTCATTCTATATCTTTAGGTGATGGAGATGCTGTTTGAAGTACTGAGAGTCCAGATGTTATCAGTTTTTATGATACACTGTAATAGCCTCAAAAATTATTATTTTTCTAGAGCTCATCAATGAATTTAGTATGCAAGTGACTAAAGCATAGCAGAGTGAAAGAAGGGAAGAAATGGTTTATTAAAGTGTCTGAAAACTTGTCTTTACACTTGCTTATCTTTAGACAAACCTGGCTGAGGAACTGGCCGTATCCTGTATCATGTAGATGCAACAGACCCTAAAGAGAAGAGATTCATTCCAGGAGGATATTGAATAACAAATGAAGAATGACAGATTAAACTTTACGCTGACCTTAGCAAATAGGGATTGGGGGAAAATGTAATTAGCAAGTTTCTTAGAGTTTGTATAGAAAAAAATGCAAATTCCCATTTAAACTATAATCAGGAACTGACAATCCCTCCCACTTCATTAAGATAGAAACCTGTCTTTCATACTAAGGTCTGGCGGTATTGACACATCTGTGCAGGAAGTGTGTCAAGTCTGCCTGAGTCTGTGTGTGAATGTGTGTGGGTGCATAGCACTTTGTCAGGAACACACCCATTGAAAATCAGAATTGCATGACCATCGACCTCTGTTCATATGTTCTGTCTCCAGGACCTGTCACTTTTTAAAGTAGTATATAATTTTTTTTTATTTGAGAGTGGTCGAAATGTTTCTGAATTAAACATAAAGACTCAAGGTTCAAGCCCTGGGCTTGCCATTTACCTTCTGTGTAATCTTTCAATTTTCTTTGAGCCTCATTTTCCATTTACAAAATGATGTCACTGTAATAGAAACAACCTTCTCATCCTGAAATCCATGATTCTATGACCTTAATCTCTAAATTCTAACGTACTTGGTTTCTTTCTATAATCAACAGGTACATCATAGCACCTGTAAGAATAGCTGAATCATTCTTTGCAGTTAGATGAATGTCACCTAAATCACTGAACATAGGGATATGATTGTTCTGCAACTTTAAAGTACCCACTCTTTATGAGGTATTGTGGTTAGTCTTGACAGGGTTTAAGCTTCTAAATTAAGAATTATTTGGGGCACTTGGGTGGCTCGGTTGGTTGAGCATCTGAATCTTGATTTCAGCTTAGGTCATGATCCCAGGGTCTTGGGAACAAGAACCATGTTGGGCTCCACTCTGAGAGTGGAGCCTGCTTAAGATTATCTCTCTCTCTGCCCCTCCCCCACTCTCTCTCTCTCTCTCTCTCTCTCTCTCTCTCTGGGAGGAGAAAAGAATTGTTAGAAGGAAGTGAAGACACAAATAGAAACAACTCAAATCTGATTTCAAATGTAAAAGTAAATTCTCTTGGAGTTTCAGAGCAAGTCAAAATGGTCTTACTGAGGAGTGGTTGAAACGGAGGAGAATCAGAATCTGTTTCATGATGTAGGTTTAAAGGAATAGCAGAATTGCAACAAGTGGAAAATTTGGGGAGAGGGTGTTCCTAAAGCAGTGAAAACATTAATAATATAACACAGTTTGTAAAACTCAGGACATTTTAGAGAGAAGGTTCAGTTTTTCTGGAATATAGAGTTTGTGTAGGGCATATTTTGAATGTTGAGGCAGTAACTCTTTATGAAAGGAATTGTTTTAAGTCTTTATTTTTTATTTTTAAGGGAACAGGTTGTTGACAAAGAAAAACAGATGAAACAGAATAAGTCATGTTCTTTACTATATTCTTAAGTGGCTCAAATTATTATTTTTAACACAAAGTAATGGATAGGATTATCTCTTATGTAGAATACTTTTTATCTAGAGCATCTTTATGATGTTCTTTCTGTGCTGGGGAGAAGATAGTCAGGCTTGAAATTTGTATTAAAGCACTTGAACTCAAATGTATCAGAAGATGTATATCATTCTGGGAACAGTAGCTACGGGACGCAGTGAGCGGTTTCCTTTATCTTATCATGAGTTCATTGTTATTTATGGTTAGTATAAAGAAAGCTTTAAATGGAAGAAAATTTCTACTTTATGATTTTTCTGTAGCCAAATAAATTATATAGAAGTGTTATCAGTGATGATATAAATAGATTTTTATTATTAATTTTTTTTTTCTGTTAAAAGATGATTTGGTAGTTGGGTATTGAATTTGTTCTTTTTCTTTTTCTTTTTTTCTCTTTTTTTTTTTTCTCATAATGCTGTTTGAAATTGTGTCACAAACCTCAACTTTGGGGAATTTCCATATTGCCTCTTTGGGGATTTAATAATTTATCACTTTTGCATCATTACACAAATTAACCACAATCCTATCACCTTCTGTGGGTTACCTTTGCAACTGTAAATTGTATAATTGCTTTAGTGGTTTGCACACGTCATTAGTCAGGAACACTGTAATTAAATGTAAAGTGAGAATTGTCTTTCATAAGCAAATTGAGTGTGTGGGGGCCTAACAGACAAACTGAAAAATAGGAGTATTGGTTTTGTTTATTTGGGTTTGGGAGTACTGAAGTGCTTGCTCAGATCTTCAGAGGAGCCAGAAAGTAGAAAAAGGTGGTACATGTTGTAACACTTTTTTTTTTAAGTCACACACCTACACACAGTATTATTCAGAAAGACATGTTTCCCTTCTTAATGTGAGCCTTGTGTTGGTGAAAGGTAACAAAATAACAACTTTGGGGGAAAGCGTTTCCCATCCAGAGATGTGGTACCCGATCGACAATGACAAGGCTAAACCTCCCCCCTCACCTCCACCAGCTCATCTCAGCCAAGCAGAAGCTGGCAGCCGCTGAAACGCTGAAACGCCTGCTCAGGATTCACATCCTGTGCCTGTTCAGCCACTATCTTCTCTGCAGAGACCACCAGCAGGGGAGCTAATCACTTGCAAGTCTGTAAGGTGGACCCTCCCCACCCAGGAGCGGCTGAACCAAGGTCACTTCTTTCACAGCTATCCCATAGCCCAGCTGTGAACGGTTATTAACCAGTGAGGACTCGTGCCAGTAACGATGGGGGGGGGGGGGTTGCATTGGACCTGGAAACAAAGGCTCCATAATGCATCCCTGTAGTCCTCCACGTCCCCACTAGTCTTGCTACAGTTCTAAAATGAGATCTTAAAAGTCCCTGCAAATTCTTTTTTCCTTCACTGGGTGTATATTTTTACTCTCTGTCTGGTCTCCATTTCTCTCTGCATAAGCAGTTTTAGGCTTTATTTAAGTGTTGCATTTCCAAGTGTTCATGACTTTGTGCAGGGCTCGCCACACATCACTCATGCCTTATTTTACAGGGTGAGCGGGTAATTAGCATCTTTCACAATTAGCCAGGATTTGCTCTGCTAATTTCATTCCCTGATGAAGGTGCTAACTTGGCGTGAAACTGTAATATGTTGGGTGATTTATTAAGTCTCTACTGATGGGTGGAAATCACATGCCGTGCCTTTACTGTTGAGAAAGTTAACAGCATCCATTTGTAAGAGATGGTATTTGAAAAGTGATGTTGGTATGATTGAATGTGTGAATGTATAATGAAGTCAACCCAGATAGCCCTTTTCTGATTAAATTGTATTAAAATTATGTGGCAGTTCCTTGAAAAGAGACTCTTAAGAAAGAAATATGTGCTCATCTTTTAAGAGTAGCTGTCAGTCACAGTCTGTCACTCAGGGCTATGGAGGAAAAAGTCATACCTGCTTTTTAAGCAACAAATAGAAGACACCATACTGATATGAAAGCCTTTTGCCTACACAAGCTGTAACATAACTTTTAACAACACAAGGAGCACACTTCTTTAAGAAATCTCTACATTAAGCAGTTTGGCACATATACCGTTAGATTTACTGTAATGAGTTTCCCTTATCTTATTTCCACGCCAAGCATGAGTTTTTAATATTTAGTATGAGAATTCATAATCAATCAAGAAATACTATCTTGAAAGTTAGGTTCCTGACAATCTGAATTATACCTGTTGCTCTTCCTCATTTATCCTGAGTTTCTAAAGGAAGGTATTGTTTTTAAAGTTCCTTTATCCTGGATAACTCTGGAGGATGTCATCTTAACCAAGTGATTAAAGTTAACATCAGTGATGGGGAAAACTGACATTTAAGTGCCTCTTGACAAGGTGTTTCAAGAGGGACACTTTATGCAGGATTCTTGTCAAAAATTAAAGAATCAAACATTAGATGTTCATCAGGAAAGAACAGCAGAAATTGAGGAATACACTATAACATCCTTCCTAAATGATTTTGAAGTATTCTTTAAAAAGATTTATGTCAGGAAAGGTAGAGAGTGGCTTAGGAATGGTGTCAGATTAAAGGAGACAAAGGAGATATGGAACTAACACAATGCGTGTCTTGTAGTGGGTTCTTGTTGGGGTACATTGCTGTAATGATATTATCGAGGCGACTTGGTAAAACGTGAATATGGATTTTATATTTGACAATAGTATCACATCAATTTTAAATTTATTTAATTTTATAGGCATACTGTGACTATGTAAGATAATGTCTTTGTTCCAGAAGGATATATGCTGATATATTAGAGGTGAAAAATCTTTAGGTGTGCAACTCACTCTCAACTGATCCATTCAATAAATAAATAAAGTACATACATCTGTATACATTGTATATCTATTCAAAGAAAGTGAAAGAGAGGAAAAGCATATGTGGCAAAGAGTTTAGGATTAGTGCATCTAGGGGAGGACATCTGGGAACTTGTTGTAACCTTCTGGCAGTTTTCTGTAAGGTTGATTTCTTTTCCAAAATACAAACTGAAAAATGTGTAGTATGTGAAGTCACATAACGTACTCAATGGCATTCATCTTAAATGGCATATTTTCCATTGGTTTCAGTTTTTAAAAGTCCTCAAGACTCAATTAGGTTTGGCTTTTAAGAACAGAAGAATTACATGCTCAATATTCTCATGCACTGAAATTCTTAGCCCTTTCCATGTACATAAAATCACAAGGGACTAGAATATTTAGAACTTGAGAGAATATTAGGAAAGATTGAAAATAGTTTCGTAGTAAAAAATTCTACACCCATCCAAGCCATAAATCAAGGGTGATACTAAAATAAATGACATTTACCAGCATGTAATTAAAAAACATCTATTTACCACTCACTCTTTCAAGAAGCTAATGGAGAGCAAAATCGACCATTAAAAAAAAATAATACATAAACAAGAAAAGGAAGGAAGAAGACATAGGAATCCTAGGATTCCTAGGTTTATCAGGAGAGGAGAATTAGAATAGACCATCTAAAAGAGATGTTTCAAAAAAGGAAATTGGACTGGCACATCATTTCATATGCTAGAATACACTGAAGGAACTTTTGTAGTTCTCTCTGAGATTTCATAATAGAGAAATAAGACATTTGTAAACAAATATCAATGGTTATTATTCTAAATTAAACCCAAAGAATGCATATGTAATTGCAGTGTTTTTTTCCTCAGTATATTATTAATCACAATATGCTATTCAGTATCCGATAATGTTATTGAACCATGTTAATGTAAATGTTGGAGAGAGGAATTTTAAAAATAATGTAATCTCTCTGAGAGGATAAGAAGAGATAGAAGTTATGGATAGTGAAATGATGTTTTGAGTGCTAAGTCCCCATCCAATATAGAAAGTTAATAAATAACCTCTGAAACTGAATCAGAAGTGGTAGCATAAACATATTATATAGAAATAGGGAGGCAAAAATAGATTAGATAGTGAAAAGGTACTAAGGAATGGAATTCAGAAGTGGGGAATGGTGGAGCAGGGGTTGCTATCCTTTTTAAGTCTAAAGTACTATTTGATCGGGGCGCTTGGGTGGCTCCGTTGGTTAAGTGGACAACTCTTGACTTCGGCTCAGGTCATGATCTCACAGTTCATGGGATTGAGCCCTTTGTTGGGCTCTGTGCTATCAGCACAGCATAGCTGATAGCACAGAACCTGCTTGGGATTCTTTCTCTCACTCTCTCAAAATAAGTAAATAAAAGTGAAACTTTAAAGTACTATTTGATCTTTTAGGAACACATACATCTACTCTTGGATAATAATAAAAATTAAAATCGAGCCCAATATAATCATACAAATTAAAACACAAATTAGGATTAAAAACAATTATACAGATCCCAGAAAAGAAGATTTGCATACATCGTCTCCTTTAAAACTCAAAGCAGTCTGAGTGTCATCTTTTTGTCTTCTCTACATAATATTTATGAGAAAAGAGAAACTTAACAGTGCAATAACTTACCAAGATCACACAATATGACTGCTGGAAGAACTCAGAATCATGTCTGTCAGATTTTCAAACCAGTTTTTTAAATACACACCAAATGCTACTTCATTTACCTCATTCATTCACTCAGTAAATATGTACTTAGATACTTCTATGTTAAAAGAGCTGAATTAAGCACAGGGTATATAGAAGTGCTTAGCTAATGAGGGAGTTAAATACATTACTACAACATCATTTAATTACCACCATGATATGTACTAAGAACAAAGTGCCACTTTCCCACATCTAGATTTTTTTTTTTTTTAGTTCAACCCTTTATGTCCTGTCCCAGAAAATTCTCTGACAAGAGACATAGAATGCCACAGACTCTTCTTAATGCCCAGGAACGTGTTACCCAGAAATGTGGGAGAGTGGACACATTACAGACAAAAATTTTGATCGATGAATAAATTAATTCCTCTTTCTTTTCTGTGAGGCACACTCCTGAGACATAGTTAGTATCGCTGTTCAAAAACTGGTCCCATGAGATAAAGAAGTAAGTCTACTTAGCAATATCCTGCACGACACTGAACGTTTCTATTGTCTATTAAGGATCTATGTCTATAAATCCTACTAAGGATTTATAAACCATCAATTTTTAGTAATATGTAGAGGAAGAAAATTCAGGAAAGGAGTCAACAAAATCAGTGCCAGGAAGAGAACCAAGTGGCAGCAGTACCAGGAAAGGAATTAGTGAAAGTTAAGGAAATGCATTCCTCATGTGGGTAAAATTTAAGGATGCTCTATTCATATGAGAAAGAGAGGATTTAAATGAAAACATAGGATTAAGGGAGAGATTTCTTAAAAATGGGAGTAATTTACATGGGTTCACAGGATGAAGGAAAGAAGTCAAAATAGAGAGAAATAGAAAACGATTGAGGTGTCACAGAAAAACCAGGACATGGACTTAGAGGTAGCAGATTAAGCTGAGACAGGTGAAGCCCTTTACTGTCTGAGACAGTAGGGAGGTAGTACTGAGAGGGCAGAGATAGATCAGGATAGTTAGGATAGCTCTTGCTTGGCTGACTTTGTATTTGTTTCCTTTACAAGTGGTAGATGCGTCAGTGGTGGTGGGAGGAGTATGAGGCCCTGATAAGTACAGAAGGTATGGAGGTCTCCTTTTGGGTTGTAAGGAAAGTTGCTGAACATAGGAGACTTAAATGCTGACTAGAGGATAATCAGGGATCATACACGTGCTCTGGCAGCACAGAGCAACACGGTATAAACGACAGGGGTTGGATCAATCCAAGGTTAGAGTTTTTCAGGGTGGGTTGGGCAAAGGAGTTGAAAGTAATGGTAAGCAAGCAGTTGAAATTGATCATCAGTGGTAACAGGCTTGCACTGGCAATGAATTGGGATAGAAAAATGTGTATCTTCCCTTTGTTGAAAGAGGCAATCTAGGACTATTGTAAGTGCAGATATAATATTGTTTGACATGATGCCTACAAGTTATATTTAATCACAAAATATAGATGATATGGTGAAAACCAAACTTATTTGCCCAAACATGCGTGGACCCTTGCCCCTTTCTATGAAATATGACTATTTTTTAACGTTTATTTATTTATTTATTTTTTTGAGACAGAGAGAGACAGAGCATGAACGGGGGAGGGGCAGAGAGAGAGGGAGACACAGAATCGGAAACAGGCTCCAGGCTCCGAGCTGTCCGCACAGAGCCTGACGCGGGGCTCGAACTCACAGACCGTGAGATCATGACCCCAGCCGAAGTCGGACGCTCAACGACTGAGCCACCCAGGCGCCCCGAAATATGACTATTTTGAAGCAAGTTGTAATAAGAATCATATAGGGCTTTTTCTATTTAAAAATGTGTTTTCAACCGAGGGGAGGGGAATTAAAAAATAAGAATATTTTTTCTTGTAATTTTTACATGTCACTGAATACATTTTTAGCTTGCTGTCTTTTTGACTATAGTGAGAAAGTGTGTAAGGGTGTGTGAGCATGCGTGTATACGCATACATGTAAAGATACTGTCATCAGGATCTGAAGACCAGTTATCACTGATATATGAGTCACAGGTTCCTAGACTGCTAGATGAGGGGACAGCGATGCTGCTGCTGTGAGCCTTCCCTATGACACCAGACGGAGCTCTGGCTACATCTCTGCCAGGCCTGTAGCAGCTGAGAGGCAAGAGGAGTTTCTCATTCAAAATGCTCCACAGCTGGAGTCTTGTTTGTAATATCAGCCTATGCCTCTAGGCTCTAACCTTTCAGAATGGACTTCAGGTGATTGTCCATTCAGTTCTGCAGGCTGTTTAATCTGTTGCTGTTTTGGACATAAAAGACAATCTTTTCTCATCAGAAAGAAAACAAAATTATTTCTCCTTTGCTAATTTTTTGAGTCCAATTTTCTTTTTTATTAAAATATATACAATAAAAAAGGAGATATCTCCTAAATGACTTAATATGTGCATTATAGAAAAAGTGTTGATTTTAATCTTTTTAAAATAATGAAAATAATTTCAGTAAAATCTCTTTATCTGAAACTCAAGTGACTTAAAAGAAGGAGAAAATTATAGGGTTGAGATTTATCAATTTTTTAAATATGAAGAATTAGAAAAACCTGTTGTTTGTTCTTGTAATGTACAGGTTCTTTTTTAATAACATAGCTTAAAATTTATGAGATTTTATTGTAAAAGCAATAGTAAAAGTAATATCCAGAAATGTTATGGTAAAAAAAAAGTTTTTTTCTAATCTATTCCTATATTTCATCTTGAAAATAATTCCTTCTTTGTATTTAATATATCAAAGAAATTTCAAAAAGTGATTTGATTTCCATGTATATGAAGTTTTTATCAATAAATTAACAGATAGAAAAAAAATTCTTTTTAATGCATTGTGAGACCTGGTTGTTCTGTTTAGAAAGTGAAATGAAAAGACAGGAATCTTTGACTTAGTGTTAGCTCTGATTTCTAGTCTCAATTATTCCACCCACTGTATGACTTGAATAAATCATTTAATATGTTCAGACCTCAGTTACTTAATCTGAAAGAATGACATGCCACTTTATCCTGAAATACAATGGTTTAATTCTTACTTGCAAAAGGCCAATTACTCCTTTTCTATAAATTCAAAGTTCTCTCCTCAGCTATCATCTTAATGGCATCTTTAAAAAATGTAATGCATTTAATTCTTCTTGAAACTCCCTGTCAGAACTGCTGCTCATATGCGTAGTGCTTCTTCGAAAATTAACTGCATTGGTATCCATGACTGCATTCTTCTAGTCTTTTTTCCCCTTTACTGACTCCTTTCCTTGGTCCTCCTTCTGAGTGTCCCTCTGAACTGTTTATGGCATAACTGATGAGTTCATCATGTCATTCTCTCTCTATATGTATATATATATATATATATATATATATATATATATATATATATGACATTGTGTTATTTATTTTTCTCATTCTGTCATTAAGCATAATGCTTTAGAATGATATTTCAGGGTATAGAACATTGCCCAATGGAACATAATAAAATGCAATAAACTAGTTGGTCTCAAGGTGGAAGGAATCCAGGTGATTTACGTTGTTAAAATGTCTATAAATTTCTAAATATACTAAAGTGAGCTGGAAGAACCAGTGAGCTATTCATTCATTCTTAGATCTTTTTATTCTCCTCTGAACAGAGTGGATATTAGAAAGAAAAAAAAAAATTAGATTATGTTTTTCCTCAGGTAGTTAGGCCAAAGACAAAAAGCAAGATTGAATTGAGAGAAACGAAGAGAATTGATACGAATTATATTCTCAGTTTTCTATTTTTCCAATCACAAAGATTAATTACCTGTTTTCCAAATGCAGCATCTCCTATTTTTAAAACAATAACTTAAAACAACACACACACTATTCATCACACTCAAAACTTTCACAAATATGTGATTTTAATTGTACAGTTCCTAACTCTGTCACTCTGTGACTTCAGCAGTTGTATTTCCTAACCTCTTGAGTAAGACATATATATCTAGGAAAATCCAGCTTCAAGAAAAATGGTTTGTCTTCTTAATACTAAATATCTATAGTTTCTATTTCTAATGGCTTTTTTTCATATATTTATTACCTCATTATAGATGACTTCCAGATTTTATTCATATCCATAACTTCTTGCCTGATACACATATCCAGTTACAAAACTACACAAAGACTCAACTATCTCACATTTCTAATCTATAATTTGAATAATTTATCTAAAGATGATATCATCACATTCCTTCCAAAGAAGGTTCTCCTTCAGATCTTCCACAGGGCTGTACTTAGTCTCATCACTTATTCAATCTCCCATGCTGGGAAACATGGAGCTAACTTTGATCCTTTCTTTTCTTTCAACTCTTTTATCTAGTCTGATCCTAAGTCAGGATGTATTTTTCTTCATAACATCCCAGGGACAATAGACCTGGAACTTAAGGAAAATGGTTACTAGTTCCTAGTTGAAGACGTGAACAAAGAGAAATAACGAGATGCTAAACACATTACATTCTGAAGATCACAAACATCCTTAGAAGAGGTTAAGGGGCCATGGAACATAGTCAGTGAAGACTAAAAAGGAGAAATAGAGGCACCTGTGTGGTTCAGTCAGATAAGCTTCTGACACTTGATTTTAGCTCAGGTCATGATATCATGTTTTGTGGGATTGTGCCATGTGTCCAGCTCTGAGTTGACAGCACGGAGCCTGCTTGGAATTCTCTCTCTCTCTCTCTCTCTCTCTCTCTCTCTTGCTCTCGTTCTCACTCTCCACCCCTACTCCATATGCATGCTCTATCTCTACATAAATAACTGTTTAAAAAAATAAAGAATTGGGATTATGCAATGTTATGCCAGTTCAGAAAGATGAAACAAAACAATACTTGGAATTTTCCAAAGATCAATCTACCAAAGTTATACAAAAAAAGATTGAAGAAGGGAGTGGTTGTAGTGATCAAGTGTGCATTTAGGAAGACAATAAATAGAATGATTATGCTCCTTACTTTTGTTGGTGTAAATTACAGTAATAGACTTTCTAATGTTACATTATGCTTACATTTCTGAATTTACTGGATAATTGTTTTCATAGCTACCTAGCATCTGAACCTCTACAAAATTTTGCTCTCTTACTCCTTTCTAAAGTTTGCATAAAATATTTGCTTGAAGCTTTCATAGAATTTAGCTATTTTTTACATTAATCTAGGGGGAGTTAAGGTGGGTAATTCATTAAGATTTCTTGAGATTGCTTTTGTGCCCTACCTTTTTCCACATCGTTTAGATTTTAAGACATTAAATTCTTCTACTTTAATTCATTAAAACTATTTATTTGAGAATATTAATAAACAGAACAGATAAATATCCCTACTCTCAAGGAGTGTCTACGTTAGGGGAAGAAGTCAGAAAATAAATAATAAATACAGTAAATAGTAAATTATATACTATGTTTGAAGATTGAAAGGTATTAGGAGTGCTGTGGGAAACAGATTGCAATATTAAATAGGCTGGTCAAAGTAGGTCTAACTGAGAAGCTGAAATATCAGCAAAGATTTGGGGTGTTCACCTGTCATCTGAAAATAAACTTTATAGACAGAGGAACAATTTAAAAAAATCACTAATACAAATTATGTTTGACTTGTTCAGAAATTAGCAAGTAGCCAGCATGGCTAGAAATGAGGTAACAAGGGGGGAGAGTTGTAGGGTATGAAGTCATAATAATAGGGCAAGAGTTTAAGGAGTAGGCTTTTACTTTGAATGTAAAGAGAGAGAGCTTTAAGGAGTGTTCTAGACAAGAAACTGATGATTCAATTTTCTTTTTTTATAAAAAGTTTATCCAAGTATAATATGCACACAGAAATATGAGCAAATCATGAGCGTTAACCTTAATGAACTATCATAAATTCAACATACCATTGTAACATTGTGTCTGTGATATCAAGTATGAACCCAGAAGTCCATAAGCTATCCAGAAGACCTCTCTTACTTTTCCCAATTATCGCATGTCTTATATTGTATAGATACAGTATATAAACAACTGTATAGATACAACTGAAGTTATAAGATAAGACGCATGGACTCTATATCCCATGGAATTTTTTATTATTTTTTTTAAAAACAAATTTGATAGTATTTTGAGAGAGAGAGAGTGTGTGTGAGTGGGAGAGAGGCAGAGAGAGGGAGACACAGAATCTGAAATAGGCTCCAGGCTCTGAACTGTCAGCAGAGTCCAATAGGGGCTCAAACCCAGGAACCACGAGATCATGACCTGAGCTGAAGTCCGATGCTTAACTGACTGAGCCACCCAGCACCCCTCCACGGAATCTCTTTATCATCGTTTAACTATGTCTAGTCTAAGCTGTGAAGAGCAGCATAAATGCCTATTTTCCAATCCAAGGAAAATTTCTCATAACACCTTACATAATATTGTTGACTTACTGCAAATTCTAATCTCTATAGTTTACATTGTACCTGTGGTAATATTATTCGATCCCTGAGTTAATGTTAACTTATTTTCTTTTTTTATCTCCAGAATTGTCTTTCTTAATTATATTTAGGGAATTTTACTCTCATACTTTAAATTTTCCAATTATTCCCAAAGTCTGCCCCCTGCCTATTTTTACCGTCCTATAACACACTTACTTTGTATTACTGTCATTCTAAACTTATTTCTGTGTCCCTTATATGCTTGGGTAACATGTTACGTCTCCTCCTTACCTTCTGGATATAGGTTTGGGAGACAGGAAACTGTAATAATGATACTAAAGAAAAATGGGATATTATAGTGCACTTGACTTATTGCTATTCTTCCAGGTTTTTTGGAGGTTTTTTGTTTTTGTTTTTTCTTTGTTTGTTTGTTTTGTTTTTGGAAAATGTAGCATTTTTCCATAAATCATTTATCTGTTTTTAAAATCAATATTTGATTTATTTTTCTGCTTTATTTTTTGGAACCTTTTAGCAGAACACACTCTGTGTTTTATTTCATCTTTATTTCACTTTAGCACTTTGAACCTGGTCAGTACTCAATTAGTTCAATATTAGTTCATTAGTTAAATGAAGAATAATTTTCAAGTAGAAAATTCAGATATGGATGTGAAGTTGATCTCAGTTAAAGTATCAAATGTAGAAATCAGCCTTCTTTTGAGAGGCTAGTACAGGGAAAGCGCTTGAAAGATAAGGTGAATATTAGTCTATGACCTAACACTACTCCACTGGAGTAGGCAAAATAATTTTAACTTAATAAATCTGTGAGTGAAATCCTTTATTGTTTATTTTGGAAAATTTTGATTGTTTAGGAGAATAAGTAGTTATTACTTAAAAAGACCCTATTTTTACATGTATAAATACTAACAGTTCTTGCAAAAAATAAATCTAAACCCCCATAATTAGGTTTGACTCATAAGTGAAATAATAAGACCTTTTATTAAGCCTGATCTCAATGTTTTCATTTAAATTTTAGTCATCTATTTCTGGCACATTTCCTAGATATGTGAAGTATATTTTGGGATAGAATAATACTTAAAACCAATAAATCTTGGCAAGAAGAATGGATATTCATTATCAGAGAGACCAGAAGTATAGTGTATAGATATACCTCTTCTAACTATAAGACATTCAAGCAAAATATGAAGATGACATGAATATAAGGTTTTGGCAAATTAACTAAAGCAAGTATAGAATCTAAAGCAAAGAAATAATGTTACCTCTTATGGTAACTTGTTTATTTACCAATTTTAGAGCTAAGAATTCATTAATACACTGGTGATGGTATGGAAGGCAATCCCACTACATACTTTTGCTGTTGTATAACAATGGCCATGATACACTTGGCTAGTGCTCGTGCCTTCTTAATATGCTTAGACAAGATTTATTTGAGCTCTAAGAAATGTTTATAATAATGACTTCCCCAGAGTACATTTGGGTACTATTGGCAGCTTGGTGGCTAGCAAAACGATCTGCAATACTGTCACTTTTCCAGGACAGATGAGGTTACAGGAATGGCATACTGCCCCTGAAATCTGTGCCAATATTCTACAGAATACACAGATATCCAGGATGCTTCAAAACACTGTTGAAACCCAGATTTCTGTGAACCTTCTTCCTTCATTTGTCTGCTTCTCATGGCTATAATTAAGACAGGAAAGAAGCCAAAGGCAAGGGCAAATTCAATTTAATTTTAATATTATTTCTTCTCTAAGAAGCATTCCTTTATAGTAGTTTTCTAGAGACAAAGTCACTTCCAGCATATGAACTAGTATCTAGAGCTAACACAAGCCAGGGATCCATAGAAATACACATCTCAGTATCTTCAGAGATTAAAATGTCGTAGGTCAGAGTTGTTCCAGAATTATGCTCTGAACTGGCTTCTTAAAATTACACACTTTTGAATTGGAAGAACTATCCAAGCTCACTCAATTTAACTATTTCACAGATGGAAAGACTGAAAGCCAGAGTGGCCAAGTGGCCTGCCCCATGCCATTGGTTATCCAGAAGGTTATGAGAGAAAATTCCTTAAAGCCTAAGTCCGACTTAGTCAAGTTTATTTTTCCTTTCTTTTCTGTTTCATTTCCATTTTCTGTAGAAGAGTTGAGAAATCACAGAAAATTACCTTAGGTGAGCCCCAAGCATTTTGTCACCTTTTCTTTTACAAATGGACGAAACCATATAATCAGCTTTGAACTTTTCTAGTTCTCCCTTTTATCTTTTCTGTGATTCCTTATACCAGATGCTGTTTCATTTTTTCTGCAATTATTCTTCAATTTTATTAAATTTCAGTGTGACCTTGAAGCCACGACAAAGTTTGCTTATTCAGAGAGCTAGGCAAATATAATACTGTTAAGCATGGCAAACAACATACAAGGAACAAGATAAAGGTAATTTCTACAAAGGTTGTATCCTAAATTATTCTGGCATAGAAATTCAAAAGGTAAAAAGTAAAGAAAGGCTGTCTTAAAATCATTGAAAAATGTATGATCGCATGTCTACTATAGTACACATGATGTATAAGCATAGTTAAGCCTCTGATATAGATTGGGGATGACTCTCCCAAACATGCTCATTCCAGTTCTTTACCAAGTCCAACCCAAGGGAAGTGAATTGCCCTCCAGTCTTCCCCGAAGTAAATCAGCTATATATACAAAGCCCCTCTGCTCCATGGCAGCTTTACTTCTCTCTGTCTTGTGCAATATTGATAACTATCAACAAGCCAGAAAGGAAGATGGAAACGTTGGGAGTAATAAAGGCAGGAAGCTCAATTTGGTAGAAGAAAGATATCCCAGTAATATAACCTTGGCCAAGGCAGGCAGCAGAGCAGAAGCACTTTGAACTTTTTAGAATGTTGCAACTACCAGTTAATTGTAGGTGGCAAGGATCTGAGTTAACATGCTTTACTAAACAGGCGGAACAACGAGACATTAGAAAACATGGAAAGTTCGAAAATATACTTCATTCACTGTAATGTTGTAATCACACAGTGTTTATGAATGAAAAATATATAACAAATGTGTTATATGTAATATGAATATTATATTATATACATGCAATTTTAGGGAAATCATCCACAAAATATAGATGAGCAACATTTACTTCTGAGATGCATGTAGTTTTGAGAAAAGGTACATTTGCTTTAGCTTTGTGCTCTGTATGTTAAGTGATGTCCAGAAGAAAAATTAGAAAGAAAATGATAGCTGTGTTAACCTAGTAAAAGAGTAGTCTGCTATCCCTCTATAGAGACCTGTTTTTTATTGTAATAATTATGTTAGACTGCATTAATAGATACAAATATAGCCACCCTTGAACAACACGGGGTTGATGTGGGCAGGTGCACTTATATGTGGATTTTTCTTGATAAATACAGTAAAGTAATATAAATGTATTCTCTCTTTATGATTTTCTTAGTAACATTTTCTTTTCTCCAGCTTACTTTATTGTAAGAATGCAGCATATAATACATATAACATAAAAATATGTGTTACTCAACTGGTTATGTTGTCAATGAGGCTTCCAGTCAACAGTGGGCTATTAGTAGTTTAAGTTTCAGGGAAGTCAAAAATTATATGCAGATGTTCCATAGTGCAGGTGTGGGCATGGGGTGGAAGGGCTCCTAATACCTGCATTGCTCAAGGGTTTTAATTCCAAACAGGGGAGGTGTTTGATCACTAGTCAAAGACTATCTAGAATCTTGCATTTGATTCTAGGAAAGAAAATGGCATACAATAGATATCCTGGAGCAGTTTCTAGATAGCAGTGTCAGAATGGTATGAGGATGTGAAACCACATTATGTGAGAAAAAAGGGGATGTTTTGCAAAAAAAATACAAAATCCAAAAGGAGACTATCAAGATATCTTCAGATATTTGAAAGATGGACATGAGAAGATGACTAAATTTGTTAAAAATGATCTCAAAGTGTACAAATTTGTATGAATGTTACAGGGAATGCGATTGAGGCTGATCATGGAGAAGATGGTTTTTTGATCTTTTAGGTCAGCGATCAAAAAGTAGAGTCAGTTACTCTGGGAAGTTGGAAATGTAGTGTCTTGAGGTTATTCAAAAACAAGTGGGGTAACTACTTGGTGGGAACATGCTAGAAAGAATTCAAGCATCAGATAGAAGATGGACTAAAAACACAGGATGATATTGTTTATCTTTTAATCTTACATACTGTTTGGAAAATTAATGATCATGAAACCGGACTATTACCCCACACAAAGAACAGTTTGTGCCTGAGTAGTCTATTCAAAGCCCAAAGAACATGAAAGATGCATTTTGTACAGTCATTGAACTAAGCATACTGGAACACTTGGATCTCTGGAATGAATTCTGTGGTTAGTATTAGAGTCATGAGTTATGAATAAATTTAAACATTATTTGGCTCTTCTTTCTGAGCTTGTGCATGTGTGTGTGTGTGTGCGCGCGCGCACGTGCGCAAGCGCACGCACGCGTGTACGTGTTGTTAAAAACAGCTAACTAACAACTATTTCTGGAGTGCCTGAGCTAGAGCACATTTTACTGGGTATTTCGAGTATACAGAGCTTTACAGATGCAGTTTCTTAACTCAAAGGGTTTACCTTATTCCTCTTTCTTTTTTTTGGCTTTTCCCCCTTTTCTCTATGCTCCAAACATCCTAACTTCACACTGGACAACGATTTTAAACCGAGCATTGTCATCTATTAACTGTTTTATCTTAGTCAAGTTATTACTTTAAGTTTTAGTTTCCATATTTGTGGAAGATAATAATAGAACCAAATTCATAGTGAGGACTAAGTGAGATATGTACATAGCTCTTAGCATATCATATGTGTTTGTTCATTCACCACTAGTTATTATATTATGGTTCAAACTCACTGTCACATCTACCCTTATATTCTCTCATTAAATTATTCTTACTCTGGCCATTCAGAACTGCCCCCACTCAACACTAATCTCCACCACACTGCGTCCAACCATTCTGTTGTTTTGTTTGTGATTATCCTACTTTGTTTTTAAAACTTTTTTTAATGTTTGTTTTTGAGAGAGACAGAGACAGAATGCGAGTGGGTTAGGGGCAGAGAGAGAGGGAGACACAGAATCCGAAGCAGGCTCCAGGCTCTGAGCTGTCAGCACAGAGCCTGATGCGGGGCTCGAACTCACAAGCTGTGAGATCATGACCTGAGCCGAAGTCAGATGCTCAACCAACTGAGCCACTCAAGCGCCCCTATCCTACTTTGTTTTGAAAACAGGCTTCCTACTTCACTTAAAACCTCTCCACATACATACCTCTACTCTTACTTTTTGCATTTACGTAGAGTGATGGGCAATTTTATTTATAATGTCATATAAGTTTAGGTCTGGAAAATAGTAGAGGTTATCCAGTCAACCCACTCATTTGAGAAATGAGGAAGCTGAAATACCAAAAACAGTGTCTGACTTTTTTAAGATAACAGAGCAATTAGTTGATAGGGGCGTGTTAATAGCAGAGTAAAGTGCTCCTATACAATAGAGTAGCCCATATCCCCAGTTCCAAACAGTTGTGAGTAGGACTATGCAGAATAAAGGAAGAACAGTTTGACCTATAGCCTCAGTGGAAAGTAGGACAATGTTTTGGGTATTAAAGAAGGAATAAATTAATGAAGAAGCAAACATTTTTAGTACTTATTATGTGCTAAGCACTAAGTTTCTTTATTTTTATGCTATGTAATCCTCAATAACAAAACAAAAATGCATGAACACACTTTTTCTGCATTTTTAAATTGAGAAAACTGAGGCTCAAAGAAAGTATATTATTCGGTAAAAGTTAAATACACAGTTAATAAGTGGGGGTGCCACAATATTAACCCATGTTTCTGTGACTAAAATCTGTTCTACTTTGCTGCTTTTATGGCAATACTCACACTTCTCAAACTTGGCAATTCTATAATTTTAGTCCTCCCAGGCAAATAAGGCCTCTTCTCCCAGGGATGTTCAAGATTTTTATAATATATTTGCCTTCAGGAGAAAAGCTGGATATAGAAATTAACTATGTAGGCTGTCACCTGTTGTAATTTCTGGGCACTAGGAAGTCCAATTTAAAGAAATCCTTACTAGGGCGCTTACCCCTGAGATTATTCTACAAGAATTTTGATATCACCTAGACAGATAGTGGTAAAATTCCCAAGCTTCAAGAATACAGAGAAAATTTTAATGTCAGAGAGAGAGTGAGCAAAAGAATTTTCTACAGGTGTCAAGGATTGCTTGAACCTGGCTTTTCTCTGGCAACTTTGAATAACAAGAGACATTGGAGCAATATATTCAATCTGTATGTGATTTATTTTTGATGCAACATGCTTGGTAAGAACAAAAATTTAGAAATAATCATCCAGCTTTCATGAAAAAAAAAAGTTCTGGTTGGTAGCATTTGCTAGTTTTCTGTGGTGTAAGTACTCCACCATGGCCAATTTCAAGCTATCAACATGAATCTGTTGACTGCAAAATTGAAAAAAGATATGCACATTTGTCTTTTGTAAGCCTAGCACAAACTGTCATGTGCATATCACATGGATATGTGTATATTTAATATAGGTATAGGCATATTTATATATGTATACATATAAAAAAGGCCTGGAAGAATATGCAAAAATATTGTATCAATTTGGTTTGAAAGAAGAGTGAGTTTAAGATATGTTTCATGAAAGGGGACTTTTCCATTTTATTCAGTATAATTTTATATCTTTCAAAAGCATTTTTGAAGTATAGTATATACATAAAAAGTAGATATATAGAAAATGTATAATTAAGTTTTCACAAATAGAACACACCTGTATAACCACTACTCAGAAACAGAAATTATCAGCACCACTCATATCTTTGGCAGTCATTATTACCCAAGACCCAGGGATAACCATTATTCTGATTTCTAACAACATAGATCAGCTTTGAATGCTTTTGTAATTTACATAACTGGTGTAGCATATATTATGCTAATTACTTAACCCAACGATCTAATGATGTAGATACTCATTTTAATGATAATGATTAAAGTATTTATTTTTGATGATATGATAAACATTTTTTATATATCATGAATTCCCTTGTATCAAACTTTTTTCATGCAACATTATTGTGAGATTTATCATTAAACATATCAAAAGAGACAATATAAATAGTAAACAGTATTGTTATATGTACTTGAAGATCATTCTCATTGCTCTATAGGATTCTATTGTGTGTACATAACTCAACTTATTAATTGTTTCACTGTTGATGGCCTCAAGTTATTCCACAAATTGAGGCTGGTATTATCTTCAATGAATTTCCCCACGTCTCCTTGCCACTACTTTGGACAGCTTGAATTTAACACCAGCCTGTGCACTTCTGCATTGCCCCTGGACTTCTCAGATTCTTTGGAATACTGGTTGATCCTTTAAGATTCTCTGGTAAGTAGTGTATATCACCTAAAGATTTTTAACCCTGGGTGCACAGAGTTAATAAAACGAAGGGGTACTTGAATAGATGGAAAAAGGCATTCTTAAACAATAGAGATGCCACTCTATTTCCTAAGAAGTATTAAAGAAGGATGTCCCAACTAGGTAAATTTTCAAGTTTGACTTTGGCCAATTGAAGGACTAGTAGACTATATTCTTGAGGGCATATCTCTTAGGATAAATTTTATACACAACTTTGTGTTTAGGTTTAAGTAAGAGTACTGTTATATTACTAGGAAGGAATGGCTTGGTGACTTTAATTTGCCAGTCAGCATGATGGACTGTTTTTAAGACCCTATGAGAAAAGTCGGTCAAGTTGCTGTGAAAATATATTGATTCAAGACTAATGTTCAACTATGCTACCTGGGGACTAAATCAGCACTACTTCAGACCAACATACAAGAAAGGGTATAGGGGAGAAGGTACAAATGAATGAGAGAAGGAGAGATTCAGATTACTTCCCCACAGGAGAGATAGCAGGCTCAGTTCCCTGAGGGCTCAAGGAAGCCTCTAGCAGGAGATGGACATGATTGATGGTCAGCATCTTTGGAGAGCATGGGAAACAAAGATGTAAAGAGGAACAGTGACAGATTGACTTAGAAGAATAAGGGAGTACTGGTTTCATGGGTAAGTCTTGTATCATTCCAAGACTCCTGTGGAGCCTTGGAAGTGAGTACTAAAGTTTTATTGTAAAGCCCGTGAGAGGTGTGAGCCAGTGATATTCAGGAATTAATGGTCATATGTCCACAAACATATCTATGATATGATAAAGTTCTAATTGTTTTTTGTTTTAAATTTTTTTACTGTTTATTTTTGAAATAGAAAAGAGAGAGAGAGAGAGAGAGAGAGAGAGAGAGAGAGAGAGAGAGAATGAGCAAGGGAGGGGCAGAGAAAGAGGGAAACACAGAATCTGAGGCAGGCTCCAGGTTCCTCGCTGTCAGCACAGAGCCCAGCGCGGGGCTCGAACTCACGAACCATGAGCTGAAGTCGGATGCTTGACCGACTGAACCACCCAGGTGCCCCTCTAGTTGTTTTTATTGAATCCATACCTCACTTATAAGTAAAAGTAAGTGAAAGATTAGAAAAGAAGTATAGAGGATGCAATTCTTGGAATACAAACAACACCACGTTATAATGAGGCAAAATAATAATGTTTTGATTGAGTCATCATGATTTTTCTCAATTCTTGTCTAGAGAGGAAATTCCAATGACTGTGGACTTAGCTATAGTTTATAAGTGATGGTGGGATATGGGAAAGCTGGTAACTATAGCTTTTTTTTTTAACCTATGTTGGTGGACTGGGAACTTAAAGTCAAGCCATGGAATGGCTTTAGATGAGATTCTAAAATGATAGATTAAAAATGGCTCCTTTTCTATCAAAATGGATAAAATTTGTTAGTTGAATAAAAGATATGTTCTAGAGGTGTCACCCTTTTTCCTACAAACCTTTTCCCTAAGCCAAATATGGGAAAGATGATATATCTCAAACATGTCTGTGCTAGACTCTTGCAGAGACAATTTTTCAAAGTTTGATATAAATATACAGCCTAACATACTTATCAGGAGTATACTAACCAAAGAGATCTTATAAAGCAAAGTTATAGGTATATACAATGCTTTTTTTGTTTAGATTACAGTCTTATGATGAACATTGCAGTGGTTTTATTAATTTATTTAACAGCCACTTAATAGCAAAATATGGAGGAATAGTAAAATTATTTAGACATGATCTCTATTCCAAAGGAGCTTGTAGTATGTACCAGAGTTAGACATGTAAAGAAATTACTCTGAAATTAATTTTTATTCCTGGTCAAAAACAATGTATGAACATGTTTCTAAGGTGGGACATAGGAAGCAGTATATAACTCTGCTTCAAAATAAATATATACATATATGGTTTTACTAAAGTTTTGTATAACAGAGTCCTAGTTACTCAAGATTTTCCAAGGATCCCATAAACATAAAGATTTTTTTTAGCTTAGGAACATGGTATTTTATTATTCATTTTTATTTTTAATTATTTTTTAATTTTTTATTGAAGTGTAATTAGCATATACCATTATATTAGTTCCAGGTATACGATACAATAAAATGTAACAAATTTTTAATCATTAAATCCTTTTGTTTAAAGATTTCCTTTTTTTTTTTGAGAAAGAGAGTATGCATGTGTTTGCATGCATGTGTATGGGGGCAAGGGGCAGAGAAAAGGGGACAGAGGATCTGAAGCGGGCTCTGTGCTAACAGCAGAGAGCCTGATGCAGGGCTCAAACTCACAACCCATGGTATCATGACCCAAGCCAAAGCTGGTTGCTTAGACGCCTGAGCTTAACAGGCACCTCTGTTTAAAAATTTCTTATGTGGGTGTACTATTTTTGATGCCCCAATCAGAAAGTTTTAATTTTTGGATGCAAGACATATTTGAAGTATTTTTCCATGTTTTAACTATAGAGACCATAACAGAAGCATTATTTAATCCAGGGGGAAAAACTGATTTAAAAGTATTTTATTATCTGTTTTGGACCTTGTAACCCAAAGATGCAGAAGTAGGAAAAACTTCATGAAGCACATAATAATCATCATGGGTTTTGAAGAATGAGGAATTTTACAGACAGAAAACAAAGAAGGATAGTTTTAAAAGTATAACTCAGCAGTCTCAGTCTTGGAGTTATGAATGTCACTAGAGGCAGGGGTTGGCAATAAGATTAGGAAGAATAACTGACAGGGATAAGTGTTCTATAGAAGTGAGAAATAATTACATGCTGAAGAATGAGAATGGCTTTAGAAATTTTCTTTCCTAAGGTTAGCCTGGTAAAGTTGTGAAGTGATTATATTTTTGCAGGAAACTATTCAAGCTAAAAGAAGCAAATAACAGGCTATTACAATATAGCCAATCAGGGATGACAAACGTTAAATTCTGTACCGTTGGCCAAATGACACTAAAAGAAAGGGGGCTTCAGACAATTCACCTTGGCAGTTAGAGCATACAGACCTCTATGGTCCAAACTTAAAAACTAAAAAGTATGATAAATCCAGAGTCTGTCTGATTCCAAAGTTTTCATGAAGGGAAGGAATATTGTGCTAAAATTCCAGAACGTGAAAACTATAATTTAACTTTAATTTTAGGAAATAGATGAGGGTTGATTATTACTTACCAAGGCTTATTACATAAGGTGATTTTAGAAACAGCAAAAAAGGGGGTGCGTGGTGGCTCAGACTGAATCTTTTTTTTTTTTAGACATTGATGGTCTTTATTTTTGTTTATTTATTTTTTAAAATACAATTTATTGTCAAATCGGCTAACATGCAGTGTGTAAAGTGTGCTCTTGGTTTTTGGGGTAGATTCTTGTGGTTCATCACTTACATACAACACCCAGTGTTCATATGTGGATTTTGAGAAACTTAACAGAAGACCATGGGGGAAGAAAAGGGGAAAAAGTAGTTACAGAGAGAGAGGGAGGCAAACCGTAAGAGGGTCTTAAATTCAGTCTGACTATTGATATCAGTTCAGGTTGTGAACTTGATCTTGCAGTGGGGAGATCAAGTCCCACATCAGGCTCCACACTGCATGGAGTCTGCTTGGGATTCTCTCTCTCCCTTTCTCTCTTCCTCTCCACTGCTCGCCTGCTCATAGCACTCACATGCAAGCATTCTCTCTGTCTCTCAAAATAAAAATAAACATTAAAAAAAGAAAAAGAAAGAGCAAAAAAGAAGGCCCGACCCTAACAACAACAGTTCTGGCAGGAATTGTGTGAGGGTAGAAGGCTGAGGCTGAAATTAGAAATTATTTCTTGGGACTGGGGTTAAGATTGGTGTTCATGACCTTACCATAAGGTCACTTTAAATAAACTTTCCACACAGAGTTGAGTTTGACAGTCAACTTTCAATTGGATACCTTCATGGCTTTCTAGAATCCTGAATAGATTGCTGAGCCACACTAAAAACCTGATATGAGCAAGCTAGGCTTTCATCTGGTAGAGAGTAGGAGAGATTATTATACTTCCTGTGACTACTTCTGGACTACTGGCTGTTAATGTACACATAACATCAATCCTCAGCTCCTATAGATTCTACCACCCATGTGCAGCAAACTTCATTCAGTTCTCATCTCCATTGAAAGAATCTTCTCTGAGTTAGCATCATTTCTCATTGGTATTGCTATAATGGCCTTTTGATTTATCTAGAAGTTTCACATCCTTGATCTTCCATTCTCCATACAGTAGTTACAGAGTTCCCTTTTGTTTGGCTTTCCATTTTTTTAATTTAAAGTCCCATACACTTAGGGTTGCCTGGGTGGCTCAGTTGGTTAAGCCCCTGACTTCAGCTCAGGTCATGATCTGCGGTATTTGAGTTCGAGACCTGCATCTGGCTCTGTGCTGATAGCTTGGAGCCTGGAGCCTGACTTGGATTCTGTGTCTCCATCTCTCTCTTCCCTTCCCCTGCTCATGCTCTGTCTCTCTCTCAAAAATAAATTAACATTAAAAAAATTTAAAAAAAAAGTCCTATACACTTAGCATGACCATTCATGAGTTTGGCTCACCCAAACTTCCACCTTCAGCTACTTCTTCTACTACTCTTCTTTTCCTTTCCAACCATATTGAGTTTCTCTGTTACTTAGGTCTTCATTCTTTTCTGCCTTTACACATTTACCTGCTACATTTACCAGAAACATCCACAATTACCCTCTCCAACCTCCCTATCTTTTCCTCATGTCTCAGATGCTTATTTTTTTAATTATTTTTTAATGTTTATGTATTTCTTTATTTATTTTTACATTTTTTTTTTGAAAAACAGAGTGAGACAACGAATGAGCGGGGGAGGGTCAGAGAGAGAAGGAGACACAGAATTTGAAGCAGTCTCCAGGCTCTGAGCAAGCAGTCAGCAGAGAGCCTGATGCAGGGCCCAAACCCACGAACTGTGAGATCATGACCTGAGCCGAAGTCGGATGCTCAACCGACTGAGCCACCCAGGTGCCCCAATGTTTTTTTTTTATTTTTGAGGGATAGAGAGACAGAGTAGGAATGGGGAAGGGCAGAGAAAGGGAGAGACACAGAATCAAAAGCAGGCTCTGAGCTGTCTGCACAGAGCCCAACGTGTGGCTCAAACTCATGAACCATGAGATCATGACTTGAGCCCAAGTTGGATCCTTAACTGACTGAGCCACCCTGGTGCCCCCTTAGATACTAGTTTAAATTCCATTTTCTTAATAGAGGCTTCCCAGAATCCCTTACTTCAAGGCAAGTTTAGAACCTAGAGTTTTGCACTAATAAATACATATTTAATGATTAGAGATCTCATGAAACTGTATTATTCCTTACATTCATCATTACACCCCTGGTGCCTAGCACACAGTGACTGATTTGATTCCTATTGAGCCTTTCTGTAACTTGAGTAGGGACTACCTGAAAGGCAAACATCCCAGTAAACAAGTCATGAACTTTGGGCAGGCAAAGTTAACAGTAAGGGCTTGCCCAAGCCTATGTGGGCAAGAATTAAAAGCTCATTTTCCCAAAATATTAATGACCTAGAATAAATGTACTTACAAAGGGAGAAGGTAAAGAAGTAGCCCTGTCCTGTAGTTAACAAATGATGATAAAAAATATAGGAGAAGTCAGTTGATGGGAGACAAGGAAAGAGAGAAGAGGTAATTATTTTGATAGAGTTGAGTTTAAGGAATCTATAGAATTTTCCTAAGAGATATCCAATAGGCATATGTGTGCCTTGAGCTAAAGAAAAAAATGAGAGTTAGAAATATAAATTTGGGAATCATTTCAGGTCATTGAAATAGTGGTTGTAAGTATGATTGCTCCAGAGATTATTTGGAAAAAGGGGACTGAGCATGTACTTCTAGGAACCTTAGAAGTATTTTCTGTTGTGACACATCAGGCCTAAAGAATTTAACTATATTTGGGAATAAAATGATAGGAAATAAGAAGAGACTTATTTTTGAAACTTTTCAATGATCTTTATAATTATTATCATATTTATCTAAAGGCTTCGGTTTGCAAAAACATTTTGACTTTAAAAAATTGAAAATATAAATATAGCTAGTGTAGTAGTTCATCTTTTAGGCTTACTGATCTTTCTTCATTCTTCATGTGCCTTTGAGTTTTATCACTAAGTTATCCTGGTCTGGCTGTAGAACCCATAGAATTTGTATCACCATGTCAGGTTGTCTCATGCTTCTGGGTCATATGAACAGTGTGTACTAGCCCAAGCTTCCTCCCTTACCCAGGTCATAGATGAGAAAGAATACAGAAACTGAAATGTGGAATTGTCCCAGTGCTGTCTCCTTGCCTTAGGAATTGTTTCTTGAGACTTCTCAAACCCACCCACATTTCTCTCTTTTATGTTTTTACATGTGGATAGGTTTCTGATGACTACAATGTGATCTCTGTGCACATACCATTTATGCAAGGGCAAGTTTGGAGCATTAAACAATTATAGTATTGTTGAAATTATTAAGGTTGTAATGATTACCATTATTTTTAAGCATTATAATTTTGAGTTTTACTTGGATTATCTCATTTAACCCTCACGTCAAACTTAATTCAGTGGATGCTATTATTATTTTATAGATAAGGACATTGGGGCTGAGAGAGTTGGTAATGATTTTTGTTCAAATAATATAGCTAAAAACATAGTGAAACTGGAACTCAAAACTCAGGCAATCTAACTTCAAAACATGAAGACTTCAGGGTGCCTGTGTAGCTCAGTCAATTAAGTGCCTGACTGTTAATTTTGGCTCAGGTCATGATCTGACAGTGTGTGGGATCAAGTCCTGCGTTGGGCTCCATGCTGACAGCACAGAACCTGCTTGGGATTCTCTCTCCCCCTTTCTCTCTGCCCCTCCTCTGCTCACTCTCTCTTTCTCCTTCTCCCCCTCCTCCTCCTTCTTCGTCTTCTCTTTCTCTCTCTTAAAATAAATAAACTTAAAAAAAAAGACCTCATCATTATGATACACTCTTCTCCCACCTTCCCCCCTGACCTAAATTTCTTAATCTTAGAAGAACCTCTTGCTTATTAACCACTATTTTCCACCATTTTGGAAACGAAATGAAAGTATTATTTCCTCATTCAATGTTTAAGTCATTAGCAGATATATACAGGGACAGCAGTTTCACTCATTGTGTAATTTTATTCATTAAAATGCTGAGAATGGGAATACCTGGGTGGCTCAGTCAGTTCAGTGTGTCCTACCCTTGATTTTGGCTCAGGTCATGATCCCACAGTATGGGGATGGAGCCCTGCGTCAGACTCCATGCTGGACGTGAGGCCTGCTTGGGACTCTTTCTCTCCCTCTCTCTCTTCCCCTCTCCCCCACTCATGCTCTCCCTTTCTCTATGTCTAAATTTAAAAAATAAAATAAAGTAAAATAAAATAAAATACTGAGAATAAATTAAGATCAGAAGAATACCAGAAGAAACTGTGCTTTTATTATCAAGCTAATTTTTTTTTTTACTTTTCATAATAAGTATGTTTATTTCCAGACATGGTTGCACTTTTTATACAGAGAAGATATGCCAGGATAAGACAATAATATTCATATCTTCATTAGATACTTCAGTCTGTTCATACCCTGGCTGGTTAAGGAGTCTGAACCTTCTTCCTGTGAGAAAAAGTGATGGAGAACTTGTGCAAGGTTTCAAGTTAGATTTTAGCACTTGTCTTATATCATGTTAGCTCTCAAATTGGCCAAGTCCACACAAAAAGCAAATATTCTGTGGCTGTACCCTGGTAAACTAGAAGAGACACAAAGAAGCAGAACAATAAGCTCTTTTTCTTTCACAATATAAAGAAGATGTCTTCTTATTTATGTACTACTAAGTTAACACTGAAAAGTACAAACATAGTCTAATAATACACCATGAGAGTTTCTCTTGCAATCTTATTAGTATTTGTTTTATTTGATATCTGTACTATAATTTGGAAATTAAACATTTGCTAGAGTGTCTCAAGCCTGATGTACTACCCCTGTTAGAGCAAGTCTTTATTTCTCTTACACCTGGATCATTTCAACAGTCTTTCATCACATTTCCCTGTGTCTATACTTTCTAAGCATTTTCCATCCCATGGAATTAATAAAACCCTATCCCATATTAAGAAAGCAAAGGCTTAATTGAAGGATTGAGCTGATGCTAGGACTCTTTGCTTGCGTGAATCAGGTCCCTTAATCCATGACCTGATGGAGGTCCTATTTATTCCATTTCTTTGATCTCTTCCAACTCCTCTCTCATTTGTAGAATTGTTCCTATCAGCTTGGATATCTTTGAATTGAAGATTCCTGATAATATTATTTTTGTTATTTAGCATTCTTCCACCAATTAATAGAGAATTGATATCCAAAATGATCACCTGTTTTGGGGCGCCTGGGTGGCTCAGTCAGTTAAGTGTCTGACTTCGGCTCAGGTCATGATCTCACAGTTGGTGGGCTCGAGCCCTCTGTTGGGCTCTGTGCTGACAGCTCGGAGCCTTGAACTGGCTTTGGATTCTCTCTCTCTCTCTCTCTCTCTCTCTCTCTCTCTCTCTCTCTCCCCCCTTCCCCCACTTGTGCGCTGTCTCTCTGTCTCTTAAAAATAAATAAATGGAAGAAAAATTAAAAAAAACAAATGATGACCCATTTCTATAGAACCACCCTATACACCTATATCTCCCGCTATTGTCAGATCTTCAGGAGAAAAACTAGTTCTTCAGATGATGCCATATGACCAAGAAAGCAACACATACTGTACAAGAGTGGTTAGTAATTCAGTTTCATTTATTACTAATCCTTACACCCACTGTGCTTTATTTTCAGGAATGCTGATTTTTATTTCAGACTTCTACATACAACATTTGGCATTTAGTTTTCTGCAGAAACTAACTGGTTTTTCAAAATCATGGCATTCCTGTCTACATTTGCCTCTCTTGACAAAGCAACTATAGGTGTCTTTCACAGGACATTTCACTGCTAAAAGGGGGAAGAAAAAGGCACAGAAACCATTGAGTCATTGTATATGTTTTAGGGACCCAAACTTGGTATAAATCAATTGTTGACATGAAAATCATTAAAGCGTCTGCATATGCTAAGTTTTCACCCTGGAGTAGGCATTTAAGAAGTCATTTATTTTACTATTTTTCTGGTGATGACAGTTTTGTGGATTCTGCTTCATTCAGTTCTCGCTCCAACTTTTGAATTGATCCACTGGTGGCTAAAGCTTAGTTTTCCATAAGAATTCTAAATAGATATTGTTGGATCCAGAACAGCTTTGGAACAAACATCATATATCCCTATGGCTATCTACCCACCTACTTGTTTTTTGTTTTTTTTCCCCTCTGATTCAAATGAAATAAGCACGTAAATTATTTTTGACTTTAGGATTAAACAGTGGGAACACCAACACCAACTCATGTTGTTGTTGTTGTTGTTATTGTTTACCCCCATCCAGCTACCAAACGCTTCCCAGCACGCATGTCATGCGTGTGGTATCTTTTTAAATTATTATTATTTATTTAAACTCACATTAGTTAACATACACTGTATTCTTGGCTTCATCAACTCATGTTTAAATTGCTATTTTGCTTTTATATTTAGGACTCTTTTTTATGGGGAGAATGAAGACGTTGAGATAAGGATTCTTTGAAAACACACACAAAGATCTGAGGTTAGTCAGGGGGTGCTGAGAGCACTAGTGGTGCCATATCCCGACCAGCCTTAGACATGCAGTGAAGGGAGTGAAACTGGCCAGCGTCTCCTCATGTTTCCTTTACTCAGAGTCCCCTTCTCTATAAAGTCCTCAGGCCAGCACTATCGCAACGTATCCCAACTAATGAACCTATTGAAATCATGGGCAGAAGACAGTATTTCACCTTTTCTTTTTTTTTTTTTTAATTTTTTTTTCAATGTTTATTTATTTTTGGGACAGAGAGAGACAGAGCATGAACGGGGGGGGGGGGGCAGAGAGAGAGGGAGACACAGAATCGAAACAGGCTCCAGGCTCTGAGCCATCAGCCCAGAGTCCGACGCGGGGCTGGAACTCAGGGACCGCGAGATCGTGACCTGGCTGAAGTCGGACGCTTAACCGACTGCGCCACCCAGGCGCCCCAATATTTCACCTTTTCAAGAAATGTTTGTATTTTAAAATGGGTCCCTAAGCGAAGGAGATTCTCAAAGTAAAAGCATTAAATATAATGGTGAATTATCTGCCATCAGCAGAGAAGGTATGTGAACACTGTTCTTCATCTTTCCCTAAAATCCTATCATATATAGGACCCATCTATGGTAGACTTGGTGGTAATGATTACCCAATATATTTATGCCCTCTGATATCAGTGAAGTTATATTAACTTCCCTCTGTTACTTTGGGTAATTATGCTTTGGGGGAAAAAGTTGAAACCATATTATATTGATTTTTGCCCCATATTTGAGTCCAGGTGATATCACTGTTCCACTGTATAAATTAATGATGTCTTCTTATTTGTATTGTCTAGAGAGATGTTATTTATTGCCTTTGATGCCAGAGGGAAAAGACATTATCTCACCAGTTTAAAAATGCATCCTCAAATTACACTGTCCTGTATGAGGGGTGTGAAACATGTATGTCGACTTAATTGGAATTTACAAATAACAGAATATGACAGCTGTCAAGCATCAGTATGAGAAAAAGAATGGCATTATTTAAGTGGGAATTATAAATTAGCATTTCCCCACTAGTAACAAAAACAACAAATAGCTTCTCACTAGATAATAGCTATTGCATCATCTAAAATTCATATTTATGTACAAGAAGGAATTGCAAATGTTTCAACTTTTTGATGAAACCATGCACACATGCAAGTCTCTGGTTTCTGAAGATACTGAAAATGTCATGAAGGTTTTCACATTTTTTTTTCAAAAGCAAGTGACATGTGGGACACATGTAAATCAAGATAACATAACTGGAGGTAATATTTTATTATCCAAATGTGGTCGGTCGCCCTATATACTAGTCTTCTCTATTTTAAGAAAATCTTAGTTTGGTGTTAGTAAAATTAAAACCTTGTTTTAAGTCCTGAGTTTAGGAAGTTGTGATACAATAATAATCCTCGTGATTTTTATCTGAGAAAATTTATTTTAATTATAAGAGAATTCAAATGATTTGAATCTTTTATCCAAAATACTTAGGTATTTGAGTTTTTAAATTTCCTCCAAGCTAGACTGACTTATTGCTAGAACACTTGGTTTCATCTGTGTTCTGTGGGATGAAGTTGGAGTTCAAATAGTAATCTATTGAAGGTCTAGGCCACTCCTAAATCAGAAGTTTCTAGAGGTTTGTTTTGTTTTTGAGTGGAATTATTTTTTAAGGGATGTGTGTTTTCATAGTGTTAAATAACTTTCCTATCTTGAGTAGTCTGAAATGTGACAAAGAAACTCTTTCAATGATCTATATCAAGACACATCCATTTGGCTGCTAATTTAACCTGGGTGATGAGGGCAATGGTTTACAAATGAGGGTACATAACCTAAGAACATGAAATCCAACAGGGTAAATATTGCCTCCATTGTCTTTTACAATACTTGTCAGAGAAAAATTTCTTCTCCCAAAATGAGACACCAAGAGCCTACTTTCCTTCTAAGATGTTTCAATACAATGTAAAAGTAATTATAATATGTAAGAAAAACATAATATATACCATAGTCTACATTAGGTACTTGCATATTTATATATTATTAATTCTCATGATAATGCTATGAGGAAGCTTAATTGCTATACTTAATTCACAGATGCAGAAACTGAGGCTGAAGGAGTTTAAACAAACTGATAGATTCATGTAACCATTTTGGTGGCAGAAACCAAATCTGACCCCAGGTATCAATAACTCAAAGGCTATGTTCATTTCATCACCTGATTAATATTAGTTGTTATCTAATTGGACCTGTGGTAATAGAGCCATTAAATTGTTTTTGACTCTAAGTCATTTAAAAACACAAAATGTTTTAAAATGAGAATTCTCAAATAAACCACGCAACATGATATAGCCAAATCTATCATTTGGTGTAAGTTAGTGGAAAACCTGTTGTTACTATACTATACACAGCATCCCATTATTTCTCAAGGATCCAGATGATTATAATTTAATATCCTATCTAACTTGGCTTTCTGGACAGCCAGCTCACACTGAGAACAAAGCATTTGATCAAGTCCTTAAACTGTCTCCCACAATAATATGACTCACCAGGAGCCTTACTTTTTAGTAAGATCACAAGTCCTTTCTTTGTGATTCACTCCCAGGACCATCACACACCACTCTCTTAGCAGTCACTTCTTTATCTCTAGTTGACATCAACCAAGACTTCCCTCTCCAGAAAGATATTTCACCCCCTCAATTAACACTTCTATTTTACCTAGTGGCAATAGGGCCAGAAGGAAAAATAAAATCAAGAGGACAGGAATCTTCATGACTGAAGAGAATCATTCAAATCAATAGTTCTGGAGTCTTTCAGTAAGAGGCGGCTAGAGAGTATATCTTTTTATATTTCTTTCCCTGTAGAGATATGAATCTACTCATTTCTGTTCATCAAAAGTTAACACTCTTGTTTAGTGGTGCCTGGGACAAAAGTGCTGGACATTGCTTTGCTTTTAGCTTGGGAATGTAAAGGGATTATGACATTCGCAGCAGATTATTATGACTTTTGAATAACTAGTTATCTAATAACTAGTTATCTAAGAAATTCCTTACCACCAGGAATTTCCTACAAGAGAACTGAAAATAATAAGTATGAGAATTTACTCTTTGCTTTTCTGTTTCTGTTTCTTAAAAAGCTATGTAAAGTAAATTACTACTTTACTAAATTTACTAAAGTACTAATTTATTACTTTTCCCTTTTCCCCTGAGATCTATGGTCATTATTAAAACCCTTTTCATCATTACTAAAACAAACCTTTGCTGTATATTATATGCAATGTAGGTCTTGGAGACACAATAAATATAAGAGAATTTCATAGTGAATATATACATACACACACACACACACACACACACACAGCCAAATAATGTGTGTAAATATGCAAGGTGCCATATAATGACACCACTAATAAATAGTAAGTCATTTTAATGAGAATACATTATTTGGATGATGTCTCTAAGAAGATATTATAGTTATGGTTATGTAAAGGAGATGTTTAGCAAAAGATACAAGTCAAAATTTGCTTTACTTTGCTTTGAGCGTTCTTTTGTATAAGATCTGGAAGCAATAGGATTATTGGGAATGTGGTTACAATGAACCATTAAAGAGGAGTGATAACAAAATGCCTAATTTAAGGCATTTGACTTATCTACTCTTAAAGGGTAAGGAAAGTTTCTCTATAAACAATAAAAAATGTAATAAACCTCCTTATGCTTAATTGCTGAACCAAAGAACTTGGAACTCTGCAAGATTATTCAGTGGCTATTATATAGGATATAGGAAACTGTTGAATTCCCAAGACCAGTCTCTGTTTGCAACAAATTTGCAAAAATGAAACCAGGTCCTCTGAACTATCCTTACTATTAGGGTAGATTCAAAGCCTTAATAATTATTCAAAATGAAAGTGGATAGTTTCAGATCTTATGTGACTTTTAGTCCAAAGAATGCTATTAAAGTTTTGGTGCTCGTTCAAGCCTCGTGTTTTTAGGACATATTTCTCATTCTCAGCGTATTAGTTATTAAGAAGGCTACCCACGTTGCTCTAGGGATTACAGAAACAGAAAAAATGAGAAGCTAGCTTGAAAGTTAAAAGCCCTGCATTTTTCAATAGCTCCCCCTATTTCAGTCTCCTTTCCTGGACCCTAGCCTCTTTTGCATCTGGAAAGTGTACTTTTCTAGAAGTTAGAGTAACTTAGTTCTTTTCTATACGCAGCTGACTTCCTAAGAAACATTTTGATCAATTCACCTATCTGGGCTTCACATCCATTTTCACTGAATAATAAGGACTAACATTTGTGATTATTTACCATGTACTCTCTGTTTTGAACACTTTGTACACATCAACTTGTTAAATCCTTATAGCATTCTATGAGGATGTAGGTAAAAGTATTTCCAACTAATAGATGTGGAAACTCAGACATAAGGAGATCATGTAATTTTCCCAGTTTAGTACAGTTAATAAATGGTAGAGAGGAGAATTGAACTGAGGATGTTGAATACCAGAGTCCCATCTCTTGACCACTTTGTACAGTGTTTAATGAAAGGTGTGTGTGACAAAATTTTCTTGAAATCTTCCCAGGAGAAATGTTCTTTTGCTCTGATATATTTCATTGCTTATGACATAAGACATTGATAAAAAATGCTTGTAAATGTAAAATACTAGAAAACTACATGTGATGTTATTATGATGAAGTCATCAAGATAGATAATCCTGCTAATATGGTTTCCAATAAATAATTTTATAATTTCTAGAATAAATCTGTAGAGATCATTGACTATCTTAAGCAATCAGATCACATATCACTTAAGCTGGTATTCATAATGTAAAACATTGTGCTCATCTAATAATTTAATTACTAGTCCATCAAATGTGCTGAATAAAACTGCAATAACAAAGTCTCTTTGTTCTTCAAAAGAAGACATTTTTTAAGAACCCGGGGAAGTGAGACTCTGTGTGATATCAGAGTTGTAGCATTGATTTCTGATAGTAGAACAGATAAGATCAAGGGGATCTTATAAAGATAAAGTAACCTAAAAAGGAGCATAAAGAAGGATGTACTTTATACTATAAAGTTACAGCAATAAAAATAAGATGGTGTTTCTTAAAAATATAGGCAAATTGATCAATAGGCCCATATATATATTCAAAAGTTTAGTTTTTCATAAATATAGCATCTCAAATCAATGTAGAAAATATGGCATATTCACAAATGATATTAGCAAACTATTAGAAAAAAATAAATTTTATACTTCTAGTGCAATTATTTTACTTATTATTTATTTACTTTATTTTACTTAAAGCAAAAATAATCAAATGTGAAATATATCTGTTTCTGTGTGTACATGTATGTATATACCTATAAATGTATTTAAAATATATCAAAATATATATAGAAACATTTTATAATCTGGTTGCAGAGAAGGCCTTTCTAAGCAAGAAAAAACTTAGCTACACAAACTCTAATAAAATCAAGCCATATACAAATGTATGATTTCTTTATGAATGAAAAACAAGCAAATTTTGACAAAATATTTGCCACATATTATAGCTAAAGGGTTGATATAAATATGGACATAAATAACAGCTGTAAAATTATTTTAAAAATATGAATAGCACTAAAGAAAACTAAGAGATTGGGGGGGCGCCTGGGTGGCTCAGTCAGTTAAGCATCTGACTTCGGCTCAGGTATTGATCCTACGGTTTGTGAGTTCGAACCCCATTTCGGGCTGTGTGCCAGCTCAGAGTCTGGAGCCTGCTTTGGATTCTGTGTCTCCCTCTCTCTCTGCCCCTCCCCTGCTCACGCTTTCTCTCTCTCTCTCAAAAATAAATAAACATTAAAAAATTTTAAAGAAAACTGAGATATGGTTATGAAAAAGGAAGTCACAGGAGAAGAATATAAATATGATAAACATTTCCAAAAAAGTTAACTCCTTAGGATTTAAGAAGATATAAATGAAGACAATTATGAATATTTGTAGACCATTGCATACTGCTTTTTTGTTTTTGTTGTTTTTTAAAGAGCAATCATGAGTTGTGGGCCCATTGTGGAAAAACAGGTAGGTAAGCCTGGCTGTGTATAAATATTAAAAATTCACATACACTTTGGCCCATGAATTCCAAAACTTCCCATTCCTTCTGCTTATAGTGTGCATAAAATTGTGCGTGAAATTGTATGTGCACAGGTGTCCAATGTAACAATGAGAAATTGGAATAATTGAGCATAACTAGGGAAATTATTAAAAATAAACTCATGACAGTTTCATGCCATGATGAACTATGAAGTCATTACAAGGAAATGAATGTCTGTAGAAAGAGAATCATTTGTAATATCTCCAGTAGTTTGTGAACTTGGGCATATCAAGATAAATTGAAGCCTTTTATAAATTTCTATGAATATCTCTGTATCCATAACATGTCCACCACATGCACCAGGGGATATTTAGACTACCTCTAGACTATTTTGTGTTTCCAGTCTTTCTAGGCAATTTAAAAGTGATGTGGGGTGAGGGGGGAAAGCAGGTTTCAAAAAGATGCTCCTTGCTTTTCTTAAGATCTCAGATGCTCCCCTACAAGTAAGTAGTGATTGTACTGAATGTAAAGAAAGAATAAGAAAATGTATTTAATGGTGATACCAAATATGGTGAAGATAGGTATAAACATAACAGATAACAAGTTTTTTCTATCACATTTCATTGCATTAGCATGTAGTATCACACTGATACTCCATCAAGGAAAGACCTTTCCACGGACCCTGCTATACAGGGCATACTGCCTCACTATGTCTGTACTTTGGAGTAGCTTCCTAGAATTTCTCTGTGTCCCCTGACCATTCAAAGCTGGCAGAGCCATCTGAATGAGGGCCCCTACACCCTGGCTGGACCTGAGTGCTCTGGTTCTGTTTCTTTCTTTAGGCAGTCTCTTGACTCTCCAGGTTCCCCCACAATGTCTAGTATTGAACAGATGTCTTAGGGAGCTCTGGGTTTCAGACCTAAAAGTCATCCTAGGTCCCCCATGTGAGGTTCTGGTTAAGCAAAAGGTCTTGACAGGCAGATTGATTCGGCTGATCCACATGATATAATTGATAATTATTTGTTTTTAAGCCACTAAGTTTGGGGTGATTGCATGGCATTAGATAAATACTAAAAGACTCCTTCTCATTCTCCTATATTCTCAAAATTCTTTAAGATATTTTGAGTTTGGATTGAAAGCAGAATTTTCAAGTAGAAATTTTCCAAAGGAAGCTACAAAAAGATCATGGAGAGCATTAGAGGAAGTAGGATTGGGGGTGGGGGGTTATGAACCGAACTAAAGAAAGCACAGAGAACCCAAAACTAAATTTTGGAGAACATCTATGGATAGAGTGCTGGATGATGAAGGAAAATTACAGCAATGATGGAGGAAAATGTCCTGTCAAACTATATGAAGAAATAATTCACACAAACCAAAAAGGAGATCTTTAAGTCACAAAGATTTAGGAAATCTCAAATGAATCACATATAATATGAAAATAATGACATATAAAATACAATGAATATAACAAATTTTTTTTCTAAATACTTTGAAAAATCATATCAAGAGAAACAGCTACGATACATGACGTTAAAGGAATGTGGTTATACTGGTAGAGAATGTGGGACAAGGAATTGTAGGTTTCAGCTATAAAGGAATTTTCCAATCTAAGATAAATCAAATGTAAAACTGGAAGGATTTTTATGTGGGGTTCTGAACAGTGAATACAAATTCATGTTTAAAAGTACAGAGGGGGGACTCGTACTTTTGAGCAACGTTACATGTCAGAGCATCTGCAGAGGACTTTTTAACAAACTTAGAATATAGTACATTTATAATTCCCCTTTCTACAGAACTCGGCAGAGAATATGGTTTTTCATATTTTTACAGCTAACAAAGCTGAAGTCCTTGGAAACCAAATAGCTTATCCAATTTAGCACAGCTCTTGAGTGGCAAATTGAAATCTCTACACTTTCAAAGCCATTTGTGTCTTCCTTCTGTTACACCACTATGAAGACTCCATTGAGAAAAATCAAAAGGAGCTGTCACTCTAAAACACAATTAGTGTCCAACAATTTTGTTGAGTGAATGAATGAAAAAAGCAACCTAGCAAGTTCAGTAGAAATCAGCAAGGGAGGAGATTGAGAACTACACTGCCCATAGAGTAGCCACTTCCCACAATGAGGCCAGGGAGAATTTAAAATGTAATTAGTTCCAACTTAAATGTGCGATCAGTGTAAAAATGCACGCTGGATTTTGAGTTCTTAATACAAAAAAAGAACATAAAATATTTCATTATTTTTAATATTTATTATCTTTTTATTTATTTTTATTATTTGTTTGTTTGCTTATTTTACAGAGATGGATAGAGAGAATGCACAAGTGGGAGAGAGCGGCTGAGGGAGAGAGAGTCTTAAGTAGGCTCCATGCGTGGGGCTTGATTCCACTACCTCGGCATTATGACCTAAGCCGAAATGAAGAGTCAGACACTCAACTGTCTGAGCCACCCAGGAGCCCTATATTGATTATATCTTTAAAGATATTTTAGGGGCGCCTGGGTGGCTTAGTCGGTTAAGCCTCCGACTTCGGCTCAGGTCATGGTCTTGCAGTTGATGAGTTTGAGCCCCGCATTGGGCTCTGTGCTGGCAGCTCAGACCCTGGAGCTGCTTTGGATTCTGTGTTTCCCTCTCTCTCTGCCCCTCCCCCAATCATGCTCTGTCTCTCTCTATCTCAAAAATAAATAAACGCTAAAAAAATTTAAAGATATTTTAGATACATTGGGATAAAAGTAATTTCACTAGTTTTTTTCCAATGTAATCACCGGAAAATTTAGTTACATATATGGCTTGTGTATGTGGCTCATATCATATTTCTATTGTACAGCTTTTATATAGACTATACAGGTAAAACAGTGATATGGGACCATGGAAGAAACCTTCTTTTGCACATGGAAGAATTGACAAGACACCAAGAAGATAAAAGATGTGAAAGCATAGGGGTGCCTGAGTGTTTCAGTCGGTTAGACATCTGACTTCCGCCCAGGTCATGATCTTGCGGTTTGTAGATTCAAGCCCCAAGCAAGCTGGCAGCTTGGAGCCTGGAGCCTGCTTCAGATTCTGTCTCCCTCTCTCTGCCTCTCATCCGCTCACACTCTGTCTGTCTCTCAAAATAATAAGTAAACATCAAAAGAAAAATAAAAGGTGTGAAAGCATAGAACCGGCCATCTAGATATCTAGGCTTAATAGTAGCAGGAACATATTCAGCCAGTATTGCTTCCATCTCACATCAACTTGATATTTCTTTTCCCAGATTTAGTGAGATATGTTTGAAAAATTATAGTGTACAAGCGAAGGTATAAAATGTGATGATTTGATACACATATATATTGTGAAGTGATTAGGTTAGACCTCTATCCATCTATAGTTACTGTTTGTCTTATTTATTTATTTTTTTTGGTGGTGAGACCATTCAGTATCTACTACTGTTTTAGCAACTTGCAAGTATATAATACAGTATTGTTAACTGTAGTCACCATACTGTACACTGGATCCCAGAATTTATTCATCTTATGACTGGAAGTTTGTACATTTTGACAAACATCTCCCATTTCTCCCACCTCCTAGCCCCTGACAACCACAATTCTGTTTCTATTAGTTTGGATTTTTTAGATTCTACATACAAGTGAGATGATACATTATTTGTCTTTCTCTGACTTATCTCCCTTAGCACAATGCCCTCAAGATCCATCCGTGTTGTTGCAAATGTCCAGATTTCCTTCTTCCTCATGGCCGAATAATATTGCATTGTATATATACATGTATATATATACATATATATACATGTATATATATGGCATGATCAGCCCTCCATGGTTTCCTATTGCCCTTTAGAGAACACCTAGCTTCTTTCTCGCGGTCCTCAAGTCCTCCCAGTCTAGCCTCAAGCCACTTCCAGTTGCTTTTCTTATTCCAGATTTGCTGTAATTTTCAGGTTCTTGTGTACTTCCTCAACTCTGCGGCACTGAATGTGCCTTTCCCTCCCCTTGACACTTTCTCTTGTGCAGCCACAACATTGGGCTCACTTCTCTTCATCTTTCAGGCCTCCTTTTGTCCCAGAGACTATCTTTGTCCCCATTCTATCTCCTACTCAGATAGGAACCCCATGATTCACCAACTTCCTTCTCCAGTTTCTCAGTCCCTAGCTTTCCTGCTTCTGCTACATGTTAGTGTTCAATGCCTTCACTCCCTGCTATGGTATAAGAATCACACAGGATCCTCAGCCCCCAGCAAAGGTCTGACACACACACACACACAGTCTTTATCCATCTTCTTTACCCTTTTATTCATAGATAAATACATAAGTTGTTTCTATATCTTAGCTATTGTGAATAATGTTGCAATGAACATGGGAGTGCAGATACCTCTTTGAGATCCTATTTTTATTCACTTCACTTTGGATATAGACCCAGAAGTGGAATTGCTGGGTCATATGGTAGTTCTACTTTTAATTTCTTGGGGAACCTCTACATTGTTTTTCATGGTATCTATACCAATTTCCATACCCATTAGCAGTGCACAGGGCTCTCTTTTCCCCTTGCCAGGACTTGTTGTCACTTGCCTTTTTAATTCTAGCCACTTCAAAGGGTGTAAGGTGATAGATTTCTCATTGTGGTTTTTATTTGAATTTCCCTGAAGTTGAATGATGTTGAGCAAGTTCTCATGTATCTGTTGGCCATTTGCATGCCTTCTTTGAGAGACGATCTATTCAGTGTTTCTGCCCATTTTTAAATCAAGTTGCTTTTTGAAATTGAGCTGTATAATTTTTTAAACATTTTGCATATTAACCCCTGATATAGATGGTTTGCAAATGTTTTCTCTCATTCTATACATTGTCTCTTCATTTTGTTGATCTCCACTAGAGTCTTTTGTATTGTTGAAAATTTTTTTTCCAATTATAAATATTGAGGAAAAAAAAAAACTCCTGACCCCATTTTGGTCTCTAGCTACCAGTTCTTTTCCTTTGTTCAATTTATTTCCAAACTCTTTAAAATAATTTTCTATATTTTCTCTTAAATTTCCATCCTCTCATTCTCTCTTGAACCAGGTTTTTGCCTCTTCCACTCTCCTGTGATTGCTCTAGCAATGGTTTTCAAAGACTTCCACGTGCTCAATCATTTGGATATTTCTTTGTCTTTATTTTAGTTGCCTTTTTAGAGATAGTTGATTCATGCTTTAAGAGGCATTTTAAGACACTATATTACCTAGTTGTCCCCTAAATATGTTTGGGAACTTGGTAGAATATTGATAAAGGGTTGACATGTTTTTATCCCCAACTTTTATCATTACAGAGACTATTTGTGCTGTCTAGTAATTACATTGTGGATGAAATAACAGATTTTATGCATTTTCCCACCCCATTCAGGACTAAGTAAAAAAATGCTCAGTTAAGGTTTTATAAGTCTAGATTCTAGCCAAAGTTCACATTGTATTGGAACGCAGTTAAATAGTATTAGTATTACATAGTTTTCAATGAATATGCCTTTGTGAATGAGCAGAACTTGGAGAGAAGAAAGGAATGGCCAGTGAGTATCACCGTAGTCTACTGTGGCTTAAGCATTCATTTTGTGCTTAGGTTTTCTGTTCCTCAATGTCAATAACATGATGATGACGTTTAGACAATTGATAAGTCTATGGGTATTAATTTTCATGAATCAGATTTCTACTAAGGTCATGGTTAAGTTGGTAAATGCTCAATTGTATAAGTTTAGGTGACTCGTGACAGATCAAAAGTGGTTGTATAAAACTTGTATCCATATGTTAGAAAATTAACACCAGATATATCTCTATCATAAACCTCTAGCTTAGAGAAAATAAGAAAGGTCCTACCTCATTCCACGGAATATGTAATTAACATCTAGAGAGGAAGATATCAATATTGGCTTATGTGTTTATTTATTACAGAAATTCTAATTATATTCCTATACCTCTCTGCACTGGTGTATGAACTTCTTTGGTCACAGGTACATCTTCAAGTTTAGTCTTCTTCAAACAACCTCTCAATGCAGCAAATTTTACTTGGTGAGAGACATATATCAATTTGCTTTTCATATTTAAAGCAGCATCTTCTACAGTAACCAAAATTTTGTGAGCACCGATTAGGATCCACCAAGGTACATGTGGCTACAGTAAAAGAAGAGTAACTGAAATTACTGATCTCATATTTAAGAACATATTATTTCTGGTTACAAAGAGGTACTATGTGTACATTGCAACAAACTTAGGAAAATGTCAAAAAATAAGAAAACACTAAAATATTATACATTCCCATATATATATAATACTTAAATATGTTTTAAATTAATCTATATTACATTTTTATGTTATATATTATTCTTCTCAACAAGATTTAAAATTTTTAGAACAACATAATATTCCCTGGAAATATATGACAATTCATCCAATTTTTTTCAATTAGGTCATATTTAAATTTTTAATATTTTAGGATTATGATAAGAAGCAAAATTTTAGTACATATTTTAATATTCACATGACACATATTTAAGATAATTGTGGAAGAGTTAGATCCACACCAACAATATATGTAAATTTTTCCCCCAAATAAAATGGTATCCACTGCAATTTTAGTTTTTATGCTACTGGTATTTGTTTTGAACACTTCTTATTTTTTAATTGTTCATATACTTTTCTTGTTATGTTGTTATATAATTTTTTTAAAAATAATTCATATGAGTTCTTTTTAAAAAAATTTTAAAGACTTTATTTTTTAGAGCAGTTTTAGATTTATAACAAAATTGAGAGGAAGGTACAGAGATTTCCTATGTACTCCCTGCCCCCATATATGCATAATCTTCCCCATTATCAACATCGTTCACCAGAAGGGTACATTTTTTAGCAAGGATGAACCTACACTGGAAAGTTGGAAACCTTCAAGTTGGAAAGAACTGATGTCTTGAAAATGTTGAGTCAGGGCGCCTGGGTGGCGCAGTCGGTTAAGCGTCCAACTTCAGCCAGGTCACGATCTCGCGGTCTGGGAGTTCGAGCCCCGCATCGGGCTCTGGGCTGATGGCTCAGAGCCTGGAGCCTGCTTCCGATTCTGTGTCTCCCTCTCTCTCTGCCCCTCCCCCATTCATGCTCTGTCTCTCTCTGTCTCAAAAATAAATAAATGTTAAAAAAAATTAAAAAAAAAAAAAGAAAATGTTGAGTCTTCCTATTCATAAACATGATTTTTTTCCTCTATTCATCTAATTATTTGATTCCATTTATTATCATTTTCTAATTTTCTTCATATAGATCATTACATATTTATTAGACTTATACCTAAGTATTTCATTTTGGGGGGTGTTAATAAATGGTATTGTTTTTAATTTCAAATTCCACTTGCTCATTGTTGTGTATAGGAAAGCAATTGACTTTATATGTTAACCTTGTATCCTATGATCTTACTATAATCACTTATTAGTTCTATCAATTTTTGCTTCATAACTTTATTCTCTGTTATTAGTCACACACTCATTAAGAATTGTTTTGTCTTTTTGAAGAATTACCAAGAGTTCTTCATATTTTAAGGGTAATAACTTTTACCCATTATTTGCAAAACAATTTTTTTCTATAGTTGTTTTTATTTTGTTAATTGTGTTTTTAGATAACAACAGTTTTATTATAAGACAATGCATGCTCATTTTTTAAAATGTAAGATTCTTATAATTAAACATACAGAAATATACAGAGCAGTTAATGTAGTATTCCACCTTCACTATAAGATATTCTTGCATGAAATCTTTTCATTTTTCTATTTTATTTATTATAGTATTTTCTCCTTAAATCAATAATAATTATCAGAAAAGTAGTTAACTTCATTTCTCCTAAATCATTAATAATTATCCCCTATTGTTTTTTGAAATATTCTCTTCATGCCTTGAGATGATTTCATGATATTCTTAGTGCTGCTGTACTCTAAATTCTCACAAACTCTAGGTCTATTTTGAACTATTTATTCTATTTGGTAAGCAGATGTGGATACTTGGAACAAAAACAAATAGCTAATCAAGATATATATAGAAAAAATGTGATTTATTGTATTTTATTTCTTTATATATAAATTAAGAAAAAAGTAAAATAAAACTTGCAGAACAGTGCCCAAACACAAATACTCAATGAAGAGTATTATTGAAAATTAAGCCCTTATGTAAACATCATCCAGATCAGAAAGTAGAACATTGGTGTCATCACTTTGTGCTCCCTCTCAATCATATTCCATTCTACTCTTTCATTTTCAAAATAAACCATTATCTTGACATAATATTTTGTCTAAGTTTGCCGATTTTAAAACTTTATGTGAATGCAATGGCACAGTATATACATCTTCATGTCTGATTTCCTTTGCTGAAGATTTGTTTTTGAGATTCATCTATGTTTTATGTAATTAGTTGTTTCAAATGTATTATAATGTAGTGGTTTTTGTATATTATTTTGTATAATTATCTGTATTTATTGACCTGATCATATATTTTCTCCTGTAATCTGTTCATGTGGTGACATTGATTTTAGAATTCTGTACTAATCTTGCAATCCATGAATTTCAAGCAACTTTTCTGATATTGCTGGGTTTTGATTCTAGTTATTTTTTAAAAGATTTCTGCATCCATATTCATGAGTGAAGTTGGCCTTTAATTTTCTTTCTCAGGATGTCCTTATCAGTTTTACACCAGGTAATGTGTATCTCACAAAATGAGTTAGAAGAATCCCTTCATTTTATATTCTCTGAAATAGTTCGTGTATAATCAGTTACATTTCTTTTTTAAAGTTTGGTAGAATTCAACAGTGAAGCCATCTGTATCAAATATTTTCTTTGTAGGAAGTTTAATTATTATGGGCTCTATTCCATTAATGAGTTTAGAAGTATTTATATTTTCTTTTTCTTTTTTTGGTCAGATTTTGTTGTATTCTTCAGAAATTAGCCATTACAAATAAATTTTTGAATGCATTATCATAGAGTTGTCCATAATATCGTTACAATATAATTTTGCTACCTGTAGCAATGCATTAATATCTCTGATAAAGTGCATTTTTGCCTCCTCTCTTTTTTTCAGTTTTGGTAAAGCTTTATTGATTTCTTTTTAAGAGAATTTTTAAGTTCTACTCTTTTAACAACTTCCTTTTTTCTTAGCAACTTTCAAATATACAATACTATAATTAACTACGGTCACCTTGCTGTAAAGTCCTATGACATTCATTTTTAAAGCTTTATTAATTTTACTAGTCTTTCCGAAAACAAAAGTTAGCTTTTATGATTTTGTCTAGTGTCTGCTGATGTCTTATTATATCCTTATAACTTTGGATTTAATTTGATTTTCTATTTCTAACTTCTTGAATTAAATTTCATTTACATTTTTAAAATTAATTCTTTTTAGATATATGAATATAATGGTATAAATTTCCTGTAAACACTACTGTTGCTTTATTCCATGAGCTTTGTGTTATCTCATTTTTATTACCATTAGATAAAATATCTCTAGTACTCATTGATATTTCTTATTTGAATTAGGTCAAGTTTTGTTAGTCTTCATGTTTATGTCTTCTTTATTCTTACATTTATGTTGTTGCTTTTCTCTTAAAAATTTTTTTTTAATGTCCATTCATTTTTTGAAGACATAGAGAGACAGAGCATGAGCAGGGGATGGGGAGAGAGAGAGGGAGACACAGAGTCCCAAGCAGGCTCCAAGCTCTGAGCTGTCAGCACAGAGCCTGATGTGGGGCTGGAACCCACGAACCATGAGATCATGACCTGAGCTGAAGCTGGACACTTAACAGACTGAGCCACCCAGGCGACCCCGTTTTTCCCTTTGCTCCATGTAACTGAGGAAAGTGTGTTATTATCGCCCATTGTTCTAATGTTCTCTGTTTTTTTTATATTTCTATCTTTTTTGTTACATATTTCAAGCCAAAGTCATTTGTTGCATTAAATTTATGGTTGCATATTATCCTGTTGAATTGAATCTTTTATTACCATGAATGTCTCTAGGAATGCATTCTTTTCTTACTGTCTACTTCATATAATATTAATATAGCTACTTCACCATGCTTTTGTTGGGTTTTTACATCTTTTCCTATCCTTTAGATTTTATAATTTTAAGTTTATTTATTTTTTTGGAGACAGAGACAGTGTGAGCAGGGGAGGGTCAAAGAGAAAGAGAGAGAAAGAGAATCCCAAGCAGGTTCTGCACTGACAGCACAGAGCTCGACACGGGGCTCGACTCACAAAACCGTGAAATCATGACCTGAGCCAAAATGGAGAGTCGGACCTAGTCACTGAGTCTAGGTGCCCCTAGATTTTTATAATTTCTATTTTCTCAGATATTTCTCATGTAAACTATTCACTATATTCAAAACTATATTCACTATATTCAAAAGATTCACTTTTGTTTTTTAACTGCACAGTAATATTTATAATAGTAATATAATGGGTAAAATATATTCTGCTATGTTTTCTGTCTTCTTTTGTATTTATTGGTTACTTTTTATAATTCCTTCTTCTCATTTACTATGTGTAGTTATATTCTTTTATTATTATTTTACTGTTTATGCTAGAAGTTTCAAATTATCAAAGTCTTATCAAAAAAATTTTGTTTTTCTGTGTTCCTAAGTTCCATACAGAAAATCATTCTTTCTGGCCAAATAGTGCTTTTAAGAATTCCCTTAATATAGGAGTTCTGATTTTGAAATCTGTTTTTATTGGACTGAAAATAACCTTATGTTACCTTCACTCCTGAACAGTATTTTCATTTGATACAGAATTCTAGATTGCAGTTATTTTCATTCAGGACTCTGAAGATTTCACGGCATTGTCTTTTGACTTCTTTCCCTGTTGTCTTTTTTGAAAAGTCAGCTTCCAATTTAACATATGATTCTTTGAAAGTGATCTGTTGTTTTCTTCAAATTTTGCTTTACTTTATTGTTTTAGGGTTTTGTTTTTGTTTTTGCAGTTAACTATGCTTTTTCTTTCTTCCTTCCAACCTTCCTTCTTTATTTTCTCCCTGCCTTCCTTCCTACTTTCCTTCATCTTTCCCTCCCTCCCTCACTTTTTCCCCCCTATTTTCAACCTCTTGTTTCATTCAGGATATTTTCTTCTGGTTCATCTTTCATCATCATTAAATATCTCACCAATTATGCATAAACTACTATTCAACACATTCATTACATATTTCATTTTGCTTTATATATTTCTCAGTTTGGGAATTTTATTTTTATTCTTTGTTATAGTGTTCACTTCTATGCCAAGTTTTTACTTTGTTTTCATTTATTTAAACAAAAACACAGTTTTTTTAAAGTCTGGGTCTGGTAACTTCATCATCTGGATCCCTTGTTCATCTGTTCTCTTGTGCTGATGAAGCATCAGAACTGATTTTTGATAGGATAGTCCTGTTTTCACTTGTTCCTGATTACTTTTGTCACATACATTGTTTTTAAGTTTATTTATTTATTTATTTTGAGAGAGAGAGAGAGAGAGAGAGCAAGCAGCAAGGTCAGAGAGAGAGAGGGAGAGAGAGAATCCCAAGCAGGCTCTGCCCTGTCAGCATAGAGTCGGACATGAAGATCGAACCCACGAACTGAAATCATGACCTGAGCCAAAATCAAGAGCTGGCTGTTTAACCAACTGAGCCACCCAGGCGACCCTGTCACATACATTTTTAATGAAAAATCAAGAAAATAGCTTGAGGTCTAGAATGATATTATCTTTCTCCAGAAATGACTTATTATTGTTCCATTTAGTATTGTTCCAGGGCTACCAGCCAACCTTCCTGGATAATCTTAAACCATTTATGGAACTTAAGATAATGTAAAACTGGGCATTCGTTCCTGGGATGACTGGACAGTTGGACTAACGTCCTGTTAACTTAGACCTAGCTTGTAGTTTTTTGGGTTCCTCAGCCAAAACATACCAGTATTTCCATAGTTCTCCCTCCTTCACAGACTGAATTATAATTTTTGCCCCAAAGGTAGCACAAGGCTATCAGATTTCTGCTCTTCAACTTCTTTCTTGCCTTTTTAAGAATAGATAGATGCTTCTAGGGAGAAGAGCTGTTTCAGAGGTTGATCTCAACACAATCTCTTCACTGTAACTTTTAATTGACCAGTTTACTCTGTAATGCCTTTAACCAATTGTTTTATGGTATTTTTTCTTTTTGTCCATCTATCCCCCTCAGTACATAGGAGAGGTTATATGAAAAAATTGTTATAATTTTATAGTGTGCTTTAACATCAAGTTGCTATGTGAAACAGACTATGATTTTATAGTGTGTTGTAACAACAGGTAGAGCAAACAAACCACTATTCTTGTTTTTCAAAATCTTTGTATGGTGCATATGGATAGTTCTTTCTAACTGCGGAGTGAAGATGAGCTGGTTGCCATGGACTTTAAGCTTGAATTTGAATGCTGGTATTTGTTAGTTGTGTAACTTTGGGTAAGCTCTAAGAGCCTTAGTTGCATCATCTCTAAAATAGAGACAATGGTACCTCATTCACAGAGTCTTTGTGAAACATGATGAGTTAACATGTAAACAAGTTTACAACAGTGCTTGGAACATAATAGTTTCTCACAGATTAAGAACTGTTATTAATTAATGGTGAACAAAAGACTATAGTTGAAGCTAAATCATTGTTAACTACAACTTTTAGGCCAGGCAGTGTGATCTTTCTGGAGGTAAAGCAAAACACTGAGGCAAAGAGATAAATACACAGGCATGAAAAAAAAAAGAAAAGAAAAGAGAGAGAGAGAGAAAGAGAGAGAGAGAGAGAGAGGTTAATTAAGTACCATAATAGAGAAATATATTGGGTCCAATGTGTGAACAGGTTAAGTGTTTGCTTTTGTCATGGTTGTTATATCATAAAAAAGTGATATGAAAATGTAGACCCTAAACAATTAGTAAGGGTTATTCAAATGAACAGAAGCAGTATAAAAAGGACATGAAACAGGCAGACAAAGTAGTATGATTCTCATCCTAGAGTTGAAAGAGAATATGATATGTTTAGGTTCAAAAACTAATAATAACACAAATAGTTTTCATTCATTGAAACCTACTATGTGTTAGGTATTTTTTTTAATATGTTTTACATGTGATCTCATTTAATTACTCTAAAACTTTGAGGTAGATGCTGTTCAGATACGAAACCTGAGGCTTTTGGGTCACCTGGATGGCTCGGTTGAGCGTCCAACTCTTGATTTAGGCTCAAGTCATGATCCCAGGGTCATGAGATCGAGACCCTGTCTGGCTCCAGAACATGCCCCTCTTACCCTGCTCTCTCTCTCTCAAATAAAAAACAAACAAACAAACAAACAAACAAACAAACAAACAACCTCAGGCTTTCAGTGACCAAATAAATTGCCGACGTTTGCTGCAAAACTAATATATGCTTAACCTAGCTTTCAACATTTTAAATATTTAATCTATGGCCTCTACAAAAAAAGTTGGAAACTGGGGCTCCTGGGTGGCTCAGTCAGTTGAATGTCTGACTTTGGCTCAGGTCATGATCTTGCTATCTGTGAGTTCTAGCCCTGCATCGGGCTCTGTGCTGACAGCTCAGAGCCTGGAGCCTGCTTCAGATTCTGTGTCTCCCTCTCTCTGCCCCTCCCCAACTCGTGCTCTGTCTCTCTCTCTCTCTCTCTCTCTCTCTGTCAAAAATAAATAAACATTAAAAAAAAAGTTGGAAACTGACATACCGGATATTGTCTCAAACTAGATACTCATGGTAGACTTGGCTGCCTCTAGGACCCTTAATTATTTTATGATTATAGAGGAACCTGAAGATGTGAAAATTGGAGGTTGACTACAGAATGACAAAATGGAATTCTATTAAGATGAATATGTGTACACATACAAAGAATCATTAGTAATAAATACTTGTTAATATACTGTACATATGTTTAACAAATGGGTTTCCAGACTTTACCTGAATGTAGGAAAAATTTTACCTTAGACAAATTTAAATAAAATAATTTTAGCCTCTTTATGTTGAATTAATTGTCAGTTCCCTGGACTTTGATGTCTTAACTCAAAGTTAGATAAGTGGGTATTTTATATCACTTTCTGTTCCCCATCTCTTACCCAGCTGTATTCAGGTCTTAGAATTAAATCCTTGTTTTCTTTTGTATTCCTCAAATATTGTTAGTTTGGCAAGAGTTACTTAAATCTTTTCTTATGGTTAGTGCCTGGATCTCTACTATTGAAGAGACTTCATATCAGTTAATAGTACCCTCATATGAAAGTCATAAATGTTCTAATGTATTAATATTTGTGTTTGATTTGTTCCTTGGCTTATTTAAGAAAGTATAATTCTTTAAGTCAGGTGGGTAAAAATATAGAAAGGAATTATGACTAATTTGCAAATTACCTTAACTAATGTAAATTAATTAATTAAACTAATCATTGCCACAAAGGAAGCATTAACATGGGATTTGTCATACATCATCTTTCTGGATTAGTGGGGAAGATATTTAGTTATCTGTGAAATCCTAGCCAATTAAAGAAGGTTATTTATTTTAACGAGCTCCACTTTTCTTCCAACATTTTATCATAATTCTCAAGTAATCAAATCAACTTGATTTTAAATTTAATAAACTCTAGGGGCAACTGGGTGGCTCAGTTGGTTAAGCATCTGACTTCAGCTCAGGTCATGATCTTGCAGTTTCACGTGAGTTTGAGCCCCAAGTCAGGCTCTGTGCTGTCAGCTCAGAGCCTGGAGCCTGCTTCAGATTCTGTGTCTCCCCCTCTCTCTCCCCCTCCCTTGCTTACATTCTGTCTCTCTGTCTCTCTCTCAAAAATAAATAATCGTTAACATTTTAAAAATAAAAAAATAATAATAATTGTAATAAACTCTAGAGCACTGGGACTGACACTGTCTTCTCATAAACATTTCAACACAGGTGAATGTCTCTCCTCCACTATTTTAGACTCAGCTTCCCATTCACCATGCAATATATCATAAAGTTTCCAAGGCCACCATGTTTCTGCCATTCAAGATCCATTTTGACACATCTTAACAACTGGCTCTACAGGGAAACCATCTTGTATTTCTTCTCCTCAACTATTTTCTCTCCCCCTTTTTTGTTTTTTACTTCTTTTTTTCCCATTTCTCGAAATACTGCAATATGATATTCAAAGTGGTAAATATTTTTCTTACATTATCTCTGAATCTTTGCAAAACCTTATAAAATTAATTATCTTACCATCCATTGTACAGTTAAAAGAATTAAAGCTTCTCCACAATCACAAAGGAGCCTCAGGTCCTTAATATAAACTCTGATCTATTTGATGGCAAACTCACTCTATAAATCACTATAGTACGCTGTTTTCACTATCTCTGTGGATTATATTACTCTTGTACTAAAACACTGCTTAAAATACTGTTCATTCTGTTTTAACCATCGTCAGCATTGTTCTCTATCAATTTTCTGTAATTCACTTTCCAGCATGGTATCACTCTGCTTGGATCAAACACTCATCTTACATCTTCACAAAGTATCCACTTAGATTGAACAGTTTTTATAGCTTCTTTAGAGACTTGAAGGTTTTGCCAATCGCCAAACCACACCATTGTGCAATTGGTACTATTACTCTATGAACTCTTTCAAAGCCACTCGCTCTGATACCTTGTATTACTTTTCCTATTTTTTAGTCTAGCAAGGGCCAAATATATAGCATTCTGTCCATTTCAGTAGACGTTATAATTTAGTATCTGTTTGAATGATGAAAAAGTAAAGGAAAGTTTGTGGTCATATTCCTAGACCAAGAGTCTTCATTGCATTATTTAAAGCTTTCTGCAAGGCTCAGCAAATGTTGAGTTTGATGGTATAGATCCTGTACATCCGAACCCTTTACATCTGAAGTCCAGCTATCTTCCCATGTGACCTCACTGCTTTTCACCAAATAATCTATTCAGCTTTTACATTAACCTCAGTGCCTTCTATAGAAAACCTGATGAAATATAAGGAACAAATATGCTAGGATCTTGCACTCCAGTATTTATATTCTACTTACCACATATAGTATAATAAGTGTGACCTTGAAAACCTCTGATGTAATTTTCCTCTTCCTAAAAAGAGGCAATAACAGGTATCTAATAAAGTTATCTGGAAGGTCAGATTAGATATCTACATGAGAAGTTATGAAATGGGGTTTGGCACATTCTAGACACTCGTATTTAATTATCTGCCCTTTCTTTCTCTCATCTTCCAGAGTCTAAATACAAGAATCTTATCCCTAATTTCAAAGCTCTTCATCAGAGAATTCAGGACATTTTCCCAAACCTCTACAATTGCTAGGCCATAATCCCACCATTCTTGCTATTTAAAGCATACTTATATAAATCTTCTAAATCAAGCAATTTATTGACTTATCTGAGTTTAATCAACTATATTTTTAAGTATGCCTAGAGAATTACTGAGTCTTTCTTTTATTTCTGTTTCCTTAGTGTCCAGCATTGTGCTCAGATTATTAGCCACTCATTGTTACATTGTTATTGCTTGACACGCTAGCCCCATGCACCTCAACATCCTCCCTAATCATATTTGAGGTCCTTACTTCCTCAGTCCCCTTTCATTACTAATAATAAGTATAATAGTAACAACCATAATAATTATAATAGTACCCAAATTGATAGACTAATTTTTAGTTTGTAGGACTAGTTACTGGTACATTATTGCACTAAACCCTAATTGCAGTCTTTTGAGGTACATACAATTAACAAGTACATTTTACAGCAGACATTTTATTCTTAAAAAATTGTGGTTGTTATTGATTCTGCTTACATTTTCTGTTTTATTGTTAAAAACTTTGGTAAATCACTTAAATTCTCTGAGTGGCAAGGTTCACAAGCTATTAAGTAGGAAGCTAGTAATAAAATCTAAATCTTCTAAGTTTGGGGTGCCGGGATGGCTCAGTCAGTTAAGCGTCTGACTCTTGATTTGGGCTCAGGTCAATATCCCTTGGTTGGTGGGTTCAAGCCCCTCATCGGGCTCTGTGCTGACAGTGTGGAGCCTGCTTGGGATTCTTTCTCCCCCTCTCCTGTCTCTGCCCCTTCCCAGATCTCTCTCTGTCTCAAAATAAATAAATAAAATTTCAAATAAAATAAATCTTCTAAGTTTGAATTAAATTCTCTTTCTGTTACGTGTTCTACCTTTTGAAGTTCCAACTTTCTAGGTCCAAATACGAATACTTCTGCATATCAATTTACATCTTCATTGTTAGAGAGCCTGGATTACCTCAGAGGATACACCTCTCAAGAAAATCATAATCACCATGAAGCACTTTATTGCACTACGTATTTTAATTATTTTTAATTGATCCATAAAGCCAATGCTGGAGTGCCTGGGTAGCTCAGTCAGTTAAGCAGCTGACTCTTGTTTTCAGTTCAGGTCAGGATCTAATGGTTGGTGAGTTAAAGTCCTGCGTCAGGCTCTGCACTGACAGTGCAAAGCTGCTTGGGATATTATCTCTCTCCTTCTCTTTCGGTCCCTTTCCCACTCATGCTTGCTCTCTCTCTCTCTCTCTCTCCCTCAAAATAAATAAATAAACATTAAAAAAAGCCATTGCTTAATTTCTTTACTAATGCATTAACTAACTCAACAAGGATTTTTTTTTTTTTTTTTGCAGTACTATGCCTTTATTTGGCATTTTATTCCTGCTGTGCTTCATTGCCCAGAATATTCTGAGACTGTAGCCTGGATCAATTTGTAGATTCTGTTATTAATATCACAAGAGATATATTCTGTTATTCTCAATCATTCATCTTCCCTGGGTCCAATTTATTATGAAGCCTTCACTTCTGAAGTTTGCAAATAAATTTTTAAAATTATATTTAAAAAATAATGTAAATATCTAAAAGAAATCAAGGCCAAAGGATCTACCTGAATCATTTCATTTTAACTACATATTAATTTTCAAATTGAGTTGAGTACATTAGTAAACACTATTCTATATGAGTAAACTGAAATTCAACATAATCAAGAGACTTCTTGAATTGACAAGATTGTTAAGAAACTGCATTTTCTACTTCATAATCTGGTGTTTCTATTTTTAGCTGTAAGCTCTATGTTACATATAAACAAACATCTATTTTACCTGGTAGAATGAAGGTCACATAACACAGAAAATGGAGGAAATAGTAAAAGATCTTCATTTTGCAGAAAGAAGTTGCTGAAAGATTTGGTAACAAAATCTAGAGACTAGCTTTCCAAAAAGCCAAAAGACATTTACTATTTATAGTTTTCTAACGGAAGAGACTCTTTATCCGGAAATTGTTTTAATTTGGTGTACTTGTCTTTGCACCATTGACTAGGGCTGTGGGTAGAATTACCCAAATTGAGAATACTTGAGATTATTGATCTTTAGAGAGGAATCTCTATGTGTAAGCAGCCTGTACACATGACATCCTTGTATTGATGGTGATCAGTTAAACATCAACATAAAGGACATGCATGGAGTGGGTTTAAGAGAAATACCTACCATTTTAGATGTAAAACAACTGAACATTACCATGTTGGTTAAACTCCTGATTACTTTTCAAAATACATTCTAGTCTCTAATTCGGTATACAATATCATCAATATGTCCATATATCCCAAATTCTGACTTATATTCAGTTATCCCATTGATTTCCCTAAACTATTAATTTACCAAATAACAGATAGGAGGCCTCACTTTTGTCATTAATTTTCACTATATTCTTTTCAGATGCAACTTGAATATTTAGGGAGCTCTGCTTTTTCCTAGAAAAGCCCAATTAGTCTCCATTCATTTTAAGTTTTTTTATCATAGTAATATAGGTACACAATAAGGATTGAAAAAAAAAGATCTTGTAATGAATAGAAATAATTTCCTATTCAATCTCCTTATTTTAGATCTTCTTATTAACATAAGAATTAGGACCCAGCTTAATACTTTGTCCTTGCCTGCCAACTACAGAATGTATCTTTTGGTTTCCCCCAAGAAAAATGTGGATTCAGATCACTTACACTCCTGTGCTGTTCTGTTCCTCAAATATTTGAAAGTTATATTAATTTTTGAAAGTTCTTTAGTTTATCTTCAAATATTTAAACGCTTTTTTCCCACCAACGTTAGCCACAACGTTCAACTTTCTCTATTTAAAAAAATGATATTAGTTCCCTTGCCATTTCCTCCAACCTTCCTCCCTACTTTGCACATCTCATTCACCTGCTGTTATACATTGCCTTTTACCTTTGTCTGGGATAATGTTTGCATTCTGAATGGAGGCACTTAAGCTTTATATTGAAATACTGTGTTACAATAAGCAGTATGGATTTTATTGGCTTTTTAATGCACCTAATGTGGCAACACTGTGCTAACCAAAGACAAATGTTGTTGGTTTCAAAGTTAAGTGAATTATTACCATTATTTTACTATTCGTCTTCTTGTTTTCTTTTATTATTATCTCTCTCATTTTTTTTCTCAAATGTTTTCAAGTATTATAGTTTTCATTGTTTAACTTTTGTTTCTGACACTTTGGAAAAATTTTTTTTCCTGTAGTTTTCTTTTAGATGTGAATAAAAAATATAAATAATGGTCAGTCCTCATCCTCAAGTTTATCCCAGTATGAAAGGCTCTTCCTGTGCCTTCTTTGTTCTAAGAGTTTCTGAACCTGTTTAGCTGCACTGAATCTACTGTTATTTGTATCTCCTGTATTCTTCTTTTGTTTTTTCTCTCCATCCAGGAATGTTCTTTAAAAAAAAAAAAGATAGGAAATGCAGGAATTACCATGCAAGGAAATATTTCTATTCTGCCCTCATATCTGATTATTTGGATGTAAAATCTATGTTCGAAATCATGTGAAGTCATTAGCCACTTCTATTATACAGTCTTCCTGATGAGAAATCCAAAATTAGGTTAGCTCCTTTTAAATGGTTTGATTTTTTGTTCTTTCATGACACTTTTTAGGACATTCTCTTTATAATTTGTAACCCAAATTTTATAGTCACACATTTCCTGGTGTGAACTTGTTTTTTTATGAGTTAGATCTAGAACCAGTGAGCCTGTATCTTCAAATCTAGGAATTGTTCTCTTCTCTTTTTATATTTTTTTTCCTCTGATGAACACTTTCTCTCCTTATTTGTATATTTATTTTCTCGCTTTAGGGGATTTCTTTTGGTCAAATGCTGAAATATCCCTCTCTAGTTTTGTCTTTACTATCTTATTTTTATGTCTACTTATGTTGCCATTTTATGATTTAAATATCTTTCACTCTTTGGTGTTACTATTTTTTTTAGCAATCATATTTAAGATGTAAGTGCCCTTATCTGTTTCTCTGTTCTTTTGCCATAGAAGCTGTTTTTGTTTTGTTGATGTAAGGTCTTTTTGAATCCCTCTCCAAATATATTTAAAAGAGTTTTTTATTTGTGTTATTCTTTTTTCCTTGAACTATTTTCTCAGTATCTAGAGGTCTGTTTGGTGTTGTTATCTTAGTTACTCATGCCATAGCTTTTACATATTGTTGTAAAACCAGTTCTAGGATGAAGAAATGCGATACCTTGTGGATGTAGATTGGAAAGCTTCCTTTAAAGTGAGCAGAAGAGCTTAGAACTCTCAATGTCTTGGTGGGGGGGGGGAAGTTCCTTTTTACTGGGACACAAATTCCTATATTAAAAATCTTAGATTTCTCCACATGATTTCTTTATTGGTCGTGGTTTTATTTAAACAAAACTAAAAACTCCATTAGGGAAGAACTGTATTTCTCTTGTTTGACACTGAATCTCCAATATGTAGGAATCTTTTTATTACAGTAGATATAATCCAGATGAATTTCTTTGGCATCTTTGTAAAAAATCAGTTGATTACATATATTGAGTTTGTTTCAACATTTTACATTCTGATTCATTCTCTCCTCTATGTCAATACCAAATTCTCTTTTTGAATCTTTAGAGTAAAACTTGAAATCAAGTAGTGTCATCTCTACAACTTAGTTCTCAATCTTCAATTCCTGGTTATTTTTGGTCTGGTAAATTTTCACACAAATTTTTAAGTAAGATTGTCAATACCTATTTTAAAAGCCAGCTGGTATTTTGGTTGGGATTTTATTGAATCTGTAGTCCCACATGATGAGATTTGGCATTTTAACATTTCCAATGCTTGATCAATATATATCTCTTCATTATTTACTTCTCTCTTTTTTCTTAAGTTTTCATTTAAACATTTAACTAGTTAGTTAACTAGTATAATATCAGTTTCAGGAGTAGAATTTAGTGATTCATCACTTACATATAACACCCAGGGCTCATCATAAAAAATTCCCTCATTAATACCCATCACCCATTTAGCCCATCCCCCCACCAATCTCCCTCCAGCAATCCTCAGTTTGTTCTCTATAGTCAAGAGTCACTTATGGTTTGCCTCCCTCTCGTCTTCTTTTCCCAAACCCTAAGGTTCATCTGTACTGTTTCTTAAATTCCACATATGAGTAAAATCATATGGTATTTGTCTACTCTGACTGACCTATTTCATTTAGCATAATACACTCTAGCTCCATTCAAATCATTGCAAATGACAAGATTTCATTCTTTCTGATGACTGGGTAATATTCCATTCCAATATTCCATTCCACACATATATACATATATACACACACATGCACATTCCACATCTTTATCCATTCAACAGTTGATGGACAGATTGGCTATTGTTGATAATGTGGTTATAAACATCAGGGTGCATGTATCCTTTAGAATCTATATTTTTGTATGCTTTGGTTAAATACCTAGTAGTATAATTGCTGGGTTGTAGGGTAGTTCTATTTGTAACTTTTTGAAGAAACTCCATACTGTTTTTCAGAGTGGCTGCACCAGTTTGCATTCCCACCTTTCATTGTTTACTTCTTCAATTCCTCTCAGCAATGTATTTGTCAGTGTATAGGGAAGTAATGCATATATTCTCTTTTTGTTTTGAATACTTTCATATGTAGTATTTTTGAATCCTTTCTTTTTTTTCTTAAAATATTTGGGTTAGTTTTTTTTTATTATTCAAATCCAAGTTAGTTAATATATAGTGTAATAATGGTTTCAGGAGAAGAATTTTGTATTAATCACTTACGTATGATACCCAGTGTTCATCCCAACAAGTGCCCTCTTTAATGACCATCACTCATGTAGCCTATCTCCCACCCACATCCTTCCAGCAAACCTCAGTTTGTTCTCTATAGTTAATAGTCACTTATGGTTTGCTTTTCTCTATGTTTTTATCTTAATTTTCCCTCTCTTCCCCTATGTTCATCCATTATGTTTCTTAAATTCCACCTGAGGGAAATCATATAGTTGTCTTTATCCAACAGACTTAGTTCACTTAGCATAATACATTCTAGTTCCATCGACATTGTTGCAAATGGCAAGATTCCATTCTTTTTGATTGCCTAGTAATATTCCATTATATTTATCTCACATCTTCTTTATCCATTCATCAGTTAATGGACATTTGGCCTCTTCCCATATTTTGGCTACTGTTGATAGTGCTGCTGTAAACATTGGGGTGCAAGGTTCCCCTTCAAATCAGCATTTTTGTAATCTTTGGATAAATACCTAGTAGTATAATTGCTGGGTCATAGATTAGCTCTATTGTTTATTTTCTGAGTAACCTCCGTACTGTTTTCCAGAGTGGCCATACCAGTTTGAGTTCCCACCAACAGTGCAAAAATGTTCATCTTTTTCTGCATCCTTGCCAATATCTGTTCTTTTCTGAGTTGTTATTTTTAGCCGTTCTGACAAGTGTGAGGTGGTAGTTTATTAAGGTTTTGATTTGTATTTCCCTGATGATGAGTGATATTGAGCATCTTTTCGTGTGTCTGTTAGCCATCTGGATGTCTTCTTTGTAAATGTGTCTATGCATGTCTTTTGCCCATTTCTTCACTAGATCATTTGTTTTTTGGGTGTTGAGTTTGATAAGTTCTTTATAGATTTTCGATACTAACCCTTTATCTGATACGTAAGTTGGAAATATCTTCTCCCATTCCGTCAGTTGCCTTTTAGCTTTGTTGATTGTTTCCTTTACAGTGCAGAAGTTTTTTTTATCTTGATAAGGTCCCAATAGTTCATTTTTCCTTTTATGTCCCTTGGCTCAAGAGACATGTCTAGTAGGAAGTTGCTGTGGCCAAGGTCAAACAGGTTGTTGCCTTTTTTCTCTTCTAGGATTTTGATGGTTTCTTTTCTTACATTTAGGTCTTTCATCCATTTTGAGTTTATTTTTGTATATGGTGTAAGAAAGTAGCCCAGGTTCATTCTTCTGTGTGTTGCTGTCCAGTTTTCCTAGCACCATTTGCTGAAAAAGACTGTCTTTTTCCATTGGATATTCTTTCCTGCTTTGTCAAAGATTAGTTGGCCATACATTTGTCAGTCCATTTCTCGGTTCTCTATTCTGTTCCATTGGTCTATGTGTCTGTTTTTGTGCCAATACCACACTGTCTTAATGATTATGGCTTTGTAATGCAGGTTAAAGTCTGGGATTGTGATGCCTCCAGCTGTGATTTTCTTTTCCAACCTTACTTTGGCTATTCAGGGTCTTTTGTGGTTCCATACAAATGTTGGAATTGTTTGTTTGGCTATGTGAAGAATGCTGGTGTTATTTTGATAGGAATTACACTGAATGTGCAGATTGCTTTGGGCAGTATCAACATTTTAACAATATTTATTCTTTCAATTTGTGAGCATGGAATGTTTTTCCATTTCTTTGTATCTTCTTCAATTTCATTCATAAGCTTTCTATAGTTTTCAGCATACAGATATTTTACCTCTTTGGTTAGGAATTTAGGAGGCAAGCTGTCAGTTTTTCCCCATTGAGGGTGATATTAGCTGTTGAGTCTTTTGTATATGACCTTTATGATGTTGAGGTATACTCCTTCTATCCTTACTTTCTTGAGTGTTTTTATCAAGAAAGGATGCTGTATTTTGTCAAATGCTTTTCCTGCTTCTATTGAGAGGGTCATGTGGTTCTTATCCTTTCTTTTATTAATGTGATGTATCACATTGATTGATTTGCGGATATTGAACCACCCCTGCAGCCCAGGAATACATCCCATTTGATAGTGGTGAATAATTCATTTAATGTATTTTTGGATTCAATTTGCTATTATCTTGTTGATGATATTTGCATCCATGTTTATCAGGGAAACTGGTCTGTAATTCTCCTTTTTAGTGGGTTCTTTGGTAATGCTGGCCTCATAGAATGAGTATGGAAGTTTTCTTTCCATTTCTATTTTTTTTTTTGGAACAGCTTAAAAAGAACGGATATTAACTCTTCCATGTTTGGTAGAATTCCCCTGGGAAGCCAGCTAGCCCTAGACTCTTGTTGGCTGGGAGAATTTTGATTACTGATTCCATTTCTTTACTGGTTATGGATCTGTTCAAATTTTCTATTTCTTCTTGTTTCAGTTTTGGTAGTTTATGTGTTTCTAGGAATTTGTCCATTTCTTCCAGATTGCCCAATTTTTTGGCATATAATTATTCATAATATTCTCTTATTATTGTTTTGTATTTCTGTGGTGTTGGTTGTGATTTCTACTCTTTCCTTCATGATTTTATTTATTTGGGTCCTTTCCTTTCTCTTTTTGATTATTCTGGTTAGGGGCTATCAGTTTTGTTAATTCTTTCAAAGAACCTGCTCCTTGTCCTTGTTTCATTGATCCATTCTTTTTTTTCTTTTTTGCTATCATTGATTTCTGCTCTAATGTTTATTATTTCCCTTTTTTATTGTTTTGGGACTTTATTTTCTGTTCAATTTCCAGCTCCTTTAGATGTAAGCCTAGCTTGTGTATTTGAGACCTTTCTTCCTTCTTTAGGAAGGCTTGGATTGCTGTATACTTCCCTCTTATGATCACTTTGCTGCATCCCAAAGATTTTGGACTGTCGTGTTTTCATTTTCATTGGTTTCCATGTACTTTTTAATTTCCTCTTTAAAATCTTGGTTAACCCATTCATTCTTTTTTTTTAATATGAAATTTATTGTCAAATTGGTTTCCATACAACACCCAGTGCTCATACCAACAGGTGCCCTCCTCAGTACCCATCACCCACTCACCCCCCCTTCCCAGCCCCCCCCCCCCATCAACCCTCAGTTTATTCTCAGTTTTCAAGAGTCTCTTATGGTTTGGCTCTCTCCCTCTCTAACTTTTTTTTTCCTTCCCCTCCCCCATGGTCTTCTATTAAGTTTCTCAGGATCTACATAAGAGTGAAAACATGTGGTATCTGTCTTTCTCTGTAAGATTTATTTCACCTAGCATAACACGCTCCAGTACCATCCAGGTTACTACAAAAGTCCATATTTCATTCTTTCTCATTGCCAAGTAGTATTCCATTGTGTATATAAACCACAATTTCTTTATCCATTCATCAGTTGATGGACATTTGGCTCTTCCCAATTTGGCTATTGTTGAAAGTGCTGCTATAAATGTTGGGGTACAAGTGCCCCTATGCATAAGCACTCCTGTATCCCTTGGGTAGATTCCTAGCAGTGTTATTACTGGGTCATAGGGTAGATATATTTTTCAGTTTTTGAGGAACCTCCACACTGTTTTCCAGAGTTCTGTGCCAGTTTGCATTCCCACCAACAGTGCAAGAGGGTTCCCATTTCTCCACATCCTCTCCAGCAACTATAGTCTCCTGATTTGTTAATTTTAGCCACTCTGACTGGTGTGAGGTGGTATTTCAGTGTAGTTTTGATTCGTATTTCCCTGATGAAGAGTGACATTGAGCATCTTTTCATGTGTCTGTTGGCTGGCCATCTATCTGGATGTCTTGTTTAGAGAAGTGTCTATTCATGTTTTCTGCCCATTTCTTCACTAGATTATTTGTTTTTCAGGTGTGGAGTTTGGTGAGTTCTTTATAGATTTTGGATACTAGCCCTTTGATATGTCATTTGCAAATATCTTTCCCCATTCCATCGGTTGCTTTTTAGTTTTGTTGATTGTTTCCTTTGCAGTGCAGAAGCTTTTTATCTTCATGAGGTCCCAGTAGTTCATTTTTGCTTTTAATTCCCTTGCCTTTGGAGATGTGTCAAGTAAGAAATTGTTGTGGGTGAGGTCAGAGAGGTTTTTTCCTGCTTTCTCCTCTAGGGTTTTAATGGTTTCCTGTCTCACATTCAGGTCCTTTATCAATTTTGAGTTTATTTTTGTGAGTGGTGTAAGAAAGTGGCCTAGTTTCATTCTTCTGCATGTTGCTGCCCAGGTCTCCCAGCACCATTTGTTAAAGAGACTGTCTTTTTTCCATTGGGTGTTCTTCCCTGCTTTGTCAAAGATTAGTTGGACATACTTTTGTGGGTCCAATTCTGGAGTCTCTATTGTATTCTATTGGTCTATGTGTCTGTTTTTGTGCCAATACCATGTTGTCTTGATGATTACAGATTTGTAGAAGAGGCTAAAGTCTGGGATTGTATTGCCTTCCACTTTGGTTTTCTTTTTCAACATTACTTTGGCTATTTGGGGTCTTTTGTGATTCCATACAAATTTTAGGATCGCTTGTTCTAGCTTCGAGAAAAATGCTGGTGCAATTTTGATTGGGATTGCATTGAATGTGTAGATAGCTTTGGGTAGTATTGACATTTTGACAATATTTATTCTTCCAATCCATGAGCATGGAATGTTTTTCCATTTCTTTATATCTTCTTCAATTTCCTTCATAAGCTTTCTATAATTTTCAGCATACAGATCTTTTACATCTTTGGTTCGGTTTATTCCTAGGTATTTTATGATTCTTGGTGCAGTTGTGAATTGGATCAATTTCTTTATTTGTCTTTCTGTTGCTTCATTATTTGTGTATAAGAATGCAACTAATTTCTGTACATTAATTTTGTATCCTGCGACTTTGCTGAATTCATGTATCAGTTCTAGCAGACATTTGGTGGAGTCTATCAGGTTTTCCATGTATAATATGTCATCTGCAAAAAGTGAAAGCTTGACTTCATCTTTGCCAATTTTGATGCCTTTGATTTCCTTTTGTTGTCTGATTGCTGATGCTAGAACTTCCAACACTATGTTAAACAATAGCAGTGAGAGTGGACATCCCTGTGGTGTTCCTGATCTCAGGGGGAAAGCTCTCAATTTTTCCCCATTGAGGATGATATTAGCTGTGAGCTTTTCATAAATGGCTTTTATGATGTTTAAGTGTATTCCTTCTATCCCGACTTTCTCGAGGGTTTTTATTAAGAAAGAATGCTGAATTTTGTCAAATGTTTTTTCTGCATCAATTGACAGGATCATATGGTTCTTTTCTTTTCTTTTCTTAGTGTGATGTATCACATTGATTGATTTGCGAATGTTGAACCAGCCCTGCAGCCCAGGAATGAATCCCACTTGATCATGGTGAATAATTCTTTTTATATGGTGTTGAATTCGACCTGCTAGTATCTTGTAGAGAATTTTTGCATCCATATTTATCAGGGATATTGGCCTGTAGTTCTTTTTTTTTTTTTTTTTTTTTTTTTTTTTTTTTTTTTTTTTTTTGCTGGATCTCTCTCAGATTTGGGAATCAAAGTAATGCTGGCTTCATAGAATGAGTCTGGAAGTTTCCTTCCCTTCTATTTTTTGGAACAGCTTGAGATGGATAGGTATTATCTCTGCTTTAAATGTCCGGTAGAATTTCCTAGGGAAGCCATCTGGTCCTGGACTCATTTGTTGGAAGATTTTTGATAACTAATTCAATTTCTTTGCTCGTTATGGGTCTGTTCAAGTTTTCTATTTCTTCCTGTTTGAGCTTTGGAACTGTGTGGGTGCTTAGGAATTTGTCCATTTCTTCCAGGTTGTCCAGTTTGTTGGCATATAATTTTTCATAGCATTCCCTGATGATTGCTTGTATTTCTGAGGGATTGGTTGTAATAACCCTGTTTTCATTCATGATTTTATCTATTTGGGCCCTCTCCCTTTTCTTTTTGAGAAGCCTGGCTAGAGGTTTATCAATTTTGTTTATTTTTTCAAAAAACTAACTCTTGGTTTCATTGATCTGCTCTACAGTTTGTTTTTTGTTTTTTGTTTTTTTAGATTCTATGTTGTTTATTTCTGCTCTGATCTTTATTATTTCTCTTCTTCTGCTGGGTTTGGGGTGTCTTTACTGTTCTGCTTCTATTTCCTTTAGGTATGCTGTTAGATTTTGTATTTGGGATTTTTCTTGTTTCTTGTTTCTTGTTTCATTGATTGCAATGTATTTTCCTCTCAGGACTGCCTTTGCTGCATCTCAAAGCGTTTGGATTGTTATATTTTCATTTTCATTTGTTTCCATATATTTTTTAATTTCTTCCCTAATTGCCTGGTTGACCCATTCATTCTTTAGTAGGGTGTTCTTTAATCTCCATGCTTTTGGAGGGTTTTCCAGACTTTTTTCTGTGGTTGATTTCAAGTTTCATGGCATTGTTGTCTGAAAGTGTGTATGGTATGATCTAAATTCTTTTATACTTATGCAGGGCTGTTTTGTGACCCAGTATGTGATCTATCTTGGAGAATGTTCCATATGCACTTGAGAAGAAAGTATATTCTGTTGCTTTGGGATGCAGAGTTCTAAATATATCTGTCAAGTCCATCTGATCCAATGTATCATTCAGGACCCTTGTTTCTTATTGATCATGTGTGTAGATGATCTATCTATTATTGTAAGTGGGGTATTAAAGTCCCCTGCAATTATCACATTCTTATCAATAAGGTTGTTTATGTTTGTGATTGTTTTGTATATTTGGGAGCTTCTGTATTCGCTGCATAGACATTTATAATTGTTATCTCTTCCTGATGGATAAACCCTGTAATTATTATATAATGCCCTTCTTCATCTCTTGTTATAGCCTTTAATTTAAAGTCTAGTTTGTCTGATATACGTATGGCTACTCCAACTCTCTTTTGACTTCCAGTAGCATGATAGATAGCTTTCCATCTCCTCACTTTCAATCTGAAAGTATCCTCAGGTCTAAAACGAGTCTCTCGTAGACAGCAAATAGATGGGTCTTGTTTTTGTATCCATTCTGATACCCTATGTCTGTTAGTTGGAGCATTTAGTCCATTTACATTCAGTGTTATTATTGAAAGATATGATTTTAGAGTCATTGTGATGTCTGTAGGTTTCATGCTTATAGTGATGTCTCTGGTACTTTTTTGTCCTTGCAACATTTCACTCACAGAATTCCCCTTAGGATCTCTTGTAGAGCTGGTTTAGTGGTGATGAATTCCTTCAGTTTTTGTTTGTTTGGGAAGACCTTTATCTCTCCTTCTATTCTGAACGACAGACTTGCTGGATAAAGGATTCTCGGCTATATATTTTTTCTGTTCATCACATTGAGAATTTCCTGCCATTCCTTTCTGGCCTGCCAAGTTTCAGTAGACAATCCGTCATGAGTCTTATCAGTCTCCCTTTATATGTTAGAGCATGTTTATCCCTATCTGCTTTCAGAATTTTCTCTTTATCCTTGTATTTTGCCAGTTTCACTGTGTTACGTCGTGCAGAAAACAGATTCATGTTACGTCTGAAGGGAGTTCTCTGTGCCTCTTGGATTTCAATGCCTTTTTCCTTCCACAGATCAGGGAAGTTCTCAGCTATGATTTGTTCAAGTACACCTTCAGCCCCTTTCTCTCTCTTCTTCTGGAATTCCTATGATATGGATATTGTTCTGTTTGATTGCATCACTTAGTTCTCTAATTCTCCCCTCATACTCCTGGATTTTTTTATCTCTCTTTTTCTCAGCTTCCTCTTTTTCCATAATTTTATCTTCTAATTCACCTATTCTCTCCTCTGCTTCTTCAATCTGTGCTATGGCTGCCTCCATTTTATTTTGCACCTCATTTATAGCATTTTTTTAGCTCCTCATGACTATTTCTTGGTCCCTTGATCTCTGTAGCAATAGATTCTCTAAGGTCCTCTATGCTTTTTTCAAGCTCAGCGATTAATTTTATGACTATTATTCTAAATTCTTGTTCCATTATATTGCTTAAATCGTTTTTGATCAATTCGTTAGCTGTCACTACTTCCTGGAGTTTCTTTTGAGGAGAATTCTTCTATTTCATCATCTTGGGTAGTCCCTGTGGTGGCTCCAAACTGCAGGGCACTTCCCTTGTGCTGTCCGGAGTAACTTGTGTTGGTGGGCGAGGCTGCAATCAGACCTGATGTCTGCCCCCAGCCCACCACTGGGGCCACAGTCAGACTGGTTTGTACCTTATCTTCCCCTCTCCCAGGAGCAGGACTCACTGTGGAGTGGTGTGGCCCCTGTCTGAGCTGCTTGCACACTGCCAGGCTTGTGGTGCTGCTTTGATGGGATCTGGCCATTTATGTATTAGTGGATCCGCAAGGTGCACAGGGGCAGGAGGGGTAGGCTTAGCTCTCTTTGCTGTCGGTGATCCCCTGTGGGAGGGAGGCAGACCCGTCTGAGGGATGGATCCACAGAAGCAGAGCGTTGGGTGTTTGCACAGTGCAAGCAAGTTCAAAACCCATTCATTTTTTTTTTCAACGTTTATTTATTTTTGGGACAGAGAGAGACAGAGCATGAACGGGCGAGGGGCAGAGAGAGAGGGAGACACAGAATCGGAAACAGGCTCCAGGCTCTGAGCCATCAGCCCAGAGCCCGACGCGGGGCTCGAACTCACGGACCGTGAGATCGTGACCTGGCTGAAGTCGGACGCTTAACCGACTGCGCCACCCAGGCGCCCCAACCCATTCATTTTTTAGTGGGATGTTCTTTAATCTCCAAATACATATGGTCCTTCCAAACTTTTCTTGTGGTTTGTTTCAAGTTTCATAGTGTTGTGGTCTGAAAATATGCAAGGTATGATATCAATCTTTTTGTACTTGTTTAGGGCTGACTTGTGACCCAGTGTGTGATCTATTCTGGAGATTGTTTCATGTGCACTTGAGAAGAACGTGTATTCTTCTGCTTGAAAATGAAGTATTCTGAATATATCTGTTAAGTTCATCCTGTCCAGTGTGTTATTTAAAGCCTTTGTTTCCTTGTTGATTTTCTGTTTAGATGATCTGTCCCATTGTTATAAGTGGGGTGTTAAAGTCCCCTACTATTATGGTATTATTATTAATAAGTTTCTTTATGTTTGTGAGTAATTGATTCATATATTTGGGTGCTCCAAATTGAAGGAATAAATATTTACAGTGATTAGATCTTCTTGGTGGATTGATTCCTTAATTATGGTATAATGCCCTTCTTCCTCGTTTGTTACAGTCTTTGTTTTAAAATGTAGACATAAATATGGCTACTCCAGCTTTCTTTTGACATCCTTTAGCATGATAAATGGTTCTCCATCTCCTTACTTTCAATCTGCAGGTGTCTTTAGGTCAAGTATGTATTTCTAGTTTACAGCAATGTAATTTTTATATTTTTTCTGTATCAAAGGTATTACTTATTAGTTTACCTTCATTTTTAGATTCCTTAGATTTACTGTATAGACATTTACTGTATAGAATCATGTCAAGTGAAAATAAATTTGTTTTTAATTTATAATCTACATGCCTTTGTTTATTTTTCCTGTTGTACTTTCTAAGATTCTCTTACAACTTGGAATTCAGGTGGTGAAAGTGATTATTTTTACCTTGTCCTTGATTTTAGAGGAAATGCATTCAATCCCATCTTTGACCATAAGAATGATGATAGCTGTAGGTGTTTCATAGATGTCTTTTTCAGGTTGGGAATGTTCTCTTCTATTTCTGGTTGCCAAGACTTTTTATCATAAATGGTTATGACATTTATTCTAAGTATTTGTTTGAATCTTTTGAAATAATGATTTTGTTTTTTACTCTTGCAATATACAGGATTATGCTAACTTATTTTTTAGCGTAAAACTAAATTTACATTTTATTTGATAATATTATGTTTAGAATATTTGTAGTTTCCTTGAAATTTCTTTTTTTTTCTTCAAGTTTTGATATGGGTGATGCTGGTTTCCTAACATCATTTGGGAAATGTTCTCCCTTATACTATCATACAAAATGATTTGTTTATAATGAGTATATAATGTATATACTTTCATTATTAAATGTTTAGAAGAATTCAGCAGTGAAGCCATATATATCTGATATTTTGTATGTGGGAAGTTTTGTAAATATACATTTTTAAAATGGATATAGAATTATTCAAGTTGCAAATTTTTTCTTAAGTGAATCTTGGTGGTTTACATCATTTGAGGAATTATTCCTTTCCATAACAGTTACCAAAATACTGGTATAGTGTTGTTTATTAGAGTCTCTTACTCTTATGTTAATATCTTTTACATCTGCTGTGATTTCTCCTCTTCATTCTTGATATTGGTCATTTGTGCATTTTCTCTGTCCCCTTTTTTTTTATCGATGTGGCTAGAGATTTCTAAAAATCAATTTTTATCTTTAAAAAACTAGCTTTTGTTTTTATTCATATTCTCCTACTGGTTTTCCATTTTATATTTAAATAATTGCTGATCTTGTTTTATTATTTCCTTCCTTTTGCTGAGTAAAAATAAGGGTTTCATTGAGGTATGTAGTTTATAAAATTGTTTTTAATTTGCCTTTCTTTTTTTAAAATTGTTTTTTTCTTTTCCTAAATCCTTAAAATGGAAGCTTAAATCATTGGTTTAAAACATTTCTTATTTTTTAATATAACCATTAAAAATACTCTGGTTATAATCTTGGGCTCTCTTTTTGTCTATATCTCTTTGTGTATGTCAGTGTCTCTGTCTCTCGTTCCCTCCATTTCTCTCTCTCTCTCTCTCTCTCTCTCTCTCTCTCTCTCTCTCTCTCATCACTTGTACAGGGGAAGCAAGGTGCTATGTTGGGATAATCCTTATGGAATGGCCCAGATGACGAGGTTTGAATCCATGACTCTATTTAATAACTTGTGAAAAACTGAAGCTCTATGTTCAATAGCTCTCAAGAATGAAACCTGGGACACCTGGGTGGCTCAGTTGGTTAAGCATCTGACCTCTGGCTCAGGTCATGATCTCATGGTTCAAGTTCCACATCAGGCTCTGGGCTAACATCTTGGAGCCTGGAGCATGCTTCAGATTCTGTCTCCCTGTCTCTGTGCCTTTCCCCACTCACACTCTCTCTCTCTCTCTCTGTCTCTCTCTCTCTCTCTCAAAAATAAATAAACATTAAACAAAATTATTTAAAAAAAAAGAATTAAGCCTGGCAACAGCCACATGAGTGAGCTTAGAAGCAGATCCTTTGACCCTCTTGAAGTACTGAGATGTCTATAGCTACAGTTATCTGCTTCAGTGCAATCTCAACAAAGATCTTGGGACAACAGCACCATGCTAAGCTGTTTCTGGAATCTTACTCATAGAGTCTATGAGATAATAAAGGTTTTAAGGTTTTACCTCTTGCAGTAATTTGTTATGCCGAAAAAAAACCAATGTAATATCCTGTCTTATAGTCTCTGTCTTTTAATTGTCACATTTACATTTAATGTGCACACTTATTGAAATTATAATATGTGTTTAAAATTGCCACATTGTTGGGGCACCTGGGTGGCTCAGTCACTTGAGTGTCCAGCTCTTGATTTCAGTTCAGGTCATGATCTCACATTTCATGCGTATGAACCCTGCTCAAACAACCCTACTGTAAGCACAGAGACTGACAGGGATTCTATTTCTCCCCTTCTTTCTCTTCCCTCCTCTTCCTCTCAAAAATAAACTTTAAGGCAAACAAACAAAAAACTGCCACCTTGTTTTTTGTTTTCTGTTTTTTTTCTCCCTGCCTTTGTTCCCTTTCCCTTTCTTTATCTGTATATTTTTTATGATTACATATTATCTACCCCATTGGTTACATATATTTTTGTTCTTCTTCAAGGTTTATAATATAGCTCTCTAACTTTCATTATAATGTAAGTCTTACAATTCTATACTAATATTTCCTCTTTCCCATAATTCATAATGTGGGCTATTCTCATTCTTTGTGCAATGCAATCAAGTGCACAATATATTATTACTTTTCTTTTAAGCAGTAAATTATCTTTAATAGAGATTAAATACTGAGGGAAAGAATATTTTACATTTACCCACAAATGTACAAATTCCATGGTCAGTTGATTCCTTTTTGTAGATCCAAATTTCTGTCTTGCATACTCTACTGTTACTGAAAGAATGCTGTATATTTCTCAAGAAAGGTCTTCTGACCTTTACCATGTTGTAGCATGACTTCATACTTCATTCCATCTTTTGCCAAAATAATATTCCATTGTATGGGTCTTCTACACAAGTTTATCTATCTATCAGTTTATAAATATTTGGGTTGTTTTCACCTTTTGGCTGTTATGAATAATGCTGCCATGAACATTTGTGTGCAAGTTTTTGCATTACATTTTTAATTTCTCTTGCATATATGTCTGAGAGTAGGATTGCAGAATCAAATGTAAACTCCAGCCTTAACTGTTTCAGGAACTGGCGGAGTATTTTCCCAAGTGTTTGGCCAATTTACATCCGCACTTGCAGTGTATGAGAGTTCCAATTTCTTCATATCATACCCAACATTTGTTTATGTGTTTTATGTTCATTATACCTCTTTTAACGGGTGGGAAGTGGTAACTCATTGTGGTGCTGATTTCCATTTCCTTGATGGCTATTAAGGTTAAACACCTTTCCATATGCCTGTTGAACATTTGTGTATCCTCTTTGGATATACCTTGGAGAAATGTCTATTCAACTCCGCTGTCCACTTTATAATTGGATTAGAGTGTTTTTATTATTGAGTTGTAGATACTCTATATATTCACAGCTACGTTGATCAGAAGGCTGCAGATTGTCAAGGCTACTTGTGGAGCTGAGGAGAGTTGGAAAGTAATGAATGGGACAGTTTAACTGCCACAAAGTTAGCTGTTTTTATTGAGATTCAGAATGTTTTATTTTGTTTTGTTTTGGTTTGGTTTCTTTTTAAGTTTTTTAACGTTTATTGATGTTTAAGAGACAGAAAGTTACAGAGCATGAGCAGGGGAAGAGTAGAGAGAGAAGGAGACACAGAATCTGAAGCAGGATCCAGGCTCTGAGCTGTCAGCACAGAGCCCAACACGGGGCTCGAACCCAAGAACTGCAAGGTCATGACCTGAGCAGAAGTTGGCTGCTTAGCCAACTGAGCCACCCAGGTGCCCCTGTGTTGGTTTTTGTTTTGTTTTGGTTTGGTTTGGTTTTTGTTTTTTTAAATAAATGCTCCTTGGATTTTTGCAAATCTGTGGTTAATTTGGATAGCTCTCGAAAAATTGATTTCTTGCCACTGTTTTGCTGCTTTATGAAGGGAAAGAATTCTGAATCTTTCTATCCCATAATTTCAGAAATCTTGCCTATGCTTCATTATGTATTTTTTCTTTTCTCTTTTTTAAAAACTTTTACAGTTTAGAAGTTATACACACTTCTAGTTAGTATTACTGTGCTACCCTGAAACTTTATGGTTTAAAACAGAAACCATTTTATTATGTTCATTGATTCTGTGGATCAAAAGTTAACACAGAGCATAGTAGGTATGTGTGACCTCTTTTCTTCTCTATCTGAGACCTCATCTGGGAAGATATGAAGGCTGGGAGTGAGTTCTCTTTGGCTAGCTTCTCCTTCTTACCCTCTTATGGAATCCAACTCCATCCAATACAATTTAATGTTTATTGGATTTTATGCAATTCCTTTAAATGCTATTCTTTAGGATTTTGGCTTTTTTTTCTGCTTCTTCTTATCAATCTGTAATCGTCTTTTGGGTGATTTTATCTCATTGCTTCAGTTAATGGCTCCTGAAATCTATATTTGAAGCACATTTTTCTTTACCAAACTTCACACCTGTATATGGCCAAAAAGTCTAAGCTCAACATATCATAAATGTTCCTTTCCAAATCGATGTCCTTAGCTCTATTTCCTAATGAATGATCATATTGTTCAGCAGTTTCTCCAAGTAAGAAAACTCAGAATTATCCTCTCGTCTTAATCCCCAAGTTCATTTGACTTCTTTCATTTTCTTTAAATCAGAATTCTCACCTAAATTTTTATATTTTTCCAGGTATGTTCTGTAGCTATAGGTAAAAAATACACTCAGTGGAGACTTTAAATTCTACACATCAAGTATTTGTTGATGGAAATCTTTACAATTCATAAGAAAGTCATGTCAACATTAATTCAATATTATGGTAGAATTAATGTGGAAAGTGGAAAACCAGAAATACAATGAGTTCACTGAAGATGGGGACAGGATAGAAGTATTAAATACTGAATTATAAGATGAAGAAGTTGGAGAAAATTCTTAAGAACCAGAAGAGAAGACCTTGAAATGGTTGCCTATGTTCAGAATTAATTATGATACAAGGTTAGCTCTAGAATTAGAAATGTTTTTTCTTTGTTTTCTTCAGAGATTTTTTTATTCTTCCAAACTTTTTTTTAACACTTTATAGTAAGAAAAAAAATGCTTTAACAATGTTTTTAACTTCCTTTTATTCTCATCACATTTTACTCCCTATTGAGTTTTGTTTGATTGTTCTTATTCATAATTATACTACTAATACTGTCTTTTTATGTGTTAAGGTATTTATGACTTTGTGTAGAGACTCAAGCACATTTTTGCTGAAATTATGAAAAAGTAGCATAAATCATGACTGATGACTGACACCTAAAAGATCATGGGAAATAACTAGGCTACTGCACAGGGTAAATAAACACACCAGAGATAAATAGAAGTATGAAAGATGCAAGGCATTTGTCATGTGGGTAGAGAAGAACTTAAGCCAGTTTTAAAAAAACAGGCTACCCCTCTTTATTCCTCTTGTACTAACCTAACATTAAACTTACCAACTGCCATGATATAGTTGTGTAATCCAGAAGGCCAAAAGACACTCACGTGAAAATAGATTCAAAAAAGTAGGAAAGTTCATTTTTATTAATAGTGGTGTTACAATTTAATTTTGTGTGGTATAGTGGACTTATGATTTACTCTGTATGAACTAGTAGTGATGTGTTTAGTGACTGGCTTTTGGTAGTCCCGTACAACACAGCAGGGCTCAGTATTGCAGTAATTATATATGTATTCCCATCTGTTGCATGAAGTCTTGCAGGCACCACGGACAAGGTAACATTCTCTTTTTCTGTCTATATCTTCTTTTGTTTTTTTCTGTGAAACTAGGAAAAAGTATATATGATCATAAATACAAATTTACTCCCCTTGCATAGATAACTGGATAGATAAATAAAGCTGTTTCAAGTATAGAATGAAACCATCTGGTTTCTAAAATCATGTCCAGGCAACTGTATTAAAAAGATAGATTTTATCCCCTACACATTTTTACAATATGAATATTTATCCAACAATATTTCTTTTGCCTAGCTTTTAAAAAATAGAATATCATTAAATATCTAATCTGCACATGCTTCCTCAAGAGTAAAGTGAAAAGGATGTCGAAAAAATAATCTACCTGTTTTGTGTTCTAAATAGCCATCCACCTCCAACATCCCTTCTCCCCCACAAGTTACTGGACCAGTTGTAGAAAGCTTAATTTTGACAACAGCTATAGTATTAGTTCATTAAATTACATTTAAAAAGAGAAGGCAGTAGGAAGTGTGTAAGAAGTCATAGTCTCATCAAACAAAATAACAAACAGATTTAATTCTTAATTCTACATCTTGGGAATTTTTCTTTTTTCTTTTTCTTTTCTTTTCTTTTTCTTTCTTTCTTTCTTTCTTTCTTTCTTTCTTTCTTTCTTTCTTTTTTTTTTTTGCCTTTATCCTCTCAACTGTCAGTTCCACTCATTTCTTCTTTCATGCAAAAGAGAGTCAATTGCATTTTAAGTTCATGTGGAATCTCCTAACAATTTACTTGTTTTTCTTTTCTTTTCTTGCCAGAGTAAAGCATTTATAAAAAAGCATTTTGTTCTTCCCTCCTTTTCCCTATTAGCAAATATTACCTGATGGACCACAAGACACAGTGAAGACAAAGGTCAGGAAAATACAAAGTATCTTCACTGTTGATATTGTTACTTAGGTGAAGTTGAGATAGACGTCAAAATGTCTGAAGGTTGTGCTATTCTTTGATAAAAGATAGATGAACTCTTGTTTTTATAGCCTTCTCAGGGTGATTACCATTCTGATTAATGCTGCCTTTCAAGATTGAGCACATATTCATGTATTGTGTAATAGCAACAAACAGAATAGTGGACGTAGATCTGTTATGACCTCAACGAGCCAAATGTGAACTCATTTTCAGTTATACAAGAAATAGTAGGGTGAAAGTCATTTTAATTTTTTTAAATTTTTTTTTTTAGTTTGAGAGAGACAGAGAGAGCAGGGGAGGGGCAGAGAGACAGGAAGGGAGAAAATCCCAAGCAGGCTTTGTGCTGTCAGTGTAAAACCTGACATGGAGCTCGATCTCACAACCATGAGATCATGACCTGAGCTGAAATCAAGAGTTGGCTACTTAACTGAGTCACCGAGGTGCCCCTAAATTTTTTATTTGAAAGCATATAATCAACCTTACCTATATTTTCAGTCACATGCTTTTTTGAGTGTCTATTATGTGCCAGGCATACAGTGTTCTAGCATTTTATATAGATTAAGTAAGTAACTTAATCTTCATGACAAATTCTATGACATAGGAACTTCTTGTTTTCCAGTTAAGGCACAAAGGGGTTATGTAAGTGCTTCAAATCAGACACGCAGTGGCTGGTAAAGCAGAGGTGGACTCCAAGCTAATGTGATGCCAGAGTCTATGCTCTCACTTTTTCCACTCTCATAACTGATTAAGTAAAAGGGTGTTTATCATGTGAAGTTATTCTCTGTATACATGACCTACACCAGTTTCTGGGATGCAATTTTTCTATAAAAAGAAAATATTTCTATAACATAGTTTTAGCACTATTACATTAAAAATTACCATAGTGATTCTATAAGAATAATAATTCCTTACATGTAGTAACTTACTCATAGGGCTTCATCATTCACAGGGGAAAGCAGTGTGCTAAAAGTTCAAAGAGCCCTGGATTTAGAGGCAGAAATAATCCTGGCTCCTGGCTCTTCTGTTTACTAGCTATAGATTTGAGACCAATATTCACTAACTGAACCTCAAGATTCTCTCTTTGAAGCCTGGATTGGTAAAACCAGTTATATTTAGAGGTTTAAGGTAAGAATTAAATATGTGCTTTATAAGATAATTTACATATACATATAAATACTTTGACTGGATGTGAAAATCCAAAAAGATATATCCTTACAATTTAATGATTTATGTTCTAACTCTCTCTGTCATTGGGGAAAAACAAATTATAAGGATAGTCTATAATCTGGGTTTTAAAAGTAATCTAGTTTGTTAATTCTCTGCTTCATTTCTTTTTTTTTTTTTTAATTTTTTTTTCAACGTTTTTTATTTATTTTTGGGACAGAGAGAGAGACAGAGCATGAACGGGGGAGGGGCAGAGAGAGAGGGAGACACAGAATCGGAAACAGGCTCCAGGCTCTGAGCCATCAGCCCAGAGCCTGACACGGGGCTCGAACTCCCGGACCGCGAGATTGTGACCTGGCTGAAGTCGGACGCTTAACCGACTGCGCCACCCAGGCGCCCCTCTCTGCTTCATTTCTTATCAAAAGGTGCTTATATATTTATGGATAAATCATGGAAAATCTATTTTCTTAATATCTTCTTACTAAACACACCGAAAAAGACACCTTATTTATTTATTTATTTATTTATTTATTTATCTTCAATTAGTGAGTGTTTTTCTATTTTTTAATAGTTCATTTATTTTTTTAATTTACATCCAAGTTAGTACAACAATAGTGTAACAATGATTTCAGGAGTAGATTCCTTAATGCCCCTTACCCATAGCCCATCCCCCCTCCCATAACTCCTCCAGCAACACTGTTTGTTCTACATATTTAAGAGTCTCATATTTTGTCCCCCCTCCGTTTTTGTATTATTTTTGCTTCCCTTCCCTTATGTTCATCTGTTTTGCATATTAAAGTAATCATATGAGTGAAGTCATATGACATTTGTCTTTCTCTGACTAATTTCACTTAGTCTAAAACCCTCCAGTTCCATCCATGTAGTTGCAAATGGCAAGATTTCCTTCTCAAAAAACGACACTTTAAACTGCTGGAGATTTACTAAGACCTATTGTATATAAGCAGAACGAACTAACAGATGTGAAAAATAGAATAAAAAAATAATGAAATATGAAAACACATTAGCATAGTGATGGCATGAATAAGAAGATGACCTAGCTCATACATTATAGCTGTGTCCATTCCATCCGTCTAAAGTAAGCCACTCCTATCAGGCTGGACATCAGCCAAACTCTTATAGATCGGATAGTCTTCTTTTCTCTCTTTGTTGAAATGTGCCATTGTACCTAATGACATGTGAATCACACAAAACAAAGACAAGAATCTGAATGATTCTTGTCTCAATTCTAGCAAGGAAGTAATAGAAGTAGAACCAAACTAGATGCATAGGAGAGAACATATTGATTTATTGCTTAAAATAAATGTTGTAGGTCTTTATTTGAGACAGATCCAGATTCTAGATTTCTACTAATTAAAAAAAAATTGTTTTTAGGGAGAAAGACAGGAACAAAGTATAGAGAAAAAGACAAAAATGGGATTGCAAGTAGTGATTAAGAAAAAGAGAAGATAACAGATGGGTTATGATTTTTTTATTTTATTATTTTTATTTTATTTTATTTTTTTAAGGGGGAGAGAGTTGACCTGAGGTACATGAACCAAACGGTAAGATGAGTAACTCCAACATACTTTCTCTTAAGTAAGAATTTTGGATTCTTAGATGAGAAAATGTCTTTACTTTTTTTTTTACAAGATTAGATGATTAAAGCTAATAACTATATGTTTCAAAGCCACAGATCAGGACCCTTGAAGTTGTAGGTTCTTGGTGAAAAGCATGTGGCTAGGCTTTAGGGATTTGATGTTGATATGTGCTCACCAAGGGAGCATTTCCAGGCCAAGGCCTATGTGTTGAGAATGCTAGAAAAGTGTATGATGTTAAGGAGAGAGCAGGTCAAGAGAAAATAAAAATGAAACGCTATTTTCCTACAGGAGTTTGCAATAAAAACTTGGCACTTTCTACCACCCTGCATGAAGCCTTGATTTGTTGCTCTGGCACTGAGGCTTAGCTTTCACAAAGTTACAGGAAATAAGAGCCTACAACAGCACTAAGGTCTCTTTCATTGTAAAACTATGATGCCATTTCCATTCTTGGTTCTTCACTACCAGACACCATGAATTATTTTGCCACCAACCCCCAAAATTCTATATTTCATTTCACTGATGGCTTCAAAGCTTAATTTTATACACCAGTGGGCAGATTGATTGGCACTTTTGGAAATTTTCAAATTGGTAAGAATCATAAAACCTCTTTACAGATGAGGACAAGGAGAATTAAATTACTAAAAACCAAAAGATTGCTTAGATGTCAGTGGCTGGATCTTCTGCTACATTTTCTACATCTTTCCACTATAAAAAGCTCTTATGCCACCTGTATTAATTACTGATGGTTCATACATTGAGAAGCCATGAGTCCCAGAAGCTTAGCCTCTCTGTCCTGTCTGATCCTGCTGCACGTTGAAAACATCTATTAAATGCTTATTATGTGCAAGGCACTTTTCTGTGTAATTTATAAGTAGAGTGTGTTTAAATCTCATGAAAGTCCTAGAAAGTAGGAATAATCTTTAGCCCCATTTTCAGATACAAGGAAACTGGCACATAGAGACTTAAGGAACTTATCCAAAGTCAACCACTAACTAGTAAAGCTGTCAGAATGAAATTGAAAATGGTCTACTTTTAGAGCCCACACTCTAAACCATTATTATTATGCAGGAACTTTGTAGAGAAAACACTCATGGGAGATTATTTTTAGGAGAATCTAGAGAGACGTTGGAGAATAGCAGAAACTGATCTTTCCTTTCATCCCAGCAACTATCTTTCCAACCAAATCTGAGTCTCCCTTGACATTTTAAGGAGTAGAGGAGACCATGGCCTATTATGAATTCTCACTGAGGATGAGTCAAAAACAAGTTCTCATGCAGAACTCTGGTGCAACTTGCAGCTATTGTTCTATAGTAAGCCATAAATGGCTGTGAAAGGCAATGGTATAAATTTTATTTATTTATTCATTTTTACGTTTTTATTCAAATTCCAGTTAGTTAACATACAGTGTAATAATAGTTTCAGGTGTACAATGTAGTGATTCATTACTTGCATATATCACCTGGTGTTCATCACAACCAGTGCACTCCTTAATCCCCATTGCCTATATAGCCATCTCCCCCTCCTCTGGTAACCATCAGTTTGTTCTCTATTGTTAAGAGTCTTAAACTTTAAATTTTAAGTCAACCTTAAAGATAACTATTAGAATATATGGTCTCATGAGATAATGTTATCCAGTATCTGTTGGCTTGTATGCTCTGTCTTGATCTGGAGAACAAATTTATAGTTCACCAAACATTTTTTTGTACTACCCCATTACTCAAGAATCATCTTTCAAAAAAATGACCACATATATGATTTAGAAATATTAACCTGAAACTGTATCCAGTAACCATTGCTTAAACAATGCTTAAGGTGTTTAAGCAATACTTGCTTAATGAAAATATATTTCTTATTGTTAGTGATGCCTCCTCTTAATATGTGTTTATCAGACCATCACTGAATTTAATGGTTATAGACCAATGGCATTCTGTAACTGTCAGAATGTGCTTATTACTTTCTGGTATTATATATCAGACAGCTATCTCACACTAAGGATGTGGTAGGGTCCCCACCCCAGGGGAAAAAAAAGAAAGAAAAAAAGAAAAAAAAAACCTCAAGATACCCTGGCTATGCACATACATGACAATATCCTTCATGAACTTGTAACATGAGACCACTTAATCAGACTACATGTTTGTGTGTGTTACCATATACGAGAGACAAAGAAGTAGAAAATACATATAAAAAACTACACCACGTGGCATTCAGCTCTGTTCTTTGGGTACGAATCCAACTGAGCAGTGCCAGCAGGAATAAAGTTGCTTCCTGGAAAGAAAAGCCTCAGTGTCATGACTCTCTGTGCGAGAATCCTGCTACAAGGAAATTAGTGTAGTGATCAAAGTTTTACATTTTAATTTTGAAAATAGAGTATTGATTATCTACTGTGATACATGTTATTATTTGCCTCATCTTCTTACATCTGAGTGAATTTTAAGTAATGGGTTATAAATTCAAGAGTCATTAATATTCATTTCACATGTTTTGCATATGATCCACTTCTCTGTGTCAATTCTAATTTTACTCAGATGAAGACTTATCTCCTCACTGAATACATGTTACTTTAAACTCACTCAACTGTAATATTCTTTCTTCAGTAGGATTTTTGATGTGTGTGTGTGTGTGTGTGTGTGTGTGTGTGTGTGTGTTTGCTTGTGTATTTTATGTATTGATATGTGATATTCAGGACTCATTATCAAGTATTTCCATCACATCTTTCAAGTCCTTCACCCTTTTACCCAGAATCACAGTTGATTTGTCTTATTCTTGTCTCTGCTGCTCATGTCATCTTATCAGAGATTCTGAAAGCTTTTTTGGTGTCTAATCTAATAATAGTGACCTTTACTTTATTCCAATTTTTTTTGGTGTTCCTCATTTGCCTTTATTTGAAATTAGCTTGGTTCATTAATGGCTTTTTTTATTATTTACTCCTATAGTATGGTATGAGTATTATTACTATTACTGCTCTTATTATTATTAACTGCTACTTTCCACTGGAATGTAAATTTCATGAGGGTAGGGATTTTGACAGCTATACAGTGAAGTTTAGGATAGAAGAGTCATTTAATACGTACTTGCTGAATGGAGATTGAGATACAATTATAGTAGCAATTGCAATGTTTATCATTTATCTAACTAAAAAAATTAGAAAATGGCACTTCTGAGAAAGTGAATGTCAGAATACACAGTTCAGTTTCTTTTAAGAAATCGTTTTTAATGTTTATTTTTGAGAGACAGAGAGAGTGTATGAGCAGGGGAGGGGCAGAGAGAGAGAGAGACACAGAATCCAAAGCAGGCTCCAGGCTCTGAGTTGTCAGCCCAGAGTCCGATGTGGGGCTCGAACCCACCAACTGTGAGATCATGACCTGAGCCGAAGTCGGATGTTTAGCTGACTGAGCCATCCAGGCACCCTCACAGTTCAGTTTCTAATCCTAAGAGATGAGAGACCAATTCACAGAGTTTTTATCCATTTCTTTCCCTTTTTGTGGGTATGGAAGATGATGAGGGGAAAATAAACTAATGTTCTGTCTTCCTAAGCTTTAAAAATTAATTGTGATTTACCCTTCCACATACAGCTTGTATAAAGGAGAGCCAAGAGTGTTTCTGGAAAAATTGGTAGACTATACACAAAGGGTATCCTTTACAACTCCACTTTCTATTTTATGATTTACATGTAACAAAAGGTTTCTTTCTCAATAGATGCCCAATAAGTAATAGTGAATATGTGTTGAACACTTGCTAAATATAATACCTGAACGTTTTACATTTATTACCTCAGTTAAACACAACAACAACCTTATGAAGTAGTTGTGTTATCATCATTGCACAATGAGGCAAGCGAGGCTTAGAGGCATTCATTTAGTATCTTGTTAAAGTCCCTGTAACAGGGACTTTGCAGTGCTAGTAACTAACCATTGGTGACATTAGACTTTAAAGCAGTCTGATTCTTGAACCCAAGGTCTTCTTACCTGCTACACTAGAATCAATGAATTTGAGAATGAACAAATCTCTGAAAGGGCAATACTGAGTTTCTTTAATTTCTTTATGTCTCCATTTATAGCATGGAACTAAAGCTATTAACCTTTAGTAAATGGTAATTGACTGACTGACTAAAAATAAATGGTGAATTCATGACCAGGAAAAGCAGAAGAATTAGCTGAATCAGTGGTTCTCTGAACATCTTAATTTTTAGAATCATTGGAATAATAAAAGAAAAGAAAGAAAAGGGGCACCTGGGTGGCTCAGTTGGTTAAGCATCCAACTTTGGCTCAAATCATGATCTCATAGTTCGTGAGACCCACATCAGTCTCGCTGCTGTCAGCACAGAGCCTGCTTCCAATCCTCTGTCCCCCTCTCTTTCTGTCCCTTACCCATCTCTCTCTCTCTGTCAAAATTAAATAAATAAAACATTAAATAAATAAATTATATATATTTAGAAAGGCCTCCTTATTTATTTTCTTTTAAATTTTTGTTTAAAGTTTATTTATTTTTGAGACAGAGAGAGACATAGCATGAACAGGGGAGGGTCAGAGAGAGAGGGAGACACAGAATCCAAAGCAGCCTCCAGGCTCTGAGCTGTCCGCACAAAGCCCATCGCGGGGCTCGAACTCACGGACGGTGAGATCATGACCTGAGCTGAAGTTGGACACTTAACCAACAGAGTCACCCAGGCGCCCCGAGGCCTCCTTATTTAAAACAAAACAAAACAAAAAACAAAACAAAACAAAACAAAAAAACACACATTCTTAGGCACCACCCCTGAATAGTCTCATTCTGTTATTCAGGGGTGTGGTTCAGAAATTTGCACTTTTAAATGAATCCCCTCAAACCTTTCCTATGCTTAGGCAGGTCTGATGCTACTGATTTATTATTTCTTAATTTTTTTTTAAGTTTAGTGCAACTGGGGGAAGGGCAGAGAACAAGGGAGAGAGAAAATATCAAGCAGCTCTGTGCTGCCAGTGCAGAGCCTAATGTGGGGCTTGAAAACGTGAAATCCTGACCTGAGCCAAAACTAAGAGTTGGACGCTTAACCGACTGAGCCACCTAGGTGCCCCATCAAACCCCTGATTTAGTCACACTCACCTCTTGTCACAGTAAACTCATCTATATCATCTCTTCCCTTTGTACAATCAGTCTCATCATGGCCTTCGCTCTATTTATGTCCTTCCTGGAATGCAGAATGAAGCATGGTTCTCTCCCCACCAGGCCCAGGAAAACATGAAGACCCTTCAGTGGGCATGTCCAAACCCTCTATTGAGGCTGTGTAATACTATGGACAGACTTCAGTGTGGATGACACTTTACTACTTTCTGGCCATGCGGCCCTTGTGCAAAGGGGTGTTTCCATTCTGAGTCTAACTTTATTAGGGGTATTGGAAATAAAAATAGTCACCTGTATAGGTGATGTGAGGATAAATGACAAATATGAGTACTTGATCTGACCTAAATTAATGCCTCTTCCCTTTGCTCTCTGACCCTCTATGTTTTACTGTGCTCCAGCAAACTAGTATGAGGTCACATGGTAAGAATGCATTTTAGGAGCTGAAACCAAACTGAAGAATATAGAAAGCTGTCATCCATATGCTCACATCCCTTGAAAAGTGGTCCACAGACTCTCAGAAATGAAGAAACAAGATTTATAAAGTATTTCTCTGGTATACAGTTCTCTACTTCTGGTCATTCATACCCCTGACAAATCACCTTCATCAGGACCCCTCGACTAGACTGACTGATCTTCAGAGTAGAACGATCCTATTCTCTGACATTAGCAAAACCTGGAGTTGAACCTCAAGCATGCTTTTATTAAGTGATCTTTTTTTGAGATCCAGTTTCCTTATCTATAAGATGGTGTTTTAATATCAAGTATAAGTCAAACTTATTGACTTCTACTGCATGTTAAATGACATAATGCACAAACCTGACAAAGAAGATACTTATTAATAACTTTAGAAGTTACAGAGTTCTCATAATCAGGGAAATACAAATCAAAACCACTTCACACTGGTCAGAGTGGCTAAAATTAACAACTCAGGAAACTACAGATGCTGGCAAGGGTGTAAGGAAATGGGAACCCTCTCGCACTGTTGGTGGGACTGCAAACTGGTGCAGCCACTCTGGAAAATAGTGTGAAGGTTCCTCAAAAAATTAAAAATAGAACTTCCCTATGACCCAGCAATAGCACTACTAGGAATTTATCCAAGGGATATAAGAATGTTGATGCATAGGGGCACGTGTACCCCAAGGTTTATAGCAACACTTTCAACAATAGCCAAATTATGGAAAGAGCCTAAATGTCTGTCAACTGATGAATGGATAAACATGTAGTTTATATGTACAATGGAATACTACTTGGCAATGAGAAAGAATGAAATCATGCCATTTCCAGCAATGTGGATGGAACTGGAAGGTATTATGCTGAGTGAAATAAGTTAGTCAGAGAAGGACAGATATCATATGTTTTCACTCATATGTGGATTTGGAGAAACTTAACAGAAGACAGTGGGGGAAGGAAAGGAGGAAAATAGTTACAAACAGAGAGGGAGGGAGGCAAACCATAAGAGACTCTTAAATACAGAGAATAAACTGAGAGTTGATGGGAGAAAGGGCAAGGGAGAGAGGAAAATGGGTGATGGGCATTGAGAAGGGCACTTATTGGGATGAACATTGGGCACTGAGGAGGGCACTTGTTGGGATGGGTATTGTATGTAAGGGATGAATCTACTCCAAAAACCAAGAACACACTTTAAACCCTGTATGTTAGCCAATTTGACAATAAGGTATATTAAAAAAAAAAAGTTACTGAGTTTTTACTATTCATTGGTACAACTCAAGACTCAAAGAAATCACTTGGCAAGATAAGCCTGGTCACAGCCATACCTGGGACTTAATTTTCAGATTGAATTGCTCTTCTCAAATTTAAGAGTGTTAGGAGGGAGAGAGACTATCAAGAGAGACACTGTAATAAATGGTCAACGATGAATTCTACTGCCCTGAAAAGAGGGTGGCCTACAAAGGGGGTCCCTTGCAGAGACACGAAGTTAGATATTCCTGACAGCATAAGGTGGGTGAGGAACAACATGCAGGCCGATGACCTAGCGCTTGGTGAGGGATGGCGTGAGCAGTAGCAGGGGCGGTCAGGGAGTGGGAGGCGATCCGTCTCATCCGGCTTTTTTAGGCCACGGTGAAGTGGTGGATTTTATTATATGTTTGATGGAAGCCATTTAAGAGTTTATGAGTTCACTTTGGCTCATAGAACTGTTTGGAAGGGAGCAGGAGCGAGGGTAGGGAGGGAAGTAAGTTTGGAGACTACTTCAGTGGTCTGTGAGGGAAAAGATCGTGGCTCAGATGAAGTGTCTCATCAGCTTCCTCTCCATCGTTCTCCCTGCACTTTACTCCTCCCACGGTTTTACTCAGTTATCCTCTCTGGGGACCTGCCGAAACTCCTACCTCTAAGATCTGACCACAGATAAGGAGAGCCTGTGCCTGGCATATTAACCTCTTGCCAGATCACTGATCATTGGTAAGTGTCTGTCCTCTCCTCCTCGCTTCTGGTTGCCTTGGGTTGAACTCCCTGTGCTTCCTTAAGGAACAATCTGACAACATGTTATACAGAGCCATGTGGGAGTTTAGAGCAGAAAGTGTTCCTTTTATCTCATGATACCTGTGCACTTCAGGGGACATGGATATCCTCCAACAATGTTGCCATCTAACACGCTGGAAAAAAAAAAAACAAACCAAAAAAACAAAGATTCCACCATGGAGAAATTGCAGGTTAGTTGAGAGATGAGAATAAATGCTTCAGGGGCAAGGGAGGGAGAAGAAAAAGGAGGAAGAGAGAGGGGCGGAATAACATACAGCTTGACTGGTAGGTGGATGCAATTCTAGCGTGCTGTTAGGATTGTGTCTCTTGAACTCAAATGTGCATGTGAATACCCTGGGTTCTCATGGGAAAGTAGGTTCTATGTCAGCAGATATGGGACAGGGCAGAGATGTTCCATTACTTACAAGCTCTCTCATGCTATAAATGCCCTTGGTCTGTGGAGCACCCTGAGTAAGGAGGCCCTTGTGCACATGTCTAAGCAGGCACTCATTCAGCAGGGTTGTGCTTCAGGTCCTCTCTCACACAGGTGTCCTGTGAAGAGAGCTCCGCAGGGTGCAGTGATAATGGGAGAGCAGAGGTACACTGGTGCAATAACAATTGTTGTTTCATCCATCATCAATGTATGTTTTATTGTAGTGGAAGTTGAAACAGGTGCAGAAATATAACATGGGCTTTGGTTACAGTTTTTAGGAAAATGAAATTCTCCAGTTACTCTCTCCCCTCTAGTCAGTGAGGTGAGTAGCAGTTCAGAGCGGGGAAAAAAAATCAATTGGAGAAGGGTACAGATTTCTTCAGATTTTTTTCTTATAATATGCAAAGGAAAACCTTTAACAAGAGTTGGTAGTGGAGAAGAGATATTACCAGTGAAAATAAAATAGTGATTTAAATTTCAGTTTCTATATCAGGTGAAGGTTAAAGATATTAAAAGTTAAAGGATTACTGTTTGACAGTAATCTTAGAGCTAGCTCCCAACTCTTTCAATCCTAATGTTCTCAGTCACAAATTTAGCCCTGTCCTTCTGAATTAATCCTGGATTCTTTATCAGCCCTATTACTTGGTTCATATATAGTCACCTGGATAGAACTTCAAGAACGCCCTTTTTTTGGTTGTTATTTTTAGCAGAAATGTGTGCCAAAAAGAAGAAAATGTTAGAAATAAATTCCCATGGTAGGTGTGGTTTCTTAAAGCAAGAAACAATGAGATTATATATATATATACGAAGCTCTCTAGAGTTTGGGAAAAGAGACATATCCATATTTATAGTTCATCCATGTGGCTCACAGTTCGGTTTACTGAATCGTAGAAGATTATCAAATCTGTGGCTTACCAAGGAGGACGACAGCTTGAAAACTCCCCCAACATACTTCAGAAAAACTAAAGAGAACCTTCATTGTGTCATCCAAAGCTTAGTGGTTTTCAAGGATGTTAAGTTTGTTATTGATTCCCTGGCAGTCTGCTGGGTAGTGGTTTTAAGTGTTTGATCTCTGAATCTCCGGTTTTTATTGAAAAACTTAATTACCCTTGTTTTTTAAACTATCTTCCCAGCTAGCATAGTTACTTGTGGAAATTGGAACTACGTGGGTGATATTTGTTGGATAACCTGTCTCTGGGTCATAGACATTCTACTTTGGGACATCAGCCCACAGGTCTCCTCTGTCCTCCACAGGGTCCTTCTGTGGCTTTTGCATTCTGTTTGATGTCCAATTATGTTCTCCTTTGAAGTGGCTCGTCAATCTTCACCACGTTGTGAGTTGACTTACTACTCCGCTGTGTGTTCACGGCCCTGACAGTCATTGCTATTTCAGTAATTTTGTACCTGTCATCTTCTCAGATCAGGGGATCACCTCTCCCCACTGCTTCTATTGCTACCACTGCTGCTCCGGCTAAAGTCTAGGCTCTTCTTCTCCTGGCCAGCTTAATGACTCATTTTTCAAGTTCCCCAAATGGGGTATCTATACATTCTTCATTTCCTACACATCCTCAATGTGACAACTATAACATTTCATGTCACTATCATAAACAGTGTTTTGTTTTGTTTTTTCCAATTCTCTGCCTTGCATAGAAGAACTGTGACCATGTCTCTCACAACCTAGTTGTAGAAGAGCAAGACCTTTGCTGGGTTCCTTGGACTTTCCCTGCCTCCACCCTACATTGGGCTGCCTCACCTCTGGCCTTTGTCACTCTAGCTTTTGGTTTCCTCTTTTGTCTGGTATATCGAGTTAGCTCATTCTGATGAACACAAGTAGTAACAATTTTAAAATTGCACTTTGTCTAAAACTTCTGGCTATTCAGTAAGGGTTCTGAATTCCCTCTCTGTCTGCCCTGTTACCAGAACCAGAAATCTCTGAGGGTTTTTTTTTTCTTTTTTAATATTCGAAGTATTGTTTTGCCCAATGATGTGAAGTCTCATGCATGAATGTGGAAAGGCGATCTATTTAAAAGACAGGACCAGGGCGCCTGGGTGGCGCAGTGGGTTAAGCGTCCGACTTCAGCCAGGTCACGATCTCGCGGTCCGTGAGTTCGAGCCCCGCGTCGGGCTCTGGGCTGATGGCTCAGAGCCTGGAGCCTGTTTCCGATTCTGTGTCTCCCTCTCTCTCTGCCCCTCCCCCATTCATGCTCTGTCTCTCTCTGTCCCAAAAATAAAATAAATAAATAAATAAGTAAACGTTGGAAAAAATAAATAAATAAAAGCCAGGACCTTTACATGAAACATTCCCGAAAAAGATAAGAAAAGGGGTCTAACTTTGGACTTTTCTTATCAAAGGAAAATTCCTTACAGCTTGGCTTCCCATGTAAATGGGAACTTGTCAGGCCAAGAAAAATGATTAATATGCCCAAGAATATAATTTATTATATGTTACAACATTGGCATCTCGTAATAAATAATTTAGGCTCAAATTGCCAGTGAGTATCCTAAGGCTGATATACATTACGGCAGTGAAAAAATACTTTGCGGTAAAGCAGAAGTTCAAAGAGAACCATGGTGAAACTGTGCAAGGTATAATGGTTGGTTTTGAAGATCTCTGTGAAAGCACCCTGCATGACACCAGCCCCAGCCTGGCAGCCAAAGGTAGAGAGTTACTAAAATGCTTTGCCTTCTGTGGCAGTGAAGGACTTTTGATCACCGTGCAGTCATTATTTGGCCATTATTTGGAAAAATCAGCAACTAGAGGAAATGAAAATGTAGAGTTTTTGAGAGTCATGCCCACTGAATTGCTATCAGGAAGAAAGAGATATTGGTTTTCTTTTACAACATTAAAAAAAAATTCATAGTTGTCAAAATGTGACCTGAATCTAGGCAGGCTTGTGTGTTTACATCTGTGTATGTGTGTGTGAGGGTAGAGGATCAAAGCATATGTTTTTTTATCACCCTATACCATTCTTATATGTGTGTGTATATATATGTGTGTATGTATATATGACACACAGTTGTTGGTGCTGCATCCTTTAGAGCACTGAATCCCTCCTTTTAGTTACATAGCTACTCTTTTTACATTAGCTTAGATTTAGATTAGACTCCCAAATCCCTGAACTATATAATTTATATTTATTTATTCATTTCAGTTTCAAGTTTTTACTTAAATTCTAGTTAGTTAACACATAGTGTCACATTAGTTTCTGGTGTAGAATTTAGTGATTCATCACTTACATATAACACACAGTGTTTATCACAAGTGCCCTCCTTAATGCCCATCACCCAATTAACCCATCCCCCACCCACCGCCCTCCAGCAACCCTCAGTTTTTTTCCCTATAGTTGTCCGTTTGATGGTTTGCCTCTCTCTCTCTCTCTCTCTCTCTCTTTTTTTTTGCCCTCTGTTTATCTGTTTCATTTCTTAAATTCCACATATGGTATTTGTCTTTCTCTGACTGGCTTATTGCACTCAGCATAATACACTTTAGCTCCATTCATGTTGTTGCAACTGTCAAGATTTCATTCTTTTTGATGGCTAGGTAATATTCCATTGTGTATATGTACCACAGTTTATCCATTCACCAGTCAATAGACATTTGGGATCTTCCCATAATTTGACTATTGTTAACACTACTATAAATATCAGGGTGCATGTGTCACTTCAAATCAGTATTTTTGTATCCTTTGGATCAACACCTACTAGTGTAGTTGCTGGATCATAGGGTAGTTCTGGTTTTAACTTTTTGAGGAATCTCCATACTGTTTTCCAGAGTAGCTGCACCAGTTTGCATTTCCACCAAAAGTGCAAGAGGGCTCCTCTTTCTCTGCATCCTCACCAATACCTGTTGTTTCCTCTGTTGTTAATTTTAGCCATTCTGACAAGTGTGACGCGATATCTCATCATGGTTTTGATTTGCATTTCCCTGAGGATGAGTGATGTTGAGCATCTTTACATGTGTCTGTGAGACATCTGGATGCCTTCTTTGGAAAAATGTTTATTCATGTCTTCTGCCCATTTCTTAACTAGATTATTTGTTTTTTTTTTGGGGGGGTGTGGTGTTGAGTTTCATAAGTTCTTTATAGATTTTGGAACCTAACCCTTTATCAGACATGTCATTTGCAAATATTTTCTCCCATTCTGTCAGTTGCCTTTTAGTTTTATTGGTTGTTTCCTTTGCTGTGCAGAAGCTTTTATCCTGATGAGGTCTCAATAATTCATGTTTGCTTTTGTTTCCCTTTCCTCTGATAAAGTGTCTAGTAAGAAGTCACTATGACCGAGGTCAAGGAGGTTACTGCCACTGTTCCTCTAGGATTTTGATAGTTTCCTGTCTCACTTTTAGGTATTTCATCCATTTTGAATATATTTTTGTGTATAAAAATGTAAGAAAGTGGTCCAGTTTCATTCTTCTGCATGTCAGTGTCCAGCTTTCCCATCACTATTTGTTGAATATCCAACGGATATTTTTTCTTGCTTGGTCAGAGAGTAGTTGGCCATATAGTTGTGTGTCCATTTCTAGGTTTTCTATCCTGAACTACATAATTTAGAAAAAAAGTGTAGTTGTTTCCTTAAAAGTTATTTTTTAAATGGAATCACAAATGTGAAAAAGACAAAACTATGGACACAATTAAGGATAACAGTAAAAACAAATCACAGAGTCATAAATAGGTGAACATAAGAGGATGCTTAGAGAGGAAACCCTCCCCACTACAGGTTAGGAAAAATGAGATTCAACGTGATGAGAAAACTTACCTAAGGAACTTGAATCAGTTACATATTGTTACTGGTAAAAAAAAAAAAAAAGACAGAATTCAGGATCATTTGACAGAAAAATCAATGCACCTCCGGAAATACTCATTTAACAGCTATTTATTGAACGTATACCAGAGAATTTTCAAGGAAGTGGTGGTATATTAGGGCACATATTAAGAAGTATAAATCATGAGTCACAATAAAAAATCAAGTAAAAAATTACTTAAACACTTTATTTATGTACAGTACTTAAACAGTTCAGGAGAGGCATGTCTGGTAACACAACCAATTTGGAGGTATATCTCTTAGATTAAAAAATGTTACTAAGAAGTAGCTCTCCTACGAAGTATCACATTCAGTACTCCCAAAATCAGTTTCACTTACATTTAGAAGGGTAGTACAAATAATACTCAGGTCACTAGTGGACACGATATTTCTGAAGTATGCTGAAGAAAATGTCCTATTAGTACAAATTAGTCTACCGATAATAAAGCAATAATAAAGAAAAAGAACAGGTAAATTGAATTTTTTCTATCTGTAAGCTATCACCATGGAGAAGTATATGGTGCTAAAAATTATATCTAAAATTTTCTCCAACTAGGTAGTGTCCAGCAAGAGTAGAATATAAATAAATGTTGCTGAGTGATAGTTATGGTATTAATCTAATGATCCTTTGATGTCTACAGTATTATAATTCAAGATACAAAGTAATTATTCCTACAATTCAGCAGTATAAATACTCATATAAACATTTCTACATTACCTCATGGAATTCTGACCTTATGGAACAATGTTATTAAAAAAAAGAGAGAAAAAAACATTGCATCATAGAAAATTTCTTAGTAGAAAAGAATTAAAATACTTTCCCTCTTAGGTTGCTTAGGAGGCTCAGTCAGTTGAGTATCCCACTCTTGATTGCCACACAACGTCATGATCCCAGGGTCATGAGATCGAGTGCCATGTCAGGCTTCATGCTGAGTGGAGCCTGCTTAAGATTCTCTCTCTCTTCCTCTGCCACTCTCCCCCACTCGTGTGCTCTCTCTCTCTCTCTCTCTCTCTCTCTCTCTCTCTCAAATAAAAAAAATAAGATAAAAAACATTCCTTTTCATATCATAGGTTGTTAAAATGAAGGGACAGAAAAGTCTCACCTCTCAGGGCTTACTAAGTATGGGAAAAGTTCAATTCTTAGTGTTATCTTCAAAGAGCTAGTAGTCAGAAAGAATACTGTACTTTCACAAAAACAATAGTATTTTTCTAGACATAACAGTCCAGACATCCATTGTGTCTTGATTAAATGAAGTTATAATATGTATCACTATGTATGAATATATGTATACATTATAACTTAAATATGTCAGGGTAGAGTAGCCTAAACAGTTGTAAGCACAAAGGTGTATGTTACAATAATAACCTCCTGTTACACTAAATGCCACCTTCTCACTAAATGCCCCACAGCAGCACAATTTCTGGAAATACAAAAGCTGCCCTCTCCTCAGTGAGGATCTCTAGGACAAATAATATGATCTTCAGGGTGGCCAGGGGAGCCCTCATTTTTGCTACCACACAGTCATTCCTTTCAATGTCTTTATCTTTCCTGGGCTCACCCTGATATTCCCCAAGTTATCCCATGTGTGTATCAGATGCAAAGTCATGGGCTCTGCTTTTGAAAAGTGAAATTTTCTGATACCTAAACTTCTCTAACATCGCCCTTTTAGATAAAACTAATCCTGCTAGATTTCATGGTGGACCTTGGAGATAGGTGTTCTGAGCAGTTGGTCAGGTTCATTCATCAACTTACTGAGCTGCCCTGCAGCTCTACATTGCTTGTGGCATTCCAGTTCCTTCTCCAACAAAATTAAAGATTCCTTCAATCTGCCATATTCTTTAGGAGCAGCCGACTGAGCTGGCCAAACATAGTCCTAAATTGTTGGAACAAAAATTGTTATTACTGAGCTTCCTTGTGGGATTTCATTTGATTAAGTGATTGCATGGATAAGAGGGAAGCTGTTCTCAAAAACCTTAATATTTATCCCTCTTCAGTGTCATGAATAGTATTTCATTGCCCTACTGAGGGAACTGTTTGGTTTGGTTTGGTTTGGTTTGGTTTTTCCTGAGGGAACTACTACTAAAGTATGTCATCTCAAATTGTCACCTCATAGGAATTGGTTAAATGCATATGAAAAATCAGTAAGTAAGCCAAGATTGGAAGGGTTCACATTTGAAAGAGAGAAAACATGCATTTGCTTTTAAGAAAGATTTAAAACTACATACGGAGATTTTTGGTGTGGAAGAAAGCATCTATGAAGATAACCATGATTTTCATAGTAAAACTGGCAATAAAGTCCTATACATATATTTAGAAAGGAAACAGAGCAACTCAGATAAGTAGCATGAATATCTGGTTGGCAACATGTCCATAATGGGATTATAAGCACAATTAGAGTCTGATCCTCTGTTTAATTAATACATTCATCCATCTGAAATTCAAAGAAAGTGGGAAATAAATAGAGTACAAACTAAATTATTTTTATTTATGTAAACAGGGGTACTGAGGATTTAAAAGGGAATACTTCTATTAAACGTTGCAAACGTTTTCTTTCTACCCACTCTCGCGTCGGTAAGATAAATCTCTGTTCCAGACTTCGATGCTCAATAGTACTTCTGTTTTCCAGAGTTCATATGCAGCACTGATTTCTCCATTTAATGCAGTATCTGTAATCATGCTCATCATCATTACAAAATGTTTTACATATTCCTTTCAATTTTTTGCATCTTTCAAATCTATACATTGACTCAAAGTTACTTCTGGCTGCAATCAAGAAAGACATCTAAAGTCATCAACCTCATTTTTCACTTGGGAGTCTTGTTACCTAGGGAAGACACAAAATCTGTTTTGGTCATAAGATCATGCATGTGGGAGATGGAGAGTCTGGTATGCCAGGTAGTGTTATAGCACAATTTGGCAGTTGTTGCAGAAAGAGACTGAGCTACAAACATCTTACTGTCCGTATCTTTCAGCCCATATCAGTACTCACCTTCCTATCTTTTTTTCTTATTTTATTAACACCAGATTTGCTCTCCCATGCTTTCATTAAGATGAGGTTTGTAGTTCTTTAAAAACCTATCATTTTTATTTTCATGTTTTTTTTTCAATTTTTTAAGCTTACTCTGACTGCCTCTTCACAGTATCATTTGTTCAATGCTTTCTTCTCCATTCCAGATCTTACTCTTAATTGAAATCTTCTTTCGTTATATTAGAGCAAATGAATATATCCCTTTCACCAGTCTATAGTAATAATGAATGAATAACATAACTAAGTACTTAATTATATGTATTTTTCTTAAACATGTGTCATGATATTTTTATTCTTGTGGCCAATATGTCAACCACATGTGACAGTTATGACTTCTTCTGATTCTTTGTTATCTCCTACCCAGTATATCCTGATAATTGTAATACAGTAGACATGGAGATACTTACTGATAATTTATTGAGGAAACAACACCATATTAGATGTGCACACAGAAACACAGTTTTGATATACATTTAGTATTTAGTAAAAAGAGAATCCTCATGTTAATCTTCTAGTTTGCTGTGTCATCTAAGACAATGCAAAGAAGGATATCCTGAGATTCCAAACTCACAGCTTTGGGTTCACACATTAAACTATAGTAAATGGAAGCAAATATTTTAGTTACTTAAGATTTTATTTTTCTTAATGATTCTATTGTACTGCAACTAATGCCTTTAGAAAAAAGAGACTTGTGTGTCAGGCTTATTTCTGCCCCTCCCCCCCAATTTTATCATAGTATTTACTTATCTTGGATAAGTCTTTCCACCTATCTGTATGATGGAATATAATAAACATGGCTATTGCAAATATATTTTGAATATTAAATTTTCCACATGGGTGTCAGGAAAAACAAAGCAAAATAATTTTATTAAAATTTAGAGAATAAACTGAATAGAATTTAGATTAACATTATATAATGTTAACTCATAGAACCTAATTGTCTGCATAAAACCAAAATGAAATTCAGAATGGTGTTTCATTTCTATGGGGCAGGTATTTGAGTACCTAGTATTCTCTAAGCATTTGGTTGGGAATTAGTCAGAAAGCTCAAATGTAGCAAATGTAGAAAATACTTCAAATGGACTAACTTTATTGTTGTCAATAAAGTTAGTAGAAAAGGAAAGGAAGTTACGTGTAAAGTGCAAGAGATTGTCAGGAAGGTTTTGACATGTGAATATATGTATTTCCTTTGGGAATGGGAAGCTAATTTATGATGACAGAACCCCTGGTCACCGGTAAATTTTGGTGAAATCTAAAGTTCCTTCAGACCCATATTTGATATAACTAAAAGCAGAGAAGTACATATGCATGGTTGCATTTTACTTTTTAAAAAATCTTTTGCTGGGATAGGTACTTTTTAAGCTAATCAACATTCCTGAGACCCTAATATCTTATCAACCCACAACATCCATGTTGACTTTTAAGATATGTTAAATTCAGAAAAGAGAAATATGGATTTATAGTGATCATTAGTAACATGAAAATATACTACTGTTGTTTTTACTTTCTTATTATTTTAAAGAATATAAATGTTTTAAATCATGAAAACACCTATAGAAGTGCATGACCTGGAAATAAAAGGTTTGCATTACAAAATTGCTTCCATACTTCTTACTTATTTGCAAATAATATGTCATTTTAGAGTCACAGCTCTGTGAGGTGAACATTATAAAAGAAAATAACACAACCTCATCGTGTTGTTGTGAAAATTGGATATGTAATATGTTATAAACTGTACAGTGCCATACAAATATTATCCATGAGTGCATAGCTATGTGAGGTGACTTAAACTCATTGATAACCACATAAAAATAAAAATGAATGACTGTTTGGAGGAAGGATGCATAGCATCTCTTTTATCTATAAATATTTCTGCACATTTTAACATCACTGGAGAAATGAGTCTATGATGACTAATTTTCCTGATAAGAGACATATGTAAACACTAGTTGGAGGATGGATAAGGGTTATATATTTTGGACAGGTTTCTGATAATCTGGGCAAGAGTGGAGTGCTACAAATATGGTGTACGTCTATTGTGGACCCCAGCCCCATAACAAATCCTGCATACACACGGATAGAGAAATCTCTGTTGGGAACCAGTGGTTAAAAGCTCAATGGCCTCCCCACAGTTTGTTAATGTTATTTTTCCCGTGCTCTGGGGCGGGGTGGGTGTTCTTCCTCCTGGGTGAAATATCTGGCATATATCTCCCCATCTCCTAGCAAATAACTTCTCTGCAGATGACTTCTCTGTTTACTTCATGATGCAAATAGCAAGGCTGAGTTGAAAGTAGGAAGGGGATGGGGCGCCTGGGTGGCGCAGTCCGTTAAGCGTCCAACTTCAGCCAGGTCACGATCTCGCGGTCCGTGAGTTCGAGCCCCGCGTCGGGCTCTGGGCTGATGGCTCAGAGCCTGGAGCCTGTTTCTGATTCTGTGTCTCCCTCTCTCTCTGCCCCTCCCCCGTTCATGCTCTGTCTCTCTGTCCCAAAAATAAATAAACGTTGAAAAAAAAATTAAAAAAAAAAAAAAGAAAGTAGGAAGGGGAGTCTCTTATGTTTTGGCTCCCTCCCTCTCTAACCATTTTTTTCCTTCCCCTCCCCCATGGTCTTCTGTTCAGTTTCTCAGGATCCACATAGGAGTGAAAACATATGGAATCTGTCCTTCTCTGTATGACTTATTTCACCAATTTGACAATGAATTTCATATTAGAAAAAAATGAGACACAGACCTCTGGACATTGGTGTTTGAGGATGTGATGCTGTAACTGTAAAAAAAAAGAGAAAGAAAGAAAGAAAGTAGGAAAGGGAAACATTAAAAAAAGAGAGAGAGAGAGAGAAAAAAGAAATAAGTAGGCACCTGGGTGGCTCAGGTCATGATCTCACAGCTCAAAGGCTGGTGAGTTCAAACCCCGCATTGGGCTCTTTGCTGACAGCCAGAGCCTGGAGCCTGTTTCAAATCCTGTGTTTCAAATTCCCTCTCTCTCTGCCCCTTCGCTGCTCATGCTCTGTCTCCCTCTCTCCTCAAAAATAAATAAACAAAATTAAAAAAAAAGAAGTAGGAAGAGGTATTTTGGATGATGTCTACTCTTACTGGGTCCAAGTTAAAATCAAGGTAGGAGCAAGGCCATAGTCAGAAGTTTCTAAAATATGTTTGAAACAGTATGCTCTTTCAGAATCAGATAGTACATTTCAATCCTATATGCTGTATTTATTAGCTGTGATAGATTGGGCAAAGGATTTTGTCCACTGGATCTTGATTTCCTCATAAAATTGAGGTGTTTTTAAATAGAATTTTAAAAAATATAATGAGATGAAATATGTAAACTTCTCTTATAATGTTAAAAGATGAATAAACTTTCAAAAATCAGCTTATTCTCATACTTGTTTTTATTTTCCATTTGGATTTACATTTTAAAGTGACCCAAGATGAAACAGTGTTATTAACATACATGCCCCTGGTATAGTGTAAACACAGTCCCTTTTTTTTTAATTTTTAATTTTTTAAATTAAAGGGAGGGAGGGGCAGAGTGAGAGGGAGAGAGAATCCCAATAAGGCTCCATGCTACCAGCAGGGAGCCCAATGAGGGGCTCCAGCTCATGAACTGTGAGATTATGACCTGAGCTGAAACCAAGAGTCAAGATGCTTAACCGACTGAGCCACCCAGGCTCCCAAAACGTCTAGTCTTCAATCTATGTTAGGTCAGGTCCACTGTGTGCCTTGTTCACCGATTTATTACAGTATGTAGTAAAATGCTTGAAACATACATACTCAATAAGTGTGTAAATAACTGACAAAATGATTGAGTGAATAGTATGATATCAGATATAGATATTTAATTGGTGTTCTATACTGAAAGACTCTCTGGACTTTATCACAATCTCTCCATCCGTTATTTCCTATGTCAACTGAGCAAATGACCTAACCCTTGTACTAATTTCTTCAACTGTAAAATGTATTTAATGTCTACTTCAGAAGGTTGTGTGGCAAATGAGATAACAGATATAGACATATTCTGTAGCCCCACAAGTATTATAATAAGTTTTATTGTCATTGCTATGAGTTGCTTATAAGTTTGTGTCAGGTTTCAGAGGAAACTTTTATTAATTCACTGATTTTCTTTACTTTTGCTATTAAATGAAGAAAATACCTTCTCTCGTGATTCATACCACACACCTTTAAGTAGGCAGCTATTCGCACTCGGCCCCATGCTAGATGCAGATGCAAAAAATGAATACAATAATTAAGCTCCTTGCCCCCAAAAGTAAACCTGTGTTCGTTGGGAAATGATGACATAAAAATGGTACAATATCACTTGTAAAGACAATCCTAAGGAATTAATAAAAATCTTCTCCAAGCATAAAATTAAAAGCTATAAACTGCAAAAAGTATATTTTACTATTACTACCACCACAGCCATTAGGAAAACCTATGCTTTGTTAAGCGTTCGTTAAATTTTAGGCTCTTTACTAAATAAGTTGTGTGCATTATCTGATTTAATGCTCTACTCACTTTGGGATAGGTATGATCATTCTCATTTCACCCATAAGAACAATTGAAGTAAAGAACTTTGCACAGAGTTTCACGGGGAGTAAAAGGGGTGGGAGAGGCTTCAAAGTTAGTTATGTTGGATTCCAAACAAGTGTATGTTCAATCATTTCACGGAAGATGTGACTTTTAGTTGCACCTTGAGAAGCCAATAGCATATTTTTGAGGAATTAGGGGAAGCACTTAGAATATATGTATTCTAAACGTGGATGTTGTGAGATATATGTAGAATGGTGTGACTTTTAGCATGACTGGAGTGATATGGACATGGACTTCAGAAAACGCAGGGAAGGAAAAACTGGGCACAGGTGGCAAGACCTCCACGGCTGATGAGTTGAATATTCTGATGAGCAGAATTCTCATGAATTCCATATTCTCTATGGAAATGTTAAGCACCATCTTCCCTTTAAGGAAGGGATTGGAGAAAATTTTGTAGCAGAGAGGCTGGGTGAACATTGTTAGAATATTCTAAATAAGAAATAATGAGAAAGATAATTAAGTTCATGGGGTTTCAAATAAAGGGGGAGATATTTGTGAATCTGAAGCAGCCCAACGAAGTAACTTTTGGATTGGGGGCAAGAATACCAGGAAGTAGAGCAGTAACGAGTGTGTTAGCCCTTAATCCTGTGCAGTTGATAATAACAATCAATGAAGCAGAAAATAAAAAGAGGAGGACAGACTTTAGCCTTTGTGAGTAAGATGAGCTCTGTTTTGGACATATTGGGATTAAAAAAAAATTGGAGGCCAGTCAGATAAGTTCCATAACTATAAATAAAAAAACCTTTTGATTTGGGAAGGAGATTCAAGAAAAATATTTGTTGATAGCAGAAGTCATTGCACTGAACAAGATAATCTCAGGGAAACATATAAAATAAGAAGAAAAGGGATTCAGGGACACAGCAGTAGAGGCCCCTGAATTTAAGAGACCATCAAGAAGCACCTGAGTGGCTCAGTTGATTCAGCGTCCAACTCTTCATTTCGGCTCAGGTCATGATCTCACAGTTCGTGAATTCAAGCCCTGAGTCAGGCTCTGGTGCCTGCTTGGGATTCTCTCTCTTTCTTTCTCCTTCTCTCTCTCTCTCTCTCTCTCTCTCTCTCTCTCTCTCTCAAAATAAATAACTAAACTTTTTTAAAAAAGGGATTTATATAAAAAAAAATGAGACCGCCAAATAATTGTCAAACATTGTCAGAACAGTGAACGACTCTAGCAGTAGGCAGAAGTCCACAAGACAAAGAATTAAAATACGACTTTGGGTTTGCTTTTAGGAAAACATCGATAACATTAGCAAGAAGATTTTCAGTTAATTGACATGGGTGAATGTATTGGGGAAAAAGAGTATATAAAAGGTGATAAAAGGAGATTATGAGTTGAGGCTGGTTTTCAAAAAGTTTGGTGAAGATAGGAATAAAGCAGATTAGAAAGTAGCTGACTGGGTAGCCCAGTCAGTTGAGTGACTCTTGATTTCAGCTCCATGGTTTGTGAGATCAAGCCCACATGAGGCTTGGCACTGATAGCAAGGATCTTGCTTGAGATTCTCTCTCTCTCTCTCTCTCTCTCAAAATAAATAACTAAACTTTTTTAAAAAAGGGATTTATATAAAAAAAAATGAGACCGCCAAATAATTGTCAAACATTGTCAGAACAGTGAACGACTCTAGCAGTAGGCAGAAGTCCACAAGACAAAGAATTAAAATACGACTTTGGGTTTGCTTTTAGGAAAACATCGATAACATTAGCAAGAAGATTTTCAGTTAATTGACATGGGTGAATGTATTGGGGAAAAAGAGTATATAAAAGGTGATAAAAGGAGATTATGAGTTGAGGCTGGTTTTCAAAAAGTTTGGTGAAGATAGGAATAAAGCAGATTAGAAAGTAGCTGACTGGGTAGCCCAGTCAGTTGAGTGACTCTTGATTTCAGCTCCATGGTTTGTGAGATCAAGCCCACATGAGGCTTGGCACTGATAGCAAGGATCTTGCTTGAGATTCTCTCTCTCTCTCTCTCTCTCTCAAAATAAATAACTAAACTTTTTTAAAAAAGGGATTTATATAAAAAAAAATGAGACCGCCAAATAATTGTCAAACATTGTCAGAACAGTGAACGACTCTAGCAGTAGGCAGAAGTCCACAAGACAAAGAATTAAAATACGACTTTGGGTTTGCTTTTAGGAAAACATCGATAACATTAGCAAGAAGATTTTCAGTTAATTGACATGGGTGAATGTATTGGGGAAAAAGAGTATATAAAAGGTGATAAAAGGAGATTATGAGTTGAGGCTGGTTTTCAAAAAGTTTGGTGAAGATAGGAATAAAGCAGATTAGAAAGTAGCTGACTGGGTAGCCCAGTCAGTTGAGTGACTCTTGATTTCAGCTCCATGGTTTGTGAGATCAAGCCCACATGAGGCTTGGCACTGATAGCAAGGATCTTGCTTGAGATTCTCTCTCTCTCTCTCTCTCTCTCAAAATAAATAACTAAACTTTTTTAAAAAAGGGATTTATATAAAAAAAAATGAGACCGCCAAATAATTGTCAAACATTGTCAGAACAGTGAACGACTCTAGCAGTAGGCAGAAGTCCACAAGACAAAGAATTAAAATACGACTTTGGGTTTGCTTTTAGGAAAACATCGATAACATTAGCAAGAAGATTTTCAGTTAATTGACATGGGTGAATGTATTGGGGAAAAAGAGTATATAAAAGGTGATAAAAGGAGATTATGAGTTGAGGCTGGTTTTCAAAAAGTTTGGTGAAGATAGGAATAAAGCAGATTAGAAAGTAGCTGACTGGGTAGCCCAGTCAGTTGAGTGACTCTTGATTTCAGCTCCATGGTTTGTGAGATCAAGCCCACATGAGGCTTGGCACTGATAGCAAGGATCTTGCTTGAGATTCTCTCTCTCTCTCTCTCTCTCTCTCTCTCTCTCTCTCTCTCTCTGCCTCTTCCCCACTCCCACTCTCTCTCTCTGTCAAAATAAATAAGTAGACATTTTTTTAAAAAGCAAATAAAAGAAAGTAGCTTAAAGGCAAAAATCTCTCATAAAATGTGACTTTAACTGCCCAGAACCCTACCATTACTCATTGTTTTTTATTGTTAGCACCCTGAAGTGAGCTACCATAGTGTATTACTTATATTATGTTAATATCTCCTAACTCACGAAAGTGTTTCACAGAGGTTTTTTTTTTAATAAAATTTAAATCATGTTTTTCCTCAGGTGAAAGCCCACTGGATTTCTCTCATAATTTAGAAGACAGTATCCTTTCTAGTTCCTAAAAAACTCTGGGTAATCGTCCAACACACTTCCTCCCTGACGAGCTCATCCAGGACTCTCCTCCCAACCCACTTTTCTCCAGCCACCTTCATTAGCATTCCCCACAAACTCGTGGGTGCCCCCATGATGCTTCTTGGCCTCTGTAATTTTTTGTTTTACTTAAATGTCACCTTCTCAATAAGAGCCTCCTGAAAAATCCTATTTCAAATTTCATTTTTTGGGGTCCCTGAACTCTGATTTATCGTCTTCTAGCATAAAATGCTTATTTATTATGTTTACCGCTTGTATTTGTCTCCACTTCTGGAATATGAGCTCCACAAAGATAGGAAATAGTGCCTGTTTTGTTTGTTGATGTGTCCTAATCAGATTACATTATGGCTATACATAGTAGGTTCTCAAAGAATATTCATTGAATTGGTAAATAAATGAGAGAGGGGGGCATGGAATGCAGTGTCTAATGTATTGTCAGTGTTATGAATTGACATTGCTTTTCTTGGGGGCACATCCCATGTCTTACTCATTTTGAACTCTATCAGTTTGAATAATTACTTAAAACTCAGTTATTGGTAACTATTAGTTTCTTAAAACAGGAGCTGTAGGGGTGCCTTGGTGGCCTAGTCAGTTAAGCATTTGGCTCTTGATTTCCACTCAAATCATGATCTTACAGTTCCTGGGATTAAGCCCCATGTCAGGCTCTGTGCTGACAGCACAAAGCCTGCTTGGGATCCTCTCTCTCCCTCACTCTCTGCCCTTTCTCCACCCATTCTCTCTCTCTCTCTTTCTCTCTCTCTCTCTCTCTCTCTCTCTCTCTCTCTCTCAAAATAAATGAATAAACTTTTTTTTTTTAAAGGCAAGAGCTGTAATTTTATTTTATATTCAAATCCAAAACCCATAATATCATACCTGGGAAGAAGCAAGCCATTATTAGTCAAGTGTCTGAATAAATAAATTACTATTTGGAATTGCATTGCATTCTTGCCCAAGGATACGAAGGTGAAATAAATCCTGAAATGGGGTGGGTATGAATGCATGGTATCTTCCTCTCTAGTCCCGTGCTGGGATTTGAGAGTGATAGACCTCATTTCAACAGAATGCTTTTAACTGATTCAGGTGTGTATTGAGCTATGACTACAACAAAAATACCTAACACCTGTTGGTGCCTCCTTCGTCAGGGCCACTGCTAATCCAGACTCAAAGAAAACTAAAAGTGAAGGGAAATACACTCTGGACCAAAGGACAGAAAAATGTAAAACTTCCAGCTCTACATCTAACCACAGTTGATCCACAAACAACTCAATACTTAGAAACATTGACCTTCTGTCGCCCACATAAGTTGGAAATCCACATATAACTTCTGACTCCCCCAAAATTTAACTATATATAGGCTACGGTTGACTAGAAGCCTTATGAAGAATATAAATAGTCAATTAATATATATTATGTAGGTTATATGTTTTATGCGGTGCATTCTTACAATAAAGTAAGCTAGAGAAAATGCTATTGAAAAAATTATGAAAAAGAGAAAATACTTTTGTAATACTATATTGTATTTATCTAAAAAAATCCACATAGAAGTGGATCCATGTACTCCAAACCCCTGTTGTTCAAAGGTCAACTGCAGTTTAATTTAAGATTATCTATCTGTATTGTCAATTAACCCAATGAAAATTAAAATGCATGAGCAAGAAAGTTTCCAGAAATCTTCCTATGTGTAAATATTTACCTTTTATTCTTTATTTTTTGTTGTTGTTAACAAACTCTGAGGTCAGTATGAATAATTAGTGACATATCTTTCTTTTTAAGGGAGTTGGATGCAGAACTTTGTCAAAAGGGCTTCTGCAATGTTTAGTCAATATCATGCACAACAAACAGTCAAAAAATTTCTGTAAGTAAAAATATTAATTTCCTAATTGATGCCCATAGGTTTACATTTCTCCTTTAAGTTTGTCACATTCGTTCCTTGGGCTGAAAAGTCTGGTGGCTTGAATGTACACTGGACCGCAGGAAAGACCAGCTCAGAAATATAGATGGTTTTGTTTTTCTTTGTCAAGCATTGAAGGATAGAGGGTCTACCAGTATAGACTAGTTCATATGCGTAGATGTCTTGGGTGTCTTCCAGGAAACCTCTTATCGCCTGCCACTTCTTGATGGCCAATAAAAACTCAATTCTTATTTGTTCCATATTAATAGTATACTAAGCTTCTCGATTCTACATTACAGATCTTAATATAATGATTGTGTCTGGTTAGGTAAGATGTAACTTGAGCTTTCATTTTAAGAATTTAATTTTACTAATCTTCTCAACATATATTCATTATTCAAAAGTTGGGCTATGTTTTTTATGGGCCACTAATATATCATCTCTAGTGCATATGTAATAACATGAAAATTTCAAATAGTTTTCATAAGACACAGAAAATGTGCTACCTGGAAACAGTACTGATTTTGGTTGTTGTTTCCACTTTCAATTTTGAAATTTCTGTGAGAATGAGTATGTAATGATAAGATGGTTGTTCTAATCTGGAGTGATTTTGCCTCCAGAAGGGATATTGACAATGTAGGTAGACATTTTTGTCACAATTAGGGGAAAGAGAGTTATTGGTATCTGGTGGGTAAAGGCTAGGGATACTAAGAAACATCCTATTGCTAAAGATACAATGAAGAGGAGATCTGGACAACAAAGAATTGTCTGGATCAAAATAACAATAGTTCTCAGGTTGAAAACCCTGTTCAAATAAATACTGTAAAAATACCTTTGAAGATACTTATACTACAAAGGAACACACTTGAGAAGTCAAAGTGTATTTCAAGTTATTAAAATATGTGAAAGATAATGCATGTGAGACTCCAACATATGCTTAGTAATTGCTTCATAATAGGAAGTCATATTTTTATTAAAATAAAACATGAAAAAGTGAACAGTCCCTTATGATGGAAGTAAATCCAAAAACTTTATCTAAATAGAGAAAAATTATTTCTCTGTTCATGTTACCATAATAGATAATGCATCTCAAATCTGCATTTAGAAGATGTAATGTGATGCCATAATAAAAACATCAATGGGGGCTCTTGGGTGGCTTGGTTGGTTAAGCATTCACTCTTGATTTCCGCTCAGGTCAAGATCTCCCAGTTCATGAGACTGAGCCTCGCATTGGCCTCAGTGCTGGCAGTGTGGAGCCTGCTTGGGATTCTCCCTCTCCTTCCCTTCTGCCCCTCTCCACTTGTGCTCTCTCTCTCTCTCTAAAAATACTTGAATAAGCATTAATAAAAAATATCAGTAGAGGTGACAGATGGCAACTATACTCGTGGCAAGCATTTTGTAATATATAGAATTATCGAATCACTATATTGTATACCTGAAACTAATATAATACTGTATGTCAACTATACTTCAACAAGAAAGAAAGAAAGAAAGAAAGAAAGAAAGAAAGAAAGAAGAAAGGAGGGAGGGAGGGAGGGAGGAAGGAAGGAAGGAAGGAAGGAAGGAAGGAAGGAAGGAAGGAAGGAGGAAAATATCCAGATAGAATGAGCCTGTAATTCTTTAACTTCTCATCTCCTTCTGCGTCCAAGTCTGGCTTACATATATCCACTCAATAAATTTCATTTTACTTAGTCAAATTACAAAAATATATTCAGCTTTATTTTTGGTGAAGGCAAGCTTCTGTTTTATTACTGTGTTATGCTATCAATGGTGTTTTTAAAAATAGTTCTGAATTAATACCAATAACTAAGTTGCAGCCCTAAACTCATAAAAGAAGTGGAATGTGCATTTTCTAATAGCAACCGTCTGATACAGACTTATTGGTGCGAGTGTTGTGGGAGAGATAATGTGGCCCTTGAGAGGAAGTAGCAAGAGGAACTCTGACAGAGTAAAGCTCATGACTGCAGATCACTCTCCTCCTTTCTTTTGCTTTGTGTCTCCTCAGACACAATTATCTGAGGACTGCGGAGCCCAAATGAGTAGTTAGCCATAGTTTCTGCCTCTCTTTGTCAAAATACTTAATTACATATAGGCTCTTCTCCTTCAAGGAATTCTTCCCTTCCATTTTTACTCCCTCTTTTATTTCCTGATACACATTTTTCTCCACTAAATACGTAAGAAGGACAGAAATTGGAGCTGATTATGATTTCCTCTGCTTTTCTGTTCTTATACTGATCCTTCTCTTACTTCAGCTCTTTCTCTCATGAGCAGGATCTGCATTCTCAATTCCTAGTCTCACAAGCCCTGTGGATTTGTATCCGTTCATGGGATAATCTATAGAGCAGTGTTTAATGATGAAAATGCAGCACACTTCCATTGGAGGCTTCCATTTCAGGAATATGTTTCTCCCATTTCTCTGACCTAGGGTTTCTCACAACAGTACTTATGTCAACCCACACAAAGCACTTAGAATTTTTGATAGTTCTTGGGGAATTCCCATAAAATAAATTCTGCTTACTTCCGGTACCAAGAGATCAAGAGAAAATGCGGTGTAAATGCACCAGGTACATGTGTGACATAGAACTACTTGGGAGTGGCTCAGTGTTAAATTTTATTTAATTCTTTGAGATACACAAGCCTTGAAGTATACTCTGGGAAGACTTAGTAACACTGGTCCTCTCTTCTTGGAGCGTGTATCTCTTTCTTGCCTTCTGTCAGCTTTACTTTTGCAAGCAGCAATGGGTTGCAGGTCGCATGCAGTAAGCAATCCTAATTTCATTTTCCTGGCACTCAAGTTTACATCGGCCATTACCCTTTCTGCACTCTCTCCTCAAACCCAAGCTACCATAGTGGGGATATTTCTTTCTGGCTGTAAGAAGGAAAGAATGACTGAAATTAGTAACTTAGCCATGGCACACCCATATTTTAAAAGGAGAAGGTCCAAGAAGTAGAAGATTATTGTGTAGGTCAAAAGAAAATGTCCTCCTTCTAATTTATGACAGGGAAAATCTTACTGAAGAAAGTTTAAGCTCATGTACTGTCCCTTGATGCAAGTAAATCCTGAAAATTAGAAAGTGCCTTGGACCTAAGTTAGGTGTGCCAGCTTGCTTCCTTACAAGTGACTGGACAGTAAGTAACTCAAGGATAGTTCCCCAAATCAACAGCCCAAGAAGTGCTCATTATTTATCTTCTCTCAGGTTTGGCCTCTACAGTTATCCAATTGCCTTTGAATTCCCCCTTTTCTGCTTTCAAAAATATTATTTCGACACAACGTTGTGTTTTTTGAGTTCTGCAAGTGACTTCTATTGTAGATTTATTTTACTTTTCTAAAATCTTGAGAGACAGGTAATTGTAAGCAATTCGTCCGAATTCCTACAATTCCCCCGGGTCTCTTGGGATTTACATCCCCAAAGAAATTATTTAACTTAGACACGTGTCTGATGACAGCACTGATTTAAAAAATGGGAATGACTAGAGGTAAGGCCATTGTTAGCCATTACATGATTTTTAATATTACCAGTGCTCTGAACTACATGTTTTATCATATCATTTAGAAATTGATTTTCACTTAAAGTTTATATTTAAAATAGTTGGGGATACTTGGGGAATTGGGAGATATTGGTCTGATAGGTTGTAAGATTCTTTACAAACCAAATATATTTTAAGTTTATATTTCACTATATGTGCTGGCCCATTTGTTTTCATAAACCGTATGTTTTGGTGCATTTTTCGTAGACACGTCATTTTACTCATGTGGTGAGATTAAAGGGAACTGGTGTGGGAGAATTCTGAATATTGCAGATGGCTGACTGAAGGCCAGATTCAAATATTTTTGTAAACTCGTGGTATGAAAACAAATAAACTTTGCCACTAGTTTCAACCATAATTAGGTCTAGTGTTCCAATCAGTCCCCTTAAAGGCCAGGCCTTTCTACCTAGACATGCTGTCTGCATTTCCAACAGTTGGTGGTAAGTAGTGATACTTCTCGGTGAATATATGGACTCAGAGCTACATATTCTATATTGTTGGTATACAGAGCTGATATAAAACCTAGCTATTCTATTAAAATTAGCTCTCTTCTCACTATAACTGATGCAATGCAGAATATGACACAATTTACAGTAGAATAGTTACATTGCACAGATTGAATGCTAACTTCTAAATGTTGTTATTTATTCTATAGTTTCTGAGAAGTTACTATTATCAAACCCATGTATGATTTGCCAGTGACAGAAACCTGAATTGTATTCGACAAGAGGACTGTCACACTTGATGGTGTTGATCAATATTCCACCTTAAACTGACCTCACCCCTTCTCTTATTCATTCTTTGTCTTATTTCACCTTTCTAAAAATATTGTCTCCTTTCTTGTCATTTTCAGCTCAAAATATAAGTATTCCCCAGGCCTGTGTGTTTGGGTCACTGACATTCACCTTTGCAAGCCTCCAGTCACTCATTCAACTATTAGGTACACCCCTTGTTAAACGCTAAGCCAATCCCTAGTGCAGGCTTTCTCCCCCTAAACACTATTGACCTTTTGAGTTGGACAATTCTTTGCTGTGGGATGCTATACTGTTCACTGAAGAATGTTTAACAGCATCCTTGGCCTCTGCCCACTAGATGCCAATAATACCTGTTGTGACAACCGAAAACGTCTCCAGACGTTGCCTAATGCCTCCTTGGGGGCAAAGTTGCCTCTAATTGAAAACGCTGTTTTCAGTGATTAAAATTACTGTCTTGTGATGCTGTGATAAGCCAAACATAACTGTCTCCACCCTCAGATACATTGTTTGCATACTGTCTTCTCTCTGATGTGTCTGTGGATCACTTTCAGGAAAGTAAGCTCTTTTTTCAGGACTCTCACAAAGCATTTTGTATGTATCATTCATACTGCATCTATTAACATGTTAACATGCTAGGGAGTTTCATTAAATAGTATATAAAGTTTTATTTAATATATAAGTTAGAAATGGACAAGGCATTTCCTAAATATTTTTCAACCCATAATTTCTTTTTATTTTCACTCACCTGCTGTTTTATCCTTTAGGCTACCATTAACTTCCTTGGAAATGGGGGGAGGGGAAGCATGACAATTCTTGCGGCACAAAGCTATACTATCCCATTCAAAGTATATGTCAGATTTAAAGAAAAGTGATTATTGGCAATAACATATTTTTTTCAGTTTGTCAGGTAAAGTCAAACAATACCTGGGAGTGAAACAATACTTTATTTCTAGACATTTGGTGCATTTATAACCTCTATAAATGAAGAGGAAAGCTAAATGACTTCAACAGACATTTCCCTGCATAGACAATGGCTTTTATCTGGACATCTCTTCATCTATAACAGTCAGAGTGAGAAAAGAATGAAAATTTTCTGTCTCAATTTTGAGTAAGGATTTTTACACTTTGCAGGTGAGATATAAGAACAACCGAAGAACTCTAAAAGAGTCACACATATGACAATTCAGTTCGTGTAGTTTAATTCAACCCCCACATGTTGGTGAGCTATAAGTTGAAAGACAGCATTGTTATTGTTTTATTATTTTCTACATGTCTAGATTTTCTATCATACTTCCTTAAATTTGTACGGAAAAATATGTATCCTGACATATTTCTTTTACTTTGAATTTTTTGTTGTTGTTGCTGGTAAGGGTAGTTTTCTAAAAGTTTGGTACATGTGTGATTAACAAGGTCAATGACTTTACTTTGAAAATATAAGAAAAATATGCAAAAAGTTAATAACAGTGATGCACTCATGGTGTAATCTATGCTACTGTTTCCCCACTGTATCCCCAACTGGTGTTTTTTTTTTCTCTTTTTTTTTCTTTGAGAAAGAGAGAGAGAGGGAGAGAGAAAGAATGAGAATGTGCACATGCACGTGTGCGTACACACAAGTAGGGGAGGGGCAGGGGGAGAGGAAGAGAGAATCTTAAGCAGGCTCCATGCCCAGCACAGAGCTGGATGTGGGGCTTGAGCTCAAGACCATGAGATCATGACCTGAGCCAAAATAAGGAGATGAAGACAACTAACTGAGCCACCCAGGCGCCCCTCCCCAACTGGTTTTGAATCTTTAAGTCTACAGGACACATGACTTTTCAGTTTGTTGATAAATGCACAAATGACTTTAATTATTGGTAGGAGCGCCTGATATAGCTGTTAGGAAGAAAAAATAAGTTCCTAAGACATAAAAATGCTTGACATCGCAGTCTAATCATGCTAGCTATTTTGAAATTAAAAGAAGAAAAAGATTTATCACATGTTAAAAGCTATATGAATCTGCATAGAATTTCTTTTTCGCCCTTTCTAGTGCTGGCAAAGAAAATCCAGAGATCATTTTCTAATAAGTTTTGAATTTTTTTTTTCAACGTTTATTTATTTTTGGGACAGAGAGAGACAGAGCATGAACGGGGGAGGGGCAGAGAGAGAGGGAGACACAGAATCAGAAACAGGCTCCAGGCTCAGCCATCAGCCCAGAGCCCGATGCGGGGCTCGAACTCACAGACCGCGAGATCGTGACCTGGCTGAAGTCGGACGCTTAACCGACTGCGCCACCCAGGCGCCCCATAATAAGTTTTGAATGGAAAGAAAGGAAGTTATTCTCTTAGTTAAATGAACAATTAACTGTATTTCTTTGTTACTTCATTGATGCTTGACCCCTATTTAGAATTTTATCTACTTGCAACCTCTAAATGATAATGTATCAGTTTATTAAGTATATACATTTTTAGATTGTCATGATGGACTTTATAGTATTCACAATGAAAGAATAAGTTAATTTATTCTCTTAGGCCTCTGTTATGATTTCTGTTGGGCCTTAAGAAATCAGCCAGGTACCAAGAAAGGGATATTTTTCCTAAGAGTGAGTGACTTTGAGCCTAATTTTAATGCCAGTTAGGTAGACTTGGGCTACGTCTTAAGGTCTTTAAATAGAAAGTTTGAGACTCAATGATCTCTTCTTTCCCAAAATGTATTATTCTATTTCTGTAAAATTCATACTTACACATTAACTCAGGAGGAGAGAATCTTGTTACATAACTGATGTGAGGAAGTAGCCTTTGAGGGTGGAAAAAAAATCTCATGAAAAATATAGCTCGTGTATTTGTATTACATTCAACATTCATGTGATCTGTAGCACTCAAAGACAGAGGGCAGCGACCAGAAATATATAAAGAAAAGCTAACAACAGACATGATTTGCCTGTATGACAAGAACAGAATAGTAAGAAAGGCTTCTGATAATCGGAAGTAGTATACTGGCATAGATTAAAAAGAAGGAAAAGGTAAATCGATCTTTGTCTAGCACTGAATCATCTATCCCATACCAGTTGATTATGCTAATGAACAATTTTTCCAGTAAGAATTGTTTCAGTAACAAATTGTTTCAGAATGAAGCTGATAAGACTAAGGTATTGATTTAATCTTTTAAAACTTTTTATTTTGAAATCAATTTAGATTTACAGAAGAGTTGCAAGGATAATAGAGGTGAAATTCCCATTATGGTAAACATCTCACTCAACCATGCTACATTATCAAAACTAAGAAATGAGCATTGGTATAATACTATCAACTAAACTGCAAGTTTTATTCACATATTACTAATTTCCCCACGATTGTCTTTTTTTTTTTTTTTTCCCATTCTCGGGTTCAGTCCAGAGTACCACATTGCATTTAGGATAAAAATTTTTAAACCCTATGTTGTTACCATATTTTTAATAAGCAACAACTTATGCTTCTGCAAATTAATTAGCATAAATATTTACATGTTACCTGGTAAAATTGTGACCCAAAAGAGCAGAATAAAGAAAAAGAGATGAATCTTCATGGTGGAGTTTCTTAGGAAAAAACAAATATGTCAACAGATCTTTTTCAAGTCAAGTGTTTCCAAATAAGAAAACAGAGAATGCTTTTATTTATAGATTCTCCAGGGAAGTGGTTTTAACTACTGAGGCTTATCAATAGCAAGAACATTTGTATGCTTGGTTGAATTGTGCCATGTTCAAAGAACATGGTCACAAGAATTATTACTAAATTTTTCTCATAAAAGTAAAACCTGCTTGTGTTACCTTAGACTCTCATGAAAACATAACTTTAAGAGACTTGTAAAGGAAATGTGTTTGGATTGCTAAAAACATCAGAGTGGGAATGTTATAGTAATACATTCCTCTATTATATGTTATATATGATGATAAATATTCTAGTATTTTTAGTATTAAATTACTGAATGTCAAAACTACAGGATTTTATAGCTATAAGCTTCCATTGAAATCACTTTTGTTTGCAGATGAGAACCAGGGAGATTAAATGATTTATTTTTATTCGTATAATGTGTAATTATTTTTTTTATTTTGAGTTTTTATTTAAATTCTAGTTAGTTAACATATATGGTAAAATTGGTTTCAGATGTAGAATTTAGCGATTCATCACTTATATATATAATGTGTAATTTTTTAGATGTGACATGATCAAGAAATTCTGGGTTCACTAAGTATGGGAAATACTCTATATAACGGGTTTTAAAGTATGATTTATGAATGTTTTATAATAAATCATTTGATTTTACAATTCTGATGTCTAATATCTTTAATTCTGTGATGGAACTAGAAGTATATTCTGATCCAATCTGCATATTGCCCTCATCTATTATTTCATATACAGGAGGAAAAGCTGGAAGTTTTACACAATACCCAGAATCTGATGCTGTAAACACAGAACACTAATTGATCCTCTCCTACCAGAGTCAAGGGATTTTCTAGGACAATGGTTCTTAAACATTAGCTACATCACAATCCCCTAGAGGGCTTGTTAAAAACAAATTGCTAGGCCCCACCTCCAGCATTTCTGATTTAGTAGGTCTAGAATGGAGCCTAACAATTGCATTTCTAACAAGATCACGGAATGCTAAGACTGCTGGAAGGGGCCACGTGTTACTCAGAGAAACCAGATTCATTCATTCTATTAAACATCAGAAAAATGAATCCCAGGGTCATAGGATTTATGTCACAGATGAGTAAAGAATGTGGGGACTGCTTAGGGATAATCAAATCCTCTTGTTTACAGGTGACAAAGGTGAAATCAAAAGAGATTAACTCACTTGCCTGACATTCGTTATCCTTTACCCAAAAATATTTCAAATGATAAAGTACAAATCAAATGTAAGGAATTTGACTTAGCTATGCTTTCTTTTTGGAAAAGAAAAAAAAAAAAAAAGAAAAGAAAAACCCTGAAAATTCAGCCTCAGCTGATAGGAGAAAGACCACTTCAATGTATCACCATGCAACATTTAGTCAACAAATGGTTATGGAGTACTACCATTTGCCAAGATGGAATTTGCTATAAGCTGATAGCATCTAAGAAGAAAAACCAGAGTTTAAATATTAATGTGGAGGATGACATCAACCGAAGTGGTGGGATGAGAACCTCTGAGAACCTGCCCCTCAGGAAAAGCAATGAAAAAGCTCCCAAAAACTGTCAGAGTTAACTTTTTCAGAACTGTGAAAATTAACAAAAGGCTAGGAAAAACTCAGAGTGCTAATTCAAGAAAAATGGCTTGATATGTTTATTTATTCTTTTTAAATTAAAATTTTAATCACCTTCTTAAAATGTTTTAAGTTTATGTTGAAATATTGGTTATAATTTTCATGTGTTGTGACAATACTTTTCTTATTGTGTATTAGGATAATAAACTCATGTTTATGTATTTTTCTTGGTTGGATTTGGATCATATGTGATTATGTGATTATACATTTTGATCCAAAAGTAGGTAGTTTGGCTTAGTTTTTTCGGTTCCACAAAGCCTTTGCACTGAAATGCTAAGTATTGCCATAGCCACTCTGAGTAAGATACATTAATATATGTGATTAATTTGCATTTACTGTTATGAGGACACAATGAAGTGTGGCTTGTCAGAAATTATTGCTGTTTATACATGCCTCTCATTTGTATGTATGTGATAATATGTATTATAAATATTTCTTAAATATTTTACAATACAGCATATGACAAGAGGATAAAACTTTTAAAGTATTTACCTAAACTAGTGGAGAGCTAGTCCATGTGTGCAAGAAATATGTGCCTCTACAGAATTAAATGTGCTAAGATTTTAGTAGACGAAATACCAGTACGAGGAAAAGAAGGGAGTCAGGAAAGTTTAGATCATTAGACTGGGATGCAAGGCTGATCCTGAGTGACATAGATAAAAAAAAAAAAAAATGGTTGGATGCATCCTTAGGCTCCAGTGCAAACTACAAAAGGAGTGGCAAAACCATAGAGGACTACGCCCACAGAATCAGCAATCTGAGGAATCTTGTGTCTCTTAGGAAAGTGTCTACTCTAGTAACCTTGCTACAACCAATCATTGGCTGGGAGCAGCCTCTGAAGAGTACTGCCTCAGCACAAATGCAGAGGTTTATCTCAAAGCCTAGCAGCTGGGGCCCTTGATAAATCACAGTCACATTTCATGGCTATTTATGTCATGTAAACTTATTTCTTTACCTAGGTTTGAGGAGCACCTCCTCCATGACCCCTTTGGATCCTTCCTCTTAAAGGCAAACGTAGAAGACATTTATGGATTTATACTATTATTGATCTCTGGGTCTCGACTGGTGCTTATTCATTCCCTCCTCTACTGTCTGTTCTGATACCCTTCACCCTTAGCTATCACATCAGCAGGTTTTGTGGCTTTTCTGGAGATGTGATCTCACCCTTGTTCCTTATGAGTTTGAGCCCTTGATGATAACGGCTTTTTCAATAGATTGTTGCTGCACATATCTATTAACAATTACAATGGAGCAAGGCAATACCACAAGCGTTCTGCACATTCCATACTCTTCAATTTCCTTGCATTTGTTCTGGATCAGTAATGGGGGCATCTGCTTTTGCAATGTAAAGGATCTGAAATCACTTGAATCTAGAATCTTTCATTTGTTAACTTCAAAGGTTTCTGAAGAGACCATGAGAGGGTAGGTCTACTGAAAGACTGTTTTTAAGTAATACTTCCTCCAAATTTTTGGCCTGCCTGGGGTTCACCATGATCTACTTATAGCCACTAACTCCATGGCAGATGAAATTGGTTCTTGGAACTACACTACCATAGCATCAACTCTTTGCGTGTATCACATCATCGAAGGAGGACTGCAATGAAAATTCACCATGTCCCTTCTGACAAACAATTCTTTCGGCATTGCTCAAGCTTTAATATTAAATTTTGTGACTTTATTCATTACAAAGATACAAGAGCAGATGTTCTCACCTTTGAATGATGCTAGGAATGATCCTGTTCTAACTTCATACACCTCTTTGTTTCATTCTGTCAGCCATTGTTTGTTATAGTATACTTACATAATAGCATAGAAAATGTCACAGATCCAGTGTGGTAAGAAATATTTTACTGTTCATTAAAGATAATTTTACCCTGATCATTAAGTCTTTTGCAACTCACACCCATAGCCATATTGCTACAGTTTTTTTTTTTTCTAATTCTGGCAACTAGAAAATAGGAATAGGTGAAATTTGTAATCCAGCCATGGCATGTGAAGTATCCTGGGCCATGAGGATTTAGATCAGGGGTCAGGAAATGGCTTTCAGGCCAAATTTTCCTATTGACTGTTTTCATAAATAAAGTGTTTTTGGAGCACAGCCACACCCATTTGTTTTTATGTTGTCTATGCTGCATCTGTCTTTCGCATAGTAGATTGCAGCAGACATAGCTGATGTCTTCCTTGAATACTTTTTAAAAAGTGATTATTAAAAAAAGTGATTATTCCCTCCTTTGACAGCAATAGTATGTGTTTGTTTATTGTTTATAAGCAACAAAAATTTATTTCTCACAGTTCTGGAGGTTGGGAAGTACAAAATCAAGATGCTGGCAGACTTGGTGTGTGGAAAGGGTTTGCCTCCAATGTCATAGATGGCCATCATCCGGCTGTGTGCTCACATGGCAGAAGCACAGAGGGACCTCTGCTGGGCCCCTTTTATAAGGGCACATTTCCCATCATAAGTGGTTCCCTTGTTTGACCTAATCACCACCCAAAGACCCTACCTCCAAATACCATCGCATTGGGGATTAGGTTTCAACATGTGGATTTTGGGGGGACACAGACATTCAGCCCACAGCAAGCTAGTACAGTAGATGGTATCAGTGTCCACAGGGAATATGCCTTCATCCAGCCATTCTTAATTTGCATGTAGGGTCACCTCCATGTGACATTAGTCCTAGAATGTCAAACTAGATTTGGTTCAGATACTCACCCTTTTTTTTTTTCTTTTTGGAGTTTTTATTGAGAGAGAGAGAGAGAGAATGGGAGAAGGGGAGTGGTAGAAAGAGAGAGAGAAAAAGAGAATCCCAAGCAGGCTCCTTGCTGTCAGCATGGAGTCTGAAGCAGGGCTCGATCCCATGAACTGTGAGATCATGACCTGAGATGAAATCAAGAGTTGGTCGCTTAACCGACTGAGCCACCCAGGCAACCCATTCAGAGATTCACTCTTGCTGAGCTAAAGCAAACATTCCTCCTTCTTCCTTCCATGGGAGTACTGTAAGGGTTGGAAAGCCTTTCCAATAACGTCCTCATAATACAAACCATCTTTAATATATATTATCCCCTTTTCTGGAAGACTCCCCACCTTGTCTTCTCAGGATAGTTATAGTGGATCCAGATGTCCTTCTGCCTCTTACCTTCTTGTTGTTGTTGTGAAGGTATAATGACACATAATATGATACTAGTTTAAGGTGTACAGCATAATTATTTGATATCTATGTATATTGCGAAGTGATCACTAAAATAAGTCTAGTTACCATGCATAGTTAACAAAAATTTTTCCTTGTGATGACAACTTTTAAGATCTACTCTCTCAGCGCTTGACAAATATGTAATACGGTATTATTAATTATAATCATAGTGTTGTACATTACATTCTCAGGACATTCATTTTATAATTGGAACTTTGTATCTTTTGGCCCTCTTCACCCATCATAGTATTTTATTTAAATCACTCCTATGGCACATATACATTTTACCTTCATATGGAATTCCCCTCATACACAACCATATAAACCTCAGAACAGGAAGAAAGACCGTGAAAATGCCTGCTAGGAAATTTGCTTACAAAGAAAATTTAAAGGCATCTGTCTAGTCAGAAATACATCATAAAATTTTTCCTAGGTAATTTCCTACCTCCAAAACGCTACAAGAAAAAAAAAATGTAGCCATTAAGATACTGTAAAAAAAAGAAAAATAATGTCATTAATGTCAAGGTAACCATCATGTATTGGTTAACTATAAGCCCTACATTATTTTCATTGCTGTATTTTCAGTTTTTCCTTTCTCTCCTCTATCGTGACTCTCCACATTTATTGTGGAAATGAATGACTATAGTTATTACATAGAATAAAACACACAGAGAAAGAGAGAGAAAGAGAGGTATTGGTGAAATAAGGAAACAACCTTTTCATTTGTAGGCATTCCCAAAAAGTAGACCTGACTACTAAGGCTTATCCGTTTTGAGACCATTTGCATTCTTTGTCGAACAGAGTCACATGATATGCTAACAGCTTATAGTGAGGAAAAGTCTATTTTATTTTCATACAAAATATCATCTATCTGTACTAATCTTAAAATGCTCCTTTTTAGGGAAGACTCTAAAGGGTATTATCATTCCACTAGTAGTGGATTTAACTTACTAAAACATCAAGGTAAAAGTGATACCTTAGTGATCCCATCAATATTTTACACACGCTTCAAAGACATTTCTCATTCTAAAATCAAAATATTCAAAAGTCTTAATATTATGACACCTAGTACCTTAGAGCTAGAATTTACCACAGAGCTTTTTTATTGCAGAGATGGACACAGTAAGTGAATTGTCACAGTTCATTGTATGTATATCGATTTTAAATGTATATGATAATAAGACTGGAGATTTGCTAACATTTCAAAAGTCATCCATGGGGCGCCTGGGTGGCTCAGTCGGTTAAGCCTCCGACTTCGGCTCAGGTCATGATCTCGCGGTCTGTGAGTTCGAGCCCTGCGTCGGGCTCTGTACTGACAGCTCAGAGCCTGGATCCTGTTTCGGATTCTGTGTCTCCCTCTCTCTGACCCTCCCCCATTCATGCTGTGTCTCCCTCTGTCTCAAAAACAAATAGACGTTAAAAAAAAATTAAAAAAAAGTCATCCTAACCCACTTATGTATACCTCCTAAGCAGAATTATTAATATCATGGCACAAAAAATCTTATGCATTAAGTCCAGTACTAGGCTCTAATTTTTTGCTGTGTTTTCTCGGAGGTATTTCTGATCCAGTCCACATTTTCCATATTTGGCACACACACAAAAAAAACAATGAATGAACAGCACGACTAACAGCAGAATATGTAGGCCACCATCAACTGTTAGATTAACCTGGAGTTCTACCTGCCTCCCAACTACCTGTCCATGTCTTACTACTTTGACTATAATAATGTGACTCAACCAATATTATGAAGAAAGAGAACACACTAAGAAAGGGCTAATGATCCAGAGCCGTGAGATGGCTGAATCTTACTTCAGGATTTCAAGAAACCTTCAGAAAATGAAGAAAGAACAAATGAGTTGAATGTGATGGAGTATGCATGACCCTTGGAAAAATATGTGAATTAGTTGCTAATGAAACTGTAAAAACAGGCCAGTGAAAAAACTGATCCCACTTCCTTGAGATTTATTAGATGAAAGGACAGGTGAAACCCATCATGTAATTAGGTAGCCATGTAACCGACTTCAAGATGGGGCTGCAGAATCTGACATGACAAGCTCTTTGACAGGCGTACACAGGGAGATAGTGAAAACAAGAGTTCAGTCTTAGCTGCCTTGCCCACAGCCACTGTGTTATCTTGCCAAGGCAGCACATACTTGTTTGCCTGAACTTTTCTTTTTTGTAAGTTTTCCCAGATCATCCTCTTGTATTTCCTTGTACCATTCCTTTCAATAAATGAATTTGGCATCCCCACCCCCATCCCAAATTTCATGTGTAGAACAAAAATTCTTCTTTTTTAAGATTTTATTTTTAGGTAATCTCTATACCCAACATGGGGCTCGAACTCACAACCCCAAGATCAAGAGTTGTAGGCTTTACCAACTGAGCTAGTCAGGTGCCCCAGAACAAAAAGTCTTAAATAATCAGAAGCTGATCCTCATTAGTTATTATTTCTCATTAATTTCTTCTTATTACACCCTAAACAGAATCCAGAAGTTGGGATTAAAGATCAACCTTAGTTAAATGTCTCTCAGTGAATGTTACTCTTCTTGCTAAGTGTAATGGGAAAATCGCAGAGTCAAAAAATATTGGATAATATTTAGGCATATTTTTTCTCTTGATTAGGATTATTAGGAGCTTATACATTTTATTAATGTGGTTTATGAAAAAAAACATTATTTGCCTTTCTTGATCCTCTCTCCACTGCATTTGTCTATTTATTTAATTGGTTTCTGTTCATATCTTCATTATTTCTCTCATTTTATTTTCCTTGATTTATCCTATGATCCTTTCTAACTTACTAAGTTGGACACTTAGGTCATGAGTTTGAAATACTGTTTTTCAAAACATAATCATTTATGGGAATAAAATATTTCACATCACAAATCTTGATATGTTATGCTTCCAAAATGAAAAAAAAAAGATTTCAGAATCTGTGTTAGGCCATTTCACATTTGAATTGTGCCACTTAAGAAATGAATGACTTTGAGGGAAGCCTGGGTGGCTCAGTTGGTTAAGTGCCCAACTTCAGGTCAGGTCATCATCTCACAGCTTGTGAGTTTGAGCCCCGCATAGGGCTCTGTGCTGACAGCTCAGAGCCTGGAGTCTGCTTCAGATTCTGTGTCTCCCTCTCTCTCTCTGCCCCTCTCCCATTCATGCTTTGTCTCTCTCTGTCTCTGAAAAATAAATAAATGTTAAAAAAAATTTTTTAAAGAAATGAATGACTGAAAGACACCTCTTAACTGTACTTCTCTTTTAGGTGTGACTATGATGAAATTAAATACCTATGTGTTTGAGTGCACATATGTAGTAGGTCTGTACCTGTTGAGGTTCCAGCCAATGATATTTAGAAGCAAATTATCTACAGTTTTAAGAAGTGTTAAAAGTCTATCAGGCAATAATAATAATAATAATAATAATAAGTTTTGATATTATTTCAATTAATCCTTATAATTCATGGAGAATTTTTTAGAAATTATGAAAATAAAAGTCTCAAAGTTTAAGTGACCTGTAAAGATACCAGCATTTGTATATCAGTCCTTGTGTGTCTAACACAAGAACCAGAACTCTTAACTGAAATGCGACTCTTGATCAAATCCTATGGAATCTACATTTTAAGAAAAAGCAATGCAAAAATATCTCATTCAAATTTAAGCAGCATAAAGTTAATTAAGTAAACTATAATAGATTTAAAAATATTTTATCATGTCAAATATAAATAGTGTGAAGAGCGTTTTTTCTCATCCTTTTTATCCTCATTCTACTGGGGTTTTTTGTTGTTTGTTTGTTTCCTTTCTGTGTTTGGTACCACATAGACTCAATTCTCTTTACCACTTACAGAAGAAAACAAATGGTCTATTCATTAGCAATATGGCTTCCAGTCCTTTTGGACCTATCAAAAATTTTTTTTCACCATCTCGGATAATAAAATCGTAAAAATAAAAGTACGGTCTATTAGCTGGTTAAATGGGAAACAAAAACTTTAGATCAATAAATGAATTCTATTTATTTGTATTCCAAATTATTTTTGCACTTTCCCTATTAAAAGTCTTTATTACTTCTTATGGGACACCTAGATGGCTCAGTCGGTTGGTCATCTGACAAGCTCAGGCATGATCTCATCGTTCTTGAGTTCTATCATTGACTCGGGCTTTGTGCTGACAGCCCAGAGCCTGGAGCCTGCTTCAGATTCTGTGTCTCCCTCTCTCTGCTCCTCCCCACCTTGCACTCTATCTCTCTTTCTCAATATTAAATAAACATTAAAAATATTTTAAAAAGAGTATTTATTTCTTTTTACCTCAATAAAATTGTTGTGCAGACTTTCAGAAGAAAATAGCAAGATAAATCTAGCAAGTTCATAGAAGTAAAATCACCTGAAAAAAAAAAAGTATAGATATAAAAAAAGAGATAAAACTTCAGAGATAACTTTTATTTTCTTTTAAAGGACCCAGCTGGCTTGTGACAGGAAAGAAATCTAATTTATCATCTGTTACCTCTAGCCAAATCAAGCAGAGCCAGAGGACATGATTCTGTCCTCCCCCGTGGATTTAACTGAGTTCAGGCGTAAGGAGAACAACAGGACTTCACCAAAGTTCTCTATCACTTCCTTTGCCTTGAAGCTAGCAGCCGTGAGCTTTCTCTCCACAGTTCCAAAGTCTAGTACTCACTTCCAATCTTAGATTTGTGTTTCAGAAGTTCAGAAAACTGTGCTTAGTTGGGGGAAATGTTTACAGACGACAACTATTATATTTCTCTTTGTATTTTCTCCCATTTTTCAAAGAGCAGTAGCCTTATAGATATAAAAGACATTATTAAAAATTAGTATACTTTGATTATAGACTATTTTAGATAATGTGTTGTTTATTAATGTTACTTTCCTGTGTATAGTAATGATGCTGTGGCATAAAGGAAAATATCATTCATTGTATGTAGGGGATACATGCCAAAATATTTCATAAATTGTAATGATAGCTGAAATTTACCTTCAAATAATTGTAAGACAGAGGAGGAGAATACCACATACACACACACACACACCCCAAAATAGCAACATATTAACAATTGGTTAGATGAATCTAGATGAAAGGGATACAGATATTCATTAGTAAACCAGTCTACAACTTTTGCTTAAGTTCTATATTTTTTAAAATAAATTTGACACAAATAGGTAAAATCTTCAAACCACTGGGTTAGTCTAATTTTTTTATCACCATATACAATAGTACTCTACATGGGGGCACCTGGGTGGCTTGGTCAGTAAAGCATCTGACTCTTGATTTTGGCTCAGTTCATGAGCTCATGATTTGTGACATGGAGCAGCACCTTGTGGGGCCTGCATCAGGCTCTTAGGATGGAGACTGCTTGGGATTCTCTCTCTCCCACTCTCTCTGCTCCTCTCACACTCATGTTCACGTGTGTGAAACATACATACATACATACACACATAATACCTAAATAAGTAATAAATGTTTGAAAAACGTAATAGCAATCTATATCATATTCATAATTTTCATGTTTGCTTCCTACACTGAAATACGAGTTTCCCAAAGTTAGAGACTGACGTTTTCCTCTCTGGTCTAGAAAAGCAACAGCATACTGCACTGAAATAAACTCACTTTTTTCCTCATTGTCAAATAAGTAAAAAAATGTGACAACCATAAGAGGGTCATGTATACCCTGATTATCTACACACGCAGAGCTGGTAGTTCTCCACTCTGTGCAGGGTGTGTGTGTTCAAATTCATACTTCCTTTTCACTGTAGGGTAACACCAAAATAAGTCAACTCGTTTCTTTCTCCTGTGCTTTGCATTTAATAAACGGGGCCTTCCTTAGCTCCCTTTCTAAACCCTCTGTCTGCCCTGTCCAGTGCCAGACACTTCCCATGTGTGTTATTGGGAATTATCCCATGTGTGTTATAATTTTGTCTTATTATATCTTCATTACTTAGAATTGTAAAAGGTAACAACTGTGCAATGGAGGGAAGAATTATAGAGGTGGCCAAATATCTTTTTCCATACTTATCCCAACTTGACTCATACAATCAGAAATATCAGCTCCAAGGGGCACCTGGGTGGCTCAGTAAGTTAAGTGTCTGACTTCAATTCAGATCATTATATCCCAGTCCTGAGTTCAAGCCCCAAGTTAGGGGTCTGTGCTGACAGCTCAGAGCCTGGAGCCTATTTTAGATTCTATGTCTCCCTCTCTCTCTGCCCCTCCCCCGCTCACGCTCTGTCTCTGTCTCTCTCTCAGAAATAAACATTTAAAAAAATTTTTTAAAAATATATCAGCTCTAAGAATTATAAATTTGTTTGATTATTATTTTATTAGTTTAACTCAAGTAGTTAATCATTATTCTGCCATTCAACTACATGGAAGGCATCATATGTATTAATGACTTCAAGTCTAGACCATCTTATACTAGTGGTACCTCTACCACCACCACCAAAAATATTAATATTAATTTATTAATACTAATTAAGTATTGATATGATTTTATTATTTATTTTTAATGTCAATGTTTACTATTTATTAATTTTTGTCATTTTGTTATGTTAACTTAATGTTTACTAGTTAATGCCAATTGATTAACATTAATTAATATTTAATGTTATTCATTATTCATTATTATGTATAAAGACAATGAATGCTGGGCTCTTGTCAGATTTAATTCTCACATAAAGCATAGAGTGTAACTGTATTGCTTAATAAGTAGCTAGTAAGTAACTGGAAATCTGGAAATCTGAGGCACAGTCATCTACCTTGCCAATATACAATACTGCCCAACAATGAAAGCTGGACAGTGTGACCATAGTGTCTTGGTTTTATCTGAGCAACTAAGGTCCAAATTAATGGGAAAACTTATAGGGAGAATATGGTAGTGTTGTAATATCTGGGGCGGGGGGGGGGGGCGGATTATGAATAGAGGAAGCATTCCTAGAGGCATCATGGAATTATTAGACCAAGTTTAGTGTTTACCCCTGGTTCCTCAACTGACAATCCACAATGAAATAAGATATAAAAGCTACATGTACTCACACTTAGAGGATTATTAATAGAAGAAGAAACATCCCATATTAAGAATTCTTTATTAGGGAATTGCATATTTCCCTGAAGTTATGGTCATTATGATCATTGTAATGCAAAGATCTTTCCAGATTCATTTGTCCGACTTCTAGGACTAAGTAACTTGTAATAAACTGAGGATGCATTACCCATGCTTTAAAAAATGTGTCACTATAGACAGCTTTGTCTCTGACAACTATGGTTCTTATGAGTTGATGTTCCCTTTCAGCTCTTATATTCCACGAAACAGCAGGTAGTAAAGAAAGTGTATTAGGTTATGATCTTAATATCCTTGACTTATCGTTGGATATGGGTTCTTTAACCTTTCTGTTCCTAAGATTCCTTATTTGTAGAGGGAGGATATTGTGCCAAAATACTTCTAAGACTCTTTTCCTTATTATCCCACATTCTCTGAGGCTTTTCTCTTAGGAAAGTGCATGATATGTATTTATATTTCATTAGAGAAAGCATAACTAATCTGATGGAAGAATTTTCCACATGTAAATTTTCATGAAATATAAAGTCTAACAAAAATATCTTGTGTATGCATGAACATATGTATGCGTGTGGATATTAAAAGCAAGAAAGCTTTAAATTTTTTCATTTCATTTATTTAGTGTTACTTAATTTACTTTAAAATTTTTATTTAAAGTTATTTTTATTTTAATTTATCTATTTCCAATCAGGAAAACAAAACTATTCCAAATATTCCATCTGGGAATTTAAAATACATAATTTGTTATACTGGTGATAAAGAATTGAGAAGCCAAACAGAGTAGTGACATAATCCAAAGACTAGCACCGCAAGTGACCGGTACTGTTCCTGGAGCTGGGGAACACAGACAGAAGTTGTATTCACAAAATCTAAAAGCTATGGTTATTCAGTAGGATCTATAACTAAGTTGGGTGTTTCCTGAAGGGAAGTGGGACCATGTCTAGTGAGGACCTATACCAAAAGGAGAATTAGCCAATACAAGGAAATAATGCCTTGAAACAGAGGAGAAGGGAAAAATTGTCAGGCTTTTCCCATCCACCAGGTGTTCTTCCTCAGGTGACTCCAATTGTCTAAACTCACCCACAGGAGAGGTAGTAGGGGTTCTGGAAAAATATGGTTTATCCAAAGAAGGAAGAAAATCAATTAGAAAGAAAACAGGTAATCAATGCACAGTAGTTTTATTATCTCTAAACCCTTTATTAAAGTACAATATACATGGGGCGCCTGGGTGGCGCAGTCGGTTAAGCGTCCGACTTCAGCCAGGTCACGATCTCGCGGTCCGGGAGTTCGAGCCCCGCGTCGGGCTCTGGGCTGATGATGGCTCAGAGCCTGGAGCCTGTTTCCGATTCTGTGTCTCCCTCTCTCTCTGCCCCTCCCCCGTTCATGCTCTGTCTCTCTCTGTCCCAAAAATAAACATTGAAAAAAAATTAAAAAAAAAATAAAGTACAATATACATACAGAACAGTGCATGTGTAAGTGGCAAGCTCATTAAATACTCACAACTTAACCCCAGTATGTAACTAGCTTCCAGATCAAAAAGAAGAACATTACCAAGTACCTTAGAATCTTCCTCAGTATCTTCCAATCGCTATCTCATCACTCCAAGGGTAACCAAAATCCTGATGTCTAGCAGCATAGGTTAGTTTGCTGTTGCTGTTGCCTTTCGTGGTGGTGGTAATGATGATGACGATAATTTTACTTTTGAACGGAGTTATGTTCTTGCATGTACTTTTTCTGGTTTCACTTTTGCTCAAGATGATGTTTGTGAAATTCCTCCATACGTGTGTATAGAAGTTTACCATTCATTCTCATTTTTGTATAGTCTTCCGTTATGTGAATAGCACATTGTAGTTTTTGATCCCATTGGCAATTTGCATAGTTCTAATAAGAAAATTTTATGAAAAATGTCATTATGAGAATTCTAGCTCATGACTTTTGATGAACTTTATATATATATATATATATATATATATACACACAGACGTATATATACATATATATATACATATACATATATATACGTCTGTGTGTATATATATATGTATATATATGTATAAAATATAAAGTAATAACCTTAGAAGTAGAGGAGAAACAATTTATACTTTATCCAGCAATGTTTAAGGATTTCCAAAAGCTTCACATCCTCCCCACTATATGGGATATATTTGATTATATCTCATATTTTCCAATTTAGTCTTCGGAGTGCAGAGTGAAAATATTGTGTTGTGGAGTTAATTTGCACTTCACTAATGAAGTTGAGCACATTTTTATAAATTTAATGAACAACAGAATATCCTCTTTCTGAGGTATGCGTGCAAGTCTTTATCCATTGAAAATTGGGTTTTATGTATTATAAAAATTTATGTATATGAGTTTTTTCTATATATTTCAGATGATTCCTTTTGGGTAAATGGATGTTAAAATCCTTTCTAACTGTATGGGTTGCATTTTCCCTTCCTAAATATATTTCAATGAATAGCAGTTCCTAAACTGAAAGGGGCAATTTATTAATTTTTATTAGTAATTTTTGAGAGTTATTTATAATATATTTGCTACCCCAGGTCATGAAGATATTATGTGATTATTATCTTATCATTAACTTTATATAAGTAATTCACCTGAAACTACATTCATGAATTTGTGTTGTGAATTAGGGATCAAGATAGTTTTTCCCATGTGATATTCAAATATTATTTATTGAAAAAAATAATTTTCCTTACTTTTCTGCAGTCTTACCCATGTTAAAAATAGTGACTCTAAATATGTGGACCTACTTCTACACTTCTATTTAGCTCTAATAGTAAGTCCTTGCACCAATTCATATACTTTTAATTACTTATTGTTATATTTTGAGTCTTATTAGCATTTGATAGAATAAGTCTCCAACTTAGTTCTTTCCAAGATTACCTCGTCTTTTCTTGGTTCTTTGCTTTTCCATACACATTGTAGAATTGTCAATTTATGGGGTAGGCAAAAGTTTTTTTAGAATTTTAACAGTAATTTTTTTGAGTCTGTAGATTAATTTGAAGAAAACAAAAAATATTTACAATACAATTCTCCCAATAGATGAACAGGTTATATAATTATTTCAATTATCCTTTAAATTTCTGTCCATATATGTGTTAGATTTCTACATATACTATTTCTACAATAAGCTTTTATTATTTATGAGATGCATTTTTCATTAGAGTTATTTCTATATATTTAATGGCACTCTAAATGTTATATATATATTTTTTTAATTTTATTTTTAGAGTGTTTCTGGTATACAGAAATATAATTTACTTTTTTTTTTTACTGACTTTGTTTAGTGATCCTGCTAAACTGACCTACCAATTCTAGTAGTTTGCAGATATTTCTGAATTTTCTAGATATATGATCATGTTGTGTGTGGATAATAACAGGCTTATTTCCTTGTCTTCACTCCTAATGTATTTGTCCTTCTTCTTAGCTTATAGCACTGGTGAAGTGATCCAGTATAATGTACAAAAGTGTTGTTACGGGCAACCTGAGTGGCTTAGTTGGTTGAGCATCTGACTTCAGCTCAGGTCATGATCTCTCGGCCTGTGAGTTTGAGCCCCATATCGGGCTCTGTGATGAAAGCTCAGACCCTGAAGCCTGCTTCAGTTTCTCTCTTTTGGATTCTGTTTCTTCCTCTCTCTCTGCCCCTTCCCCCACTTGTAAGTGCTCTGTCTTTCAAAAATAAATAAATAAACAATTTTAAAAAATCTAAAAATAAAAGGGAGGGGTCAAATGGTGAAGTAGGGGAGCCCAAAATTCCCTCATCCCTCAAACACCAGTATTGAGGTCAGAGAACTTGGAATTCCAGGAATCTGGGCTACAGAGTGACAGAAACATTTGCAGGGGCCCACAGAGACAGTTTGGTGGGCCACAGGGTTATTTCAATGAACAAATCAAAGCATACCTGGTGGAAAGTCCTAACCACTACTACAAGTATTGAGATAAAGCAACCAGTGACACATCAACAGAGAGCACACAATACACTCCAAAAACACTGCATGACATGTCAGGCTCTGGATAGTGTATGACCTCTTTTTAATATAGTAGTACTTGTAGGTACAGGACACATAACAAGCTAGTAAAACATATAAAAGGCAGAAAATTAGACAATATGATGAAACAGAAGAATTGTCAAAAGAAATTCCAGGAAGAAATAACAGCATAGAAATGCTTAAAATAGATATAAACAACATATCAGAATAAGATTTTAGAAAAATAGTCATAAGACTAATAACTGGGCTTGAAAAAAGCATAGAAGACAGCAGAGAATCTATTGCTGCAGAAATCAAGCACCTAAAAAATAGTCATGATGAATTAAGAAATGTTGTAAATGAGATGCAAAATGAATTAGATGCAATGACAAGGATGGAGGAAGCAGAGGGAAGAATAAGTGAAATGGAAGATAAAACTATGGAAAATGATGAAGCCAAGAAAAAGAGAGATAAGAAAATACTAGACCATGAGGAGAGAATTATAGAACTAAGGGATTCAATGAAACATAATAATATCTGTATCATAGAAATTCCAGAAGAAGAAGAGAGAGAAAGGGGCAAAAGTTTTATTTGAACAAATTGTAGCTGAGAACTTTCCTAATCTAGGGAAGGAAGCAGACATCCAAGTCCAGGAGGCACAGGAAACTCCCTAATAGAACAGGTCGTCACCATGATATATCATAGTGAAACTGGAAAAATACAAAGATAAAGAGAAAATTCTGAAAGAAGCTAGGGACAAATGGGCCTTAACCTACAAGGCTAGACACATAGGACTAATAGCAGACCTGTCCACTGACACTTGGCAGGCCAGAAGTGAGTGGCAGGATATATTCAATATGTGGAATAGGAAAAATATGCAGCCAAGAATCCTTTATCCAGCAAGGCTGTCATTCAGAACAGAAGGAGAGAGAAAGGCTTTCCCAAACAAAAACTAAAGGAATTCCCAACAACTAAACCAGCCTTGCAGGAGATCCTAAGGGAGATTCTGTGAGTGGAATGTTGCAAAAACTACAAAGGACCAGAGATGCCATCACAAATGTGAAACCTACAGATAACACAATGACACTAAATCCATATCTTTCAATGATGACTCTGAATGTAAATGGACTAAATGTCCCAATCAAAAGACATAGGGTATCAGAATGGGAAAAAACAACAACAACAACAACAAGATCCATCTATATGCTGTCTACAAGAGACACATTTTAGACCTGAAGACACCTGCCTATTGAAGGTGAAGGGACAGAGAACCATCTCTCATGCTACTGAAAGTCAAAAGAAACTGGAGTAGCCATACTTATGTCAGACACACTAGACTTTACATACTGTAACAAGAGATGCAGAGGGGCATTATATCATAACTAAGGGGTCTATCCATCAAGAAGAGCTAACAGTTGTAAATGTTTATGCCCCAACGTGATACACTTAAATATATAAATCAATTTATCACAAACATATGCAAACTTATTGATAATATTGTAATTATAGGTGACTTTAATACTCCACTTACAACAATGGACAGATCATCTAGGCAGAAAACCAATAAAGAAACAATGGCCTTGAATGATACACTGGACCAGAGGGACTTGAAGGATGTATTCAGAACTTTTCATCAAAAGCAACAGAATACACATTCTTCATGAGTTCACATGGAACATTCTCCAAAATAGATCACATACTGGAACACAAAACAGCCGTCAACAAATATAAAAGGACTGAGATCATACCATGCATGTTTTCTGATCACAACACTGTGAAACTTGAAATAAACCACAAGAAAAAATTTGGAAGGGTTCCAAATGCATGGAGGTTAAAGAACACCCTACTAAACAAAGAATGGGTCAATCAGGAAATTAAAGAAGAAATTTAAAAATTATATGGAAGCAAATGAAAATGAAAACACGACAGTCCAAACCCTGTGGAATTCAGTAAAGGTAGTTCTAAGAGGAAAATACATTGCAATCCAGGCCTATCTGAAGAAGCCAGAAAAATCCGAAATATAGAACCTAACCTCACACCTAAAGAAACTAGAAGCAGAGCAGCAAAGAAACCCAAAGCCAGCAGAAGAAAAGAAATAATAAAGATTACAGCAGAATAAACAATATAGAAAAAGCAGTGGACCAGATCAATGAATCTAAGAGCTGACTTTGAAAGAATAAACAAAATTGATAAACCCCTCGCCAGACTTCTCAAAAAAAAAAAAGAGAATCCAAATAGATAAAATCACAAATGAAAGAGAGAACACAACCAACATTACAGAAATATAAACAATTATTAGAGAATACTATGAAAAATATATATGCCGACAAACTGGACAATCTGGAAGAAATGGAAAAATTCCTAGATACCCACACACTACCAAAACTCAAACAGGAAGAAATAGAAAATTTGAAGAGACCCATAACCAGTGAAGAAATTGAATCAGTTATCAAAAATGTCCCAACAAATAACAGCCCTGGGTCAGATAGCTCCCCAGGGGAATTCTACCAGACATTTAATGCAGAGTTAATACCCATTTTTCTCAAGCTGTTCCAAAAAATACAAATGGAAAGGAAGCTTCTGGACTCATTTTTATGAAGTTAGAATTACCTTGATTCCCAAACCAGACAAAGACCCCACTATAAAGGAGAACTACAGGCCAATATCCCTGATGAACATGGATGCAAAAATTCTCAACAAGATGCTAGCAAATAGAATTCAACAGTATATTAAAAGAATTATTAACCACGGTCAAGTGGGATTCATTCCTGGGCTGCAGGGCTGGTTCAATATTCACAGATCAATCAATGTGATACATCACATTAATAGAAGAAAGGATAAGAACCATATGATGCTTTTAATAGAGGCAGAAAAAAAAAACATTTGACAAAATATAGCATTCTTTCTTAATAAAAACCCTCAAGAAAGTTGGGATAGAAGGAACATAACTTAACATCATAAAAACCATATATGAAAGGCCCACAGCTAGTATCATCCTCAATAGGTAAAAACAGAGCTTTCTCCCTGAGATCAGGAACACAACAGGGATGTCCACTCTCACCACTTTTGTTTAACATTGTGTTGGAAATCCTAGCCTCATCAGACAACAAAATGAAAAAAAAAGGCATTCAAATTGGCAAAGAAGAAGTCAAATTCTCACTTTTTGCAGATGACCTGATACTCTACATGGAAACCCCAAAAGACTTCACCAAAAACCTGCTAGAACTGATACAGGAATTCAGCAAATTGCAGGATATAAAATCAAAGTACAGAAATCATTTGCATTTCTATACACCAATAATGAAGCAACAGAAAGAGGTATCAAAGGATCAATCCCATTTACAATTGCACCAAGAACCATAAAATACATAGGAATAAACCTAATCAAAGAGGTAAAGGATCTGCATGCTGAAAACTATAGAAAACTGATGAAAGTAATTGAAGAAGACACAAAAAAATGGAAGAAATATTCCATGCTCATGGATTGGAAGAACAAATATTGTTAAAATGTTGATACATCAATGTGCCATGTGCACATTCAATGCAATCCCAATCAAAATAGCAGCGACATTCTTCTCTGATATAGAATAAACAATCCTGAAATTTGTATGGAACCATAAAAACCCTGAATAGCCAAACTAATGTTGCAAAAGAAAACCAAAGCTGGAAGCATCACAATCACAGACTTTACCCTTTGCTACAAAGCCAGAATCATCAAGAGGGTATGGTATTGGCACAGAAATAGACACATAGACCAATAGAACAGAATAGAGAACCCAGAAATGGACCCACAGATGTATGGAAACTAATCTTTGACAAAGCAGGGAAGAGTATCCATTGGAAAAAAGAGTCTCTTCAGCAAATGGTGCTAGGAGAACTGGACAGCAACATGCAGGAGAATGAAACTGGACCACCTCCTTATAACATACACAAAAAATAAACTCAAAATGGATGAAAAACCTAAAGGTGAGACATGAAACCATCAAAATCCTAGAGGAGAAAAAGCGCAACAACCTCTTTGACCTTGGCTGCAGCAACTTCTTACTTGACATATCTCCAAAAGTAAGGGAAATAAAAGGAAAAATGGACTATAGGGACCTCATCAAGATAAAAAGCTTCTGCACAGCAAAGGAAACAATCAACAAAACTAAAAGGTAACCAACAGAATGGGAGAAGATTTTTGCAAATGACATATCGGATAAAGGGCTAGTATCCAAAATCCATAAAGAACTTAGCAAACCCAACACCTGATAAAACAAATAATCCAGTGAAGAAATGGGCAGAATACATGAATAGACACTTGCCCAAAGAAGACATCCAGATGGTTAACAGACACATGAAAAGGTGCTCAACATCGCTCATCGTCAGGGAAATACAAGTCAAAACCACATTCAGATACCAACTCACACTGGTCAGAGTGGCTAAAATTAACAACTCAGGAAACAACAGATGTTGGCAAAGATGTGGAGAAAGGGGAACCCTCTTGAACTGTTGGTGGGAATGCAAACTGGTGCAACCACTCTGGAAAACATTGTGGATGTTCCTCAAAAAATTAAAAAAAGAATTACCCTACAACCCAGGAATAGCAATACTAGGAATTTATCCAAAGCATACAGGAGTGCTGATTCATAGGGTCACATGTACCTCAATGTTTATAGCAGTGCTATCAACAATAGCCAAATTATGGGAAAAGCCCAAATGTCCATCAACTGACGAATGGATGAAGATGATGTGGTTTATATATATATAATGGAATACTATTTGGCAATGAGAAAGAATGAAATCTTGCCATTTGCAAAAGCATGGATGGAACTGGAGGGTGTATTATGCTAAGTGAAATAAGTCAGTCAGAGAAAGACAGATATCATAAGTTCTCACTCATATGTGGAATTTGAGAAATTTAACAGAAGACCATGCGGCAAGGGAAGGACAAAAAAGAATAGTTACAAACTGAGAGGGAGCCAAACCATAAAAGATTCTTAAATACAGGGAATAAACTGAAGGATGATGGGAGGCGGCAGGGTAGAGGGGAAAATGGGTGATGAGCATTGAGGAAGGGCACTTGTTGGGATGAGCACTGGGTGTTGTATGTAAGTGATGAATCATGGGAATCTACTCCTGAAGCCAAGGCACACTGTATACTCTGTATGTCAGCCAACTTGACAATTAATTATATTAAAACACATAAGTAAAAAATGATAAAAAAATCTAAAATAAATAAATAAAGTGTTGTTAAAGTGACATTCTTAAAATTTTTCTAGCTTGGATGAAAGTATTCAGTATTCTACTGAAACTATGATGATTGATGTAGGTTTTAACATAGCAAAATATTATCAGCTTAAAAAATATTCCCTGAACACCCAAACCAGACAAAGATATTACAAGAAAGGAAAACTACACGTCAATATTTCTCATGAACATATATGTAAAAATCCTCAAGAACATATCTGCGAATCAAATCCAACACTATATAAAATATTACACACCATTACCAAGTGGGATTTATCCCATGTGTGCAAGCCTGGCTCATCATTCAAAACTCAATTAATATGACACATCACGTCAACAAACCGAAAAGAAAAAAATCATTTGATCACATCAGCATAGGCAAAAACAAAAACAAAAACAAAAAGCATTTGACAAAATCCAACATCCATTTATGGTAAAAACTCTCAGTAAACTACAAATAGAGGGAAGATTTCTCAACCTGATAAAAAGTATCTACAAAATCCTGTAGCTACCATAATACTTAATGGTAACAAACTCAAAGCTTTCCTACTAAGATCAACCAGAAGGCAAAGATATCTCTTTACCACTCCTTTTCAACACCATACTGGAAATTGTAGCTGATGCAAATGACAAGAAAAGGAAATAAAAGGCAGATTGGGAAGGAAGAAATAAACTTTGTTTGCAAATGACACAATAGTCTATGTAGAAAATCTTAAAGAAAAAAACATACCTTTCTGGGGGTGCTGTGTGACTCACTTGGTTAAACATCCAACTTTGGCCCAGGTCATGACCTCATGGTTCGTGAGTTCAAGCCCTGCATCAGGCACTCTGCTGTCAGCACAGAGCCCATTTTGGATCCTCTGTCCCCCTCCCCAACTCATTTTCTCTCTCTCTCTGTCTCTCTCTCTCTCTCTCTCAAAAATAAATAAACATTAAAAACTTTTAAAAAAACCCTCCTGAACTAATTATCAAGTACAGCAAGTAGCAAAATATAAGATTAACATAGAAAAGTCACTTTCCTATATATCAACAATTAATAAGTGGAATTTGAAATTAAAAACAGAATATCATTTACATTAGCACTCCAAACATAAAATACTTATGTACAATTCTAACAAAATATGTGAAATATCTGTATTAGGAAGCTACAAAACTCTGATGAATAAATCAAAGAACTAAATACATAGAAATTCCATGTTCACAGGAAAGCAATATCTTCCCAACTTGTTCTATAGATTTAATTTCACCCCCATCAAAATCCCAGTAAGTTATTTTGTGGAGATCCACAAACTGATTCTCAAGTTTATATGTAAAGGCAAAAAATCCAGAATAGCCAGCACAATATTGAAGAACAAAGTTGGAGGAATGACATAATGTGAATTATGTCTTACTCTAAAATTATAGTAAATAAGACAGTGGGGTATTAGTGAAAAAGTGGACGAATAAATCAGTGGCACAGAATAGAGAACCCATTAATAGACGCACATAAATATAGTCAATCCATCTTTGACACAAGAACAAAGGCAATACCATAAAGCAAAGACAGTCTTTTCAACAAATGGTGCTGGAACAAGTGGACATCCATGTGCAAAACAAAAACAAAAACAACGAAAAAATAGACACCTTTACAAAATTAACTCAAAATGGACAACAGAACTAAATGCAAAGCACAGAACTATAAAACATCCTAGAAGATAACATAAGAAAAAACCTAGATGATCTTGAGCATAGTGATGACTAGTTAGATATAACACCAAAGGCATGGTCCACAAAGTAAATAATAAGCTAGACTTCATTAAAATTAAAAAAAATCTACACTGTGAAGGATAACATCAAGTGAGTAAAAGACAAACTATAGACTGGGAGAATATATTTGCGAAAGACACATTTAATAAAGGACTATTATTCAAAATATACAAAGAACTCCTGAAACTCAACAATAAGCAAACAACCTGATTAAATAATGGACCAAAGACCTTAACAAACACTTCATCAAAGACATACATATGGCAAATGAGCATACAAAAAGATGTTCTACACTTCATGTCTTCAGGGAAATGTCCAGTAAAGTGAGATATCATTCCACACTTATTAGAATGGCCCACATCTGAAAACTGACAACACCAAATATTGATGAGGATGTGGATCAGTAGGAACTCTCATTCATTGGTGGTGGTAATGCAAAATAGTACAGCCACTTTTTTGGTAAGTGTTTATTTAAATTCCAGTTAGTTAACATATAGTGTAATATTAGTTTCACATGTACAATATAGTGATTCAACACTTCCATACAATACCCAGTGCTCATCACAAGTGCATTCCTTAATCCCCATTACCTATTTAACCCATCCTCCCACCCCCTCCTCTCTAGTAACCACCAGTTTGTTCTTTATGGTTAAGAGTCTGTTTCTTGGTTTCTCTCTCTCTCTCTCTTCCCTCCCCCATATGAGTGAAATAATATAGTATTTGCCTTTCTCTGACTTATTTCACTTAACATAATACTCTCTAGCTTCATCCATGTTGTTGCAAATGGCAAGATTTCATTCTATTTTACTGCTGAGTAATATCTTCTTTACCCATTCATCAATTGATGGACACTTGGACTGCTTCCATAATTTGGCTATTTCAGCCACTTTCAAGACAGTTTGGCAGTTTCTTACAAAAGTTAACACACTCTTATCATATAATCCAGCAATTGTGCCCCTTGGTATTTACACAAAGGAGTTGAAAACTTATGTCCACAGCAAAACCTGCTTATGTAGGCTTATTCATAACTGCAAACACTTGGAAGCAACCAAAATGTCCTTCAGGAAATGAATGAATACATAAACTGTGGTTCATTCAGACAAATGAAATATTATTCAGAGATAAAAAGAAACTGTCAAGTGATGAAAAGACAAGAAGGAATCTTAAATTCATATTACTAAATGAAAGAAGCCAATTTGAAAAGCCTACATACTATATGATTCCAACTATATGACATTTTATCATGAACTAGTTTTGAATAACTCTTACCAATTAGTAGGAAAGGAGATATAGTCAATAAAAACATGGGTCCAAGATCCAAACAAAGATCCACAAAATAGCATATCTAATGGCTAATGAGTATGTGAAAAAGTTTATCATCATTTGAGAGAAATAAGTAAAGGAAAACCAACCAAGTGCTATGCACTTACACATACAGAAGAATGGCTAAAATTGGAAAAATGGGGACCAACTAGAATTTTCATACAATACTTATGGAATATAATTTTAGTATAAATACTTTGTAAAAGTATTGTGTCAATCATCAGTAAATGATAAACATATGAATAACTTCAGTTAAAACAATCCTACTTCTTAGGATACCCCTGAATAATGAATGCATATGTAAATAGAAATTTTAGCAGCTTTATTCATAATGTCCATATATGTTAGAATAGAAACATAAATTGTATTTTGATATACTGTGGGGCCACTGAGGTGGGATTCAAGATTTGAATCATACATCAAACTCATGAGATCCAAGAAGGCTTATTTAACTCCAGTTTGAAACAGATCAGAGAGCACATGAGTATACATGCAAGCAATGTCATGCATTACTGATTCACACCCAGATTCATTTTTTCAATGTCCCCAGCCACTGTACACATGATATGTTTTGCTGTAAGTTTAGCCCAAAGCTGATGATATGCATATGTATCATAGCAGCATAAAAGAGACACCACGTATATGGTGCTATAACTTAAATACCCTGTAAGGTTAAGAGACTAGTTCATTTTCCTTAATGTGGTATTAGTCTACATGTTGCAAGTTACATAATAAAATAAGCCTTTCAGCCAAGGTCACAGCCTAAAGAACATTCTTTGAATAGTAGTCAGCACATGGCAGGCTCTGCAGAGCATGACCTATTTTTAGAGTAGATGTCGCAAGATGTTTGAATAAGAGCAAAACTTCAGGCTAGATAATGCAATATGATCAACTGTTAACCCATTCCTTGCCAGGCCATCCTTTAGCCCCCATTCACATATACTTGTCATATAACCCCTGGGTGTGATAAAAATTATATATATGTGTGTACACACATATATAATTATATACATAATTGTGTGCATATATATGATTAATCATATATGATATATATAGAATTATATTTATATATGTCATATATATATAATTCTATTAAAGCATTTTTTCCATTATTTTGTAGATACAAGCAAGCACACAAAGACTCCAATAACTGTCATGATAAGAATAGGATAAAAATCATCTGATGATATAAGGAATATATTAAAAACACAAGACAAAACAAATAGAAGTTAATGGTAACCATAACACTACAACATAGTAACTATAGCTATGATTATGATTATGTTTATGATTATTACTGCTGCAGGGTATAAGGACTTATCTTACACTTTCTCCTTTAAGTCATCCCCCTCTATCCTACCCTTTGGGGTATTCTTCTCAAAGGACTGGTTAAGCACTTGAGGTATTTTTATTATAAGAAATCTGTCAATAAACAGAAAAGTACAATTAATATAAGAAGTTACAAGGACTCCATAATAACTCAAATCCCTTACAACCATTTTCACTAATTCAGGGATAACACATACCTTCCACCTTTTCAACTCTTTCCCCACTCTTGACTCTCCTCAAAGAATGCTTTATATACATCACCAGTCATTTACAACATGCTTGCCACGTTCAATATAGAATTGCCCCCCGAAATCTCATTTAACACAGTAGTCCCACCATGGACTTTTCTTCTCTACTATTTCTATTCCTGAATTAAAAGTCCCACTCTGTATTCTTCTCTTTTTTCCAAGCAGACACAAGGTTCATGAATGATCCAGACTGAAATATATTTTATTTAGTTTTTATTCATTATAGACATGTATGGACAGAAATACTAGGCCATGAATGAAGTAATAGAGATAATGAAGTAATAAGAAGACTTAGTGTTGATCTTTTTTTTTATTCATTTTTTGAGAGACAGAGGGAGACAGGGTGTGAGTGGGGGAAGAGTGTGCTCATCTGTCAGCACAGAGCCCAACGAGGGGCTTGAACCCACGAACCAACGTGAAATCATGACCTGAGCTGAAGTCGGATGCTCAATGACTGAGCCACCCAGGCGCCCTTTGTTGGTGTTTTTTGTGAATGGGTCTCTTCAATTACTCGACAGGGTCGCATTCTTTCAAGCAGCAAAGAGTTTCAGGTCTTGCACAGTACGACATCTTAAATTCATTTTCACCACATTGATTTTTACATTGACCATTAAGCTTTACACAGGCTTTCCACGGATCAAAAACATCATAGTGCTCTTTAATTCTAGCTGAAAGAAGGCAAAAATGGATGGAGTTAAAAATTCACATAAGAAATGTCAACATTTAAAAGAAGATACACAAAGAAGCACTGACCACAGAGGGAAGAAAAAGGAGAGGGATTCACCTGTTTTTTCATTGGAATCTTTCTGTCCCTATATATAACAGAGAAAACCAAGGACATCAGCCAGTGTCCAATTCCTAAACTAGATGTCCCACCCCTACACATTTCAATTGATCAAGTAGTGACTCAATAGGGGATATCTGGAGAGCCTGAAATGTATTAATACCTTCTATCTCTCTTGCTTATCCTCACTGAATATGAGTGGGCCAGTCTCCATCTTCTGTCTCATTTATTATTCATGCTTAATTGTGTTCTGTGAATTCTCCTCCTCAAGACTTCATTGTTCATTGAAACTTGACTTCAATGGTTCTAAAGTACTAAAATATACTGTTTTTTTAAATTTTATTAAATATCCCAACTATTCTTTGATCTACACCCCACCTTCACTCCCTGGAGATGTTCACCTAAAAACAGACAATTGGAAGATTAACATAATGAACAGAAAATAAATAAACAAAAGAGATGAACATAGTTAAGATTTCAGCAAGTCTCTTAACTTTTCAGTACTACTTTTCATTTTCTCCCCTACTATAGTTTCTGAAGTTATAGAAAGTTTAAAATTTTTCACTCTTTCACTTTGCACTGTATTTGCTTTGATTTTGTAACTTCAAAAATCATGAGGAATGAGATAAGGATCCAATGTCTCTGTTACTTATAGAAGTTCTGGAATGCAGGTGAGGGTTTACATTTATTCCCTGTATCTCTCAAAAAAAAAAAAACTATAAGTAAATGGTGTAGATTAACAAGGAATCAGGTTTTAGCTCATTATAATAAATTCCTTCTTAACATTTAAAGCTTTCATAGTGATCATAAAATACCTTACCAAAGAAATACATATCTATCATCCTGGATAAATATAATTAGGCCCTACTGGACATATTTTAGAAGATAAGCCAGAATCGGTGAGTCATTGTCACTGATGTTTATAGACATGCTTTCATCCCAGAGACCTTTTAATTATAAAATTAAGCAAACCCTTGTCCATTTTTTTCCAGTAAAATATTTTATAGGGGTTTTATATATTATATATATTTTAAATAAAGTAGAAATACTACCCATATGGTATTCTCTTTATTCATCTATTATAATTTTGATGACCATATAGGTTATTTGCCATTAATTATCAATTATTTGCTATTAATATTCCTGTATTCTTTCTTGGAGCACACGTAACAGTCTTCTGTTGGGTAGACATATTCACAATGGAAATCCTAGATCATAGAATGCACATGTCTTCATCTATAATAGCTTATTAAAAATCATTTTCCAAAAGGGTCCTATCAGTTTCACTCTGCTCAGTAGTGTATGAAAATTCTTGCTGTTCCATTTGCATTACCATACTTTGCATTATCTAACTATAAAAATTTTAAACATTATTTTGAATGGTGGTGTCATATCATGGTTTAAATTTGCATTTTCCTGATTGTTAATGAGGATAATAAGCACTTTAAGTAGGTTTGTATATCCACTTTTACAAATTACCTAAGTCTTTTTTCCCCATATTTCTACTGGATTTTCTTTTTCTTTTGATTTATTAGAATTCTTTATAAATTTCAGATACAAGCACTTTCCCAGTTTTAAATGTTGTAATTTTAATATTCCATTCTATGGCTTGGCCCAGCTGATATATATAAGAACTGAGGGAACTTTTTACATGAGGTGTTAATCAAGTGGTGCTACAGCTAAGAGAGAAGAAACTTAGAAGGTTGTGAGTCTTAAAGTCTAAGTTTGAGATGAAGATGATCAGAGATAATGTACATTATCTCTGTATATTAGTGTAACTCTGTAATGAATCTAAATTAAATTATTTTCATGTTAAAAAATAATGTAATTGTCTAAGTTCATATAAATGCAGGTATAGGTAGAGAAATATTGATAGATATATAGAGAAGTAAAAATAGACACTTAGAGATAGAGATGTGTAGGTAAATCAGTTTATATGACAACCAAGGTAATTTTAACTTTGAGGAGTAAGCACTCCAGAACTGCAGATTATAAACCAAGGGAAAATTTAAACCTATGCATGTCCAGTCATAGTGAATAAGTGTGGTTTTTTTATTGTTTTACATTTAAATAAAAGTAGACTTTTCCCCTTATACACATTGTTAACAATATCTGATAGCCAAAGGCTTGCTATTTATTTATTTTTTTAGTGTCTCAAAACAGCAGCCGTTACTGAATACACATAACTGCAATGAAGGATACGTCTCCTTTCTTTATACGATAATTGAAGTGAAGTGGGATAGAACGAAATGTAACAACAAATAGAATAACAAAAGAACAAGATATTTTTCTATACAGTTTAAATATTATATCACAAATCTGAGTACAGTCTGACTTAGCTAATGTCACCTCATCTTTGGAGAAGAATCCTCAAATTTGGTCAGGCAAATCAGCAATTTCTTAGATACTTCTGTCCTTTTTGCTTGTTTTCCAAATATCCTTGTCTTCCTTTTTTTCTCTTTCTGCTCTCTAAATATTTCTTGGTTTTCTTCTCTCCCTCTATCCATTTATTAATTAAATAAATGTTAACTGAGCACCTACTCCAAATATATATGTATACATATATGTGGTATAGGCCTACCGTGACAGGCTTCAGCAATGACATAGTGTCCAAAAACAAAATGAAACATAACAAGAAGACAAAACACGTGGCCCATGTATAAAATAATTTGACCAATGACTTCATCACTAGGTCTTCGTCTGAACACCATTACAAAGATAACTCCCCTTCTTTGCCTTCCCATAGAAATTTATTTGTATCATTCTCATGGTGTGATAACATTCTACAACATTCTACAATGTTTATAACATTCTAACTTGAGAAGACACTTTGCCAAGTGATATTCTAAGTCATAATTGAGATAAAGACTAAAATAGAGAAGAATTCCTTTTTTAAATAAATCCCTAACACTTAGTCTGGACTTTTCATGTTCAATTGCCTTTTCAAGTTATCTTAATTACAGCATCCTTGAAATTAATAAGAATATCTTAATTACTCTTTCTATCTAACAATATATTTTGTGTATCCAAAGATACCAGGCTTATGGGCAATGAACAGTGGTGACTGATAAAAAGAAATTTTGCCAGCTGTCACATAGAGGGAAATTAAGACAACAATCTGACTCAAGCATAGTGGCATCGACAACATGTTTTAAAATATTTAGGATGCTGGAAGCAATGATTGGAGAATGTTTCCTCTTGGAAATATAAGAACATCTGTCTAGAAAGAGTTTCATAAAAAATAAGACCCCGTGACTTTAAAATGAGACTTCTTTCACATTCTGACCATAAAATTCAACTTTCATAAAATTAGAAGTTTAAAGACAAGAAGAGCTAGGAAAATGGGGAGTAGGACAGAGAACATACTTAGGATATTTCCTCCATTTCTTTTGATAGATAGTGATTAAATTGTGCAAGTTATAATTCTACTTGTTTTATTTTACCTGCTTTGTTTTCCTTTGTACTGTATTCTGCCTTTTCAGATATTGTGGAAGAATTATGTATCTCTGAGTATAGTTTTTCAAACCTTTTAGTACATATGATCATCGATAATGGCATAGAAGGGGTAACAGGTTGGTCACAGCCCACTGCAAAAGAAAAAAAATACTTTAAAAGCATACAAAAAGAGTATTTTCCAAAATAAGAACAATAATGTATTTCTCTTTATTTCATGGTTCTGCATACTATAAGAGGTTTTTAAAGATGATAAGCTTGTAGAATATACTTCTTTAAAATTTGACTGAATAAGTCAATGAATGACTTAATAATCATTATCTCACATGATTATTGCAAGGAGCAATAAATTAATAAGTGCAAAAGGCAGAACAGATGCTAGCTATTAAAATCATTACTATTAAGAAAAAAGCATCAGTGCAAATTTAAATTGATGTAATTCTAAAGAATATCTCAGAAAATTTCTAGGAATAGAGAGAATTTTAATGACCATGTTTTAATAAATTTTTACAAAGATGATGAAGGAAAAAATTATTCTTATTTAAATTAACTCCAATTCCTTGAGTTACGCTATCAATTGAAGTTTAGCTCTCTTTTGGTGAGAAATTGTCAGTTAAAAAATTATTTCTGTTTGAGTGTCAGAGCAGAGTAGCAGTAAGAGAAGGGAATACTATAGGTTTACTTTATGGTGATCTCCACTTATCTCAATAATGACAGATATCTTGGTGACCCAGGAAATTAGCAAAAATAAAGAAGAATTTAAATGGAAGAGGGCAGATGCACAGCTAGTCTTTGGACTTTCAGCAAGCTATGTAACCTCACTTACCTTCTGCTATCAATACTATCAATGTGAAATGAATAATTTCCAACCATACATTCATTCTATTCTCAAATTTTTTCAAATCTACTCGTATATTAAATTTAGTAGAATTTGAATATTAAAAAACAACACATTTTGAGGATTGATTAAATCATGGTAGTGCTATTTTTTTCCAATGGCTTATATAGACATATATATATATATGATATATAGTACATATATGTATAAATATACATAATGTATGTAATATATATATAATTTAATGTAATCAGTGAATCATAACCTTTACTAGGCAATTGTTTTTGATAAATTATTCAAATATTTTCTCCATCTGGGGCTGTAAATAAATATAATATGATTTTGCTGATAATATTAATATAATTATTATATAATGTTAATGATATTTACTTAAAAAATCCTGACACCAACCCCCCACTCCACTTAGTGCCGACCCCTGTGGCAATAACATTCATGTTACCTGGTATACTGAAGATACCAAAGGACAAAATAGAGAAAGAAAGAAGGATCTCCATTGTAAATGATTTCTTAGGAGAACACAGTTCACAGATCTTCTGTCTTAACTCAGGTATTACTGAAATAAGGAATAAAGAATCCTTCTGCACAGTCTTGATTACTGAGGCTTATTAAGAGTAAGAACATTTCTGTGCTTGGTTGAATGTTCAAAGGGATAGTGGATAGAAAAAGCTGGTGCATTACCACACACACACAAAATGCTATCTACTGATTTCTCCTGAGGCCAGTGTCTCTAAGAAACTTTAACAGTTTCTAGATTATGGGTATAAGTTGCTAAGTGGCCAAGTTTGAAAATAACCTTCTGTTATTCATGAGATATTGCAAGAATATGTGTTTCATATAACCACATTTATCATTTTAGTGTTCCCAATACAAGAATCTCAGTGCAAAGAAAAATCCAAAACAGAATTTTGGACTAATATTACCATTGAGAATATTTAATTCTATACATAAAAGTACTGAGATCCAGAGTTGTCAGGTGATTTCATAATCCATAACATTTTTATTTAAAATAAATTTTAACATAAATAATGACAATTAACTGACTTGTTTGAAAATTACCTTATCTAGCTTAGTTGTACCTTTAAGAAAGGTGTGTACTCTCAAGTAAGTTTCAAATAAAAAAATGCATATCCTATGTTAAAAAGTCAAAGTGCATTTCTATTTTTTTCTGTGTAGCTTGGAGTTATTTCTGAGGTCATCCATATGTTTTCCATGGTTTATTGCAGCAGATATTGGAGAAGAGCAGCTGAAAGTTTTTCCTCAGATCCCATAAGCAAACATTAGGAGCAACAGTCCATTGATTCTCTCTTATTACACCCAAATAAGGCACTCAGAATATGGGTATAAAAGAGTCCCAGTGAACATTAGCCATACTTATTCTATAGCGGTAAAGGTGTTTACTATCAAAACATGCATAGATATTTAGAATCTTAGCAAAGCTTCCTGAACAAATAGACATTATTCAAGAAGTGTTTCCTTCCATACCCAATTTCTTCACTCTCAAAATATGAATTTAAAATTAAGGACTTAGAAAGTTAAATACTTGCTGGTAAGCACATAATTGAGAATTTTGCCATCATCTGACATAGAGGAAGACCATTTATAACTGTCTCAACATAAGATGAATTCAACAGAAATTAATCAAATACTTATCAATGTGTCTATTAATGCTCTAGTTACTGTAATATAACTGTGAAAAAGATAGATTTGATTATTGTGGATGAGAATTAGAATTAGTTGAGATACTACAACTAAATTTCAAGTTTTATTAAAAATAAATTATTGGGTACCTTCTCTGTTATCAAAATACCTATGAATAAACCCCAGAAAAAGAGCAGAGAAGAAAGGTCTCTCATTGATTTTCTCTATTCTATTCCTTTCCAAAGTTAGGACAAAAGTGCAATATTGTTACCTCCAAGGACTGAAGCCAATTAGAAATTTGTTTTGGATATCTCATTTGTTAAATATGAAGAAAAAAACAGAAAAATGAAAATATTATTGCTGACTCACTCAGGATAATTTTTGACTCACTTCTAATCTCATGGAGAATATGGAAACCACTCCCTTTTTTGAGCACTCAGTCTTTCACTCTGGATGCCCAACACGTTAAACACATTCTACATAATCTACCTCATGAAGTAGAACTAAACTATTCTTTTCAACACTTATTATCTGAAAATGAGAGTACATATCATTTAAATTGTTTTTGTTTTACAGATATAAAGAATTTTAAATCACAGACAACTGGATAGCTTAGGAATGCTTGGATTCATCGATCACCCTTCTGTGATCACCTTGTCGTCATTCCAGATATTTAGGAAACAGATAATAAGACCTGGTCACTGTCTTGAGAAACTCAAATTATTTTTTAAAAGACATTCACAGAAATATATGACAAATCAATAAGGAAAATGTCATAAAAGTTGTATGAAAACAATTTTTATGTATGTTCTAAGTGTAGTTTTTCCTTCCAATACCACAAAGTTCAACATAGAAGATCACATATAATGTTTCTGGATTAGGGGTTTTGTGGATCTAATAAGGAAACCTAAGTCGTGTGTGAGTCACCTGAAGAAAGTATTTTACCTTGTTTCAATTTCTCTTCATTTCCTAATTTCACTCTTTAAATTTTGGAGAAGCAAATTATTATTGCTACTCTACAACATGTATGTTTATCAAAAACCACACTGGGGCACCTGGGTGGCTCCGTCTGTTAAGTGTCCAACTCTCGACTTCAGCTCAGGTTATGATATCACAATTCATGAGTTCAAGTCCTGCCTCAGGCTCTGAGCTGACATTGCATAGCCTGCTTAGGATTCTGCCTCTATCACTCTCTCATCCCTTGCCCCTCTCTCTCCCTCTCTCCCTCTCTCTCTCTCTCTCTCTCTCGCTCACTCTTTCTTAAAATAAATAAATAAACTTAAAAAAGAAACCCACCATCTTGGATAGCAAAAGTGTACAAAAGGTGTATATTTTGTCAATTCAATTGGCAGAGGTCATCTACACTGCTTAGCTAAAAAGATTTCCAAGGCCAATTCTATGTTCAGTGGGAAAAGAGTGTTATAACTGAATGGTGAGGTATATCAAACATTCCAGGCAAAGAGAGTTGCTAAGGAAATATCAGATATTTACTGTCTCTAAACAAATGATGTGAAATGCACAGTATTATAAAATATTGGTAACTTTCACATATGTTATTATTTTCTCTGATTATCTACTGTGATAATTGGTAAAACTTCTAAAAGGAAAGCAATGTAAGTTCTAGTATTTAAAGCAAGCTGCTTTACCAGTATTTTAAGGAGGGTAATCCTAAGGGGTAAGTAGTGAGAGACTCCTTTTTGGAGAAAATGAGTAGATTAGAAGGAAAGAAAAGAAAGAATGGAAAGCTTACCTGTACAGAAGAAGTGACCTTATAACTTAGTTTATTAAAAAATCCTAACAATCCCAAACATTTAATTACTTTAATAGATTGTTAGAAATGTACTCTTTGTCCCATACCAAAAATTTTGCTACACTCTCATTGGATATCTCTTAAAATTGAAATATATTTTTCTCATGTAGGCATATACAAACTGAGATATATACTGTATATGCAATCTATTTGCCAGGCCAACACTACTATTTTCTCTCAATTCTCTCTAAAATGGGAATCAGCAAATCTTTCTTCTCTGCTTCTCTGTTTGATTTCAGATCCACTCCCTTTCTTCTGATTCCTTCCTTCTGAGATCTCTTTTTCTAGTTCTTAGCCTTGACAAGGTAACCCCTTAAGCTTAATAGTTACTTGAATCCATAAAGTGCTTAATTAGCCAGTCAGCTGCAAGTGGATTATTCTCCCATCTCTATTAATCTAAGTGTAAATGTCCTATTGGGGAGCTCACCAAAAAATGGTCATTACAGTTAAAATATCTCATCTGAAGGTTTACTTCTGTTTCAGATGTCTATTCATGGGTTATTTAAGTTTTTCCATATAGTTTCTTCAGCATGAATGCCCTTCCAACCCTTATTCCATTGGCTAATTTCAATTATTTCCTTCTTCACAGCACAGGTATCATGTTTTTTATCAGTGATCACCATTTCTTCTCGAAATTACATTCATCTTCTTATCTAGGTGGGACTAGTTTAATCCTACTATTTCATAGATGTTCAGCCAATGTATTCTAATTGACTTCTAAGAGTTGCACTTTTGGGACTCCTGGATGGCTCAGTCAGTACAACATGAGACTCTGGAACATTGGGTTGTAGGTTCAAGCCCCATTGTGGGTGTAGAGATTACTTTAAAATAAACTCTAAAAAAATTTAAAATGAAAACAATAACAATAAAATGAGAGTTCCACTTTTGCTTTTTATTTGCAAGACTTGAATTTTGAAAAAATACATTATAAGTTGTCTAAAATAAATACTGTTCAATTGCTCAGCAATGTCTACCACATAAATGTTTCTAAGTGTCATTTGAAAAAATAGCTAGGAGCTTCTGATGACGAACTTTCCTGTGGGAATCATGTATTCTGTTAATATGGCAAATCAGAGAATATTTCAACTCTCTTTCGGTGGTTAACTAATATGTACATTCTTCAACCCCCTCATCCCTTACTCAAGAATACTGGGGAATTCACATGCTTTGCCTTAATTGTATTATTTTACCGCTATTTCTAAGCATTTTGAATAAAACGTGTTTCAAATTAACTTCTAAACATTATCAAACTGGAATGTTTGGTAGGGAACTCTAAGGAACCGATACTTCGGTAAGAGAGTTTGGGGAAGAATACTACGGATGCTCAGAGTGGTGGTGAGGACAGATTGGGGAAGCGTGAGCTACAGGGCAAAGGTCATTCCTCCCTCTTTTAGCTCATCTCCTCAAATAGAAATATCCTAAGAATTAAAGTACTGTGAAGAAGTTGCTCAAAGTTCCTGACTCTTAGGGAAAAACTAATTATATCAAGTGTCCTTCTTTCCCACTTTGTTTCACTTCTTACTCCCATTTTATGCTCCCTGTCTCACATTTGGGTTTAACAAATTATAAATAAAATAAAACTCCAAACAGGTAGTGGTTTTTCTTTTCTGTTCAATCTCCATATACCAGTCAATTCTCCTACTTCAGCACTGTCCCAGTCATAAGAATATGTGAACATCTCTGTCTAGAGACCCAGGTCAAGTAGATCTAAACTGTTTTATGAATTAATTTAGCAGAGAGATTCTAGTGAAACTTGCCTTTCAGAATTAGACTTTTTTCCATATTTTGACTCACCTATGGGCAATACGACTTCCTATAGCTGATTCCATATCAAATAGAAAATTTTTTCTGCAATACCTTCCATGTAATTAATTCTGCCTGTCTTCTGTATTATGTCTTGAAAGGAGAACTAAACTGCAGACATTTGATGTTTATGTATGAATGACTGCTATTCCTGAATGGCTCAAGCGTGTATATTCCATTTTGTTTTCCTTTGTTAATTATAGAAATTCATGAACAGAGTAGTAGTCTTTAGTGGAAGTTTTAAGAAAGCTTTAAGAAAGATACTGAATTCTGGGTGCATAAGTCTGTCTATATATCTATATCTATATCTATCTATCTATCTATCTATCTAATCACTCATAGCTCTGCATCATCTTAATTTCTTAAATTCACCTCAGCTAATATACAGCCTGAGTTTTGGTTTTACAGTAAACAATTCTAATTTATTCTTTGCCCCAGTGATTATTAAATTGTCCATAGTTTTCTCTTGCATACCTTCCACAAGTCCAATTCACAATAATGGTACTCTTTGCTTTTGGCTAAAATAAGAAAAGAAAGGCTGGGATTAGAATCCAGCTATAACTGGAACACCTGGGTGGCTCAGTAGGTTAAGCCCCCAACTCTTGATATTGGCTCAGGTCATGATCTCATGGTTGCTGAGATTGAGCCCCACATTGTGGGGCTCCACACTGAGAGCATGGAGTCTTCTTGGGATTCTCTCTCTCTGCCCCTCCCCCACTAGCACACACATTTTATCTCTCTCTCAAAATAAATAAATAAACTTAAAAAAATCCAGCTATGGCAAGCACACTTCCAAAATAAAATAAGCCAAGAACCACCAGAAAGCAACATGCCAATGGAAAAAAACGCTATACTACCATCTTGGAAATTTTTATTTCTTGCTGTATGTATTCTACTATATGCCAAACACTGATCAGGCTTTGTAAAACTATAGTGGCCAGAACCTAGGTCCTGCCATTATGGAACTTGCTCAATCAAATCCTTTGACAACCTTGTTTGAGAGCTGTCATGAAAATTATTGTCACCTCCTTTGTTCTCCCATGTTATTTACTCTGAACAATTCATATGTAATTTACAGCAATGCAATCTGAGAGAGAATTCCTCTAAATGATATCCTAACCTTAATTCAGATAAGGGGGCCAGAACACGGAAAAATTCTTCACAAACTAAGTCTTCTAGAAATTTAGGTTTTTCTCACTCCCTTTTATTTTATTCTTTCAAGCTATCATCTTTACCCCATCCTCAGAGTTAGCAAAAATATCCTGACAATGCTTTCAATACATGTGTATTCTTAGACTACACAAGAGATATATCAGGGCCATAAAAATGTTGACTGGTAGCAAGGTATCTTGCCATCCAAAATGTGAAGGGGTAGGAGTAAACCAGTACTTCATTCCTAGTCATATTAGCACTGAATGTACTGAGCTAAACAACCATAAAAATAATAACCAAGAAATTGTTCTTCTAGAAAAAATATTATGGTTAGAAAACAAAACATGACTTCATCATAAACTGATATTTGACTTAGGAAAGAGATTCAAAATTACACATTGCACAGGACATTCCTTACTATATAACCAGAGAAGTGAGGAGACAGAAAGGTAAGCATAAAATACGTGCTTAATACAGGAGTACTGATGCATAGGGGCACTTGTACCCCAATGTTTATAGCAGCACTCTCAACAATAGCCAAATTATGGAAAGATCCTAAATGTTCATCAACTGATGAATGGATAAAGAAATTGTGATGGGCAGTGGGAGGGAGGGGAAGGTGGGTGATGGATATTGAGGAGGGCACCTTTTGGGATGAGCACTGGGTGTTGTATGGAAACCAATTTGACAATAAACTTCATATATTGAAAAAAAAAGAAATTGTGGTTTATATACACAATGGAGTACTACGTGGCAATGAGAAAGAATGAAATATGGCCCTTTGTAGCAACGTGGATGGAACTGGAGAGTGTGATGCTAAGTGAAATAAGCCATACAGAGAAAAACAGATACCATATGTTTTCACTCTTATGTGGATCCTGAGAAACTTAACAAAAACCCATGGGGGAGGGGAAGGGAAAAAAAAGAGGTTAGAGTGGGAGAGAGCCAAAGCATAAGAGACTCTTAAAAACTGAGAACAAACTGAGGGTTGATGGGGGGTGGGAGGGAGGAGAGGGTGGATGGTGGGTATTGAAGAGGGCATCTTTTGGGATGAGCACTGGGTATTGTATGGAAACCAATTTGACAATAAATTTCATATATTAAAAAAATAAAATAAAATAAAATACATATATTTACCTTTGATCCAACTGAACAAAAATGAACTACTAATATATTACAATGCACAAGACATCTTAATAATTTCAGTCTTTGTGTATTTTTGCTATATTACACATGAGGAAACATTTTAGAAGAAATATATATCTCTTAATTTTACTTTTTATACTTCAATCTATATTTTGTGGTCAAGAATTTTCTTGTCAACAGAATGGCAACAGTTTTCTAAAAGTTTAGTGTGAGTCCACTGTAAAGGAAATTCTTTTATTTGAAAGTATAGGAAAAGGTGCTTGTAAAAATAATAACACTCCGTCTTCATCTTTCATTAATATCTCTTTGTCCTTCACTTAAAAATAAAAAGTCTAGGGGCGCCTGGGTGGCTCAGTCAGTAAAGTTCTGACTTCAGTCAGATGAGGTCATGATCTCCCGGTTCGTGGGTTTGAGCCCCGTGTCAAGCTCTGTGCTTGGAGCCTGGAACCTCCTTTGGATTCTGTTTGTCTCTCTCTCTCTCTGCCCCTCACTCACTCACACTCTCTTGTCTCTCAAAACAAATAAATGTGAAAAATAATAAATAAATAAATAAATAAATAGCCTACAGTACCCATTTCTTTGAGAGTATGTTGAATGAATAAATAAATGTATGAATGATTTGTTTACAAATAGACAAATGTCTAGTGAAGAAATAGTGAGCTAATATACAGAAAATGTTTAAAAGAGTATTTAATACATGTTAGTTAATTTATCATTATTATAGATATGATGGTCAATAATATCTTTTTTGGATATTTTTATAGCTAGAAAGAAACTTAATGACTAAACATTGAGTACTGAGATTTCTAAAAAAAAATAAAGAGAAAATTATTTTCATGTTACAATCAGAAGTAAGTTAGTAATAAATTACCAGCGAAAATCGAATGGTGTTTGAATAGAATGCAGGATATATAATTCACCTACCAGTCAAAGTAGGAATAGTTAACTTTTGATTTACTTTATTCTGAAGTTTTACGATTTCAATAGGCTTTTGTGTATGTGTGTGTATGTGTATTTGTCCCAGACAAAGCAGTAAAGAAAAGGTCAGATGAGGATCTAGTTTCAGTTCTAACTTAGTAAATTATGTGGTTTTAAGGACATCACTTTACTTAACTTGTGTTTTCTATTTCATGTACAAGATGAAGAGCCTGACATAGAAGATTTATAAGATTCTATCCAGCCTCAAACATGTTTTTCTACCTACACACTATTAATTCTTGCCTATATATTAAATACACTTTTTTCTATATTCAGACTATTAATCTTAATCTACATATGAAATATATTTTGCTATATTCAGAATATTAATCCTTACCTACATATTAAATACATTTTTCTATATCCAGATCATTAATTCTTAAATACAGATTGTATATAAATTGTATGTAGACTTATATATCATTGAGTGACTGGAACTGTGTCACCCCACTTTCTAATTTGCTATTATAGTAATGAATTTATGCAGCCCTTGTCATTGCAAAGACATTTACTTATAAATACTGTCCTTAAGGAATAACATATCTAATTTTAGCACATTTGAGACATAGGATTTGATATTTCCTTAGGAAAGAAAACTCAAACTAAAAATATACTTTGGGATAACATATTTGCATTCAAAAACAATCTCATGTTTTGAAAACAGTAATGACAAGTAAAATTTACAGACTCTTAGTAGAAATGCTCTGTCTCCAATTCCCAAATAGTAGAGTTGGCTCAAGTATCCTACAAATCTGAAATAGTTTATTGGCAATAATGTGAAGGAGAAGAAGGAGATTAATACTAAGTCAAAAATATGGTTAATGCAGAATGTTAAAGAATATAACCAAATATTACTGCCTGGTGTAATTATTGAGAAATAAAGAAAAAAGGGAGTTTTACAAATTTTACAGTTACAAAGGATGTACATTTAAATTCTTAAGACCTCAAATTTTAAAATTATACTACAACAATTTAATTGGTCCTTGAATATGTACTTTATAATCTTAATATCAGAATGTTGAATCTTAATGTTCAGAGACATCCGAATCATAATTTAGAGTTTGAAGCATTGTAAAAAAAAACACTTAATATTATAGATGAAGACTCTGAAAACCAAAGAGGTTAGGTGATATATTGTAACATATATTCTTTATAACTTATTAAAAGTAGAGAATCACCAATGATTTTGTAAGTCTATCTAGCCAACTTTGGATTATTTTAATACCATTCCTAAAATAGATCTTATGACAAATAATAGGCATTTCATTTTTTAAACCAAATTCTTTGACTGTAACTTTTTCTAATCAAAATAACTTCTAATCTACTCTGTAAAATTTCTACAGGCTATTATATAAAGATTTATCTCCAGTCCTCAAATACTGGTACTGAAAGCAGAGATCAATTACTTCTTTCACGACACTTCAAGAGTGCCTGGAATGTGGGAATCAGCCATAAGTGTCTCAATAATCTTTACTCATGTTTGCTATTCAGAAGCAAGACAATTATTACACTGGTGGCAGAGTGGTGAGCATAGGCTACCTTCCAGAAGCAACACAATTATCAATCACAGTGTCAAGAACTGTAATACAGGATAATTCAGTAAACAACTTCAGGATGTCTAAATATTCTAGACAGATTCACTGATAACCACTGAGGTGAAGATGTTTACTCAAGGATTGATTCCCTCCTCAATCAATTTTTTCCCATATAATGTAGGAATAAACATTTCAATAACTTAAATTTAGTACTTGAAATTTGATCATGACACATTTTCTTGCTGAGAAATAAACGATGTAGAATGTTCACATCAATTCCCATGAAGATGACATTTCAGCCTGTTTCTAAGTAAAATTTGTGTATCTGGGTCTGCTTAAAGCCTACAGTAAACAACATAGAGAATTTAATTTTGTTATGAATAAGAATTATTGTTAATGTGAGTCACCAAACCCATGAACAAATCAATTACAACATCCTTTTGGTATCAGAACTCCTAAACTATGGATAAGATGAATAGAGATCATTTCATTGATTTTTTTTCTCCTATTCTTTTCCAAAGAGATATCAAATATGATTATTCCTTTACTCAAGGGCTGCAGCCAATTAGAATATCTGTTTTTGAACCTACATTTACCAAGTTGGAAAGGGGAAAAATGGCAAAAAAAAATGTTAATGCTGATTCACTAGATTTTATAAACTACTCTTAAATCCATGAAAAACATGGAAATTGTTTTGTAGTCTTATTGTGCTTATGAGCCTAGCCCTGGAAATATATTTGAGCTTATGATTTTTAACTCTGCAATACTTAGACTTTGTGCCCATCAAGATGGCAAGCATAATCTCTAATTTAGGTTGTGTCACATAAATGGTGATTATTGCCAAAACCTGCATAATCATTACCATTTCTTGAAAGTTTATGAGTCAGAGTTGTGCTTTAGAGATGTTATCTCCTCCAGTATACACAAAAACCTTATAAGATAGATATTATTTTCTACATTTTACAGATTAAGAGAAGGTAAATAACTTGCCCAAAATCAAATAGTAAGCCAAAGATCTAGAATTCTTACCTTGGTATGTTTTATCCAAAATATGTAACCATAACCACCAGACTTTGGTCAATCATCATTTCTTTTCATCTCTTTCCTCATCTGTAAGATACAAAATTGAAACTTTTGGGCAATTGTCAAACTTTGCAAATTATAGATTTTTTTTAATGAAATCATGTATACGATCTTGATTTTACAACAATCTTGGCTCCCATAGAAAACCCATTTCAAAAACTTTGAGAATACAGGCCTTTTGGGGCCCATCCAAATCTTTTTCACAAATCTACTCTATTTCCTTTTTAAAATCTGTTTTTACCGAAGAAATTTATGAATTTAGCATAATTGCAAAATGTTCATAGTGAACATTTCATAAATGAGCATTACTGGGCTGCTGAGAAGAAACTATCTTTCAAGCGTCCTTTCTATTCCAGTAATTCACCAGACACTTCTCTGAGGACATTATTTAGATTACCCAAGAGACAAAAAAGAATATATCAGATTTACCTTTGGCCTACCAAACTGAGAGACCAATTCCATCTTCACAGATTCTTGATCAATATGGCTAAATTTTAGACGGGTTTCTTCCTGACATTTTCTCCTAACCCCTGTTTTCCTAAATCACTTGCTTTGGAAAATTTGCAATTATAAATTCTTTCTCTGCTTCTTTGATATGTAAATAACCTCCCAGTCTGTTTTTAGATTTATAACCCAAGAATGTCTTTTTCAATTATCTTCTTAAGGAATAGATGATAGCCAAGTTTTGGTAGCCTCTTATGTCAATGGTAGAAAAAAGTGGAAAAAAATAAATATGATCCAGATTCTGAGATTTTGATGCAGATGAGAATGTTTTCAAGGAAGAAGATTATAAAGAGTATGACGTGTATATTAAGCATTTGCAAGAAAAAAATTTCAAATAAGAAGATAGTCATGACTTTTATATAATGTTACAGAATCTGCACATGGAGCAGAAAGAACTCTGCTTGGATAAAGGCTAGAACAGATATTGCATTATTTGAAGAAAAGAAAAGGAAGTTTTGCAACAGTGAGGTAAGTGACAGGAAAAGTAATCAAATGAGAAATAAGTTCAAGGTGAAGGAAACATTGCCCAGAATTGATGTAGCAGAACAAGGTATAATGTAGGTGATCTTGGAAGTGAAAATGCTTTCCTGTGATCTCTGAACTGGAAATATGCTCATGCTGAGTATAAGGTGAATTCTTTAAGACTAAAGACCTGAGAACACTCTGTAACATCAAGTACAGATAACAAAATCAATTAAAGATGGAAAGTTCTTACTGAACAGCTTGTAACATTTCAACCCAACCATCATGGCCATTTCTGAGTAAATTGTCCATTAAAACTGCTGTCGCTTTGATCCAAATCTATGCTCCAGTGATATTCTAAGCAGTGTTGGTCACTAGATTAGTGATAGAATTTATCACATTGTAGAAATAATGAAAGTTATCATTGTGTGAGACAAAAAAGTGAAGAAATCAAAGCAATCATGAAGCAAAGGCAAAAAGGAACCTAAAATTTGAGAAGTGAACTGAAATTTTTGGTCATTAAACATTTCCTGACTTAAGGATTCCATTATATTTATGCTAGGAGTGAAAAGTATTTGGCTGCAAATAAGATGGAGCAGGGCTAAAATTTTTCTTGTAAGTAGCTAATGTTTATCTGAATCCCCTGTTCCTTCAGCCATTGCTGCAACTCCTTTCCTCTCATGGCCACAAAGCAAAGCACTAATTTACACTATACACCAGTGTAAAGTTCCCAGAACATTCAAGGGGAAGTAGAAAAAGTCATAGCATGATCACTCTCTTTTCTCTTTTTCTTACCTATGTTCAAGGTTAGGAAGTGGCCACTCCATACTTGTAAGAAAGATGTTTATCAAACAATGCCTCTTCTTTGCTTACTTAATAGACTGCTTTCAGGAGGATGATGAAAGTCTTGGTGAAAATTCTATTTTCCTTTTCGTTACACCACAATTTTATGTTCAGAATCCTACTGGAAAGCTCTGAACCTCAGAACACAAAAATGTTTAAGAAAATATGTAATAATCCTTTATACATCTCAATGTTCTCCTTGAAAGTGGAGGAATTAGCTAGGGAGGAGTCTAATGCCTCTTCCATGTTCAAAAACTTCTTAAAATAAAAAGGACAAGCATTTATCAGGCATCACTATGCTGAATATTATACTAGACACTTTTCACTTGGTACATTTCTCATAACAACCTTGCAGGATGGTTTTTGCTCTGTATGTTTTAAAGAGTGGGAATCTTATTTCTCAAAAAGTTAAAAACAGAACTATCCTATGATCCAGCAATTGTACTACTTGACATTTACCCAAAGAATACAAAAATACTAATTCAAGGAGATACATGCACCCCTCTGTTTATTGTAGCATTATTTAAAAAAAATAGCCAACATATGGATGCAGCCCAAGTGTCCATCAATTGATGAATGGATGAAGGACAGATGTCATCAATTGATGAATGGATAAAGAATGGATAAAGAGCAATGGAATATTATTCAGCTATAAAAAAGAATGAAATCTTGCCATTGGCAATGACATGGATGGTATGCAGGGACTATAATGCTAAGCAAAATAAGTCAGTCAGAGAAAGGCAAATACCATATGATTTTACTCATGTGTGGAATTTATGAAACAAATGAGTGAAAGGAAGAAGAGATAAAGAAATGAAGAGACAAACTCTTAACTACAGAGAGCAAACTGATGGTTACCCAGGGGTGGGGGGTAAGATAGGTGATGGGGATTAAGGAGTGCCCTTGTAATGAGCACTGGGTGATGTATGGAATTGTTGAACCACTATATACCTAAAAGTAATATAACAATGTATATTAACTAAATGGAGTTAAAACAAAAACGTAAAAAAATAAGAGTGGGAACCTTAGAGTGAGAGAAGGTATATTATTTAGAAAATGTGAAATGCAAAAGCAAAACAACCCAAAAATATAATGCCTTAAATACAACAGAAGTTTATTTCTTGCCCATGTAATGTCAAAATGGGTAGCATTGATCTGTAGGAGTCTCTCTTTCAAGCACTCATTCAGGGATTCAGGTCCTCTTCCATTTCAGGATTCTGGTACCTTTAATATGTGGGTTTTAAGGTGACTGAGGAAAGAAGAAGAGAAAGTGGATCTAGGTGCCTGGGTGGTTCAGTCAGTTAAGCATCCAACTGTTGAGTTTGGCTCAGGTCATGATCTCATGCTTCATGGGATCAAGCCCTGCATAGGGCTCTACTCTGACAGGGTAAAGCCTGCTTGGGATTCACTCTGTCCCTCTCTCTCTGCCCTACTCTTGTTCTCTCTCTCTCAAAATAAATAAACATTTTTAAAAAAAAGAGAAAAAGTGAACTTCATATGGGAGTATTTTATGGACCAGTTCTAACAATGGTACATATTACTTCCTTTTACCAGACCTCCGTCAAGTACCCACTAAACTCTAAGATAGGCTGGAAAATGGAGTGAAGTTATGGTCTCAGAAGGAAGAGAAAATGAGTTTTTGGTTTTTTAAAATTTTTTTTTAATGCTTATCCATTCTTGGGAGAGAGAGAGAGAGACAAAGTGTGAGCAGGGGAGGGACAGAGAGAGAGAGGGAGACACAGAATCTGAAGCAGAATCTGCACTGTCAGCACAGAGCCCGATGCAGGGCTCTAACTCACAAACATGAGATCATGACCTGAGCCAAAGTCAGATGCTCGACCCACTGAGCCACACAGGCACCCTGAAAAAGTGAGTTTTAAAACAGCTAGCCAGTCTGAAGCACAAATTGATTTTCCTAGTCACCAAATAATCATGTAACTCTTTGTCCCACATGCAGAACATATTCCCTTCCCTTCCAAAAGGAGACAGCTGAAAATATCATTCCAACAAAGCCTCCATCTAAAGCAGGATTTTCTAGTCCTGTGCAGCCTTTTCTCTAAACTTCTGGATATGGTATATGAAAATAGAAGTTAACTTTCAGGGGACAGGTATAAGAATAATTAAAATAATATCATTTATAGTAGTGTATCATTGGAGGAGAATGAAGAAATTGTGGAGTATTCAAAATGATTTATTAATAGTTAAAATAAATGAATTCAGCTACATCCAAAAATACAGTAAATTATAGAAACCTATTATACATGACTTGTATACAATTCTAACACATTTGTATAATAATATGTATAAATTATATTAACAGTCAGTGTAAGAACTCGCTAGAACAAACACCCTGTTTAATTGAGTATGTTCTTTGAAATGTATATTTGGGTAGAAAGTGATTCCTTTTTAAAAAATTTTTTTAACATTTATTCATTTTTGAGAGACAGAGAGAGACACAGTACAAGTGGGGGTGGGGCACAGAGCAAGGGAGACACAGAATCTGAAGCAGGCTCCAGGCTCGGGGCTGTCATCACAGCCCGATGCAGGGCTCAAACTCAGGAACAGTGAGATCATGACCTGAGCCAAAGTCAGACATTTAACTGACTGAGCCACCCAGGTGTCCCTAGAAAGTGATTCGTTAAGCACAAATATGAATAGAGGTGTCTATGAAAGCAGAAAGAATTTGTTGTTCCGGGGAGCTGAGGTATAAAGAGCCAGACTACTGGGTAGCAGGCTGTGCATGCCACAGTGTGAATCTCCCCTATGACTCCAAATCTTTACTAAATTTGCAGTACCTAAACAATATTTAAATGCAAGTGGATTTTGGAGTATCTAGAGAAGGGAGTTCATTTTAAGGCTCCGTTAAATGCAGACATGCAGAAGAGGGAGTACCAAGGCAAGGAGAAGCATGAGATGCCAATCATAGAAACCTCACATTTCATGAGAAGGGTTCTCACTCTCACCAGACCATGGAAGCAGTGTTCATACTGAATTTAACCAGATCATTGTGGGACAAGTGGATTCTAGTGAGCTTGTATGTTGTATTGATTGTTTGGCACTTGCACTCACAGTACGTCGTAAGCAGTGGAATAACTGCACATAAGAACACGCAAGGGTGATATTCACCTTGTATGTATGGCATGAACAGCAAAGGCAATGATTAGTCAGAAATAATGTCAGCCATGATGTTGGAGCAGAGTTCTGAAGTTCCCCTGATATTCTAGGCATTACTCCTTTATTACTAAGTCCTGGGAAAGTCTAGATGTCCCAGGATAGTAGCCTGGGTAACAGTGAAGAACTAGAACAGTGCCCATTTACCAATGGGTATAAAAGAATTTCAATAGGTAACAAGTACTATGATCATATCTGTATGTGCCGGTGAAATTACAGCACTAGGCACTTAGATCCTGCAAGAAGTTACAGGTGACAGCCTGACAATAAAGAAGGAAAGGAAGCACCTTTTATTCTTTTCCTTTAACAGGAAGTCCTAGTCTCCTTCTTTGCAGTCATTTGTCATTACAACACCTGGGAATGGGTACACTCATCTTTCACCTAAGGAAGAAGGAGAATATAATATAAAGAAGTATCTCATCCAGGGAAGAAAAAAAGAGACAAGCAAATTCTAGTTTCAGAAAAATGTGGAAGGAAGTTGAACAAAAGAAGAGCACTTAGGAGAGAGCTGCTTGTAGCACAAACTTCCCTTCAGAGCTTCCAACATGGGCAGAGAGAACATGGGCAAGATGGGTCAATGGGATGGTTTTATCCCCACTTCAATGTTTAAGGAAGATATTCCACTAAGGCTATTTTTGTACCAACTTGGGGGCAACCATTAACAGAGCAAAAGAAAACAAAACAAAAAACTGTCCAAAGTTGCTACTTAGGCCAAGAAGAAACTGATACAGCTTTCTCCAAGTATCTCAGCTGCCATGCCAATCTCAGCTGGAATGAGACTGGATTTTCCATATGCACTTGGGAACGTGGAGAAGAACCCACAAATGTGAGCCAAGATACGACTGTGATGTTGCCAGAAAAGGTTCACTTGGAGCAAACTGATCTTGGATTCAAGGACTGCCAGAGCGTGAAATTAGGTGGGAATTACAGTTGTATATCAGAGGGTCTACAACGGCAGTGAGAACCAAGGTTGGTCCTATTAAGTGGGGAGGACCGCTGGGTCCCAAATGAGTTGGAAAAGAATAAACCACCCGTTCAACAGTAGTAAAATTAAGATGCAAAATCCAGGAGGGCAAATAGAGCAGGTGGGCACGGGACGTAACTAAGGAGACCAGAAGATAGAACTGTGAATCCTAACACCATCCTTTTGCTATTGTATGGTCACATGAACCTCCTTTCTCCTCCATATACTCAGATGCAGTCTTGGAGTTGGGCAGCAGAAATGACTGCTACTTTGAAAGACTAAGCATCTCCTTAGAGGTGCATTCTAAATTATTGTCAGGGGCTGAGTTACCAAAATGGATTGGTAGGGAATGGAGTGCCCAGTCATCCAGGAGAATGGTACTCATAAGGTTTATTATACAAAATATAAAGAAAATATATTCTTTTTGTACATATCAGTGTAATGTGAGTAAATGTGTGACCTCATAAGACAATAAATAAGCAAGTCAATGAACTGTCAAAACTCAGCAGTTTGGAAACTTTCTAAAAAATGTTTTGTAATTATATGTAGTCCAAAAGTCTATAAGGTTCCACATGTTAGAACCCACTATGATTATTGTATTTAAAGAACTGACAACAAATTAAAAAAATAAAAATATGCTTTCCTGTCCAAGAATATAGGCACTATGTAATTTATGATATTTTTATATTAAAATATTAAATGATTAATATATATAATAGTTTGTATTTGCAGTGAAAAATCTTAGCTAAATAGAACATAATTTTCAACTGAGGTTTCTGTAAAACTATTTCACACTGTATTGTTTCATGGGAATCCATAGGGCTTAAATCATTTCTTTTGATTTCATATTCAGTATTATTGTTCATTTAGTGTTTTAACCTATGTTCTTTATTAGTTTCAATCACTGCCATCAGATTTTGACTTCAGTAATCACCTCCTCTCTCTCTTTTATCCTTAATGCCACTTTTTCCTTTAAGTGTACACCATTTACTTCAAAGTAGGGAAAAGATAAAAGGATTTATTAAGTGACTATTCTCTGTAAGGTTCTGTTCCAGGTAAAGAAGTATTGAAAAAGAAGAAGAAAGAAAGAAAACAGTAGATCTTTGAGCTTCAGATTATACAAAGCTAGGCCAAACTCTGTCACCCAAATTGCTACTAACAGAGATTTCTTAATAAATTGTATAATAACTCAGAACAACGCTTCATCAATATTAAGAAAGAAAGAAAGAAAGAAAGAAAGAAAGAAAGAAAAGATTCTAAAACCAGTAGGGCTGAATCCCATCAATGATTGCATGGAACCATGTCTTATTTCCCATGTTCATGAAATAGGAAAGGAAGTTTCCAGATGTCTACCTCATCATTTAAAAGTGGACATTTTAAGTTGTTATACCTGAACATATATTTTAAATGAAGTATGTGATGTTTAAATGAAGAAGTTAGGAATAAGGGACCAAGATGTCTTGACGCTTCTCCAGAGTGAAACATGGATGGATTAAATAAAGTCCTTTTTTTTCAGCTTTATTGACTTAAAGAAATCCATTCAATGACAAAGAAGTTATTTTTCCTTTTTAATAGGGAAATAATGGCTTATGAACCAAAAACAATCTGCTCAAGACCATTTTAAATATCTAGAGACTTATAATTGTGACATGAAATGAGAGTAAAGCAGTGTTTGCCCTTCATTTGCCAGAAAGGTCAAGTGTCTCAGAGCATTTAATTTAAAACAAAAAAAAAATGCACAAAACACAACACTATTTCACCAGTTGAAATGGCTCTGGAGTCTTCCATCAACTTCAGGAATTAGTTTCAAAATGTTGTCTGCTTTCATTCAGTCTGCAACCAGCATGGAGCAGACCACCTGCTGTGAAATAAGGGTGTAGCGACCAACAGTTATTATAGCAGTAGCCATAAGTTTATTGCTTATTGGTACTAAACTTAAATCTTAGTAATTTTGAATTACTGAGTTAGCTTAGATTTATGGAGATGCACAATCATTTAGAATGGCATTCATTCCAGAAGGGTATATTATCTAAACCAATTTTCTTATAGTGATGCAATTGCAATACTATAGTTACGGTTGTATCAGCATTTCCATTATAAAGTCCTATTTTCAGGGTTTTATAATTTGACCATAAAAATTCTCTCCTTGTTGAAACTTGGCAAACAAGGTCTGAGGCATAGAACTGAGGTTTTTTTAATGAAATTTAAAAACACATACACACATGTTGATCTATTCAGCCATCTTAGACTTTAACTCTGCAAACAACAATAAAAATACACCAAGTATATCTCAACAGATGGAAAGAGTGAAGAAAAGAACAATTACCTAAAACACCAAGGTGATGAAAATGGTCAATTTATACCAGTTGTACATTAAGTTTCTGTGAGGGTAAGAAGAACAATGGTTTGAAAGGAGGTTTGAAGAAGCAAGTGAACATCTCACCAACGCTAAAGAGCACCAATGACTGGGAAAGTCACTTCTCCAAGTATCAGGTCTCTCACCTGTGAGGTAGAGATAATTACACTTCCCACAGAAAAGTGTGAGAATCAAGTAAGTAGACACAAAGATTGAAATTTTAAAAACACTCTATAATCATGCAATAGTATTTCTTTGGCTCATAATACCTTCTTCTTAGAAATCTTAACTGTCCACACTCCTTGTTTAGATTTATTATACCTACATAGATCTCTTCAAATGTGTTGTAAACTCCTGGAGTAGAGTGCCTCTGTCTTTGTCACCAAGGTGGCACACAAAAATATTTGTTGAACTCATGGATAATTAAATTGGTTTTACGTTCGCCTTTCAAAACTAAAAGTGGTTGCCTATTTTGCAGAGTCAGCATTTCTAGTTGGAATCAATTCACCCTAAACACATGACGGTTGCCCTCTAGTGATCAACAGAGAATATGCACATGAAGTACCAAGGCCAGAATCCTGTCTCTATGAGACAGAGACAGGAAAGCATATTTTGTACAGTTTATGTAGTATATACCATGGATATGAGGACTTTATAAATCCAAAATATTCAATATAAAAGAGAGAGGCCATTTCTCAGTGTTGTATTATGGCAATTAATGAAAACAAAACAAAACAAAACACAAGCTATGACAACAGACTGCCTACATTCCAGCCTGGCTCTACTACTTGCCAGCTTTGTAAACTAGCAAGATACCTAGTAACTCAGAGCTCCTGCTTCCCACCTACAAAATTAGGGATAATTGTAGCAACTGCAATTTGAAGGTTATTATAATAATTACATAAAATAATCCATGACAATCTTGGCTCATACTAATAGAAAAATGTTAGCTATCATTAGGTTGCTCTTTCTGCTGTCCCATTTTGAACACAATATTCTTTCCAAAATTGTCATTACTGAAGAGTATCTTCTGTAAATACTTTGTTTCAATAAGCTTAAATAAATCTAAAGTTTAAAAAACAAAGTTGAGTGCTACTCACACCATGTAATACATAGCATATGTGGCCGCTTTTACCTTCAACACACTTGTAATTGATTCTCACACTCAAGATATAAAAATGTAACTAAGAATCATAATATCCTGGCCTGATCACTGCATGAAGATACAGAAGCAAAGATATGGTCTTTCCTATTTAGAAATTTACATCCAACTGGTAGAAATGTTGGGCACTTTAGCAGTAGAGGCATAGAAGGTAAGTGCTGCAGTACAGTTATATGGGTTTCAATCTGATTTCTGTCATTCGCTTGCTAATGAACTTCGAAAAGTTCTGTGCCTCAACTTCCCTATTTACAACATGGGAGGAATGTTCCTAAAGTATGTACAATAGGGTAGTAATTGGAATGCGCAATAGATGTTAAGCATTATGGTTATAACTGTTTTTCACACCATCTTGGATTCTCATGCTTAACTAAAATGATAAATGTTGTCTATCTGAGCTTTCTTAGAGTTTGCGTATTGGATAATGAAATGTCTAAGAAGCCCACCCCATTAGGATGTGTCCTTAGCAGACATAGAAAGCTATCCATGACAGCCAATCAGTGAGAAACTATGTATTTTCTTTGCTGGGGGATGGACAATGTAAACCCAGATAACTTATAACCTCCCAAATGTACAGAAAACCAACCATTTGTCTATTTCTCAATGGGATTTCAACTTTCTGGGCCTTCTCACACTCAGAGAGCAGAAAAAATCTCATATGAAATTTAACTCCAAGGTATGCTAAATTTTCTAAAAGGAGTATTTTATGGCTTGCGAGGAAGGAGAATAATTTTCCATAAATTTCTGAAGAAATGTGAACTTTTTCTAGTGATCTATTTATCCAAGGAGTAAATTCTGAGGTCAAAACTTCAACGTGAACTCTATATAAGACTGTTGTGTTAGAAAGAAAAATAAGAGAGACTATAATTTAGGGAGGCTGTCATTCTATGGGATATGCTAGAGAACTGGAAACATATTGTCTTCCCTGAGTCAAGAACATGGGTCATACAGGCAGGGAGGGGGCACAATATATAGAGGTATTATCTAGAAAATGGTAAATGCCTTTTGGGAAGTTGCTTGTCTCTCACCTGGCAAGGATCATCTCCCTAGTACTCATGCTCTCATATATCAAGTTCTACCTAGTTACCTGTATGAAATAGGGATGCATGGAGGAAGAAGATTATACAAACAAAAGTAGAGTTATTGAGAGAGGTGTTGCCTTGAAAAAACTATTCCAAGGATGTGCCTTGATGAGAGAGAGAGAAGTCTGATCGTGATGAAGGACCACTCAGAAGGGGTCACCTCTGTGGTTCACTTCAATTAACATTATAGGTGGATGGTCCTCAATTCTGCTATTTGAAATTAAACAGGCATATATTCAATATACGTAATGGATAGTTGCTAAATTTGAAGACTAGAATTCAAGCATAAATTAAAAATACATGCATGTTGTTAAAGGGATTATGGTTCAATGGAAGACACTGAAAAAAAAATCTAAAGTTTCAATAGGATGCCTGGGTGGCTCAGTCAGTTAAGTGTCTGACTCTTGATTTCAGCTCAGGTCATGATCTCATTGTTTGTGAGTTCGAGCCCCACATTGGGCTCTGTGCTGACAGTTCTCTTTCCCTCTCTCTGCCCGTCCTCCACTCATGCTTTTTTTTCTCTCTCAAAATAAATAAATGAACTTAAAAAAAACCCTAAATATTCTTTTTTTTTTTAATTTTTTCAACGTTTATTTATTTTTGGGACAGAGAGAGACAGAGCATGAACGGGGGAGGGGCAGAGAGAGAGGGAGACACAGAATCGGAAACAGGCTCCAGGCTCCGAGCCGTCAGCCCAGAGCCCGACGCGGGGCTGGAACTCACTGACCGCGAGATCGTGACCTGGCTGAAGTCGGACGCTCAACCGACTGCGCCACTCAGGCGCCCCAAAACCCTAAATATTCTAATAAAATATGATAAGAACTTTTATAAAAAGTGGGCAAATCATACTTTGAGGGTACTCAAGAGGGAAAATAAGTTTTGAGAGGAAGTCCGGAGATATTTTCTGAAGGAAAAGGGATTTACTTGAAGCTTTTAGGGACAAAAAATTTTCAACAGTTGATGAAAGGAGGTAACATGTTACTGATTGAATAGGAAACACAATCAAAAGGTTTTTGTTAGCAGGGACCCCCTCCTTCCAACCCCATGTTCATTCTGCAGTATACTTGGCTGAGCCTCAGGCACAGACACATGATGTTGATTAGTATTTACTCATGATGATCCAACCTCACATTGGATGACCCAGTAACAAAAGGTGGGCATAACATGACTTTGGTAGCCTTTTTTCAAACAGAATTTAAAAGGTAAATCCTGATGTTATGTTGGAGTAAAACTAGCAAATCAGTACACACTTGTTAGGATTTGGGCTACATTTTTGACAGAAGAGTAGAAAAGAAATTCATTTACTTAAGAACTATTTAAGAATGGACTATTCCTGAAACAGTGTGTAGTCCCTGCCTTCACATATCTTATAGTGCAATGAAAAATTTACACCAGCAAGTTGTCCAATAAAAAGGAGCAAGATGGGGGTATGCCTGGCCGGCTCAGTCAGTAGAGCATGGGACTCTTAATATCAGGGTAGTGAGTTCAAGCCTGACATTGGGGATAGAGTTTACTTAAAAAGAGGAGCAAGATGATCTGTAACATAAATATAGCATATGCTGGACATTGGTAGTTTATAATATCAGGCATTTAATTCAGGTATAATTCAAGGAATCTAGCCTACGGAAAAATATCATAAGTGGTAGTGATATAAAGGATGAGTAGGTGTTACTTGTAGTAGAAATAAGCTAAAAGTTAGTTAGGCAAAGATATCAAGCAGGAAGAGAGATAGATATTAGATGGGAATAGAAATAGAGTGTCAAGTACATGGCAGTGGGAATGGTCTATAATAGGTGCAGACAATAAAGGGTTGCATCAAAATAATGAACAAAAGTCAATCTTTTTGTTATCATCACCATGCATTAATAATTCTAAACAATGTCAGTGATAAAATGCCATTACCCCCAAACTCTCTGTTGGTCTTGCTTTTAAACAATTACTACAGATATCAGTCAGTTAAAAAATCTAATAGACACTTTATTTCTACATGAAAATTAATTTGGAGAAATCCCAGTTATACAACCAGCCCTCAACACATTCCAACGCAGCTGCATGTTTTCATTTCAAGAGTAATTTAATAACACTTGAGTATCATCTGTGTTCATTTCAAACATAGTCACTGTCTCCAACCTGAGTGGCACAAAATATTCCTCTGTACAAACAACAGATTTGAAATAAACATTAGCACAGTAATTATAGAGATGAAGGAACAGAACTTGACTTACTATAATTCTGTGATTCTATATGGTTGTTTGAAGTTTTAATTTGAATTTAATATTGAAAATAGTCAAAGAGTGTGAACTGTCAGGTGTAACATATATGAATACATACGTACATATGATCAAATTCTATATAAAAGGTGGAATATCTTCCCAAATTACCTGATGTAGGCCTCAAATATAGAGGAACACTACCTGATGGAAGAAGTATCCCAGGCAGAATGAACAGCATATGTGAATTCACGGGGCTGAGCGATTGCAGTATGTTCTTGGGACAGCTTCAGGTACCTCAGTGTGGCTGCATCAGGAAATGCAAGTGAGTGGATGCCAGGAGTTAGGTTACACAAAATCATGCAGAAACCTGGGAGCTATGTTTTGAAATTTGAACTTGAACTCATGGGCTACTGGGGGACGTGGAAGAATTTCGAGTGTAATTAGCATGATCGTTCGCACTTTCCAGAGATAATAATGACCACATTGTAAGAATGGGTCATGGGGATGATATTGAGCACATTAGTTATGTGAATACTGTCATTTCAGTGAGAGAAAATGGTCCTCTGAATTAAGGTAGTAGATCTGGGGTTAAAGAAAACTACAGGTGGAGAGAGAAGAATTCTAGTGTTGCCAATATTCTGGCTTGGAAAACTGAGTGGGTGCCAGGGTAGGACATTCAAGACAGAGGATCATTTTGGTCAGAGGTTATGTGATTTTTCACTGGGATCCAGAAACAGAGGTGTCTTGGAGGCACGTGAATATATTACCCAGAGGCTGAAGACAGATCTAGAAAGACATGTAGATTTGAGAATCTGAGAATAGAGATGTTTGGCTAGTTGAAGCTCTTTGGGCTGTGCCCTCTAATTAGAAGCTCTATGTTCCAGATCCCCGTGCTGCATCTTGAGTCTCTACCACCATAACTTCTATCACCACCTTTTACTAACTCTGTGTCCTTAGGTAATTTAATTTTTCTGGGCCTCAGTTTCCTGTAACCCAACATCTGTCATACATTAGGGGGAGGTCATATTTTGAACGTTCTTAAAATATTTCTCCACATTATTTTTCTATGTGGTTCATAAGCTGCCAGGTATTTTTACAATTAGAAAGCCTTTCTTTGATTTAGATTGTTGGTATCTCCAAGATTTCCCACGTAAAAGCAAATTCCCTTGGGATGTTAATGAATAAGAATCAGGGGGTGCCTGAGTGGCTCAGTCGGTTAAGCATCCAAATGTCGTTTGTCTTAGCTCATGATCTCACATTTTGGGAGTTCGAGCCCCACATCAGGGTCTGTGCTGACAACTCACAACTGTGCTTAGGATTTTCTCTCTCCTTCTCTTTCTATCCCTCCCCCATTCGTCCTGTCTCTCTCTCTCTCTCTCTCTCTCTCTCTCTCTCTCTCCCTATAAATAAATAAATAAATAAATAAATAAATAAAACATATAATGTAACAATAATCAGTTAATAATCAAATAGTGCTTACGATGTGCCAGACATCATGACAGATAATTTGCATATTTTAATTCACTCAGCCCCTTAAAAGCCCTTTAGATGGGTGTTTTATCATTGCTATTACAAATGAGAAAACTGAGGAAAGAGAGGTCAAGAAATTTGCTCAAGTTCTCACAGTTAGTGGCTGTATTTGAACACTAGCTCCAGAGTCCACGTTCATTACCATTAATCTACATGATTACTAATTACGTTAGTGGGATGAGTTGTTAATGAGGAATTACTTTAGTCAGGTCATATTGTCTGATAAGTGCAATAGTTTATAGAGTGAGATTTTTCTAGAATGGGATACAGGGAAGATGAACTTTTGTAGGAAGAAGTAAAAGTATAGTTCTGTTTAATGCTTGGGTCAGGTAGTGAGTCAGACACTGCACTTGACATCTAGGTACACACGCCTGGTGGAAGAAATGTAAATGGAGTCAAGATAGTCACAAAAGAAATAGGAGTCCATTAAAGACACTTTCTGATGCTTAATATTGACAGCACCTGTCTGCCCCCAAGTTTTCCAAACCACTACATGTTTACCCATTTGTATTTCAGCGGGGAACTTACCTACATGATATGGTACCAAGTTCTCGATTAATTTGATGAAAAGTGAGAGAGTCTTTAGGGACAAAGAATCTGTAGAACATTTCAAATATTTTCTAGCACTTTCCCCTCCCTGTCTCCATTTGTTTTCATTTAGCTCGCTTTATCTTGATTCTGTTGTAACAGATGCCGATAGAGTTTTTGACACTGAGAATGCCAGATCTATCATTAATGTGTTGCCAAACTGGGGAAGATTTACTAACAATATGTTTTGCCTGCATCAGTTTGCTTTTTTTAATAGAGAAGCTCATTTGAATAACATCTGAATAAAGGAGTTAATAATAGTAGCCTAGAAGGGAGAGCCAGATTGGATTACTGAGTAACTGACCCGAGTCTTCACCCTGAATTAAAATTGAATGGCATTAGAATAATTTTGGAAGCACAGAAGGTTCTGTCAATTCTAAACCCGCCTTCATCCTTCCCCTGCTTCCCCTCCTCCTACCATATTTTTAACACAGTGCTCACCTTTGCCCCTCCAGGCTTTACCTGAGAGTTAAGGAAGGATATCTTGTCCTGACATTAAAATTATTTTGTTGTATCTGCAAAAATATTACTCTAAAATTGGTTACAAATTTTAATTTCTCAGAAATGATGTATCAAGTATTTCATGATATGTATTTAGTGACTAAAATTAATAAGGGCCATTAAGGAAATAATTTTATTTTCCTTTTTTAAAATTTGAATATTAATAATGTTGCAATGTTGTAATCAGTTTGTTGTTTGTCAGGGGGTGGGGGACAGGGTAGAAAGAGAGAAAGAGAGGGAGAGAAAGAAGTGAGGGAGAATTTCTGGAAGGAAGGCATTCAGACCTATCTATTTATAACAGTATTAACACAAATTTGCTGTAAGACAATTGTCTCTTGAGAAATATAAGATGAGCTTGTCTTTAAATACAATAAAATATAAAAGGTACAAAGCTCAAAAGAAGATAACCATGTGGGAAGTATTTGAAAGAGCTATCTTATTTCACAACCAATTTACTCGAATTGAATATGTAAGCTTTGTTGTTGTTGTTAACTTTTTTGAAGCATTAAATACAGACAAGTTCAAAAATCCAAGGTGTACCCCATGATGAGTGCACCCATTGAACTAGCACCCTTTAGAAAAGGGGCTCTTGGGTGGCTCAGTCAGTTAAGCATCTGACTTCTGCTCAGGTCATGATCTCACAGTTCATGGGTTTGAGCCCTGCATCAGGCTCTGGGCTGACAGCTCAGAGCCTGGAGCTTGCTTCAGTTTCTCACCCTCCCTCTCTCTCTCTCTCTCTGCTCCTCCCCCACTTTCTCTCTCTCTCTGTCTCTCTCTCTCAAAAAATGAATAAACAGTAAAAAAATTTTAAATAAAATGTAATCATTATTTGACTACAATTCCCATAGATTCATTTTGTGGATTTTGAATTTTATACCAGAAATATCTGACAATTTATAATCTTGGAAGTCCAGCATCTTTCAGCCAACATCATGTTTGTGAGATTCAGCCATGTAGATATGTTTAGCAATAGATTGTTCATGTCCATGCTCAGATGTATGAATATGTCATCATTTATTTGCCCATTTTACTGTTGAAAAAAATTGAGTTGTTTCCAATGTATGCCTATTATAAATAGTGTTGCCGTAGATATTCTGTATGCCACTTTCAGTCAACATATATAGGTTTGTTAGGTTTTTGAAATTAAGTCAACATATATAGATTTTGTTAGGTATTTAAAATTAAAAACTTTTTTAAAAAGTTCTCACAACTTAAGAAAACACTGATTGTTCCTAGACTTTTGTTTGGCTGGCAAGTTCAAGGTGCTGCTCATAAGCACAACTCTGTGCCTAATAGTCTCTCATTTTTCATTTGTCATGAATTTATGTCAAACTCTCAAACTCTTCCTGGAAACACTTCCACTTCTTACATAAAGCTGCACTGTTTTCTAAACTATTGTACTTTCCTTGAAAAACAGCAAAAAAAAAAAAAAAAAGCTTTGATTTAGTATAAAAATGGCCATTAAGTGAAATTTCTGACATGCCCAAATCAATAAATAGGCATGTTTGAGAGCAGTTTGAGAAAAATTAAGAGACAAAACAACAAAGTTACTTTCTTGAATAGCTATGTTAAGAAATCAAAACAAAATGTAACTCTGTGAGGTAGTCTCTCTAAAAGATTTTGTAATCATAATATCTACCCTACTTGTATTTCTCTCTTTCCATTCAGCTTTCTACCTGATCTTCTAAATGAACTACTGTTTTTTCAGTATTTTCTCAAAAAAGTTACATTGTAAAACAATTAGAAAAAAAGTCAAACTTATAAAAATTAAATTAAAATACTTGTTTAGACACAAGTAAGGGCTGTGATTAAAGTGCCAAACTTTAGGAAGATAAACCAAAAAATGCTATAGTATTTGGGATTTTGTGAAATACTTATTATCCTGGAATATAAATCTGTACCAAATAGCTCAATTAATCCTTAGCCTGTTGATGGGGGAAATATTTAAAAGCAATAGAGTAGAAAAGAGAAATTTTAAATAGCACAGCTATGAAAAATAATAATAGAAAATAGAAAGTAGACTACATAAGGCAATTTCAAAAGCCTTTCTTTAAGATTAAATACAGTTTCAAAGTGTAACATACATTAATATGAAACATATACTACATGAAAAATTCAGATAGGGTTCTGAGGTAGACTCAACAGCTGAAAGAAGGAGAATGTCATGCTTTATTTTTGTAAATGTGTTCAAGCTCATTTAACTAGAAAAAAATTTAAATGTGAAATTGCCAATTTAGCAAATATTCAATGTGTGGTTAGACATTTCCAAATAGCCTTAGAACATAAATTGGCCAAAAATTGAGACAATTGATGGCCCTTTAAATAAAGCAACCAAAAGGGCATCTGATCTCTACAGTTTAGGAGTCCAGAGATAAGAAAATGTATAGATATTGTAAGTAAAAGGACCATTAAGAGAACTAATATCCCACATTGGCAAAATTAAAAAGGATAACGATGAAAAATCTATCCAATGATTTTACTCCAAGAGAGACATTAGCACCCACGAATTTGCTATCCTTCCTCCCATCACCCTAGAAGGATGTAATTGTGAATGGACAATAATACAACTTTATTATGTTTGTAGATATCTATATCTGTATCTATCCCACTACAGTAGAACACTAGATACCTCAGAGAAAAAAAAATTTAACTGCCTGAAAAGCAAAAAGGAAGGAAAATTGAGTTTTAATATTAAAAAAGAGATAAAGGAATTTTGTATTAAACTAGGAATGACTGGTTAGGCCAGAATGTGAAGGAAAGATAATGAAAGACAAATGTGAGGGTATACAATAAGTTATAAAAGCCTTGAGGGGAAATAAACTTTAGTTTAATCAAACCACTCGAGAACTGAAAATACCTCTCCCCCATATTTTGAGGTCAGTATCAGAAGAAAATTTTGTATTGTCTGTGGTACAACTCCTACCAACATAACGGTTGAAATTTGCTCCAAGGTAAAATGTACTGTATCGCCTACACACAGTCAGTTTACAGCAGGTATAGACACTAGAATGCATACACAATGAATGGCTCCAGAAATTACCAAAAAGTTTTTGCTTCACAACAGCAGATTAATGATTCCATCTGACCTAGGAAGCACTATCAGTTAGTAACTTTTATATTTAGGATCCTTTCCATCACTCTTCGTCCATCCACCACGTTTCTACTTTCTGTCACTCTTTTCCATCCCTAACAAATACCATAAATGTCATCATCTCAGTTTCAAACCCTCAGAACTACAAAGTAATTATTAGCTCACACAGGGGGGATCAATTTGTGGTGGACATGCACCACCCATCGGTTCATTCCACACCTATCCAGAGTCTGCAAATGAAATCGTGAAAAGTTAAATAACAATAAGCCGGGGTAACCTTCTGTGAAGGTTGCTATTAGCCTAGTCTATCCACTTTGGCAATGAAAATACAAACTAAAATAATGGTTCCATTCCCTTGTCTAAGACACTTCCTACTAACACCTAAAGGGTAATCTTTTTAATTTAGGGCTTTAATACATTTGTGGACTTTTCAATTGCATATGATTATAAAATCCAATTTTAACACAGCTTTATATGCAAGGTACCTGATATTAAGCATTAACATATACAAATACATTTTTAAAACTATGTTTGAAGCTATGCATGACAGTTAAAAACCACAGTGAAGTACTAGGTTACACATCAGCCCATTGGAGTCTCATGTTTCTTAGGGTTTCAATAATAGTCTCATGGAAAAGGACTATATATTAACCTCTGAACACCTTTGTGGTATGGAGTCATGCCTGCACCAGCTCTGTTGATTCTTTTATATATATATATATATATATATATATATATATATGAAATTTATTGTCAAATTGGTTTCCATACAACACCCAGTGCTCATCCCAAAAGATGCCCTCTTCAATGCCCATCACCTACCCTCCTCTCCCTCTCACCCCCATCAACCCTCAGTTTGTTCTCAGTTTTTAAGAGTCTCTTATGCTTTGGCTGTCTCCCACTCTAACCTCTTTTTTTGTTGTTGTTGAGCCCTAGACAACAGAGCACGGCTCTGTTGATTCTTAAGGGGTCTGCACATATCAGCTGAGGAAATGAAATGGTGGAATTATGGTATTCTATACTTTCCTTTTAAATGTGAAAGTCCCTTCAAAAGTACTCAGTAAGAGAGGCACCTGGGTGGCTCAGTCGGTTAAGCGTCCGACTCGGTTTCAGCTTGGGTCATGATTTCACGGTTTGTGGGTTCAAGCCCCACATCAGGCTCTGTGCTGATAGTGTGGAACCTGCTTGGGATTCTCTCTCTCTCTCTCTCTCTCTCTCTCTCTCTCTCTCTTTCTCTGACCCTCCCATGTGCTATCTGTCTCTCTCAAAACAAAGAAATAAACTTAAAAAAATACTCAGTAAGATACATGCATACTGTCTTTTGACTCTTTTTATTTTTTTATTTTATTTTTTTTCAACATTTATTTATTTTTGGGACAGCGAGAGACAGAGCATGAACGGGGGAGGGGCAGAGAGAGAGGGAGACACAGAATCGGAAACAGGCTCCAGGCTCTGAGCCATCAGCCCAGAGCCTGACACGGGGCTCGAACTCACAGACGGTGAGATCGTGACCTGGCTGAAGTCGGAAGCTTAACCGACTGCGCCACCCAGGCGCCCCAATTGACTCTTTTTAAAATGTAGCAAAAGGAGGATTTAAATTTCCCTAGATTTAAAAGGAAAGATTATATTTATTAAAATGAATATTTTCCATATATAGGAGCAAGAGGTTTTAGACCATCTCTATATTTCTATGTGAACAAGCAACAACAAAAACAAGAAAAAGATAACTTCTGGATAAGCAATATCTGTAAGAATTCCTATCATTCAGAAACTTTAATTTCTCATTTGTATTTTATACATGTATCTATCATGCATTTATTTAGTTATCAAAACTTGGTTGCACAGGGGCTTCTGGGTGGCTCAGTTGGTTAAGCATCTGACTTCAGCTCAGGTCATGATTGGAGGTCTGTGAGTTTGAGCCCCGGATTGGGCTCTGTGCTCACAGCTCAGAGCCTGGAGTCTGTTTCAGATTCTGTGTCTTCCTCCTTCTCTGACCCTCCCCACCCCCCTCATGCTCTGTTTCTGTCTCTCAAAAATGAATAAACATTTAAAAATTAAAAAAAAAACACCCTTGGTTGTACAGACACCATATTTTAGGGGCTAGAGAGGTAGAGATGAATACAGGTCTTCTTTTTGTAATCAAAGGATTCCTTACTTTCAACAACAAATTTCCTGAAATAATTGGAATTCAACATGGTTGATCAATCCCATTAGGTGTCACTGTTCACAACCTTTTGCCTAGTCTAAACCCCAAGGTTTCTTTGGTGTATGTTGTGTAAAAAAACAAAACAAATAATAAAACAAAAGATTCTAACCCTAAAATGGTCAAAATGTCTTTAATTTGTGGATGAAAGTCTCAAAGAAAAACTTTACTAAAAAGTAAATTAAGGTGTTACTTGGGGTTCCTGGGTAGTTCAGTCAGTTAAGCGACCGACTTCAGCTCAGGTCATGATCTCACGGTTCTTGAGTTCAAGCCCTGCTTTGGGCTCTGTGCTGACAGCTCAAAGCCTCCTTCAGATTCTGTGACTCCCTCTCTCTCTCTCTCTCTGCCCCTGCCCTGCTCATGCTCTGTGTCTCTTTCTCTCTCAAAAATAAACATTAAAAATTTTTCAAAAAAAAATTAAGGTGTTACTACAACCGTATGTTAAGCGCACCAGGAAAAACACACCTTTTATTCCACTTTGATTTGGTCATTCATTCATTCAGCAATGGTAAGCTCAATATGGTAAGCTCAAACTGTGGTCTCAGAATGTGCTGTTTTGGGGGATACAGCAATATATAAGAATTGTTTTCCTTTGTGTTTAACAGGGAATGTAGTTAAATAATGAAATAATAATTCTGTAATGTCACAAACATGTGGAAGCAATGAATGAGATTAATCGATCTTGAAGTGTTTGTGATTTATTTGAACACATGATGGACCTTTAAAAAGGACTTTTAATAAGATCTTCTGAATTGAATAGTTTCCTTACTACTTTGAGAAACCTAGAAGAAATGAGAGGGGACAGAGAAGGAAGGGACATATTGGAAAGGAGCACAGAAAAGGCATGAAACACTTACTGTGCAACGTTGCTAGTCTGTCATGCATGAAACAGATATAACACATGCAAATAGATAAATTTTAGAAACCATACATGCACAGAGCACAAGGGGGATAGACTACAGAAAAGTGGAAAATGTTGAAGTTTTCTTTCAAGAAAGGAAATTCTAGATCTATTTTGGATTTTTTAAAAATCTTCTGCTTTTTTGAGGCATGTTTGATAAAATGTGTATATATTTAAGTTGTAGAATTTGTAGAAACCATTAGTAGAAACTATAGATGAAGAATTTGTAGAAGTCATAGATGTACAGAGCACAAGGGGGATATATAATAAGACTACAAAGAGGTGAAAATGTTGAAGCTTTCTTTTAAGAAAGGAATTTCTAATCTATTTTGGATTTTTTTTAAATTTTTTTTAACGTTTATTTATTTTTGAGACAGAGAGAGACAGAGCATGAACGGGGGAGGGTCAGAGAGAGGGAGACACAGAATCCGAAACAGGCTCCAGGCTCCGAGCTGTCAGCACAGAGCCTGACGCGGGGCTCGAACTCACAGACTGCGAGATCATGACCTGAGCCGAAGTCGGACGCTTAACCGACTGAGCCACCCAGGCGCCCCTCTATTTTGGATTTTTAAAAAATCTGTTTTTTTGAGGAATGTTTGGTAAAATGTGTATATATTTAGGTTGTACGATGTGATTTTTTAAAAGGTGTATATATGATGATTTAATATATGTATACCTTGTGGAAAGATTGCCACAGTCAAGTTAATTAATACATGCATCACCTTACAGTTACCTTTGTGTTGTGTATGTGTGCTGAGAACACTTAACAGTTACTCTCGTAGCTAACTTCAAATATAAATACAGTATTATTAATAATAATTGTCATGCTGTATTTTAGATCCCCAAAACTTATTCATCTTATAACTAAAAGTTTCTACCCTTTGACCAACATCTCCCCTTTTTCTCGCCCCTCAGCCCCTGGCAACTACTATTCTATTCTCTGGTTCTACGAAGTCATGCACAGAAAAACAAATATTGTATGACCTTACTTATATGTGGAATCTAAAATAGTATGTATATATTTTGAAGGCAAAAATCACCTATTAGGGTATAGGTTGATTGGAAGCATATATTATAGGAATAATGGAAAGTGATGGAAAGGATAAGCGATCTGATGCATATATAAAACTTGCCAAAAAACAGAGTAATAGTAAAAGGCATGAAGGTTACCAAAAGCGGTATGTATATGCTGTTCTGTGCCATCTCAAGAGCACAATGATAGTTTTTCTACTTGATATACCTTATATTATATATGTATATTTAAATTGCTTGTGCATCCAGATATGATTACACCTGTATTCAATATTTAGATTATCATTGGTTATTCCATAAAGCTCACCATTAAACTTCAAGATCAACAATGAATTAATTTTGGATGTAGGGAATCTCTGGACTTGGGGAGACAGCTTTAAGAAAGTAGGGGCCTTAAGCCTAAAATCTGCAGTCTCACCACTTTACTGCCTACTAATGAACTCCAAGAGAATGTAGACTTCTCATCTAACAACCTAGAGCCTAGACACAATGTTGATATTAGAGTGGATCACTCATCTCAACTAACCTATTGTGTGGCCTTCACTAAGTCTGTCAGTGACTGATATGCTCTTCCTTAAAATAAAAATAATACCTACAATAAACTTCAGAGCAATGTCAAAGACACTAATGAATACCATAGTTATCACCAAGTCCCATTAAGTGCATCTCCATTCCCAGGAGTTTGGAATAAAAAAGTTGTCATCAAGTATAGCATCAAAAACACGATCTGCAGACATAGCAGGATTCCTGTTTTTTTTTCCAGGTTCATCATTATTTTTAGTCACAGACTTGACTGAGAAACCAGTAAATATGAACCACCAAAATGAGAGAGGCAAAACAACAAAGTAAAAGATGCCTAGAGCAATAAACAGATTTTAATTCTTTTTTAAAAAGGATCCATCTCTCTAGTGTCTGTTTATGATGGACAGTTTGAGAGAAGACCATTCTTAGAGAGAAGAATCCAGCAACATAAAAATGTAACATTCAGTAAACGAACACATCCCCCATCATGCTGGCAGGGCCTCCTTCACTGAGAGCACAGAATACTACTCAGGAATGTGGCAATGGATCACTTGGACAGACTTGTCACCGTGGGGGTGTCTCACTGCATTATTTGTTTCTTTCCCCCTCATTTATGTGGATGCTATCTGCCCTGGCTCTTGATTTTTTAGGGTCAGAGTCCCCGTATACACACTTACTTTTGCCATGATTATAGCAAAATTCCTTTAGCAGTTTATATTTTCCATATTCAATTATATTTATTACCTTATGCCACGACAGCCTTATTATATAAAGGAATTATCCACTATGATGATTGCAAACAAACACGTGCAAATTGAGAGGAAAAATAAATAAATATTGTATATCATTAGCAGTAAGTGAAACACATTCAGGTTCTAAACACAGCTCTGGCCAAATCATATTCAGCCAACAATTATTCACTTCTCTGTATGTTGCTGATCACCCATGATCTCATTTTCTCTCGGCTCCATCCATCTCCCTCTCCCTACTGCCCTAATGACAAATGACATTCTTCTCTTAAGACTTACAAATAAAATCTGTTTATTTATTTTCATTTATTACTTCTTCAGTCAACTTCTCAAAAATGTCTGTGCTAGTCTTTCCTATCCAACCTTTTCAGTTCTTCTTTCAAACTGTTTCTTCAGTTCTGACCAAATCATTCTGATTGAGTCTATTCTTGGACAAAATTTCTTCCTTTAGAAATCTCTTCCTGACCTACTGTGTTCCCTTATGAATTCTGTATCCAGATATTAATAGAGCTCCTGTCACTTTCTTGAGTTTATCAGGCACTCTAATGTCAACCTAAGTATCTGTCAGAGAATCTGAAAAGCTAGGAGCCTGCTGAGACCTGCATTTAAAATGTTATGTAATGCAGATTGTATTACTGGTACATCTTAGCACGAATGCCCACTGTAGAAGAAGTGTCAGGCACTGGAGAAGACATCAGAATTAATATGAACTAACCTGAACAACTATTAATTAATTAATTCATTCATTCATTCATTTATTCATTCATTCATTTTTTCATTCATTTTCATTTATTTTGGTTATTGTTTCTCTAAGCCTGTTCATCTCCCTCTTTTATCTCCTAGTGTCTTAAAGTTAATGCTTTGTAAAGTATTCCTTGTAAGCTAGAATAAAACCAGTCAGTAAGGCTTTTTGTCCAAAGGGTGAACAACATTAAGTTTGTGCTATACTTTTCTCCATGGAAGGTTGAAGTGAAATGATATAAACGGAAACAGTCTGACAAAATCTGGGTGCAGAGAATCTGATGCCAAATAAAGTAATAATTCAGTTACCTAGATGTCATTTTTCATGTCCCCTCAAGTATACTAAATAGAAACAAGAGCCTGGAAGAAAGAAAATACAAGCAAACAAACAATTGCAATGATATAAAAAGGATTCCACAAAACCAATCCGCTTAAAAATCAAACTTAATTATAAAGGATTTTTTCAAAAACTATTAAAAAATATTTTTATTTTATAAGATATATAATTATAAAAAGCTGGATTGCGTTACATATTAAAAATGTAATTTGAAAGTGTGGGAAGGCTTCGGGTTCTGGAGACAGCCTACTAACCTCACATCAACTCTGATATTGACAAAGAAAAGAAAATCTACAGAACATAGTTTCAAGCATTAAAGATTGTGTAGGGTCTTGCCCCTTTTTGATAGTGATAAATGACCAGAATATGATAGCAAACTTTCAGAATAGCATTGTACTAGAATTTCTCTGTGAGTTTTTGCTGCATAACAAACCACTCCAAAACACAGCAACTGAAAATAACCATTCCTCATTTAGCTCACAATTCTGCTGGGCAATCCTACAGGTCTGGACAAATTTATCTGATCTTGACTGGGTTAGTTCTTGTGGTTAGAGGCAGCTGGTACATTTTCTAGTGCTGGCTAGTCCCAGAAGTCCTCGCTCACATATGTAGTGGTTGGCTGGCCATGAGCTGGGCAATGAGCATGACTGGGCCACATGTCTTTCATCATCCAGTAGGCAAGCATAGTTACTCACATGGTGGCATTTTTTTCAACCCAAGAAAGGAAGTCACAAAGCCTCTTATAATTTAGGTTTAGAACTGGCACAATCTCACTACTGCTAATTTCTGTTGATTAAAACAAATATTAAAGCCTCCTTAAATTCAAGGAGTGAAGAAACAAGGTTTTGTCTTTTGGAAGAGCTTCAAAGTATTGTGAAGGTAATTTTTTTTTTTTTTTGCAATATACCACACAGAGAACAGTAAAGTCATAGAAGTCGAAAATGGTATCAAAGAGTAAAAAAAAAACAAAAAACAAAAACAAAAACAAAGAGAAGAAAAATTTGTGTATGAAGCTATTTACACATATTTCAAAAATATAACAGCAGAAAATTTTGAGGTTTAAAGAATAGCTTAGCTTTTGCTATAGCTATTATGAAGCTAGTAAGTGTAACAATTCTTTATAAGTGATATGGTTTTCAATAACAACAGACTGGTTATTTTATCATCTAAAAAGAAAAAAAAAAACAAAAACAAAAAACCCGGTAGGGGCCCCTGGATAGTTCAGTTGGTTAAGCGTCTGACTTGATTTCGGCTCAAGTCATGATTTCACAGTTCCTGGGATTGAGCCCCACACTGGGCTCTCCACTGTCAGAGTGGAACCTGCTTGGGATTTTCTCTCTCCCTCTCTCCCTTTCTGTCTGTAAAAATAAATAAATAAACTTTAAAAAATAAAAAATTTAAAATAAAAAAGCAGTAAGATAGCACAATTCCTTCCACGGCATAACTAAATAAATGCGGTCAAGCAAGCATATGCAAAGTTCTGCATTTGATATTAAGTCTAAATTGGTAAATAAAACAGTCCAAGTCTTCACCTTCTTGGACCATGCAATCTGTTGGGTGAGATGATAAAACAAAGAAATAATCACCTATCTGCCATCAGCAAAGACCAGTATGATGAAAACAAGAGGGTTCTGATGTAGAAATTGAAAGGAAGGGGATGATACCAGATGGCATCTCTGAGGAAATCCATAGAGCCATGGCCTAGATAATGATTAAGAATATTATAATGAACACTGCTTTAAAATACCATTGTGCATGTTCCCCCTTTATTCTCAAATACAATTCTGCACATGTCTTTGTTACTCTTTTGCGAGTTCAATAAATCCTGGCACAACACTAAAGAATATTGATTTCAGGGATTCTGCTGTGCAAGTGCAGGCTGATAAAATACAGTGAAGGAGTGCAGGAAAACATAGCAGTCAAAAGACTTCAGTCTAGGACACATTCTGACCTGGTTAAATCCAGCTCTGCAGTTAAAGGAAATTAAATCCAGTTGAATCCAGCAGCTACATGGTCACAGGCCACTTTGTGCCTTGGTTTCCTTATCTGTAAAATGGGGATAAATAAATTGGTACTTAATTCATAGGCTTAGTGTGAAGATCAACTGAATTAGCAACTGCAAAGCACTTAGACCAGTGCTTGACCCTTAGTACATCTCCAATAAACGTCGGCGATTATTATTCTAATGTTTATGCATTAGGCCTGAGGTTGGATCCTAGCCACCTTTTCATAGCAATCTAACTATGAGATTGAGAGGAGAAAAGAAATGAATGAACTAATGGAGGGATTAGAACTGAGAAAGTTCTGACATTTCAAATAATAGCATGGGAGCATATTGCCAAAACTTTTCATTTCCTAGTGTCTTACCCTGTTTCTTCTTCCAAATGCTGCAGGACATTCATTGTAGGAATAATAATTACGTACAAAAACTACCAACAGACCATTGTTGTCAAAGCCCTGCAAGAACTGAATGATTGATGCCTGTCATTAATTCACATCCTGATCACAATGAGGACATTTTGGTAGCCAGATGGAGTGTGGGTACAGTTCATGCATTCTCCTTCCCACTGCACACACACACACACACACACTCAGAAGCTGCAAATGCCCTTCCTGTATGTGAATACTTGGGAGCTGTCATGAGTATACACTCAGATGTTACAATATTTTAGATTTATGTTAATATGTCACAGGGTTAACATGAGAAGTCAGAAAGTGCCATTCATATATGGCTTTGGTGACAACTTCTATCACCCCACCACACGTCCCGTCACATTCCATGCATTGTTCTGGAACTGGCTTATGCTGCCACCTGATCTTAACACTCCAGATTACCATCAGATTCTTCTTCAAGAGCCCCTGGCATTCCTTAATTTCTGAATTGTGTGGCCTATGTCTGCTTAATCATAACATATATCTTCAAAAGCTTCCATTCAATTTGAATTACCATCTGCTACACATTTGAAAGTCTTTCCTGTAATAGAGTGGCCAGACTGACATGAGTTATACCAAAACCTTCATGTCAGAGTGGAGAAGCTAGTTTTGATAAACTTAATTGAAAAGGATTCTTTTAAAGGGACATTACCCTTAGCTACCTACATGCATCGTTTTAATTGTCTTTTCTCTTTGTTCTTTTTATTAGCTTTCATTTCTTCTTGGAACTCGTAAGTCAACCATGTTTTCTTTGTAAAATTTCTAGACTGGGAGGACTCTATAGTGATGAAATAAATAGTTCTCTACTATCACTGGGAAGTTATTGAGACATGGCAATATAGAGAGCTTGAAAGGGAGGGATTCTGAATGTTTGAAGAAAACAGTGAAGATTTCTGATTTACCTCTCTTTTCCTAAGAAGGGAAAAAAATCCCACTATAATTTAGTTAGTAGTTAATTGACATTGTACTAGATGGGGTGGCGGGCATCCATTTTCCATCCAAATTGTTCTCTTCTTAGAGATCATGCTTCTAACAGCTTGAATGGCTAGCACATCTATGGTATATAATGAATTATCTCAGTTATTTATGCAATCTTCAATCTGTCCCAGCCTCTGTCATCCTTGTCATTACCATCCTCATCAGCATCATCCTGACAAAGAGAAAGCACTCAAACATTGGCACTTGTGATCATTGCCTTAGTCCATTCAGGATGTTCTGACAAAGTACCACAGACTGGGTAGCTTATAAATAACAGAAATTTATTTCTCAGTTTTGGAGGCAAGATGTCCAAGATGAGAACTTGGCCAGAATGGTCAGGTGAAGAGGACTCTCTTTAGATTCACAAATTTCCCATTGCATCCTAGGGAACTCCCTGGGTCTTTTTTTATAAGAACATGAATCCCATTCATGAAGACTGCATCCTCATGACCTAAGCTATTTCCAAGTTCCCACTTCTAATATCATCACATTGGGCATTAGGATTTCAATGTATTGATTTTGATGGGCACAGACATTCAGACCATAGCCATTCATTTCATGAAAGGAAATCAGTTCCAACAAATCATTGCCAACAACAACAAAAGCTCCCTGATGAACATTAAGACAGAAAACATCTGAATGGAACAGGGAAACTTCTCTAGCAATCCATTGTAATAGATTTTGAAGATTTCCTTTTTGGGTCTGTCATTCTCTCCATAATTCCAGTATACTTGCTAAATATCTATTATATGTCAGACTCTGCACAGTTCCAGCCCTTCCCACCTTCTGATAATACACTTTCCTGTGAATGGAGTCACTCAGAGCCTTGGGGAGGTTGAGCTCATCTAATGAAGTAAAAATTAACATAACTTCACATTCTAATGAAAAGGCTGGCTCCGGGATATTTATACAATGAGTGGGGTAGAGAAGTATATACAGGGATTGACAAGGGCTCTCTTTCTCCATAAAGTCCAGAGCCCCAAGAATAGTTACCTGGAATAACAACTTCCTCCTTAATCTCAGCAGACACCTCGATTCTATAAGACTTCAGAATAGAGCAGGTGTAGGCAATGAAAGCAATACATTTTTACAAACCTCTGCAGTTGATGGGATTTCTGGCTTCCTTTGGCATCATTTGGGAGTAGGAAAAAACATCTCCTCCAAGTCTTACAAGCAGGAGTTGTATTCGAGGGCTAAGCCAACTACTCATAACTTCCAATGTCATGCTAACACAATATTTGCTTACTTCACTCTTACTTGAAATGAAGTAGAGAAAGATTGTTGGCCTATGCTTCATCCCCACAGCCTCCTGTATGCAGATAAAAACATGTCACAAACTTTTTAGTTGGCCTTCTCTATAGGATAGAAAGTTAAGGTCCAATTCACTTGAAAATTTAGCTTAATTTAGTTGAAAGTAAAAGGGATAGAAAGGAAAGATTCAACAATGATGCCCTGCATTTTAAACTGTTTAAATTCTGTTTGGGATGAGGAGGGAGATAAATCAAGATGTAGGATTTTCATAATGCATTTAAATATAGAGGTGGCTACTAGCAAAATATTAGAAGCACAGTTCATGTTTTCACTACCCTTGGTTAAAGGGATTACCTACAAATAGCATTCTAAAAAGCCAAATCAAATCCTTTATGGAATAAGGAAGGTTGCATACTAAAAATAAGTAAGCATCTAAATTCTCAGTCAAGTATACATCAGAAGAGCAAAAGAGAACTAGGACTTCTGCAGAAATGTGATGCTTTTCCAAAGTCTGTCTAACCTACACCACAAATTGCTAATTTTATTTAAAATAAGCCCGAGTATGCAAGGCTTGGCTTCAAAAGTGTTTTGTTTGGAATTTATTATAATTAATCTCATTTTGTCATTTTATGACACATTTTCCCAAAGGATATCAAGATATTTAACAAAACCTAGGAAAAATGGCAAAATAGCATGATAATTGGTATTAAATGGATCATTTGTTAAAGTGTTCTGCTACACTGGTTCATCTCTCTCCAGGTTCATTCTTTTTTTCCCTACTCCCAAATGATGCCAATTATCTAAAAACTGGAATAATAATTTATTAACCTTCACTTGTCGCCTTATTAACTCAGTCCTCCCATTCTTTTTTCCAAACACTGCATCACACGGTTATCCTGCATTCAGCAATACTTTTAATTATAAAATAATTACAGCCCCTAAAAGCATCTATCAGTGCCCATTACTTTAGGTGGAACCTAAATCCAATTTTGGCTTTTGCAGAGCCTTTACACATAATTTTGTTTTCTGTCCTCTTTTTGTCCTTACAGAGGAAGCAGATTTTTTCTCCTCTTTGCTTTGCACTAATGTCAGATTACTTTATGGATTCAAGTGAGTTTTCTAGGAGGTCTGGGAGAAGGTTCAGGGTCTACTTTGCATAGGACAGTCCTGGCCTCATTTCTGCCATTTCCCTCACAATTTGGCTTTGCCTACATGAAACAGTATTCTGTGTTTACAGAACATCTTCCTTTCAGAGGTTGTTATAAAAAAGGTGTTTTTTCATTATCCCTACAGAACTATTATAGGCCTATGCTTCAGGTGGACATATTAAAATGATGACTATTAAGGCACATTTTGAAAATAAGTGGTTTGCTAGTTAATGCATTATATAGAAACTGAAAAGTGGAAGAGAGATAAAACACATTGACCAAAGAAGATGTGAACATGACAATTATTCTGCCTTTTCTGCAGCTAGTCTATGGAAACATAACCTCATTGATCACCTTGGAATAAAAGCCTTCCCAGCCTGTACAAAGTGGGCTCTTTCAGTGTTTCGGCACTTACAGGCTATACAGATAACAAATCTGAGTGTCTTCGTGATCCAATGAAGACCAGCTCATAAGTTCGTTTATGCAGTGCCATGCGCTCCAAAAGTACCTACTAGTCCTAATTTTAGGTATTCAGTCCCAAGGTTTCCCTAGGTTCACTTACAGTTCACAAATATGTCCTTGATTTGCATTTGGAAAACAATTTATTCACGATATAAATGACTCCAAACTTTCAGTCTTAAAAGGAAAGTTTTCTAGACAGAAAAACTTCATATCTCATTATCTTGGGAAATCATGGGCAAGTTGGAAAAGTGCTCGTCACCTTCACTTTGGCCACTGCGACTTTTTGGATACTCATGGGCACACTCTGAAGGGTGCTGGATTCAGTTAAATTCTCACAGTAGCCTTGGCTGCCAGCCTAAGCTAGTTAAGACTTTAGGATGTATGGCAAACATATTAGCATTGTCTATGTGTGGGTAGTATCCTCCCGTGGTAAGTATGAGGATGGTTCTTATTGGGAGGAATTCTGATTACGCAGATGAGGAAATAAACCTTATGACAGTACATGATGGAGTTGAGATTTTAATCCAGATTTATGGAGCTTTAAAATTAGGCCTATTATGCCTATACTTTACTGCCTCCTTATTAGTTTCCTAGGGCTGCCATAACAAAGTACTAAAAAAAGTGTAGCTTGTAGATTATTATCTTATAGTTCTTGAAGCTAAAAGGCTGAAGTCAAGGTGTTGGCGGGATCATGGTTCCTCTGAAATGCAGAGGGAAGAATCTTTCCTTGCCTCCTCTAGCTTCTGGTTTTTGCCAACAATCCTTAGACCTCCTTCAGTTTTGGTTTTTAGAGGCATTGCTTGGTTTTCAGAGCATTGCTTCCCTTCTTTGCTTCCATTGTTACACGGCTGCTTTCCCTGTGTCTTATCTTGTAAGGACACCAGTCATATTGGTTTAAGGGTCCACTTTACTCCAAGATGACCTCGTCTTCACTATTGTAACGGCAATGACACTACGTCCAAATAGGTCACATTCTGAGGTACTAGGGATTAGGATTTGAATATATCTTTTTTGAAGGATACAATTCAACTGGTAACTCCTCCCAGGTGCTAATGCAAGGTCTTCAAAACTTATCTCCAGGCACCTGGATGGCTCAGTCCAGTTAAGCATCTGATTCTTCATTTCAACTCATGTCAGGATCTTACCATTCATGGGATCCAGCCCACATGGGGCCCTGTGCTGATAGCACAGAGCCTGCTTAGGATTCTCGCGCTCTCCCCCCCGCCCCCGCCCCACTTGCACTCTCTCTTTCTCTCTAAAAATAAATTAATAAAACATGAAAAAAATTAACAACAGCAACAACAACAACAACAACAACAACAAAAATAACCTCAAATCTATTAAAAGGCCTTCTGAGCCCAGGGAAGTTTGAGTTGGGGAGAAAGATTGAGAGAATTATTTCTCTCCACATCACCTAGCTCATAACTGTATCTAGAGAATCCATGGTATTTCATAAATAGTAAAAACATGCCTATCTAAAGCTAAACAAAATGTTTCCTTACTTAATTTTTAAACACTGTATCATATTATTCCTAGGTTGTTTCAAAAGTGTTTTCATAGTCTCTAAGTAGTCAGCAACAAGGGTTTATGTTTCTTTGAGTCCTCTATGCCACTTAACCTAAAACAAAGGAGAAGCTCTGATCACACTTATGGATTTGAATTGTTTTTCATTATATTGAATTGTCAAAGAGGAACAAGGTAGAATAGCAGGGCATTATCTGGGGATGCTCCCTCCACTTCTGTGGATATATCCCTTTGCTGTAGGTTCTTGATACAACACTTCTTGCAGAGTCTGGCTGAGTCTGTGCTCAAAAGGAAATGATCCTGCACTTTCCAACTGAGCCAGAGAAGGATGCTGGGTGTACAGTCCCTTGAGATTAAGTCAGTCCACTTGGCCCAGCCTGGAGGAATCTTTAGTCATGATTTACTAAGAATAGAAGCTCTTTTTTTAAAAATTTTTTTAACATTTATTTATTTTTGGGACAGAGAGAGACAGAGTATGAACGGGGGAGGGGCAGAGAGAGAGGGAGACACAGAATCGGAAGCAGGCTCCAGGCTCTGAGCCATCGGCCCAGAGCCCGACATGGGACTCGAACTCACGGACCGCGAGATCGTGACCTGAGCTGAAGTCGGACACTCAACTGACTGAGCCAACCAGGCACCCCTAAGAATAGAAGTTCTGATACTATTGTGTTAGGTTTCTCAAGAGAAACAGAACCAATAGGAGATTTTATATATGTTTATATATATAAAGAGATTTGCTGTAAGGAATTGGCTCATGTGATTATGGAGGCTGAGAAGTACCACAGTGTACCATCTGCAAGCTAGAGACCAAGGAGAGCTTGTGGCATAGTTCCAGGCCACATTCAAAGGCCTGAGAACCAGGAAAGCTGATATTGTGAGTTCTAGTCCAAGTGCAGATGACCTATGTCCCAGCTCAAACACAATCAGGCAGAAAGAGAGCAGATTCTCCTTTCCTCCATTTTGTCCTATTCAGGCCCTTAACAGGTTAGATGAGGCCCACTCATATTGGTGAGGGCAATCTGCTTTACTCAGTCTACTGATGTGAATGTTAATCTCATCCAGAGATACTCTCACAGACACACCAAGACATAATGTATAAGCGGGTATCTGGACACCTCGCCGTCTAGTGACACTGACATATAAAATTAACTATCATAGATGCTGTTGTTGAGTTGTTGAGTGAGAAAACTGTTTTCATATTTACCAGTTATTTAGGAGGCATATTTACCAGTTACATATTTATCACTGTTACATATTTACCAGTTATTTAGGAGCCATATTTCCTCCTCTCTTTTGGTACCCTGTCCCTGCTTTCCCAGGCCAGTTGGAAAAGGTGATCAATGTAGGTGGAAGTGAAGGCAGAGAACCCTGTGTTGTCAGCCCAGGAAGCAATTCCGATGGTAAAGAAGCACATTTTCCTCTAAATCATTGATACTTCCACCCCAACCATATCTTTTTTTTTCTCTCATTGAGCCCTAAATCCCCAAACATGACCTAGAATGTTTTTCAGAAGTAATTGAGAATTACAGACAATATATCATAATTTAGAAAAGCAGAGAGCTAGGAATTCAACAGACTCATTCCAGATCTGTTTCTCATTACTTGAAAACTCTGGGGGCATGACTTGACCTCTTTGAGCTACCAACCCTTACATGCAATATCAGGAGATTGATACATTCTTAAAGAGTTATTCTGAGGAATAATTGAGATAATAAAGTGACACAGTGAAAATTTGTTTAGTATCACACCCCTAGGGTACAGTAGAACTAGAATTTGAAATCGGTGTCTATTTAATTACTGAGCCAATGGTCAGTGATCTAGAGCTGCTAGGTCAAATCCAGCCAACTACTTGCCTTTCTACATAAAATTTTATTGGAATAGTGCCATGCCCATATTTTAGAGTGCATCACTAACCGCTTTTGAAATAACAAGGTTGAATAGCTTTGATCTAGACCAAAACTTAAAATATTTACTATTTGTTTTATCACCTCACAAGTTTGCCAGTTCCTGGTCTAAGGCATCACATTATATATTGGGGATATTTGTGCTGATATTTGGATTAAAAAGATATGGAAAAATAATATAACAATATTGTATCAGTGTAGGTTCATCAGCTGTAACAAACACACCACTCTGGTGTGGGATATTGATAGCGGGGGAGGCTGTGCTTTGGTGTGGACAGAGGGTTCATAAGAACACTCTGTACTTTCTGATCAATTTTTTTATGAACCTAAAACTTCTCTACAAATAAAGTTTATTCATTAAAAATATGCATAGAAAGCTTTGTTAGCAAAAAAGTATTAAAACGAAAAAGCAACTTAAGAAGTCTACTAATTTCAGCCAATCAGGTAGTACCTGGGCCATTCTCTGTCTATAGAGTTACTAGAAATCATATTTGGCAGGTAAATAGTGCTTCTAAACACATTCTATTTTTCTAGGATATTGCTATTCTAATAATAAATTATTTTAATATGTCCCTACTGGTGTAAGTGCATACCATATTTCTGTGTTATGACATGCTATCTAATAATAATAAAACTAATAATAGTTATGTCATTATTAACAAGTTGTCACTCTTAGTTTGACAAGGACTGCTCTGTCAGGGACAGATGGACACTGTATTCAGCTAACCAACTGCTCTTTTCTGCACCGTGTCTAAGCAATGTAGCATCCTGTGGATGACTGGGTACTTCTAGCACAGCCACATATGATTTAACTGCCTTCTATTAATCTGAGCATTGTGTCTCATCAAAAATATCTTTAAAAATCAGCCACCTGTGGATTTTAAAAAGTATGTCCTTTTAGAAACCAATATCTTTCATACATAAACATTTCCCAACGTATTTATTAGAATTAAGAAATTCAATCTATTCCTTGTATCCAGATTTGACAAAATCACGTTTAAAAAAAAATAAACTAAAAACAGAAACAACTTCTTGCTGAGTTACTGCAAAAGATATTGTTTAACCTGTCAGATTTATTTCCTTTAAGTCAAAGTTTAAAATAATAAAATAACATTTTTAAAATTTCAAGTTAAGAAATTAGTTAATGCGCATCTACAAATGTGCAACTGATATTCGTGTTAAAAAATCTGTAAGATTTAATTGATTTTCCACATTTTATACTGAGAAATAGTAGCTGGTACATCCTGAATAATTCACGAGTTTGATTCCCAAGGTATACATGCACACATACAAACCCACATACCCACCCACACCTCCCCATACCCCCATATGTATATAATAGCCTAATTATTCTGGTAGCAAAGGTCAAAAGGACAAGGTGGTCATAAGTTAGTAATGGGTTGGAGAATTTGGATGGAATGTGGACCTAAATTACTGTGTTATATTACCCTGTTGAAATCTTATTGCTAAAATTTTGCACTGCTAGGCAGTAAACTAGAAAAAAAAGAAATTGAGAAAGTGTTAATTTTTAAGCAAGTTTGACAAAGATTGAGTTTCATATGACAAATATTGTCAGCAAGACAGGATTCTGTCAGTGGAAGAAGTTTAAACATTAACAATTTCTGTCAGGCTGTTGACACAATCATGGCAGACATTTCCCAAGATGCCGAGATGACTGCTGGCATTTGTCAACAATCCTGTCATAGTGACAGCAATAAGACCATGTCTGGAAATGTGACAGTTTTGGCTTTGTGCTCCCCTGAGCAATAGCCCAGGTGTTCAGAGAAAGTGTGGGAAAACCCATATTTCTGCATTGTCATTCGAACACAGAAAACACAGGAGGAAAATGAGCTGTCACTCCAATTCCCATGATGCCTTGCTGCTTAGCATAACTCTACAGTGCGGCCCTGGGTCCACTGGTCCATACTCTGACAGATAATTAAGAAAGCAGCAGCTTTTTCTAGACGGCTCTTCCTCATGATTTGCATTTTAGCCAGAGGCGACCAGTTATAAAAAAAACATGATGGAAAGATGGTAAGAAGCCAATTAGATGGATGGATGGCTGACTGACAGCTCTCTGGTATTACGACTCCAGATTTCAGACTACATAGCCTGGCAGTTTTCTACAAGAACCAACTTTTTTGCAGGTTGGTAAAGCTGTTAAATGTGGAACTATATATAGCGCTATATAAATTTTGCAAAGTTGTACATTTTCCTTAAATAAGCATGTATTCTTTTCAATCAGGGTTTGCATTAAACAAGTTTTCACAATTTAATCACAACTTGTGTCACTAAATTTAGCAATATTAAAATTCTAGACAACTTGTAGGCACATTAGCTGTGCCAGTAGAGAAGTGATTAAAAAGCTGAGAGCCACGTTGAGCCAGCAGAGATAAAGTGAACTAATAATTAGAATGTCTGTGCAAATATGCCTTTGGAACTTTGAAATGTACATTGTTTGGTTTTAAGCAACTAAAAGCATAAACCCTAAACTTCCTCTCCGTCTTTAGCTTCTACACACATATATTTGCCTATTATCCTTGTTCAAAGTCTAATATATGCTTGTGTGTCTGCTACTTCAGCTATTTGGAGATTAAAAAAATAAAATAAACTGTTAGGCTCAAGCTTCCAGTTTGGCCGGGATATTCTATAGCTTCTAACCAATGGGAATTAACTCTTCATATTACCCAATTTGGAACCTTAATGAATGTTTCTTGTGCGTTGCATGCTGTGATGTGTATGTTGTATATATACAGACACAGACACACACATTCATACACACAGTTATGCTTTTTCAGAAGCAAACCATTTGCTATTAGAGTGACATGTCTCCATCTGTAGTTTAAAATAAGAGAACTTTCCTTCAAATCATAATGATACCTCAGATTCATTCGGCATTTTGAAATAATAAGGGAAGGCAATTATTTCACTATAAACTGAATTTTAGTAAGGAGCATTAACCAAAACCAAAATTGCAAAGTGTATTTTCTTACTGTGGGGAATAGATGTATAAACTGAAAGTGGATAGGAAACCAATCGTGGGTCCAAATTCCTTTAGTCACTTGAAACCAAATAGGGTGCAAAGTTTCATGTTTATCACTCCCCCTCCATTTGATGTCAAAAATCCATACAGGAAACATGATTAAGGACGTCTTATCATGTGTATTAATCTTTCCTTATTTTTTCTTTTTTGCCTGGGTTGGCATTATCTCTGCTTTTGTTTTATGTAGTCTTGTTACAATAAGATAAGCGTCTGATACTTATAAGCATTCTAAAAAGTATTCTACTTACACATACTTAGAAAGTTTAAATAGAAGTTCAGGGCAGGAATGACAGTGCCATCACCTACATCCCAAATCAGAGAGGAATAAATGCATGTTGGTTTTTATTTAGAAGCTTAAAGATTTTACCTGTAGACACCAAGTACCAAGAGAAGCAGAAATCTTTTTGAAGAGATTTTATAATTTTTTTAAAGAAACATTTCCCCTCAACAGTGGAAGCCCTTATCGAATCAAAATTCATGTTCATGATTCAACATTTGTGCTCCCTTCTAATTTGCTATTGTAAAGAGGGAAATGCTAAAATATAAAGTGCCCCAATAAAATAGGTATTCAAATAAGAAAAGCTTTGGAACATTTGCTTATTTGGTTGGACACTCATGCTCAGAGTTTGGCTGGGGATTTTCTCCCATGTCCTCAGCTTACCTCAGCCATTCATACTTTCTACTGATATTTATTTCACTTTTTGATTCTCTTACTTATGACACAATATTAATGCACCATATTTTCTCAAGCTCTAGGAGAAGTTCTGTCTCTTTTGAAAAATAATTAGAATTGAAAATTGAGTAACAATGTATTGTAGACAGATTTCAAAATAACAAGTCCCCTCACTGTGGAAAACTTCTTTTGTTTCTAAACTCTGTATTGAGAGAATTTCTGTTTAAGGAGAAATCTGAAGAGAAATATTTATTAAAGTGAAGTGAGTACCGAAAATCCTAGGAGACCTATTGTATCACTGTAGGAGAAAGAGATATATTTGTAAATAAAAGATAAAGTGTGTTGTCATCAAAACAAAAAGATGCCTCCATAAGACTTGTAGGGTTGTGCCTCGAAAATGTAGGAAAACTCCGTGGAGCTCATTGTTAACATTGTGCTTATATGAAACTCATTTGCAATTTGAGTGGCTGGAATTTGAACATAAATAGCAAAGAGAAGAATATAGACAAGTTTCTTAAAAAATGTTTTTCTTCAGTGTATCTGTATTTGTAATTGAATATTTGATTATAGATAAACTTTGGCAGATTTAAAACAGAATATTTTGATAGCACATAACTATTGTAGGTCTGCCTCTCAGGTAGAGGTATGCAAATAATGATTTGAGACACGGTTTGAAAATAATCAATTTTCTCTTCAGTGCATTTTATACTAAGTACAAAGTAAAGGAAAGAAAAACTTAGGTAAAAATAACTGAAGACGTGAATGTTAAAGTTATTTTCCCGGGGTTTTTTTCCAGATGGTTTATAGAAATGCACCTTCAATGATATCCGTGGAATACATCTTTCTAATCTTATAGAAAACTGGGTTTTTTGTTCCATGTTTATAAGCAATTTTTACAAGTAAAATAACAATTGACCTTGAACATCTTTTAAACTATGTTATCAAGAAATAATGTTGTGTAGGGTTAAACACTAAGTGTTAAAAACCATGTCATTAAGGAATAATGTTATTTATGTGGAATTGCTTTTCAGCACCTCATACACTTTTCTAATTCCGTAAACATCCAAAGGACCTTGCAAACCACCAGTCACAACACAGTGGTTAAATATTTGGCCTCCTTTACTTACCGGGTTTGGAGTACTTTCCAGAAGCCAACATGTTACTTAAGATCTGCCCATCTTACCTGATTTGGAATGTAGTATGGCAGTTTATTCATATATGTGAATATATGAATATTCATATTCATATATGTGAATATACTGTATACTAATTGCATACATAGTATATATTATTACTGAGTGAGAAAGGAGAGAAAAGTAAGCACTGAAGGGGCAGAGATCCTGTGGGAAGAAGAAATCAGCAATGATTCTTTGTTATGCCATGCTCATAAACTGTTCAGAATCCCATTAAAATGAATGGTTTGAATTTAAAAAATGGTGTGAATTTAAAAATCCACAATATTAAGACATATACAGAAAAAAACATAGCTTTCCAAAAGACTAAATTGGTATGTAGATCCCAACAGTAAAAAACAAACAAACAAACAAAGTAAAAAAAACAAATCTTCCCCTTTCTCCCTGCATTCTGATGGTCTTTCTCTTAAATCTCTTTTCAAGCATATCACCGTCTATGCACTGTAACAGCTAACTGTAAGCATTTTAAAGGCAGGAACTGCATCTCACTTATCTTTTTATTCCTGCACCAAAAATACCAACTCACAGTAGAGGCTCAATAATAGTGACTGAATTTCATGCTTTGCAGCATTAGTTCTCATACGTATCCAGTTAACTGCTCAATTGGTTACTTCCGTGTGCTCAAGTTGTGACTGGGCCAGGTAGTTTTATTGTATTTCTTGTGCAAACCTAAGCCAAGTTAAAGTATGTGCCTTGATTATAACAAGACTGGATGAGAAATGATGGGCAGAGCAATGCTTGTCCTAGGCATCATATCACATCATAAGCATTGTAATATTATAATAACTACATCATAATACATCATCTAGCTAAGTCTGACCATTGACTGGTCTTCTATCCCACAGAGAACCATATATACTGTTTTCCACAGCAAAACTACTCTGTGTCTGTACATAAAGACAGTAAAATATTGGAAATTTCTTATCGTTCAACTCAATTTTATCTATCCAATTGTTCAAAACATCCTTGAAAGGTAAATATTTGTTTACTATATTTTTTAGTTTATTTATGTATTCATTGAGAGAGGGAGAGAGTAGGGAAGGGGCAGAGAGAGAGGTAGAGAAAGAATCCCAAGCAGGCTCTGCACTGTCAGTGCAGAACCCAATGTGGGGCTCGAACTCACAGTCTGTGAGATCATGGCCTGAGGAGAAATCAAGAGTCGGTTGCTTAACTGACTGAGCCACCCAGGTGCCCTGAAAGTAAATATTTTAATTCTCATTTGCATATGTGACTTTGAAGAAGTTAAGTAACTTTCCTTTGGTGTAGTATCTAGTACATGGCAAAATAAAATTTGAACTGAGACCTTTCTGATTTCAAAGCTTGTACTCTTTCTACTGTGCCTGACTTCCTAATATTAAAAATAATAATTCAATTATTAGCATAACAATAGTTTCTAAATTTAATGTGAGCGTTTCTAGAGAAAACCTATGATTAAAGAAGGAGTAGTGTTGTATACCTTTGTGTATGGACATCGACATTATTTAATTGTGTTAACCATCATGTCATCAATACACAATAAATAATATATCTTATTATTTACAAGAAAAATAATCTGTATAGGTACAAGCTAATAGATAGGGGGAAAATGGACACCAATCCTGTTTATAAACCAAATTAAGGGAGAGAAATAAGAGAATACAATACAGTCTTTCCCTCTTGGGATCTCAAAATCTATTGAAAAAAGACAGAAATAACCTTAATACAATACTTGATACACACAGTATAATATTCTAAGAAATAAAGTTCATTGATTTCCCTGAGAAATTAAGAAGAGGCTTCATCTGCGTTAGGCCTTGTCAAGTGACTACACATTTACACTGACTGAGATAGGAAAGAGATCGCTTAAGGTAAGAGGAACAGCATGAGCCTGGATAGGTAAGAATGATGGTGGCAAATTATCACATGTACCTAGAGCATAGAGTGAAGGCTGCAAGTGCAAGATCGGGTGGGAGGCTTGTAGAAGGATGAGTATGTTGGGAAATAATCTTGGAAAATCAGGCGAGGACACAAGAAAGGAGACACTTTCCGGTGAGGCTAGTAAGTATCCACTTTCTTCTGTAGGTAATGGGAAGTCATCTATGAGCCTCACTATGACGTGATTGGATTTGCGAAGTAGGATAACTCTTAAGAGCAACATGTAGCAAGGCTAGAAAGTTTAAAAAAAAAAAAAAAGGCAGAAGACAGACCAGTATGGGGACTGGTTCAATTACAGTGATGGTGACTAACCTAAACTGTGACCAAGGATTTATAGAGATAAAAGTTTAATTACAGCCAGCTCTGCTTGGTTAGGATCAAAACACCTTTTTTTTTTTTTTTAACAATGATAATGTTTTTACTTTTATTAGATTTAGGTTCTAAATTTGCTAGTAATTGACCAGTTTGACTGTTAAGTATAGTACTCCATCACCAAGGAAGAGTCAGAGCAGGAATGCAAAATGTTTCAGTATTTTGTTTTCCTTGGGAAAAAAAATTATTATATTAATATTAATTTTTCTATTTTTATTTTTTCAACAGAAGGTCATACATATGCTATTTCAGAGTTCACAGCTAGCCCCTCACTACCCAAGTTGTGGGTGTTATTGCCAGACTGCAGAGATGCACAAGAATTGACTTGAGAAGGAAGGAGATTATTCATGCATCCTCACACACTGTTATCTCTGGGAACTCTTAATCAATGCAGGGTGAAAGCCAGTCAGCACAACTGAGGGTAGGGCACCCAGGCTGTTTAGTGGAAGATGAAGAATTAAAATGTGATTATTACTCAAATTGGAATAAAAAATAAAGAGTACATTCCAGGAAAGAAGAGGAAGAGGATAATAGAACTAAATAAAGATTTACCTACTGAATCACTTGCTTTATTGTGCCTTGTCCTTGAAATGCCAAAGACATTACAATAAGCTTTGATGGGAGGGAATGGTTTGGGGGATTTATACTCCATCTGTGTTTTGCTTTTGCAGATATGCTGAAATAGAAATTCTTAAATGCTGGGAATGTCTACTAAGTATACCTGGGAATATAGATTAAATCCTCTTATGGAAAATTGCACTAAAATTTAAAAATCTGTGTATGAGTCAAAAAATAAATTCTAAATGGCAATAAATGGTATAGCGATCATGAAGAAAAATGATGGATCAAAATTCTAGTTATGCATACTGGAACTTAGATTGCAATTTTGGAGCTCACTGGGGACTTGATAATGTGTTACATAAACATCTAGAAAATTCTTTAATATTTAAAACCATAATATCTATTTAATAATGATCTATTTGATGGCTAATTTAAAGAAGCTTCAGTTGTAAATACATGCTTGCTCTGACTTCTTGATGATATTGCAGCTCATGTCAAAAAAACAATGATTTCCATTCACATACAATCTAGTTATCTAAATCATTTTACTTTATTTCTCTTAGATTGTACCTATGAATTCATATTTCTTCATGTCCCTCAATTTTTTGTGTATATGTTCCTATCTTGTGTTTTATTCCATATTTTTTATCATATAGTTTAACTCTTTCTAGTTTGTTTCTAGTTTTCCTTTTTTCTTTCTCAAAATCTAGTTAGTTTCTGGATAGTTTTTTTCGCTACTAAGATTTCAACTGTCATCCACGCATGGCCTCAGTGTTCAATAACTTAACTATCAGCAATTACTGGAAAGGATAATAACATACCATGAAAATTCAAATTAACCTTGGGGAATTCTTTCTAAAATAACTTGACATTTGCTCCCCAGATACATGCATCCTCACACATTGCTTTGGCTTCTTTTCACTACCAGAGTTCTGGGTCAGAGCAGATAAATACCGCTGTATTTCTGGACAGATCCTCTAAACCGCCTTATTCAGAGCAGCATGGTAGCCATTGTTTGGGCTCAACAGCCATTGACTCTTAACCACTCTTCCATAAGAGATTAAAGTTTCCCAGAGATTGTAGGGAAGGTTAGACCATTAAATAAATACTTCAACTTCAGGAAAAGTGAAAGCTGGGAGGTATTGTTAGTATCACAAAGTCTTCTTTCTGTTCTATTCAAGCTCCCTCATTTTTTTTTGCCCCTCCCTTTTTCTCATCTGCCTTCAAATTGGAGTCTGAAAGATAGGAATATTAAAGAATACTTACATTGATAGAAGTCTATCAAAAAGTTTTCTATTTTTCTTCTTTACTACTAAGAACCAAACTGTAATTTTGAACCTTTAAAAAATAAAATTATTAAATATGCTTAACTTTTCTAAGTGAGTAAACAACCTATTAAAAGCATGGACTACAAGAAACATAGAATAGTTCATTCACTTTCCACAATGCTTTAATTTGGAAGTGTGAGCATTCGCCCCAAATATGTGATGTCTCAGAGTGATCAATTTGCCTCATCATTGTTGGTGTTGTTTGAAATTACTTTCAGATGACTCTGCAGTGTTAACTTCTATAACAACATGGGAGACTCTGAATTTATTTTCATAAAGTGTCACTTTTGTTCAGAATGTCTAAAATACCTTTATATCTCCTTCTCTCTTTTCTTTTTTTGCTACAAATCACTTCATTTCCACATAATGAGTATATCACACTACGCAGTATTCATCAAACTTGAATAAAACCTTACCCACTTTTAAAATAACTAATTCTCAGAGCTTTCAAATTTTAATACAAACCATTTTATCCATTAAATACTATAAGCCTAAAACTGGAATTAATTCATTATGGTATGACTCTAAAAGTCAAAGAAATTTATATGTTAAAAGCAAATGAATTTAAAAATAAAAAACATGTCTGAAGAAGTCATTGCCTGTAAATAAATTATTGCCTGCTCAGCTATTGTGCAAGATCATACCCCAAACTCTGTAGGATGATGTAATTCTGTCACCACTTTTTCTATTTTAATTACTTAACAAAAATGGTTCTTATTTTGTACATCATTGCACCCTCAACTTGTCATAAATGTATTGCTTGTTTATTAAGCTCATTCTATCCTGTCCTTTCTCATTAGTTAGAGGTCATTGAAAAAGTATTCTTTTCCCTTTTATGATAATAAACACAAATGTACATATAGACACTGAAATTACTTGGCAGTAGCAAATTATGAGGTGCAATTGACCTGCCCAAAATATGCTTACACAAAAGTTTTTGAGATGATCATTCAGAAAACACCACAAAATATGGAAATTTAAATAAATTACCTGTACTTCCTAGGACCTATCCATTGGACCTCAGAGATATGTTGACTCTTATTTGAGATCTACTGAAGTAGATTGAGTAGGTTGCTGGTAGAATATTTATATAACATAATCCTTTCTAATATTCATGCTTTTCTTCAAAATGCTTATGAGGCAAGACAATAAATTGGTAAATAGTAAAATACAAAACCAGAAACTCAACCAAAATTTTAACTTAGGAATCAAAGTACTTAATGCTCAAACCCATGATTTTCCCTAGATCTTTGTAATTCTGCTACCGTGTGGACTCTCTTTCAAAATTGGCTTCAATGAAAAGTCAAGGAGCTCTAAATAATGAAGCAAGATATTTTGTAAACTATATTATTGTACTTTATGACAAAAAATTGCACCCAATAACAAAAGAGGCATGTATTGATAAATACAAACTTTCAGAATGCCCAGAAGAAATATGAGTTCATATGAAAAATGTGAGTGCATCTTCTAAATGAGCACCAGAGTACAACCATCTCCAGCCTAAAGGGAGCTTTCTTTGAGAGCATGTTGTGATGCAGTTGCTAAAAGAGCTAACGTGAGCTCATGATGCTTTGCTGGTATAGCATAGCTCCATTCTGACCATGCAGGTCTTCTTGCTGTTCTTGTTTCAAGGTCTTTGTACTAGCCTTTCTTTTGGCCTGGAATACTTTTTCTCCAAATATGCTCCTAGCTCACCTCCTGCAGTGTTTTTTTTTTTTTCCTTTACTTATCCACTCCCAGAGATGCCTTCTCTGAATTCACGATGTAAAATAACACTGCCTCTATTTCTTGTTCTCTTCACTCACTCTTAGAGTTTGAAGCTCCAACGAGAAAAACGTCCACGGAGAGTCTATTGTGAAAAACAACTTTTTAAATAGGTAAAATCGAAATAACAGCAGTACTGGATGTTGATAAGATAGGATCGTTGGGATGCGTGGGTGGCTCAGTTGTTTAAGCGGCTGACTCTTGATTTCAGCTCAGGACATGATATCATGACTGTGGGATCAAGCCCATGCTGAAGGTGGATCCTGCCTAGGATTCTCTCTCTCTCTCTCTCTCTCTCTCCCTCTCAAACTAAATAAATAAACATTAAAAATTAAAAAAAAAGATAGGGGCATCTTTAAGGTACTTTAAGAACTCAGAGCAAGAGCCATTTCTGAAGGTTTGGGACAGATTTTGTGAGAGAGATGATGTTTGGTCTCATGAAGAATGACTCAGACTTAGTCAAAGGACTAAAGTAAGTTTATAGAGTTTATAGTCAGAGTAAATATCATAAGTGAAGAAACAGATTTATGACACAGCCTGAGGAAACTATATAGAGTGGTAAAGCCCAAACTTGGTAGGAAAAGTTGGGAAATGACACTTGTAGATAGGTTTTAAGATATATATATGGATATGTTTTCTGTCTATGATGATTGTCTACATCTACAGTCCTTACAAAAGGGGCATCCTTCAGGAGTCATTTTTATATAGCCATATTGCCTTCATTTCCCCAGAAGTAGCTAGAAACAGGTGACTAAATCAGGGAACAGATGACACTATCAAACCATTCCATTGAATTTTCATTGACCAATCAGATTCTCAGCAATTCAAAAGGAAAGACCTGAAAAAGATGAAAAGTGATTTAATGGAAGGATTTGAGTAGAGGTGATGTTAAGAAAATGCCACATTCAAGCTGAAATCATGGAGGGCATTAATTAAAAATTAAATATGGGAATAAGAAGTAGTCATAAGAAGATAAGAAGAAATATGACACAATACAGAAAGAGTAAAAGGGATCGAGATATATCAGTTCCCAAATTCCAAAGTCCCCACTTCCAGTCTCTTTAGTGCTAGCTAAACTTTGCTTGCTCTTTGATCATAGATATTAGTTATACTACAAATTATCCTTTGCAAATTATATATAAATGGGATTGATTTTGGTAGTTTTTATGGGACCTAAGGACAATAGGTGCAAATCAGTTCCACAATCCAGAGCTAAGGGAAAAACACTGGACTTTTAGAGAGGGATTCAAAACCTTTTTTTTCCCCCAGTGCTTAGCACCTCACACACCTTGGGTGTGTTAAAGTTGAAGAGAACATATTTTGAGACAATTATCAGTGTAATGAAAGTTCTCTCTAAATGGAGTGGGGATAGGATGTGCCTCCTCCTTAGCTCAAGTCTAGTGAAATGAGCCTTTAAGGACCTTACCAGAAAAGCTGGATCTGTGTCCTACTGGAGTCTGATAAACACAGCCAATTGGTGTCAGAGTTAATCTAAAAATGCTAAAGATGAAAGGCAGCAAGTGGAGCTGCCTTCTAGTTGGTCAATAAAGAAGGCTCAAATGGCAGATAGTTGGTTTCCTACTCAAGGCTGCTAGGGCCCACTGTGTAAACTGTGCTGAGGTATAATACTTAGGTTTAGGTGTAGAGTCATTTGAAGAGAGATCCATCCCAAGAATCTGCCTGATGTGGTGTTGGAACCCCAAGAGAAAGAGGCTGAGTGGTGTCAATGTCCAGGGCTTAAAGGCGGAATTATAAGGAGGTAGCTGAGGGAATCCTTACCAGTTGTCAAAAAGTTCTTAAGGATGCAAAAGGATACAAGAGATAGATACCGAAATCAATTCTAAACACCCACAATAGTCCAAAAGAAGCAATGAGAAATGAAATCCTAATCAGCTAAGACTTTTCCTGTCCCTATCTCTTCTCTCTACCAGGCTTTAAGCCTGGAGGCATCAGAAGGCCTAACTAGGGTCAATAGCTACCCGGCAGGGACCGAGAAGCACAAGCACACAGAGTAAAGGAGAGAAGGCAGAAAACCCATCCACCCTCAAAGTGGCCTCCAGGCCCAAGATAGATGAAAGGAGAAGTTCAAAGTTTTGGCTTTTAGTCAGGACTAAACTTTTTAGTTACCGAAATGAAACTATTCTTAGGAAGAATAGTTAACCGAGCATCTCTTTTTCTACAAGGGAACAAATAAGCTATGGGCTCTGCACAAAATTTTATCTGGAATGTCTTTGGTCAGGTTCCCTAGAAGCAGATTCTAAAGTGGCATTCTTGTCTAAGTGATATTTTGGAATGAGTTCTCTCAGGATTGAAGTCAGCAGGGTAGGAGAGAACGAGAAAGGTAAGCAAGAGAGTGAACTCAGCTGGAGATTAATTTCAGGATTAATTTTGTCCTACAGAGAAGATCTGAAGTACAAACTGCCTCATGGGGTCAGTCTCACCTTCACTCATTGGTGGTGACCTGCCAGGGGAAGGTGACAGGTTAGGAAATCAGGGTAAGGCACTGATAGAACATAGTATACACTGATAGAGAAGGGGAAGACTTCAACTCACAGAATGGATTTGAATAGGGGAAAAGGTAAGGCTGTATTCCAATTGCATCCAATGAGTTCCATTTATTCAATAACGATTTCAGTTATAGAAACTCATCCTAGTTAATTGAACTAATAGACCTAATGTTTTAGTTTTCTATTCTTTAAAACCAAAGAACATTGCCTAGAATATAATTGGGGAGTTACATAATGATCTTCCTATCTTTACCAGCTAATACTGGGGAAAAACAACATTATATAGATATTGGTAAATTGTAACAAGTAAATAGACGAGTATAGCATTTCATTGATTAAAATCACTTGCTATTGCCAATCTCAATGCTATTGTAGTCACAGTAATGAACTTGATATCTCTGCACATAGGGCTCACACAGAACTAAATATCTGTAGGCAGATAGGTAGAGCACAAATGTGGTAAATTTAAATAAGACCTGAAAAAAAATTGTAATTAAAGGAAGAATTAATCTCAGTTTCGTTTATTTGCCTTTGTGGATTTCAGAGTGTAATAAAAAATCTGTAAACAATGAGAGAAGCAAAGTATTTCAGAGTATGATGCCATATATATTGGCATTAAAAACTAGGGCATATTTAATTTTCTCCCCCAATTGCAAGTCTCTATGAACCGTGAATTATAGCATTTGGTGATAGAATTTCTAGAGTAAGGCCGCTTGTAAAATTCTCTCAAAAGAAGGCCATACACTGCAAAACAGGTGGTATTTGCTGTTCTCCTTTATTTCAAAGTGTTTTATCCACTCCAGGACACAAATTAGGCACTGGCCTCCCCTGATAAAAACTATCATGGTATCTGTCTTATTCATTCCACAGCTGTCTTATTCATTCCACCATGAGGGGTTAGGCTAATCACAACTCTTAAGCCACAATAATGCTTTATAAGAACTGAGAGTAATAAGAAGCCTTGTATCTTTTCCTGGTTGCTAGCATGATTGCAGGTGCTTCGCTGGGGGAAAACAACAAAAACAAAAAACCTCCAAGGACAAAGCTATGGCACCAATGGCAAGCCAAGAAGTAACACAGATGGCAGGAAGTGGTTTGAACTCAGGAGGCCAGAGTGATACTTCGGGGCAGGAAGGATCTTGCTACAATTTCTTTTCACACTTTTAGACAAACAGGAGTGAGGGTACCAGAGCTTAGCCAGACAGTTTGGGTATGAGATAAAAGTCATTCTGATAAGAATATTTGGGTTACAGCCTGGATCACAGAGAGTCCTCAGAGTGGCAAAAGAGGATCACACATGAATCCTAATTGGATGACCTGACTGAACAAGGAGAAATCCAGAGTTCTAAGAGCTCAGAAAAATAAGAAGGAAAAAGACCAAGAAGGCATTGAAATATGAAGATAAAATCAATACAGAATTGCCTAGGAAATCAATAAGAGGGATAAAGGACGTGCAGGGGATGTGAAATATGTGTTCTGTCTCCTGTACAAGTAAGAAATCTGGCAGCATGTTTTGAACATGCTGCAATGCTGTAATTAAAGCTCAAGGGAGAACGGCAAAAAGGAATCTTAGTAATCAAGTGAAAAGATGCCACGGCAATAAATGACTCCTTGTCAGGAAAACAGTTTCATAGGCAAATCTTAAGTTAAATATGAACTCATGAACACAGCCAGAAGAGAGATCGATAATTTTGTCTGTGTATTTGTGGTAGTTGATATTGGGGCTTGTTTTTAACACCATAACCTAATAAAAGTGTCATCTTTCAAGAGGCCAAAGTAATTCACTCATGCAATTACCACAAGCCCACTGATCACAGCATTGTCTGTGAGCATACTTCAAAGTAAGAGATTATTTCCTCTCAGATTCCCAGGGTATCAGCAAAGGGACAGAATCTCCAAGAGTAAGTCTGTCACAGTTAGTTGCATCTATAGAAATCCAAGGATAGGTGTTTGTACTTACTCTCTCACATACTACATATAAATAAAGCAATTTTTAAAAAGCCATATATATATTTGTATATATATATATTCTCAAAATAGTATTATTAAGAATCAAGTTTGATCATGTAGGCAAAATATTGGGAGTTCTCTGCTTAAAAAATTGCTATAGTCTTTTTATTGTTCTTTCTTCATTTAAGCAGAGATGAAGTAGTTTACAAGTCCAGGGAAAAACATACATATCATAATCTATGTGAAAGTCACAATTCTTCAAATTGTCTCCAAGGGTTTTATTCACAGAGACTACGGTATAAACAATGGCTCCATCTCAGGATTTGTTTAATATACAACCCTAATTATAACCAACATGGTCGGCATATATGACTATTAAAATGGGAGCGCCTGGATGGCTCAGGCAGTTGAGCATCCACTTTTGATTTTGGCTCAGGTCATGATCTCATAGTTCATGGGTTTGAGCGCTGACAGCACAGAACCTGCTTGGGATTCTCAATCTCTCTCTCTCTCTCTCTCTCTCTCTCTCTCTCTCTCTCTCTGCCTCTCCCCTGACTTTCTCCCTCTCTCAAAATAAATAAACAAATAAAATTAAAAAATCTATGGAAAATGAAATGTTTCCTCATTATTAAAATATATCCATCAGAACTTGTGGATTCAAATGATGTTTGTCTCCTTCAAAGGTCTTATTTAGGCAATTTATAATAAAAAATTCTACTGATGTGCCAGTTACTTTTCAATATTTTAAGTATGATAACAAGCAAAAAGCATTTACAAAAAAAATTTAAGTATTATAGATTCCAGAAAATGGTAGCAGGTAGCAAAAACAATTGTTTTAACTCCACTGATCACCACATAAAAACAGACAACTAGTTAGCAAAATCAAAAGCACAAGATAATATTTATAAGGAAACCAAAGGTAGCAAGGATAAAATACAAGAAACCCCAAAATATAAGAACATAGAGAGAAACCACCAACGGCTACAAGATCTATATCAATACCTGTGCTGAAAGAAGCAGAGGGAAGGAATAGGTTTCTGATAATATTAAGTAAAGAGACTCTCAAAATGGACAATAGATATTTGCTAAATAGTATGGTGGACCACTATAAGAATAGCATCTGGGGTACCTGGGTGGCTCAGTCGGTGAAGCAACCAACTCTTGGTTACAGTGCAGGTCATGATCTCACAGGTTCCCAAGGCCAAGCCCTGGGTCAGGCTCTGCACTGACAACAGGGAGCCTGTCTGATATTCTTTCTCTCCCTCTCTCTCTCTGTTCCTCCCCGACTCATGCTCACTATCAAAATAAATAAACTTAAAAAAAATAATATTATCTGAAACTGGTAGAGGTTTTGCCTTCTCCAATAGTGGGTGAATGCTTGGAGCCTATGGAAAGAAGATCGAAAGGTGGCTGGAGTGGAATGGCCCCTATGAGTTCTAAAACTGAAACATCCATGTCAGAGTCCTGCGTGGAAGAGCAACTACTGAGCGTCATAGAAACTGGCTGGATTAATAAAGCTTAAGGAATGAGAAGGTCCGGATAAGAAGTGGAGGGAGGGGTGGGGAGGAAGAAACAGTGTCAGAAAACCTCAAAAAGCCTTTGGCTATATATATATATATATATATATATATATATATATATATATATATAATGTAATATATATATTACATTAAAACAACAGAAAAGAGAGCTCTGTAAGGTTAGAAAAGTTTTCCTGAAGCCCAGCTTCTCCCAATTAAAAAAAAAAAAAAAGAAAAAAAAGTGTGAGCAACAAAAAAGTATTTAATTGCTTACTTAACTATTTCAAGATATAAAAAATACTGATAAAAAGCAGGATGGCTTTTCTATAAACAATAAGAGTGCATAAAAAGTACATACCCATACATACATAAAATGACGAAATAAATCAGAGTTAGAAACATTCAATAATGAGGTGACCAAACTTAGGAAAAACTATAAATTTAAAAAAATCATTTAAAAAGACTAAGAAGAATCACAAGAATGACTAAATATAACCAATAATGACTTAAGAAAATATAAGATAAAAAATAGAAAATTTTCCTAAATCACAAAGAAATAAACAAAGAAAACATTTTTGAAAAAAAGGGGAGGGATCCATATTGAACATAGACAAATAGCATCCAACATATGAGTAATGAGAATGTGTTAAGAAGAACACCAAAGCAAATAACAGAGCCAGTATTAGGACATACAATCTAAGAAATGTTTCAGAAGAGAAAGAAAGAAAGAAAGAAAGAAAGAAAGAAAGAAAGAAAGAAAGAAAAGAAAAAGAAAAGAAAAGAAAAGAAAAGAAAAGAAAAGAAAAGAAAAGAAAAGAAAAGAAAAGAAGGAGAACACTACATTCCCCAAAATGTCATGCCAGGATGATCAACACCAAGACGTATTCTGGTAAAATTATTGAATTTTAAAGAAAGCAAAAAATTCTTTGGCTGCTCAATAAAATGTAAAACAACTAATAAAGAAAGAAAACCTAGATTATCAAAGTTTTGGACGCCCGTGCTTTATATCAGAAGAAAACAGAGTAATACATTTTAGCTACTAAAGGAAAGAAAATGCACAAAGAAATTTATATCCAACAAATCTGACTTTGAAGCATAAAAGTCACAAACTATTAATATGTAAGGACTCAGACAATTATATCCATGTTCCTAAGGCTGTATTAGAGAACAAGCTTTAGAAAACCAACAGAAATAGATACTGATATAAGGACTAGGGGTGAACATTCAATACGTATCTTACAAAACTGAGACTCAATGAGGATTTAAAAATGAAGGAAAATATTATGTAGTAGCCATATTCTCTGATAATAAAGACATGGTATAAGTATAAACATGGGAAAAATGAGGAGGGCATATACAATAACACACACATGACTATTTTCAGTAGTTGTATTAGATGATAATATTACTATTGTTATTAATATGTTGCAGCATATATAATGTGAAGTAAAGGAAATAGATAATTATGTGATATTCTTATCCTATGTCCTTGAAAACCAGGATTCTTTTTTTTTTAACTTTGTTTGTTTACTTTGAGAAAGGGAGAGAGCACATGTACATGTGCACGTGCGGGAGGGGCAAAAAGAGGAGAGAGAATCCCAAACAGGTTGCACAACATCAGCATAGAGCTCTACATGAGGCTTGTTCTTATGGATCATGGGATCATGACCCAAGTCAAAATCAAGAGTTGGGCAATTAACTGACTGAGCCACCCAGATGCTCCCAAAAACCAGGATTTTTTGGTACAAAATAAAAGAAATTTTGAATTTGAACTGAAAGTATCAATATGAACATATGATATATTTTATCTTTAAACATGTCCAGCTTCTTTCTATTGAAAAGGTCTAGAAATAATAGTCAACCCAACTGCAGAGAACTCTGAGCATCAAGGTACCATTTCCCGCTAAAAGAAACATGGGCTCATGGTTATATAGCTGATTCCAGATTTTATGTGAGAAATATATGAGTAGCACCTAGAAAAAACTATCATACTAGATAGCAAAGAATCTTCAAAGAGTGTAAGGTCACATCAAAAGAACTCAACATCCAATTTGAAGAGGCTTCTGCTGGCCAAATATGGGAAAATTTGAACTTCAATGAGAACAATCACTGCAATGGATTGCAATCTATACAATATGTTTAAGTCCATAAATTCATAATGATACTATTTTTAAAAATGGTCACTTGCAGGAGTTCATACGGAAACAAATTCATTTTCTGGAGAATTGGTAAATCCAGTTAAGGAATCAAGTATTTATCCTCTCTTTTCAATAGGAATTATACCATTGGGTAATCAATTAATAAATCAAGGGTAGTATTTCTTTATTAATGAGGTTAAACTAATACATGAAAACCACAGGAAAAGAAATGGCAGAATCAAAATAACAACATTTCACAACCTCAGTGATTAATAGATGTAGGTCATGAACATCAATATTTGCAAACATCACAAAGAGAGAAAATCAGGTAATGTATCCTTTCTGATAAAAGAACACACTACATGAATGGTCTTGCCAAAGGGATTGAGCCTGAATCTGATCAAAACTCTGGAATCCAATCTGCAGAAAATACAGAGGACAGAAGGATATACTGTTTGCACCTCAAGTATAGGCAATTGGCAAAATGCAGGTTATGGGAAACTCTACAGATCAAATATCCTGGGTTCTACAACAGATAAATTATAAACAAAATGAAGGGAAGGAGGGATAATCAGTAGCTTCAAGAATGCTAAAAAATATATCAAATTTCAAAAATCGGCAAAAATAAATCATAGTGTCCAGAGAAAGTATCAAAATATGCATATTTTTAATAATAAATATATAAGGAGACAAAGATAGTGAAATTTTTAAAGTTAAGAAGTAGCTTATTTAAAAAAAATTTTTTTTAACATTTTAATTTATTTTTGAGAGACAGAGACAGAGTGTGAGCAGGGAAGGGGCAGAGAGAGACAGAATCTGAAGCAGGCTCCAGGCTCTGAGCTGTCAGCACAGAGTCCAACACAGGGCTCGAACCCACCAACTATGAGATCATGACCTAAGCTATAGTTGGATGCCTAGTCTAACCAACTGAGCCACCCAGGTGCCCCAAGAAGTAGTTTAATTTAGGGAGAAAGGCATAGATTGTAATTATGATTGGGGGCAGAGAGGGTCTTATGGGTGGCTGGAAAATTATTATTGCTCAATCCAAATGCTGGTTAAAAGAGGGTTCATCTTTAAATAGATGATATATATATATATGATATTATATATATATGTTATTTTTATACTATATTTTTATAATATGTAATATTTACAGATTTATTAGCTGTATATTTGATAATAAAAAGACTTTTAAAAAGTGTTATGTATTAAAGGGGTTTAAATAAAGGTTTGTTAAACATTTTGAGGCTAAAAAATAGGGTGTAATAAAGTAACAACCCTAATTTTTTGTGTAGTTCACTATATAATTGGAAACAATTTCAAAGGAGTTTTGAAAATATTTGAATGGTACCATTGTTCAGGTATCACTGTTAGAGTAAAAATATATTATGCCTTGGTAATTACTTTTATAGGAAAATATCTTATTTAAATAAATAATTTCCAGTATTTTTTTACAAAAACATTGTGCGTCTGCTAGAAATTTACCTAAGGGATACAGGAGTGCTGATGCATAGGGGCACTTGTACCCCAATGTTTATAGCAGCACTTTCAACAATAGCCAAATTATGGAAAGAGCCCAAATGTCCAAGAACTGATGGATAAAGAAGTTATGCTTTATATATACAGTGGAATACTACTTGACAATGAGAAAGAATGAAGTATGGCCTTTTGTAGCAACGTGGATGGAACTGGAGAGTGTTATGCTAAGTGAAATAAGTCATACAAAGGCAGATACCATATGTTTTCACTCTTAATGTGGATCCTGAGAAAGTTAACAGAAGATCATGGAAGAGGGGAAAGGGAAAAAAAAAGTTACAGACAGGTAAGGAGGCAAATGATAAGAGACTCTTAAAAACTGAGAATAAACTGAGGGTTGATGGGGGGGAGGGGGGAAAGTGGGTGATGGGCATTGAGGAGGGCACCTGTTGGCATGAGCACTGGGAATTGTATGGAAACCAATTTGACAATCAATTTCATATTAAATAAATAAATGAAAATAAATTTAAAAAACAACATTGTGCTTAAATTCTAAATATATTCATTTATCAATGTGGGAATATGGTACTGTAGGAAGATTATGAAATACCACTTACCTATCTCCTTTTTTAGGACAGATGTACACAGAAATTATCTCAAAACAATATATTTTCTTCTTCCTTCATCTCCCTACTTTTCTTTCACTCATCTCTTCTTCCTTTCTACTCCTGCAAAATATCAAAAAGCTAATTAAGTTTAAACTTTAGGGGATCCACTTGTATAAGCCCCTCCGAAGGCTCTAAGAGGGTCCCTAGAAATGTACCTACAAGTGTTTGTAAAGTTTGCAAAACTAAGACATTTTGACCACATGGAGTCTATATTTGTCTCTTTCCTGTTGGTCATATGTCCTCTCATATCTGATGGCACTGTGTAGAGCCATTTTTGCAATTCAGCCACACTGAAACTAAGCTGAGAATATAGTAGGTTGTTAGAGGGGATATTTACTGGCTTGTATTCTCTTCAATTTCTAGGTAAGTTATTGCTTACTGTTCTGGTGGAGGAATGGTTCCAAGAATAGTCTGCTCTCCTGATTCATCATGCTGGTACGAAGGGGCAAGGCCCAAGGTCAGATCACTATGTGAAGATGTCTTATAGCAATGAGTACTGGAAGTATACAGGTACTGAAGGAGGTGCACATTCTAGACACATTGGTTCTCACTGGAGCCTGGTCAAAACAACAGGAATATTCTCAGAAATGTAAAACATGCAATTAATTATAAACACATACATTTTTTGATGAAAACCATACAAATTGAATTTGTCAGTATTTTTGTATTTGTTGTATTAGTCAGCTCCCCCCCACACACCCCGCCCCATGCAAAAATATGTTTTTATTAAAGCATGGGGACAGGACCTATGGGTAGAGCTGCACTGTGAATGGAAGGAGCGATTGATATGAATAATTTGTTGCCTTTTTTTCTTATTCTACATAGTTTTGATATTTAATATTGTATTTCTAATTTTATATTCTTCCTCTTAAAACAGGCTCCAAAGTTGTTATTGAAGATTCAGCTCCTAAAAAACCTGCTTCTGCCCTTCTCACTAGACATCAGTGGGGAAATGGAAGGGACATTAATTTCTTGTTCTTACTTCTTCCTCCCTTGTTAATGGACTGAAGTTAAAAGGATAAAAAGGAGCCTTAAGTTTGGAATGAAGTCTGTCAATGGATTTCTTACATCTCAACAAGAGTCTACAGTAAGAGTATGTTCATGCTCAGGACAATCTGGGCTAATTTTTGCAATGAAAACTTGATTCCTTGATTAAAAAGAATGCCATCTTTGAGTCAAAAGAGGTCACTGCCCAGAGGACAGGAGTTTCTGTTCTACAAGAAAAAGAGGCAATGTTGCATCATAAAAACATAATCTGAATTTGATAGAGGGACTCTATTAAGTATCTAGTGAAATCACTATTTTTAGAGGTTTTTCATAACCAATGGTATTCAATTCTCTGAAAAACTCTGGGAGGTAAATATTATTGTGAAGACTTTTTAGATGAAAAAAGCAGCTCGGGATGTTAGCTTAAATTAGTAGCATAAGCCCATTTTTGAACCAGGACATCCTGACTACAAAGTTCATGTGTTATTCCTCTCTTTGGTAGTTAATTACCCAGCTATTTAAACTGTCTGACCTCAGTTTCCTTATCTGGACAAATAGGACACTTGACTAGAAGATTTTGCAATCTTCAAAGTCTTCAATTCTATGAAACCAAGTCAAGTAACCTTTATAATCTCCCTTGTTAGCTCATTCTCATTTCATATAAATAGGAAATTCATCCTGATTTCCTTCCACCTCATCTAAATTTAGTTATAATTAAAATCTACCTCCTTTTCATCTGTCCTTTGTAAAGGTATAAAACAGCCGGTTTATCACAATCTTGCATAATAACTTTCTGTTACGATGAGAGAAGCAAAAGTGGGCAGGGAGGCATGAAGGAAACCCTTGAAGGGAATGTCTAGTAAGAAAGCTGGACATAGGCTTCAGCTTATCTAAAATACTTCTATGTGAGTCTTGACCTCAGCAAGCAATAGACGAAGAGAAAAACTGCTTTCTTTTTGTATACGGAGGCTTCTGCTCATCTGAAATACTTAAATGTGAGTTTCAACCTCAGCAAGCAATAGAAGAAGAAAATAATGCTTATGCTTTATTTCTCTCATCTCTCAGGTGGTAATAAGCAGGAACGTCTAATGACATCTGGAAAGATTTAAATAATATATAAGCAATAACGTCATGACTGGTACATTTAAAAGGTATGTGGAAAGTGACTGTGAAAATGCCTGGCTCTCTGTGGAAAATCAGAAAATGTTTTCACTAATCTGGAAACAAGTATCTGGACCAGAGAGCCAGTGGGGGTTTGGGGGAGGAGGGATTTCCCCTCCCCTCCCCATCGCTATCTGGAGTTCTGATTCTATGATGTCTTGGTGGACAGTGCGGGCTTTCAGGCTGCAGCTTTACCTCTGCTATTGTCATTATCACGTCTATTTCCGACCGTGTCTTCTGCCTTGTGGTGGGCTTTGCAGTTGCTCTCGCTGGAGTTCCTTTGTTAGAGATTTGCCCTCTTGACACATCCAAATGAAGAAGTTGCAGCAGGAAAACTAGACTGGTGACAGACCCCGGGATTCCGTTTTCTGTAGTAGGTCCTGAAATCTTATCTACATGTCATCTAGCTAATCAGAGGTCCATGGTGAGATCTGTCAGAGATTTCTGTTTTAAAAAAGAAATTCAGACACAGTTGACAGGAGAATTGGAATGTTTTTCCCCAGGTCCTGTGGCGGCTACCAGCACTGTCTATTATTATGCGAGAGCCAGCCTGAGGCTGTGGGGAAGGGAAACTCAGAGTGGCCTCCTAAGGACATCAGCACAGGGGAGAGGCCCCTCCCTGCCCTCAACAACAGAAAACAAACAAAGAGGAGCCCACCACAATAGCAGAAAGCAGAGACTAGGTAAAAAATAGAGCTGCAGAACATTAGTCAAACTGGTTTATAAGAAAATACAACGAAACTCAGGAATTACACAATCAGTGAGAAAGATAGTGTCAAATGGGGTAACTACATCTTTCAAAGGGGTTGGAGAATCACATGCATAACCAAACTTGTAAAATCTTCAGATAGAAAATGCCCTTTTTAATTTATGGAATTCACAAAACTATGGAAATTTAAATTGACATCTATAATTCTTGGCTTTGAAAAAGCAATTCATTTCCTTAGAAGCTCTTGGCTCTTTTCCTCTTAATAAAGTACAAAGTGCACTGGACTTGAAGTCAAATCTTACCAGAAATGGGAATACAGACATTTATTAAGCTCTTCGTCAAACCATGCTATTATTGTAAGTAAATCATCTCCGGAAGTTGCACAAGAGGATATAAAGCTCAGTGGTTCAGAGCACAGATTCCAGAACTGAAATATCTGAGTTCAAATCCTAGCTCTGCCACCTATAAATTTTCATCAAGCTACTTAGTTTCTGTCTGTATCTGTTTCCTCACCTATAAAAGTAAAATGATGATGGTCTGCCTAGGTGACTCAGTCGGTTAAGTGACAGACTTGGGCTCAGGTCATGATCTCATAGTTTGTGGATTCAAGCCCCGTGTTGGGCTCTGTGCTGACAGCTCAAAGCCTGGAGTCTGCTTCCTTTTCATGTGTCTCCCTCTTTCTCTGGCCCTCCCTTGCTCGCGCTTTGTCTCTCTCTTAAAAATAAATAAACATTTAAAAAAAATTTTTTAAGTGGAATGATGACAATAATCAACAAACATCATAGGATTATTGAGGGGATTAGAAGCATCAATAAAAAGTGTCTGACACTTAAGAAACATTCCATAAATGTTATTATTGTTATAATTTCATCAGTTGGGATAGGCTATATTAAACTATGTAACAATCATCCCCAATACTTTAAACATTGTAATAAAACAGGTTATTTCTCACTCATGCTATAGTTCTACTGGCAGAGAAACTCTACTCATCAGAGTTGTTCATGGACCCTGGCTACCACCTTGAATAGAGCAGCCACCATCTTGAAAATTGGTGGTTGATGCACCAGAAGGAAGAGAGCTTTGAAGGGTCTTAAGTTAACATTTATATACCTCATCCCAGAAAAAAAGCAAATCACCCTTGTTCACAACTCACTGGCCAGAAACAAGACACTCGGTCCCATTAAACCACAAGAGTATCAAAAAATGCAAACTTTTTATGCATCTAGAAGGCAAAAGAACTATAACTGGTAAATAATATACTTATCATTATTTCATTATAACATTAGTAACTGTAGTAGTTGTAGCATACTAAATTAACTTTTCAAGATATGAACGATCCATTTATTAGAGTGATATATTCCTATATGAGAGAAAGATGGGAACTAATAATGGTTTTATTATGTCTACTTCATCCTCATCAATATAATACTTAGTTGCAGACTAAATAACAGCACTTGAATATGTGATAGATATCAGATAATATGCTCGTTACTTTCACATGTCTTTATACATAATTCTAACAACTCTAAAAGGCAAGTACTTTTAGCTCAATTTCACAGATGAAGAAACAATACTTAGAGAAATTACATAATTTATCCAGTAACATAGCAAATAAGTATGGAGCCATATTTTGGATTCAAACCTCCTAGGTTCTTTGTACATCATCTTTATATCATGCCACATATGGATTCTAGCACAAATGAGCCATATATTGGTCTCTCATGCTTATGTAGGAAGTACACTATGAACTAACTAGCTGAGAAAAATTAAGTTTCACCTAGAAATTTTATAAAATCTTAACTCTCTGTTTTGATTTACTAATGGCAGAAGGGAAAATTTTGCCTACTTGCCATTATAAGAGACTAAGTAGTCTTCTTTGGGATGTGTTCAATTTTAAGTTCAGGAAAATACATTTCATTTCATTATCCTTGTTTTCATTCCCAAGGCAAAATTTGAACTTCAGTCCTCAGTCATAAAAGGAGAATAAGGCTTATTAAAAATGTCAGTGTAGTTCTGCTAGTTCTACTGAATCCCAGAATCCTCATCTGCCCCTCCAGATGGACCCTCTACTTTAGAAAAGCACATTGACTGGAAGGAATAATGGGATGGACTGGCAGGGCAGTGAATGCAGCAATGACAATCGGCACACCATTTGGGAACACTTCCTTTAACAAAATTGTTCTAATGTGAAAAAGTTGGGAAGAATGCGTCATTTTAGATTGGGCTAAAAAGGAATAAGAAGAGACCATGATAATTCTCCAAACATATGTTTCCCTTGGATTATCCGGTTCTCAGCTCACGTCTGGAAGCAACACTTGAGGCAGAATTATTAGGCTTTACGGAAAGAGCAAACACACAACGTGAACTTTGTATTCCTGCGTAGAAACTATTTTCAACTAGAAAGATACCCTTTTATCTCCTAAATTATGTGTGTAGCCCTTGAAATATAGCATGACAACACAGGATGTCAGCGAACCAGTGTTTTCTTTAAATAATGGCATCTCTCCTGGAAATAAGTCATGGAGCTTTCCGAAGGAAAAAATTGCATATTTTTGGCCTGTAATACCTTTTTTCATTTGATCAATTTTATAAAGATTGGAAGAAAAAAGGTAAAACTCTAAAATAACAAACAAATGCAAATCTCTGACTTTTCATTTCTTTCTAGATTGGATTAATTCCAGCCAACCTCACAATACACTCCTCCAGGTCATACACAGCTGTTTACAGTAATCCGAATGCACCTAATGGACCACTCACACTCATATCACATAAGTAAATAATCATATGGTGCTTAATACATGCTGGGCACTGCTCTAAGTCCTTTACACATAGTATTTTATTCTCACAATAACCATTTACAGTAGGTATCATTATTATCCCTATTTTATGGTTGAAAAAAAAAATGGGTCCAGAATGGTATAGAACTTACCCAAAGTCACACAGCTAACAAATAAAAAATTCAAACCGAGGGAGTCTAGTTCCAGAGTCCATCCTCCTTACATTAAATTATGCTTTTAAATTTGATGTTATCTTTATTTGGAAGACTTTTTTACCCTCAAATGCCTGGCTAAATCCTTCATCATTTAAAACTTAGCTCTGACCTTCACTACCTAGGGAAGTTGTTCTTAATTCTTTCTTACCCTCAGCTTTCCATTCTTCACAAGACTAGGCAAGACTAGGTGTCAATCCTCTGTGCCCCAGGCAGCCTGAGATTGACCTTGGTTGTTGGCCTTCTCCACTAGACTTTGAAATGCTGTACACTGGTAGTACTTAACTTATTTCTATATCCATGTGTATATGTATGTATGTCATCTATGAATAGCTCACAGCAGGTGTTAGGTAAATATTTGTTGCATTAGTACAATAAATAGAAGGAGAATGTGTATGTGCAGAGATGAGAGTTACATTTTATTCACTAGTTGGTGAGTGATCTTTGAAATTTGGTTAAAATCATTTTCAGTATTTTTGAATGGATGTAGCTCCGAACTTTACCACATACAAAAACCAAATGAAAAATTCTGTTGACATGCAGGTGTTTCTCAGAGAAAAAAGAGACTGTCTATTTTTAAGCTATTTTACAATGTTTTCAACCTTAATCCACAAAGTGTCAAATTTCTATGTCTTTTTCTCTAAAAGGACAACTATTCCTGAGATCTAAAGAATGTTTTCTTTAGTTTTTACAGAGAGAAAGAAAATAAAAAAAAAAGAAAGCAGATGTTTGTGACTATATTATATTTAAGGAAAGGCTCTAGGAGACAAGTTTTTCAAATACTGAGCGATTCAAATCTAAACAACCTTAAAAGAATTCTGGTTCCAAGCATGAACTAAGAAATATCCTTTATGTGGGCTCTGATGACAGAAGTCAAGGCAATGATTTTAGACAACATGACATTAAGTCAATAGCTTGTTTTGAAAACCATGTTGATGTGAATGACTTCTTTATAGCAAGTGGGGGATCCAGAGTGAGTTGCTATAAAAGAGGTTGCTCTATGCGTGGCTGCCCCTTCAGCGTCCTTTTCAGAAGTTTCTCCCCCTTAGCCCCCTACTGAAAGTGAGAAACTCACAGCATTGTCCAGCAGTCCCAAGCTAGAGGATTCTTCCAGTTTTCATTACACATGTACCTCTACAAAGAGCAGAGGCTTCAGAGCTAAAGCTGTTAAAACCTGAGTTGGAATCCCAGCTGGGTGGTCTCCAGGAAGTCACTTCTTCCTGACTTCTTTCTCTTCTGCTCCTCTTCTTCTTCCTCTTCCATCTCTTCCTCATTCTTCAACAATCTGTTAAGCCTTAATTAATTTTTCTGTAAAGTGAGAATCATAACAGGCATCTCCTAAGGTTGTTAAAAGGGTAAGAAACAATAAAAGTCTATAAAGTGCCTGGCATGGTATGAAATACACACAGAAGCAAATAGTCCTTGTTGCAATTAATATCCACTGCGCATTATCTGGGGTAATAAAGGCAAGGTAGCCAATATAGTAAGAATTGTTAGTTTTGTTCTATGATGGATGAATGTGGTCTGGACTATTATTCCTGTAGGAGCCAGTGAGATGGATCTGAAAGAAAACCCACTTGTAAAGCATCAGGTAACAGTGGGGCAAGCTTTACATGGTAAAAAAACAAACAAACAAACAAACAAAAACAGGGAAACCCAAGCCTACACACAATTGCATTAAGAAAACATCCTTTTCTACTGCAGGTTAGTCTCAAGAGTTTTATATCCACTGCAATGGAGTACTTTTTCCTCTTTACTGGATTTAAAATATTTACACCTTACCTAGGCATGATAAAACTTTGTCAAATGATAAGCAGTGTGTAGAAGAGCTGGATGACAAGGAAGGAAGGAGGTCATCTGATTTTCATTTTAATCATTTAAATTCCATCATCCAATTTCTGGTCAGAACGAAATAGGTCTATCTACCCCTTTCCTTTTTTCTCCATCCCTTTTCCAGATTTCTCTTTACCATGATTGAGCTTGAAAAATCACCGTAGCAACTCTGAACGTGAGGTAACCTGATAAATACTATCATTTCATAGCATAGACAGAAGTCATTAGCCTATCATGCTTGATCCTATGCCTCCTATCCCTTTTTTCCTGTGATGGGTAACAATCCTCTCTTAGGCCTCAGCTCACTACCTGTGCTTTGGGTCCCATGCCCTTGAACCTCTTCAAGATTCAATCCAATTTCCCCAATCAACTGTACCCTTCTCTTGACATAAAACATGATTCAATAACTTCCATATTAAGGAGGAAAGGAAAAAAGAGAGGGAGGGAAGCTGGCAGGGATGGAGGGAAGGAAGGTTTAGGAACAATTTTAGGAAGAGTATTCTTGTAAAGCTGGATAAAAGATAACACTTCTGAATGACCTAAAAAAATGTACATTGCAGATATCTGATGGAAGAATGTTTCAGGTAGTGAGAATAGCAGCATTAGCCAAGGCACTGAGATACAAGTACGGCTGAAATTTCACATTGCTCACTGGGGATAGAGCAGAATAAGAGAGGGAGAGTAAATGATAAGAGGTAGGGAGAGCTTTGAAGGCTAATGTGAACTTTTGCTTTTACTGAGTTAAACAGGGAGCCAGTAGAGGATACTGATAGAAGAAAGGCTTGATTTCACTCACCATTTAAGGGATCATTCTAGTGACAGTGCTGGGAATTGGCTAAAGGGAGTAAAGACAACAACAGAAAGACAAAATAGTAACTTAGAAACTTAGGTAAGAAATGGATAGTATAGTAACATAGGTAAGAAATGTTGGTGGCTTGACTGAGGTAAACATGATAGTGAGTGATTAAATCCTAATAAGTGAATGAATGCATATATGTTGAAGGTAGAGATGGCAGGATTTAATGATGGATTAAAATATGAGATATAATGGAAATAAAAGAGAAAAAATAGGCTTCAATGTGTTTGGCTTGAACAACTCGAAAAAAAAATTCCATTTGCTGAAGGGAAAACTGGGAGAGAAATTGTTGGCGATGAAGAGAAGATCAGTAATTCATTCCTAACTTGTTAGTTTGAGATGCATATTAGGCCATGAGGAAGAACTATCAAGAGACAGTTACACCCATGAAACTGTTCTTCAGGAATGAGTTCTAGGGTGAAGATATAAACTCAGTCATGAACATATTGATAGTATTTAAAGTCATGAAACTGGATGAAATAACCAACAGATTAGTACAGATAGAGAACAGAAGGCCAAAGAGTAAGCCAAATGCAATTGAATACTTAAAAGGTGGTACGATAAAGAACTAAGATGAGAAGCAGTGTTCCATGAGTTTGAAGAAAAATTAGGAGAAGAAAGTGCCCACTGAAAAGAGTATTTCAGGGATGAGGAATGATTATTTTTGTCAAGTGCTGTTGCTGCATCTGGTAAGATAAGCTTTAAAATTAGTCATTGAATTTCACTACATGGAGGTCATTGGTGACCTTGATAAGACCAATGTCAGCAGAGTTTGGGGGCGGGGAACAAAGTCTGGCTGGAGGGAATTGAAGAGAGAAATTGAAGATAAATTTTTTGCAGATGTTTCCCTGTAAAGGGTAGAGGAGAAATAAACAGGTGGTAGAGAATATGAGATCAAAAGAGTCATGTGTCTTTTTAAGAAAGGAAAAATTACTGCTGGAAATAATAAAGATGCAAGAAAAGGAGAAAAGAGGATTTTATCTGTATCACTGGGTAGACAAGAATGAGTTAGGGTAAGCCACACCTCTAAACATTTGAGGGATCAGTTCTGAATACCATACTTCTTTGGAGACCTGAACAAACTTAAAAGATAGCAGGGGGACCTAGATCTTTCCTCCCTCCATTAGGAGTGCATAAAAGCAGTTTAGGAGGAGTAGATAAAGAGAGACCACCAAGAGATGGAAGAAAGTGTTCTGAATTAAAATACACAAATGGTCTTGAGATAAACTAAAATAACTGCTTCATGTTTATGTTTTTAGGATTTTTAAGTTTAAAATATTTCTCAGTGCTCTCCTTTTTCTTTAAAGCCCACACCCCTTTTGGTAGTGCAATAATAATCCAGGGAGGAATTAAAGAACTTTAAATGTGTTTGTTCTTCTAAAGTCACATGTAGCTCTCTACATTATTTTGTTTAGCCTTCTCAGCACCTTTTTGAGGCATCTATTTTGAGTCTTGTTTTTTGCCACATAGTGGTTCAATAACCTCCTCAACTATATAATGTAGTAAGTATTAAAACCTTGGTCTGCAGCAGTCTATGTCCTGTGTTTTGACTGTATGCTACACCAAGAACCCTAAGTTGAAGATAACGGAATGCGGGCCCCATCTAAATAAGGGAAACAACTATTGATGAAACAAAATCCTTTAAGAGTGCAATAGGGGCACCTGGGTGGCTCAGTCGGTTGAGTGTCCAACTTCGGCTCAGGTCATGATCTCACAGTTTGTGAATTCAAGCCCCGTGTCGGGCTCTGTGTTGACAGCTCAGAGCCTGAATCTTGCTTTGGATTCTGTGTCTCCCTCTCTCTCTGCTCCTCCCTTACTCACAGTCTGTCTGTATCTCCTTCTCTCAAAAATAAATAAACATTTTAAAAATTAAAAAAAAAAGAGTGTGATAGTTCAAGAGCAGTACTGTTTAGACAACCTAAGAGTTGCCATATTGAAAGTATGTGCTTGCTAGCCAAAAACAAAACACAAAACACAAAACACAAAACAACAACAACAACAACAACAACAACAACAAAAACTTGGCCCTAATTTAGCATTCTGGGCACAACCCTAGCCATGTTCCTGACCCTATTCCAATTTCAGACCTTCAATATCTACTGATCTTTCTGCACTCTTCCCACTGCAGACTCTATACAGGCTTGGTCTCCGGTTACTAAATCACAGCTCCCTGCCTGCTATGTTGAGGACTCTTTGGCTAATCAAAGAGCTCTGGTTCCTTTATGCTTGCATAAGTTTAAGCTTATCCTACTGAATACTAATAGATATATTGCTAGGGAACCTACTACGTGTTGGGCATAATAATAAGTTATTTTAATTTATACTGAAACCTTTACAGTCATCTAGCCAGATAAGCATCACCACCCTCAAATTATAGATGAGAAATTTAGTAATTTGCCCAAAATGTAGAACAGTAAGGAATCACAATTAGTTTTGACATTAAATTTTTTTAAGTTTATTTATTTGTTTTGAGAGAGACAGAGACAGTGCCTGTGGGGGAGGGGTAAAGAGAGGGAGAGAGAGAGAGAATCCCAAGCAGGCTGTGCACTATCAGCACAGAGCCCGATGTGGGGCTCGAACCCATTAAGCATGAGATCATGACCTGAACCAAAACCAAGAATCGGATGCTTAACCAACTGAGCCATCAAGGTGCACCTGACATTAAAGTTTTAACCACACTAACCTTTCTGCATAATTAGTTTATATACAACTAACTTATAAGCTTTACTCTTAATGATTTAAAATTAATGCATGCCTAGCTGACTTAAGTTAGTTGCAGCCCCACTGGGGAGGCTCCCTGTGAATCTGAGTCATGTCCCGATGTTGCACCTGCCAGTTCTGTCTTTCGTGGGATTTACGCTATGGAAAAGGAATATAATAGTCCTCCAAGAACTTCAGGGCAATGACTTAACTGTTTGTATGGAGCAAAGGAAGAGGGGATTAAGTCCTTCAAATGAGAAGAATGTAGGCTTATGGAGCAGTTTCATAGCTTAGAGGTAAAGTACTCTGGCTGCAGAAGCAGCACATTTGCCTAAATCCACCTTCAACACCTATAACTCACTGTGCCTCAGTTTCCTCATCTACATGAAAAGGATGTTATTAAGTGTGGCACCTAAAAATGTATAAGGATTAAATAAGTTAATATTATAGAAAGTATTTAAAACTCTACTTGGTGCATACATAGGATTGTATTATTATTATTTATTGCTATTATTTTCACGCTTTTAGCTTCCAGTTTGTACTGCACACTACTACTCATCTCCCCAAAATTTTGATGATCTCAGAACTAATAATGGTCTTTTTTTTCTGGCACTGTGGCAAGAGCTGGCTTCCTGGTCAGGATAATCCTCAGTTGAATCAAATGCCACACGTTCCATTTCTCTGGAGAGACAATTGCATAGTAGCACCGCCACTTGGAAGAAAAAGAAATTGATCTTCTAATATTGCCCCATTTCCAATAAAAATCTTTCTTCAGCTGTTTCTGCATTTGTAGCAGTTACACACGTACTGTGCTGTTGCTTAGTCAGATTTTTACATTCAGGCTTAATTGCTTGACTATTCCAGGATCCCTGCTCATCAGTCTTTTAATCATGGTATTATATGTCTCCTGACTGCTTCCCAATTTGTCTCCACTGTTTTGAAAATGAGATGTCTATGCGCAAACAGGATTCTGAAAGTGGAATTTCTCCATCATAACAGGGGGAAGCTACCATCTTCCTGCTCCATAGCCTGATGGCTCTATATCTGCATTTCCAAATAACACTGGCCTTTTCAGACTCAATACCACATGTCTAACTGATTGCAATGTCATTTCATAAACTGTCCACCGTCCTGTTACAAAGTTCTTTGACAATATCACTTTCTGCATTCGATTTTTCTTCTCAACTGTCTACATGGCAAATGTGCAAGTTTGCTTTTTCTCCACGTGGAATTTCATTTTGTCATTTTCGGCTCCTACTTGAAATGACATGTGATAGAGAAAGTAATAAGTTGTTCTTAATACTTTAGTAGGTTACCTCCCTGCATCAGGGTAAGCTTTCCAGAGGTTAGAAGAAATAGTTTTCGAGAATATTTTTTTCTTTTTTTTTCCCTATGTGTGGAAAAAAAAAATTGGTGCCATGTTTTATAAAGTGACCTGGCTTTTTAAAATGCGTGCAGCAAATCTGGTCCAATTATACAAGTTGAGGGCTTGTGCCATTTACTCACCAGTTTGTTTTACCAGGTACACAGTTTGATAAGTATCCACAGGATGACTGGTGGATTTTGTACGAGAGAAAGAACTTGCCTTGGATAACTATGGACATCTTGTTACATCCCATTCCCAAATCTGTCAAGCATTTAATGACAGCCAGAGCACAAAACAATATTTTACTTGTTCATAAGCAACAAGATCCATGGGCGAAAATAGCTATTTTTCTAAGTGTTTATGTGGCAAGGAGGCAAACTAGAGCATATACCTCATGCTCTTGGGAAATTATCATAAAATGGTGTACTGTGTTCATTTTCCTAATCAGCCTAATAAGTAAGATGCTCTGTGCATGGTTGTTATCCTGCAGCATTCTTCTGAAAAACAAAACCAAAACTTAGTAAAAGTCAAACCCTGATTGATTTGCCTCTCTTAATATAATCCAAATGTTTCAAGAGAACACTTTCGATGTGAATCAGATTTAATTCCCATGATCTGAAAACCAATATCCTGTCAACTGGAGATTTTTTTTAATGATTTTGGTTCATCACAGGTTAAAATCATTTTTTTTTTGGCCAAGTTGCAGCAAATATTCTACTATTTCTTTCATTGAACAGAACAAAAACATTATCAGGCTGGAAATTGACTATGGGACACAGTTTCACTTGCCATAAAATGTGATTTTTTTGTCAAATAAACAATGTGGTTGTCCTTCTGCCTTGGCCAGACTGGTAGTATGGAGCAGGCTTAGCCTTTTCTAGGAGCCCTACATGTCTTTGTTAGTCCTTCCTATGTCCCTGATCTCTTAACTGTGTAGTGTGGCGGGGCACAGTCCTTGGCCCTTTTCCCTATCCTCACTTACTAACCTTGGTGATTTCTTGTTGTCTAGTGACTTTAGATATTATTTATATATTCTTAAATTTATAAAAACACCTTTAATCTCTCCCTGCACTCTGACTTCTATGTACAGGGTGGTACTTGACATCTCCATTGAGACTGATAACAGGCATTTTTTTTAAGTTCATTTGTTTATTTTTGAGAGAGAGAAAATGTGAGTGAGGGAGGGACAGAGAGAGGGAGAGAGAGAGAATCCCAAGCAGGCTCCATACTATCAGTGTGGAGCCTATTGTGGGGCATGAACCCACGAACTATGAGATCATGACCTGAGCCGAAGTTGGACACTTAACCAACTGAGCCACGCAGGCGCGTCACTGATAATAAGCATCTTAAACGTAATATGCTCACAGTGAGCTCCGGATCCCCTTCCTTAACCTCATTCTATGCAGTCTTCCATATCTCAGTTAATGGCAGTGGGAACTCCATCCTTCCAGTTGCTTATACCAAATGCTTAGAATCATTTCTCTCACATCTTATATATACCAGTCCATTAGTATATGCTACTGGCTGTGTATCCCACTGGCTGTGTGTTCTCAATGTATCTAGAAGCCTACCACCTATCACCACCTTCTCTCCTGTAACCATGCTCCAAGACACCATCATCTCTCTCCAGGAATATTGTAAGAACCTTCTCACTGGTCTCCCTGCATCTTCCCTTGCCCTGCTTCAGTCTGTTTTCAAATCAGCATCCAGAATACCACTTTTATCAGATTTCTCCTCTGCTTCAGACTCTTCAATGTCCCATGTGATTTTGACATCAAGTGAGCTCTCTTTTTAGGTGTCTGCTCTCCAGGTGTTCTCCGGGTATTTCCTCAAATACACCTGTTAAGTGAGGCCTACACCAACTACTCCTGAAAATTGCAAACCTTTGTACACTCCCTACCCACATCCAGGATTTATTTTTCTCCATAACATTTACCAGTGTATAAAATACCATCCACCTTAGTTATTTGTTTTGTTTATCATCTCTCTTACTCCAAAGAGTTGAGTCAGTTGAGCGTCTGATTTTGGCTCAGGTCATGATCTCACAGTCTGTGGGTTTGAGTCCCAGGTCGGGCTCTGTGCTGACAGCTCAGAGCCTGGAGCCTGCTTCAGATTCTGTGTCTCCCTCTCTCTCTGCCCCTCCCTTGTTTGCATTCTCTCTCTTTCTCTTAAAAAAATAAAAATAAAAAACATTGAAAATAAAATCCCATGTGGATAAGAATTATAATTAATGGGACCTTTATGTACATAAGAAAATATGAGGAGAAATGATTTTTTTACCCCTTTCTGGGGTAACTTAAGTTATTGACTACAAATTGCAGGAAGTGTTTCTCTCTGCCTTTTGCAAGCATTAAAATAACCTCCTTAGCTAATGATGTACGATACACTACTGATTTTATGCATTGCATCGTAAACATTAGTGTATCTAAAACATTATTTATAATCCAGCAGTTCTGTGTATCTCAATGTCAAATAGTAAAGGAAGAATAAAAGCTTCTGGTATTCCCACTGCCTCTACTGCTCCTGGCACAGAATAATCACTTGATAAATATTGGTCGAAAAAATAAAAGAATGAATAAATACAGAAATTCAAATACTTAGCAGTTTAAACAAAAATCTCCAAATATCACGGTTAATCCAAATGTTGCTGAGCTGAAGTGCATGTTCATCTATTCACTCACAGACAGACCTGGACAACATGGTACACTCTACAATCAGTTTTCACTTACAAGTGCTTGATTGCCCTAGTCGTCCATGCCCAATGATTACTGTTTGGCCAGAGTGAGGATTTCAGCTTATGGAATCAATTACACAATTTCACACCTGCCTTCAAACTAGCATTGACTATATTTTTTGAAATCCCTCTTTTATGGAGGCATAATTGACGTGTAACATTATATTTGTTATTTCAAATGTACACCACCATGATTTGATACTGTTATATATTATGAAATGGTTCCCACCATAAGTCTAGGCTCCATGCTTAGGTATAATTTTTTCCTTGTGGTGAGAATTTTTAATATCTACTCTCCTGGCAACTTTCAAATAGACAATGCAGTATTGTTGACTACAGTCACCATGCTGTATATTACACCCCCAAGACTTATTTATTTTAGAACCAGAAGTTTGTACCTTTTGACCCACTTCACCCATTTCCCCAATCCTTCAACCACATGCCTCTGGCAACTACCAACCATTCTGTCCTCTGAATCTACGAGTTTGGTTTTATTTTCTGAAGTCTTCAGTCTTGAAGAATTTCTTGTGTTTTGACCCAAAGGGTTTAGACGCCCTTTGCCCAATTTATCAATGTCATCTTTTCCTCTAATGATTCATTTCACTCTTTCTATTGCTCATCATCTCCCTCAATAAAAGGAATCAAATCACTTGCCTAGAACCAAGTGAGCGTAAGACTGAGAGCCTGAGGCTTTTGCATGAGCCTAGCCCCATGATAACTCCTTGACAACCAGTACAAACCACACCTTGTAGGGTCAGCTTCTGGTCTTTCTCACATACTTTCTCCTCCACTTAGAATGTGATTTCTCTATCTAGTTTCTACACAGCTAGTAACGTCCATATTTACAAGCATGTCTCTAATTGTCCATCTATTTGACACACTGCAGATATTTTATAATGTTAGTCATTTATTTTTTCATATGATTTGGGGTTCTTTTATGCAGGAGCTCTATCCTATATCAGTTGTGCCTTATAGTATTAATCATGGTCCACTATGAAACTGTCATTCAAATGTTGATTAACTGATCAATTCTTGGCGATCTTGTGTCTTTCTTGATGTCAGTTCTTTACACCATTGACCAGTCAGTGATTTCATTCCTGGCACTTATGCAGGGCACTGTGCTCATAGGCTCAATTACTGTAATCTGCACTTCTATTTCTAGACCATTCAAGATGGCTTTTGGCTACAAGTATTACAAAATGCAGAGAATAGTCGTTTACATATTTTTTTGCTCCATTTAAGAAAAAGTCTGAAAATGGTGGAAGTTGGAGTTAACTCACTAACTCAGCGATAACAAGGCCAGCATTAAAAAAAAATCTTGATCTTTCTGTAACAGATATAAAATGGCTACTAAAGCTATGGGCATCAAGTGCACGTTCAAGGGAAGAAGAAAGACAAAAAGGGAAGGGTGAAGCCAATAATTCTGTCCTTTTTAAAAAGAAGCCAAAGCTTCCCTTTTTTATTATTTATTTTCGACAGAGACAGAGCATGAGCGGGGGAGGGGCAGAGAGAGAGGGAGACACAGAATCAGAAGCAGGCTCCAGGCTCTGAGCTGTCAGCACAGAGCCCAACCTCACAGACCATGAGATCATGACCTGAGCCAAAGTCAGAAGCCGAACCGACTGAGCAACCCAAGCACCCCTTAAAGGCAAAGCTTTCTAAAAGGCATTCCTGACACCTGGTATGTTTCTCCACACTTTTCATTGGCCCCTGGAAGGGTGTGGTCATTAATGAGGTTGTTAATATATTGGGTTAATTAATTAACAGAATCTGCCACAAACTCCCTAGTGAATATGCTCTACGTACCAGTTTCTCTGGTCCTAAACCAAGCATAAAACTGACATCAAATTATGTAAAAAAGAAACAAGGTTGTGAAGTGTTGGGGTCAAGATGAAATGATATCCAATTCATTACCCAGAAAACTTGGAAGATGAAATCTCTGCTAAATAAGGTTACATTTAATCAAGGAATGAGATGCAAGCAAACACTGTTGAACATGGACTATGTGCAAAGAAAAGGAAAAAGAGCCTAGAATTCTTCACGACCTTCTTTTCCTCCCATCTCAGGGAAATTCATCCTCAAGGAAGTAGGGAACTAACAAAGAAGGGCAGACAGATAATGCCCTGCTCTTGCTCATGGGAAGGTACAGAGCTGGCTCTATAAATAATGAGGAAGGGAGAACTTAGTTAATATTAGCAGATCATTAGGAGTGTTCAGAAACCAAAATCCTAAATCATTTGAATGTGAGTTTCAGATCCTTTCCAAAGTAAAGTAGCCAAGCCTATGTAACAACTGTATTAATGAACTTTAAATGTTTGCATAAGTACTTAATTGGGACCACTTAAATATGTTTTTATAACAGTCTATTTTAAAATTATTTTAGAGATATCAAAAAAAAAGCATAGGATAGATTTCCAGGTTTATTTAATCAAATAATAGAATTTATTTCAATCCTGTTACTCTAGACTTTTGACAATTTGAATAATGGTTAGCCTGATGTTTATATTTGTGCTACTCTGACATATTAGTAAGAATAAGAACTTTGGTGAGTTTAACCCACTAAAGGAAAAAATAATTCTAGTCATCTTAAATGCCTGAACCAGCACCCAGAAAAGTTACTATAAATAATTACCTGCCATTATTGGATATTTATTAACATCTCTTCTGTGAAAATGCATCTTGATAACCATACAAAAAAGCATTTTAAAAATAAAATACAAAATTACACTCGTATGTTTCACTAAGAGATATCATCCCTTACATTGCTATTAATAATGATATAATTTTACTACAGATAAATTGACTTAAATTTTACTTTTAATAAATAATCATAATGGAGATGCAGTTTTGAGCTTCTATTTGGAATAAATAAACCTGTTGTTCTTTGTTATGGTAAGTAGAAACTACTATTTTTTCCATACTGCAATGATTAGAAGAATTAGAAGAATTTGTTTCATATTTAAACAAAAAATTAATTTATTTGACTGTTTCCATACTGCAATGATTAGAAGAATTAGAAGAATTTGTTTCATATTTAAACAAAAAATTAATTTATTTGACTTTACTCACATTTAAATTGTCAAATTTTTATCTTGTGTATGAACAGAGAGTTAGGATTCAGGGCCAACATTTAAATTCAATTTTTAGTTTATTTTAGGGTCTTAGATCAAACATTAGGTGGCACTATTGTCACAATGAAAAACTGCTACATTCACTCCCTTTTCTTCACTATCTAGAAGAATCTTCTTTTAAAATTCTCATTTTAGACCTCGCTATGGATTATTTTCACTTTTCCAGTGTGATTAAATGTATCTGCAATAAACATAAAAAAGATAAAAATTCATTGTCAACATCTGCTATTCACTAAGATGTGTGAACCATGAACACTTTTTAATGAAGTGTTCTCTGAATTCTAGAATTTAAAAGATATTTCCATACAGAAGAAATAGCTATTATGAATAAATACTATATTTTCTTTGTTTAAACATCTCTATTGCTTTAATGTAGAAATACCAAAATAGTATTTAAAATTCCTTTCCAGAAAATATTGCCTAAAGTTTTCCTGGATACCTAAATATCACAGATCAATTTGTTTTGTTTTGTTTTTAGGAATGGAAGAGAAAATTCTAGAAACTAATTTTAAATATGCAGTGAAAGTAAAAAGGAATAAACAACCGGATAGCAAAAACATCAGTTCATATGTTGTCTGTGTGTACACAAGAACATGGGGATAGATGGAAAAGGAGAAAAGCTATCAGTGGAAGGAAAGTTACTTAATTCTAAAAGGAGATTCCAAATTTTCAAGTAAAGTTACAAGAAAGAGAATGGGAGATAGAACACACTTCTTCTAGGCCAGCAGGACACTGCAGTAGGCTTACCAAATACCAAAGTGAGGATGAGCTTCTCTCTGCTTATTCTGAGTTCAGTTTTGTGAGTGGGGAAACCCAGCTGTTATTTGGAGACAATAGTTTTCAACTGTCTGTTGAAGGCTGCAGTTTAGTTCAGTGAATGAGAACACAGGTCCTGAGCAAATGTTCCCGCATCTGAACCCTGGTACATGGGCCCATTATTGAACCTCTAACACTGGATTTTTCTCTTCTAAAAATGAGGGTAATGATATTGAGTTGATGTGAAAATCAAATTAGAAAATTTAGGGCATCTGGGTGGGTAGTCGGTTGAGTTCGACTCTTGATTTTGGCTCAGGTCGTGATCTCATGGTTTGTGAGTTTGAGCCCCTGTCAGGCTTTGAGGTGACACTGTTGAGCCAGCTTGGGATTCTCTCTCCCTTTCTCTCTCTGCCTCTCCCTCCCTTCCTCACTCTCTCCCTCTCTTCCTCAAAAATAAATAAATATACTCTAAAAAAAAAAAAGAAAAGAAAAAAGAAAAATCAGGGGCGCCTGGGTGGCTCAGTCAGTTGAGCGTCTGACTTCGGCTCAGGTCATGATCTTGCAGTTGACGAGTTCGAGCCCCAGATCGGACTCTGTGCTGACAGCTCAGAGCCTGGAGCCTGCTTCCGATTCTGTGTCTCCTCTCTCTGCCTCTCCCCTGCTCATACTCTCTCTCTGTCTCAAAAAATAAAGATAAACATTAAAAAAATTAAAAAAGAAGAAAATTCATGTAATACATAAACCCTGACACATAGTTAAATCTTAGTTGGAGGAGAGGCACTGATGGGGGTCTTGCATTTTTGTTGTCATTAACAGTCCTGGTGCTATAAAAGTGGTTCAACTTCCCTGCTGACTGAAGCTGTCTGATCCACACTGGGAGGGTAAGAGGCTACCTCATGCCAGGGGAGAGGCCCTGTGGATCCTCATTGTGAGGCAAAGTCAGGGATTCAAGAGCTTTAAGTCTATAGTCTGATGGCCTCCTCCACCAACTACAGGGCTGTGGAAAAATTACCTAATCTCTCTAAACATCAATCACTCCGCTAGCAAAGTAGAAATGAAATTAGTAAGCCTGAACTCATAGGAGAATTAAGAGGACATCCATTTACACATATTGCTGTAATCAATGGAATAGAAAGAGCTCTGTAAACATTAGTTATTGCAACTATTATTACCACCACCGCTACAAATGATCCACTCAGGATTTCTCAGTGTGTAAAAGCTTTTCCACCTTTCATTTTCTCCGACTTGGAAAATCATTTAAAAATCTCCAATGTACTTCTGCGTGGACCTCTCCACTGGTCCTGGGAGAAAACAATTTATCAATATGGAAGGAATTTAGAAAATTCATTACAATCTCAGAAAAAAACATAAAAGAGCAGAGTTGTAAGCATAGGTATATTGTGAATTGCAAATCCAAGTCACAATATGTCACTCTAATTGGCTGACTGCTCTATACAAAGAGCAAAGGCTACATTTTGACCACATTAAAATCCTCTCCCCTGTAAAACATATGCGCCAAATTAAAGAGAATATGACATGTATTTATTAACCTAATGCACCCATTGTATCTTATTAAACAATCTTGATTATAAATCTCCTTTCTGACTCATTATGCTATAAACTGCATGATGGTAATGTTTTCATTTTATTCCCAGCATTGATTTTGACATCTTCATGTGTAAGGTGCCAAGTAATCTTTGTTAAGGATGAACAAATAATTGAGATTGAAAACAAAACCAAAACAAAACCAATAAAAACCAAATCTCTGTCAATCAAATCATAGTGGAACAACTGTTTTAAAATTTCTTTCCAGCATTTGCAACAGGAATCGCTTCTCTTCAAGTCTTGTCTGGCATCACTATAATTTGTGACCTTCAATGGCTGATATCCTGAGACTGTGTGAAGGGGCCAAGGAGAAGCCAGACAGATTGGTATCTATTGGGGCTGCTTACACTGTTCCTCTAAAGTCCCAAAACTTCTTAATCTGTCAATCTTCAGGACTTGCTAAATAACCCTAAACTGCCCCCCCAGAGAATTAGGAGAAGCATTAAGGAGACTTCAACCTTGCATTTTATATTGTAACCCTGACTGTTAACGTCTGTTCTTCTGATTTGTGTACTTAAACGGAATGTTTCATCCTGTAGTTCAGCCTAGCAGGGATTTATTTTCATACACTTTCAATGTAAATAAAAGAGAGTTATTATAAAAGTTTTAATACCTTTCCCTAGATAAGCAGATTTACACTACCGTGTGCCATGTGAATTTTAGGAACAATAATAGTTGCCTTTGAGTGAGGCCTCCTATGCTTCCGGCACTACGCTGCCTCCTAGAACTTACGCCATGCTTAATATATTCTGAAAGCCAGTTCTTACTACAAAGGAGGGAACTGAGCTTTAGAGGGGTTAAATAACTTCCCCGTGGTCACACAGCTAAGTAGTCTGCAAGCTGCAATTTAAGTCCGAATACTTCGCTCTTTGAAACCTACACTTTGCTCTCATTTCACTCCTTTCCAGAAGTGTTTGCTGAAAGTAACAATTTCTCCAAAAGAGATCAGTTAACTAAGGTTAAGCAGGTTATAGATATGTGGCATCCTGGCTTTGGAGAAGGCCTGGCCTTTGTAAACAAAGGACAATTTCTAGAAGACAATAAGATATTCCACTGACCTGCTTAAGTGAGACAGTAACTCGTATTTACAAAGGTCGTACATGAGGAGTCACTCTAGTAGGTGGCATTGGTTGACAGTTGGTGAACCTTATGAATACATGTGGCATTGGTTCACTTAACATCTATTCATTAAACACCCACATGTGTCAGGCACTGCGTGACGGACTTGCAGGCGGTAAGCCAAGTGAGACAGATCTGGTGAGATGGGGCTTGCAGATGGGTGAGAAACTATGGACCTACAGACTTGTGAAAACCAGGCTTGCAGGTGCTTTGCTCACAGTGAGAATGAACATGTGGGTCTTGCTACTTCACATCGACAAGGATGGAAAATAACTAAACCTAGTGGAATAAAGTCTTGAACAATGCGATGAGACTCAAATAATGCCACCAGAGGAAAAAATTAATCAAAGTGAATGAAGTAGGTTGTATTATTTTGACACCAACTCTCACAGCATGGGTCCACGCAGGCTGAATGTTTTCCCCTCATTTATCCTCTGTTCTGCTCCTTCTTATATCAGCTTCATCGGTCAGGAAAGTAAGTGGTTGTTGTATCAATATATTTCGTATATTAAGGCCATCTGCCAGCTCAATTACTCCAATACATTCTCACAGTATGGGATTTCTCGGAGGAGTAATTCTATTGTAATGCTGCAGAAATTATATAAATGTCCTATGTCACCGAGAGGAAAGAAACATTCAGGATGACATTCACTTGTAACGTAAAGAGAGCCAAGTATTTCATTGTTGTGCACTGTTGCTACGACTTTTGAAACTTATTTTGATTTTGACATCTTAGAGCTAAATATTGAGGTTTGTTTAATTTAATTTAATTTTGATGAGATAATAAATACACATTGTTAAAATTAAAAAGGCACAATGATGCATGGAGAATTTAAAGGCAGTGCTACTTCGTGAGATAAACAGTGGTGGAATTCAGAAATAAATCTTCTGTTTGTGTCTCCATGGTTAATGTCATGCATGACCTTTACCTCCATAAACCTTAGTTTCCTCATCTCCAACAGGACAAAGATTAATCGGGAGTCTTGTGGTCAAGGTGCTAGTACCAAAGGAAGATTTATTTTGAATTACGGACCCACCCGATACTCTTCTTTGACATACAAGAAAAGTTTTCATTTCAAACATAGATTGTTAAAAACTATAAATGCAATTGAGAATAATTCTGTGACTTGATAGATACAAAATTAAACCGTAAGAAGTTATAATTTTATAGCATAAAAGAGGATATTGGGTAGAAATTCTCATGGAAAAGAATAAATGATGTAGAAAATGATCACTCCACATGAAGGAAAGAAAATGTGTTCAAAATGGATCAGGAGAATTTAATTAAAACATACAGAATTATTATTGCACATATGAAACCCTGGTAACTGTTACTGTTGGAGGCTATGAAAGTCTTTTATATCAAAGATGATAAGTGTTCTTGAAACAAACAAATACTGGGTCTACTCAGAAAGCATATTTCTATTTTGTTCATGTTCAAGAAAATAAAATCTCCATGTTTAAATGTAGTCAATTGGTCTTATCTTTTTCTGTTATTAATTTGCGGTTTTAGCACAAGAATAAAAATGAGTTTAACAGGAATCTGGGTGTAGCAATTCTGTAGTGCTCATTCCACATTTTTGGCTGAGAATTTAGCATCTATCCTGGCTTTTAGGAATAAGTTTCAGTACAGTCCTGCAGGGAAGCAGGGATAAAAACAGATGACCTCTGATGCTCTCTCCCATAGCTGAGAATCTATTAGTTTTACATTCATTAAGCTGTTGGTATGTTCAAAGCACTTGGTCTGATTATTCCTTTTTCCTCCTGGGATGATGTTCTCTCTGGGAAGAGGTGAAAAAAATTAAGTCCAAGTCAAGACCTTATTATTTTCCTCCTGAATTCTCTCCCTGCTCCAGTTTGCACCAGGCAGCAGAGAACATCTTGCACAAAATCCACTGAGCAAATTCTCTTTATTCCATGAACAAGAAAGTTGCTAAGAAGAAAGGACACACTTTTGCTTTCTTATCTTATTGAAGTACCCAACGTGAATTTATTCAATTAGTATTTATTGTTCCAGGGCCAACTCTGTGACTTCATAGGTTGAGTGATCATATTGCCTTGCATTGGGAAAAGGCCCAAATATGATTGGTGTGATCTGACTCCATGATTGTAGAAAACAACACATTCTTCCAAGCCATAGAATCTGTCTTCCCTGGCCGTGCTTTAAATGCAGTTCCCTGTTTTATTAGAAAATATAATGCATGACAAATTTTCTGAGAGGATTTCAGGAAAGTCTCCTTGGAAGTACTTACATGAGTAAATACATGATATTTTTTTTGTAAACTGTGATAGAATCTATAAAAAAGTAAATAAATAAAATATAAAATAACAAATTGCTATTATTTTATTAATAGGTAAAAATCTAAAATCCTAAAATGTTTGCCATGTTCGAGTATGGTTTTAAGGGCAGAGGATCAACTCTGTGCACAAGTACCTGGGAGTGGGGAAAGAGTATTCCAGGATGCCTAGAGAAGACTACTGCTGTACAGAGCCAGTTTGAATGAATTTAAGATTCCAAGAGTCCTAGATTTCCTCACCAAACACTGTGCCTTTGAAATCACCATCATTAGGGTTACTAAGGTGTTAGTCCAAGAAAAGCTTCCCGACTTTCCTTAAGTGATAGCACATAGAGAGTATAATGTTGTTTTGTGAGCAGGGCTTTATGAACAGGGCAGCTCAAGGAGGGGACAACTTCTCCAGGAACTCTGGCCATTCCAGGCCCCTCCAAAGATGCAGACAAGCATTCATCAAACTTCCAACTCACTAGGAACACATTAGTGTCAGCCAGTAAATAGAAAATATAGAGAACAAATTCTTTCTTTCCATCATCATAGTTCTGTTGCCATGTTAGGCCCTAAGATTAAAGAAGGGTGAACTGGAAAACACAAAACTTCCAGTAATAGATGAAAATCACCTTCAATAGTGCTGGTACAGGCATCCCTCGTGGATATGGTAGCTAAAAAGCTCTGTGTATGTGAATGTGTGTTTGGTGTGCATGGGTGTATACATCTGTGTAGATTTCAGGTGTGTGCTTGAGTGCCTGCACGTACACACACACACACACACACACACACACACACACACACACACACACGTGTACCAGAGCTATGAAATAGTGGAGAAGAATCCCAGTAAATGAAACCTTTGGTTCTTTGTGTCTCTGGCCAGTCCTGTTTTCTGTATCTATCTCTAGCACCACTACATTGAAGTTTCTCCAGAATCACACAAAGACATGAGAGCCATCCCTGAAGCTGAATCTGAGCAGGGTTTTGAAGGAGAGTATTAAAGCATAAACCATTTTGTGAAAAGTTAAATAAAATGGCAGACATATTCTAGAGGTAGAAACTTCTAGAGGAGAGCATGAAGGAAGGCAGCACTGACAGTAACTTACCCATGGCAGAAGTCAGTTTCAGTATTCATCAGTGAGGGCACTAGAGTTACTGAAGGTCCCGAACTACTTACCATCTGGGATCCACCCAAGTATTAATCACTTCTTTGAACATCCTAAAGTAACAACAGGCCCATGCAGGACTCTGAAGAAAATATACAGCATCTTCACATTTCAAGATGCCTTTTACAACAGAAGTTTTCAAGATCTTGGTGGAAGACAGATTTTTTTTTTTTTTCCCTAGGCAGGCTGTGCTGCAAATTTTCTCAGTCTATTGGAATTTACTGCTCTTTTCACCTAAAATCACTGTAAATGTTGTGACATGTCTAAAAATGTGTCTGCCTCTCCCCTGTTTTATCTAGCCCCAAACTATTTATAATTTGACCATGCACTTTCAAAGAGTGCATTACTGTCTTCTATGCTAGGGTCCGTTCTTTATTTTTTATATGGGAAATAGCTTTTTTTTGTTTTAACATGAGTGCAGTGCCATAGAAGGAGGTTCACTAATCTGTAGGTTAAATTCTTTTGGACATGGGCTGAGCACAGAAAAAAAAAACATAACTAGCTAACTAAATAAACTTCACTGGATTAAACAAATTTGGTTTCAAAAAAAGTATGGGCAAAGTAGATTTGTAATTTAAATTGTTATGCCAAATTAAAATACAATTGTGTTGAAACTGGCTCAATTTTGAGAGTGGAAAGGGAGAGTATTAATAATTATTCAAGGACAATAATTTAAATTGAGATTTGCCCAAAATGTAAAATATAGTCACCCTATTGATAGTCTTTATCTTTCTCTGCCCTTAGCTGTACAATCTGTGTCAATCACTTAACCCTGATGGGTTGTACCACTTACTAGCTGTGTGAACAGAGGTTCCCAGGCAGAGTTGGGCTCACAGTCAATAACATAGAGTAGAGCAAAGGGAACTGGTACTAACAAGGAAGCACTTTTCTACATGGGTCTCATTATCATTACACACTGAATAAAAAGTTATGGAAAATGTCGCTAGAGTTGTATTCCAGCAGACAACAGGCAACTGACTTTTCTCTTAAAATTTCCTCACTCTCAGAAATTAAAAAAAGGGCTGATTGATGAACTGGCAAATTTCATGTCATTCTTCCCAACTTTGTACCTACCCATCCGTGTCAGCTGTATCCTAATTTCATCCAGTCCAGCTCAGGGAGAAAACCAACTATGATATACACATGTAACTCAAAGACATGTCTATATAATTTCATTTTAATATAATGATAAGAATATAATATTTATAAATTTGTAAAACTTAGCATAGTGTTGAAAACCAGACAGATTTCTATCACTTTGTCCTAAGATTACTCCCATTTCTAAAGAGCAATAGTAATGTTTTTTATTTCTTTCTGATGGAATCATCTCATTGTATTAAGTTGTGTGTTGGAAGAAAAACAAAGTTTGAAAGTTCTCCCCCCTCAAAATGGAGTTACACAACAGAGACATTAGGAGAAAGGAAATATGAATGACTTTTATTTTTAGGTCAAATTTTCCAATTAGGAAGTTACCATCCATTTCCCAAGTTCTCTCTACTTTCATTAATGTGACAAGAAGTCTTAGGCCTTATCTGTGCATATCAGAAAAATAAGTTCTTGGATTCTATGCAGGCTAGGCTTAAAGCAGTCATTCAATCAAAAGGAAATGTGGCCTTTAAGTTTTAGTGCCTTGTAATGTTCTGTAAGAAGCCATAATCCACTTCACTAGATGAAAGGAAACAAATGGAGGCATTGTGTGTGTGTGTGTGTGTGTGTGTGTGTGTGTACATAAACGTGTGTGTACAAATGTGTGTGTATCCCAAAGCAGCTTCCTTCTACTTCTAGGTCATTGGTAGGAGAACCAAGTAACTGATACAGGCTACTTATGCAAAAATTTATCAGTCATGCAAAAAGCCACTGGGTCAAGAGCCCATGTTGGAAAATTATACAGAAAAATGAGAAAATAAAAATACCAAAGGTAATTAAATAAGAAAATATCATGTTCTAATGCTTCTCCTTCCCCAAACAGTCACGTAAAGTCTTAGCTTAAAAGGCTGATTGCTAAAAAAAAAAAAAAAAAGCTGGTTGCTTTATTTAAAGTCCAGATTCCAGACACAAAATTCAACAGCTGAGGTATAATACTTTTAAGCTTTGGAAGGAAAACTCAACTGGGCTTTACAGAGGGTTGGTAAAATGAATCATTCTCCAATATTGGTGAGTTCATGCCTTAGCAAATTATCTAAAGAGTTATTCAACAAGACATTTTTAAAGATAGCAAGAGAAATATAGATAGATAGATAGAACATTAAAAAAATAAATCCTTGACTATGTGTGCATGTAAAATATAAGGGGCACCTGGCTGGCTCAGTCAGAAGAGCATGTGATTGCTTAAGTAAATAAATAAATAACTTATGTAAATACTTAAAAATAAAAAACAAAAAGCAGTGTACAATATAAGGAACAATAACTGAAAATCATTTCTGTTAACTTGAATGATGACATGAGAGTCATGCCTGAAGCTGAATCTGAGCAGAGTTTTGAAGCAGAGGAGTAAAGCACAGACCATTGTATGAAAGGCTAAATAAATGGAAGCCATATTAAGTTTCTAGAGGTAGAAACTTATAGCATGAAGGAAGGCGGCACTGACAGTAACTCACCCATGGCAGAAGTCAGTTTCAGTATTCGTCAGTGAGGGCACTAGGGTCATGGGAGGCACCATTATAAACCTACACTACTATCTGGGATCCACCAGACATGCATCCTGTTTGTTTATTCGAGTGTTCCTGATAAACAAATGGTAAAATAAATTTATAAGTTGTGGAATCCTCTCAGCTTGTCAAGCCAGGCCCACAAAATGTGGCTAGTGTTACACAAAAATTTTTGTACAGTCAACAATACGCTTATTCAAATATGAAAAGAAAAACGCAAGCTTAAGTCACAAATCAGTTAAACGGGCTATCTCTGTGATCAAACACCTGGTGTGAGTCCCAGTTGTGCTATTTTCTAAGTATATTACCTTGGGAAAGTTATCTAACTGTGTGGAGGCTTAGATTTCCTCTACATAAGTTATTTTCAACTTGTTCTAAGATTAAATGATACTTACGCATAGAATTATTGACATAGAAAAGCATTTTGAGATCATCTAGTCCAACTCTTTATTTTAGGTCTAAGGTCCAGAGAACTAACTGTTGCTATCAAGACCATCATCGCCCAATTGGCAGAGCTGATTACTTACACTCCAGCCTTCTGCCTTCTGATACCTTAGCAAGTAGAACTCTTGGTTTAATTTCTGAAAGATTTGTGTTAATACCTACCCAATACTTGGTCTTCCTATATGCTTTCCTACAAAACATTTCCATGATATGGACTGTCAGGCAACCTAAATGGAGGAGCTCAAATATCAACACAACTTTAGTGAAAGTTAGTTGTATCCTTTGGTTATTTTGATCTGATAAAATCTCTCAGAAATAATATCAGTGGTTTCTGTTTTCCTAAACTGTAACTAGTGCTTCTGTGTAGTGGAGACTTTAGTAAGTACAATTACATGGTGTCTTCACATAAAAATCAATATAAGTAAATTCAAATACATTTAAAGTTATTATAATGCAATATTCCATGAGTTATGTTTCTAAATTTTAAGATATTGAGCTTCAAAAGCCAATGATAGGACAAATCACATTGAAACAAAAGACATGTGACTGCAGAGTTCACTTATCTTGATGAGCATTGAGAAATGTATAGAATTATTGGGGGAAAGAAAGGCATGGCTGTTTTAAATTATCCACTCTCTCAAGTGATGTTTTTCAAATTAGCTACTATCAAAGCTGTTGTGAGAAAAAGATAATATAAACAAATTCATACAAAATTATAAATTATTGTCAGCTTAATCTATTATTCTTTCCAAAGATGACTGAATTTTGCCAGTCAAAAGCAAGCCTTTAGCAGAGCAAAAAGAACTAAAATGAGTGAGTTCTAAAAAGGAAGGCGTCAAAGCCAGCAGATAGATCTTTCAACTCATGCTACAGAGTGACTGCCTCTTAATCCGTAACCTAAACCAATTAAAATCCAGTTGTAGGGTGTATCAGAATCACCTAGAGATCCTATTAAAATACAGGTTGCTGTGTCCCACCCCAAGTTTCTGATTCAGCTTTCTTAGGGGATGCTAACGCTGCTGGTCAGTGAATGGATCACACCTTGAGAAGCTTTGGCTTAGACTGGCCACCAATTCAAATGATAATATGATGGGTTAGATAATACTAGTATTGATTTCTTAGGCAACTATGTATCACAGACACAATATGGGAATATAGGATCAGGAAGTTTCAGGATCAGCTGCGTAAGACTATGTGTAGGAAGCCTTCACTATGAGGAAGACTCGTAGTCTTCCTATGAGTAGGAAGGTGGCTGGAGGCCATGGAAACTATAACATTTCCCAAAATGAATGGAATGTAGGAGTAGAGCATCATGTCAGACAGTAGATCTGAAATGAAAGTGTACCTAAGGAGTGGAAACAAAACAGTTGTTCCAGCGCTGGGTAAAGCATCCAAAACTGAGCAAACAGAAGTACCAATGAGACATGATCCTATAACCTGAGCTATTAAAATACAGAATGTGAAGTGGCAACATGTCCACAGGGTGAGGACATAAAACCCTATTGCAACAGAAGCCACTTCTTCTAAAGCCCCATATCTAAAATCACTATCTCTTTTCTTACTTTCTTAACCTAATAACCCCCTACCTCACCAACAAGCTCCAAGTTTGCTCTTTCCATATGAATTATATTCCTTTTTTTTAAATCATCTCAATACCTTAATTATTAACGTGTCCAAACCTCAGCACATTCAACTCTAGATAAAGCATAAGAGAGTGCAAGATCTTGACAAGAGCATGCCCCTTCCTCTGCCTGAAAGGGAAGTCAAGCAATGATTCTTGTTACAAGCCCCAAGGTGGCAAGCAGTGATACTGAGGCTATCCACTCAGGAGACTGAATCATCTGTGAGAACTGATCTCTCTCTCTCTCTCTCTCTCTCTCTCTCTCTCTCTCTCTCTCACATACACACACACACACACACACACACACACACACACACACACACACTCACACCTTCTCCCTTTATCCAGAGATCCAGAGAAAGCCATTATGAACTTTCTGGGAGAGCAAGAATAGAATGCAGAATAAAGGACTGGTAATGGATCTGGGAGATGGAATTAAGAAACTTTTCCAGAGAGACACAAGATTAACTAGCCTATGTGCTGGGAGGGTCTTCTTAAGTGCTTTGTGCTTATTAGAATATTAGATGTTTCCCATACTTTATCTTTACTTTCACAATATTCTTTAAAGATAATCTCTTTTAGGTGTGTCTAGGCGGCTCAGTTGGTTAAACACCTGACTCTTGATTTTGGCTGAGGTCATGATCTCACAGTTTCATGGGTTCAAGCCCCATGTCAAGCTCTGCACATTGACCACATGGAACCTGCTTGGGATTCTCCCTCTCTCTCTCTCTCTGTATTCTCTCTGTCTCTCTCAAAATAAATAAATAAACTTAAAAAATCTTTTTTAAAGATAATCTCTTTTATCACTATTTTATAGACAAAGAAACTAAGACTCAGAGCGAACTTGCTCTAGATCAGTAAATAATGGCAAATGTGGAATTAAACAGTATCTAATCTTGTTTCCTTAAAGAATTATCATGAATATTTAAAGTTGAAATCAATTATATGATTGAAATTTATAATAATTATTATAATTATTATTTTTCTGAAGGTAGAAGAATTAGAATGCCCCATAAACTCTATTTTCTAAGGCCTTTCTGAAAAGTAATAAGTACTTCACAAGCATTACTTTAAATATTTTTATAAATCCTCACAAAAACCTTATGAAAGGCTGTGTTTTGCAATTTTAAGGATGAGAAAACTGAGGTATTGAGCACTTAGGAAAATCACCCATCCTAGTAGCAGGTAAAGTAGTCAAATCTAGGTCTATAGGACCCCAAACAGCATGGTTTAACTGTTCCACATTTCAAATTCTCATATCTACTGAAAAATTATTTTATCTACTGATATCCCTAGAGATAAGATTCTGGCAAAAATAATTTTCTCCATGAGGACTGTATGCCAGGACTTGCTCTGTAGTGAGTATTCCTAAGATATAATTGTGATATGCTGACATGATAAAGGGTTCAGTGTCTCATTTCCACCAAAGAATTAATATGAAGATTCTTTTCATGGCTGATAAAACCCTTCATAGTTTTTCATGTGCTAGTCAACCTATACCCCATTTTGAAGGAATCTGCCCATCCATAAGCCCTTCCCCTTGCTACAGTTGACTGGATGAGAGATGTGTATTTGACCCAAGGACACCCAGTCTGTAGGCTTTCCAGGGTCCCTTACCTTGACTTCTGACAACCTGGACCAATCACATCCTTTTTTTTTCCTTCTTAAACTTAAGAACAGAGAGACCATGTAAAACAGCAATGGGACTGACACAGAATACCTTATGAAGTAGTGGCATGGCTTGTGGCAAAGGCCAAAGCCCTAGAGACAAACTCAAAGGTAAAACTCTCCACAGGAAACACTGCAGGATGAAATATTGTACATTTTGTGTTCTCCAGTGCATACTTTTGAAGCACTCAATGATATTTTCCCCATATTTATTAAGAAAATGAATTTTAGGGATACCTGGGTGGCTCAGTTGGTTGGGTGTGTGACTCTTGATTTCAGCGCAGGTCATGATCCTGGGGCTGTGGGATAAAGCCCCACATTGGGCTCTGCACTGAGTGTGGAGCTGGCTTGGGATTCTCTCTCTTTCTCCTTCTGCCCCTCTCCTGTATTTGCATGTGCCCATTGCTTTCTCTGAAAGAAAGAAAGGGAAAAGAAAAGAAAAGAAGAAAACATAAAATGAGTTTTAGAGATCTTATAGAAGTTTTTAAAGAGCTTTGGCATGTTTTCTTGGTTAGCAGCATTTAAGAATCTCTGTTAAATTAAAAAATAAATAAATGGTAACAAATACATATCATTGATAATATATACAGTTGCGATGGAAAATTCCTAAAAGTAAGTAAAGGAAAGATTTTATTCCCAATATCCTATAATCAATATGAGTAATTTAATAATATATAATAGATTTTAAGTTATATATGTAATAAGTGCATTTGTCAGTCTCTGATTCTTTACATGGATTCAAGGTCAAAACTTCTTATGCTGACTTTCTCTCCAGTGTAGTACAGAGGTAAGCCAAAGGATTCTTGAGTTAGTCTTGGGTTCAAATTATCTGCTGATACTTACCAACCAGGTATATGACTGCACATGAGAAACACTCACTCTAGGCAATATTTTACTCTTTTGAAAAAGATAAGCCATATTGATTCATACTCAACCTCGTTGTCATTGTGTGAGTTAAAGCAGTACTATGAATTGTAGAACGTTCTTCTTTTAGAAGCCTTGTGTTTTATCATATAAAATATTGCTCCAATATGTATCACTAAGGCTTAAGAGTCATTTGTATTATATACAGAGTGTGGCTTTGATAGTTTGTGAAAAAGTAGGTCTGATGTATACTTAGGACATCAGCTGTCATACCTCTTCCTCCACAGTCAGTGATTTATAAAGCCAATGTATACTTAGAGTGGACATTATCTAATGAACTTAGAGTATTCCTAGAGTGATACAGCAAGGGCTTTCAGAAATCACTTTTTACAAATTCAGTACATCTCCAGAAATCTGGTCAAAACCTACCAAATTTAAATTTTCTACTTGTCATGATGATTCAGGTCTCATAAAATCTGTTGTTTTTTGGCTTTCCTAAGATCCCTGATCTGACTTCCAGACCTGTACACTTTCATACTTTTCTCATGAGTTCCTCATTCTTATAAAAAGAACATGAGGTAAATGATATTTACACACTACTTGAAAACTTCAAGCATGAGTGTCCAGTCTCATGTTCCCCAAATGCAGCCAGGGGAAGCTGCTTTCACAACACTCTCAATGCTTCATTACCGAGCCAGATGTGGGTGACAGCAGCGTGCTCGTTGACAGTTCAAATGGCACATTTCTGAGGAGGGTTTAATTCAGGACTACAAGTGGACCGAGCTATGCAGACCTCTTCAGCACCCTTATTATGGGTTTCAATTTTGTTGCTGGTATTTTCCCCCTTTTTTAATAGGTGAGGCAGCTGACAACTGAATTAGTACACTCTCCTTAGTATGCCAGTGGCTCATGACAATAGCCTAAGGGGGAAGATATAGATAACTGAGAAGTTTTCTCACTGTTGTGATATATTTTTTCATATGGTTAATAAGGCAATTGAAATGACATTCTGTCACAGTAGTAGAATACCATGAGTGTGTGATTTCCCTTGTGCTGCCACTAGGAGGAGATGCAATTTGTTTAATACTTTTTTAAAAAAGAAATGGAAGAAGACAAGGAATATGCTTCAAGATGTGACAGTCTGCAAACTTGAATGTCCGCAATGTAATTAGACAGCAGGAGCACCTACTACTGATGGGATGGGGTTCTGTGCCAGGCTGGGCTTGCTCTGGTGATGAAAAGGTAAAGTCGAATCAATAAAGAAAACTTTAAAATTTAAAATAGTTCTTTATTGAACAGCATTAGAAGGTAGAAAAGCTAAACAGATGTGACCTCTTCTCATTAAACAAAATCTTCTCCCCTCAATAAATGAGATTTTATAGATAGGAACATTCTAAGATCTTCCTTTGCCCTAAACCCTCTTACTAATAGAGGTCCACATCAGATATTAAAATGTACTTATTTTCCACAATGGATAAACACATGTGTATGTATGTATAATGGTATGAGTTGAGTTGTAGTTGACTAGTTGGTATAATACTACATCTGGAAACCACTTAATATAATTAATTATAATTTTGCCATTTCTATTTATATTTGGGAAACAGGGCTATATTCCTATGTCCTTGATACTTTCATTAGCCCTTTAAAAACTCACAGGCCCTTTTACATCTCCTAGATAAAACATCTTGAGAGAGATACTTTTTTTAAATCTTTTTTTAAAGTTTATTTATTTATTTTGAGACAGAGACAGCATGAGTGGGGGAGGGGCACAGAGAAAGAGAGAATCCCAAGCAGGCTCCATGCTGTCAGTGCAGAGCCCGATGTGATGCTCATTCTCTTGAACCATGAGATCATGGCCTGAGCCGAAATCAAGAGTCATATGCTCACCAAATGAGCCACACAGGTGCCCTGAGAGATGTACTTTTCAGGATGGGTCTGTCCAAATGACAGATGAAAATTCTCAACTGTGGTGAACAAAATGGTTTCATGACAGTGTCTCATGAAACAATTTTAATATTTAGGCTGTGAGGACTATATTACCAAATACTGATATCAACTATATACTATTTGGTAACAAGTTTTTATATAGGAAAGATTAATATATTATTAAATTAGCTATCAGTTAAAATGGCTGTTGGAATAGGGATGGACTAGTTACATAAGCAATAATCTAAAAAGAACCAAACTTATAAGAGTCAACTAAGAAAAGGATGGCTTGAGCAGGTTTGTTATCCACATGTGTGTTCAACTTTAGCTCTTCAATCTACTCACCTCCACCAAGTATTCTGCCTAACGAGCCACTTGCAGACCTATGACAATAGACATGCATCACCTGCTGCTAACATAGCTCATTTACTTCACTTTTGAAATTTAATATTCTATAAAACAGATATGATTCTTCTCCAAAAAGCTGGATTTATTTTTTCATCCTGGTAAGAACCTCAGACTTCAGGAACCAGAGATCTAGTTCAAAAGCACATGCAACTTTTGTAAAAATTTCACAATTTTCAGCTTGTCATTAAATGTAGACTTCTGCCATCCTCACTCCAAAGGAGAAAACTAGGCACCATGAAATAGTGTGGTTTAACTGGAGTAACAGAACCGATTAAATGGTAGAGTTACAACTAACACACATTGACATTCAGACTCTACTTTCCATTGGCTCATGTCCCCAGTAGGTAGAGAAAGAAGGAATGCCCCCTATATTTAAACAATATGACCCCTTTTTTTCTACTTCCCATTCTTAAATTGGATTGATTTGCCCTCCAGATAAAATGGAATAAACTTCCTAACTCCTTAAAGAGCAAAGGTTAGAGATTCTTTCTGATTTCTGTGAGTTGTATATCAGTGTGATCTAGAGTAGCTAGCCCTGGGTTAAACTATTAATAGCCCAGTTTTGTGGGCTGTGTAGATGATTAAGTTCAAATAATTCTTGGAGTACCTGGGTTGCTCAGTTAGTTAAGCATCCAGCTCTTGATTTCTACTCAGGTCATGATCTAACAGTTGGAAGGATTGAGTCCCAGGTGAGGCTCTGCACTGACAGAACGAAGCCTGCTTGGGATTCTCTCTCTCTCTCTCTCTCTCTCTCTCTCTCTCTCTGCCCACCCCCCGCCCCAGGCAGACAGGCATTCTCTCTCTCTCTCTCTCTCTCTCTCTCTCTCTCTCTCTCTCTGTCAAAATAAATAAATAAACTTTAAAAATAAAAACAAGTCGTTCCTTATGGAAGTCAACATTTTGTGGAAACCTCATATAACAATTACTATAGGAAATAGTTAAGAAATGATGAAATTTCAAAGTAATGAATAGTTCATTGATTATATAACCTCAAATATCTATTACTGTTCAATAGAAATCTTTGTCATGTACCCTAGTTCCTTGGAATCCTGATGATTAACACATAGACTTGCTAGAATAAGAGATCAAGAAACTTACAACAGCTGGGACCTAAGAAAGGGTGTCTAGGCAAGGCAGCAATGCCTTGGGGAAAAAAAAAGTCCTAAATATTCAATTCAAGGAGCCCAGCAAGAACAGATGCTAAAGGGAAGTCTCAGCAATCTTCAATAGTTCCGTCCTTATCATTGGTCAGGAGGAAAAGCTTGCACTGGTGCTTCAAGGTCCCATATGTGACTATCAAACACTTTTTTTTTCCACAGTCTAGCCAACTGGGAAAAAGTTCCTGAGGGCTTCAGTTGATGGTGACTCAAGTCACACATTACCTCAGTGACATAGTACAGGAAAGAGGGTATATGGCAGGAGTTACACACATGATTATGGAGGGTCTTTCTCACACCTCTCAAATGGCTTCTGCTGCACTTTCACATAAGCCAACTTGAAGAGGAGTCTGTATGTACAGGAATGTCCCTGCTTACATTACAGGGCAGATCTGGAAAACACAAAGATATACTTAGCCATGGAATCATCTGCCTCAGATGACTCAGGCAGAGCTGGTTGCTGGTAACATGATATCTATCATGGTAAAATAGGTTTTAGAACAGCTCATATCTCCTTAGTACAATAAATTCAGATTAATGATTTACAAAATATAAAAAAACAAAATATGTCCTTCAAATAATATTGGACTATATCGTCCCAGTAAAAAATAATATTCCCTCTGTTGAGGTGCGCCGGCTTATGGGCAGCTTAGGAGGAAACTGGCTATAATCTTCACATTTGGTCAATTGAACTAGAATAATTCTTGCTGTCATTCTTAGGACAAGAATCTCTTACCCACATTTCAAGGCCAGAAAAACATGAATAAAGGAGAACTACCATTAGCTTTCCAAGGCACGAAGTTTTACAACACTGGAGGACAGGCCAAGGGCCAGGACTGCTTTCTCATATTAGGATGTCTGGAGTTCTATAAGGGGAGAGGATTGGAGGCATCAGATACTGGAAACTTTAAGATAGGCTAACAGAGGTAGAATGTAGAGAATGAACAAAGAGGAAAGTGGAAATCAGGTAGCATCCACTTACAAAAGAACTGTTTCAACCTCCACCAGAGTTCAGTGTGCATTTTTGAGAGGGTGAGAAATCCCTCGTAGAGTTCCCACTTCCTGACTACCGGCTGAGGAGACACTGACAGTGCCACCGTGAACCTCTGTGTGTGGAAGAACCCACACATGCAAACCCCACTAGCATAAGATTCTTAAAGATAATTTCCCATGACTTATCTCCCTCCCAGGACAGCAATGGGCACTGGCTTAAGAATATTATATAGGATCTAGGGCGCCTGGGTGTCTCAGTCGATTAAGTGTCCAACTTTGGTTCAGGTCATGATATCACACAGTTCATGAGTTTGAGCCCTGCATCAGGCTCTGTACTGACAGCTCAGAGCCTGGAGCTTGCTTCAGATTCTGTGTCTCCCTCTCTCTCTGCCCTTCTCCGGCTTGCACTTTCTCTCTCTCTCTGTCTCTGTCTCTCTCAAAAATGAATAAAAACACTAAACAATTCTAAAAAAAAGTATATTATATAGGATCCATTACCACATGTGAGTGAATTTATTTGTAGATTCTTCTGCTTGGGCAAAGCAGGCATCAGAGCAGCCTTTTAGTCTGTTTCTTTTAAGTAATTTAGCTTTTGCCAAGGTAACGTAGGCCTGAAACAGCAACATGGCCCATATCGGGATGAGCACATTGTGGGACTTAAGAAAGAGGGAGAAGAAGAAGGCTTCCCAACATCTGTTACTCAAATGTAACAAATCTTTCAGGAGGCGGAAGACTAGACTATATGTGTAAGTGTGATTTGAGAATTCTGGTTCACTACCACATTGCTTCAACTTATTCCTGTAACACAGTGACACCCAAAAGGAGCTCCTGATCTTGTAGGTAACATGTGGTCTGTGTGTTGTACGAAGTGATTGAGTCACCACAGGAGCTTAGCACTATTGCACACAAAGCCAATGGCGAAAGAAATATCTACTGAAGAAAATGAGGTTTAAAAAAAGGCATTTTCTGTGCACACTCAAAGGCCGTTTATAGATCGACTAGGACATCTTTTTTACAAAATATTTTAACACGTATTTTAAATATACAAACGTTTAACAAACAGAATCTGAGCAGAAGAAAAATACCCAGGGAAACGTAGTTTCTTCTTAGCATCTGAATCAGAATATCTCATTTAGTGCTTTTTTTTCATCTTGTTATATATTGAGTGGAAATGAAGGAATCTTAGTTATTGTTATAATTATTATTTTTTTAGTACTTGATAAGGTTCACCTGCTTTTCTCAAACTCTATCTGAACCCCCAATCATCTACCCTACCCTGGCCCTTACCTGTACTGAGCCAATACCTAGTCCATTAGAATAGCTATTATGAATGCACATTTGATTATAGTATATCCACCACTGCCCATCCTAAACACTCTACTGTTACTCGTGAGCAATGTCTTTAATCTATCTATTCTATACCTATACCTACGCGTGAAATAAGCCTGGGTACTAAAGTAGTGGACCCAAATCTAAAAGGAGGAGACATGGAAAGAGAAGGAGTTCTCAGGAAATTAAGTGAGAGGAAGTTTGTCCTGGATAAGAGAATTTCGCAAGGGACTTGCCTCCCTTCCTCTCCAGACACACATCTCTCTGAGACTTGTCCATTTTCCATTTTCTTGAGAAACTCTGAACTAAATGTCACAGAACTTTCTAATGGTCTTAAGATCCTACAGACCTGATTTCTGGAAATTGCCAATCCATTTTCTCCTTCTGAGAAGGATGCCTCGGGAAGTTATTTTCAACTCTTAAATTTTTCTTGGAACAAAAAGAATTAGCTTGCTGTTAAGAACAAAATCATTAAGTGTTCCACTCTCCCCTATGCAGTACATAACCTAAGGATAGAACAAATTCTTGCCCTCAAGGATCTTACAATCTCTCAAAACACTGTGCATTAGCATTTTAATAGTACGATAATTCTGTGATGCTGTTGGAAATGCTTTACTTAAATGGGCACAACAGCTACATTTTATTCTAATGAAGATTCATTGGCAATATGGATTAGCATTTGACAGTGGAAAGTGGCTATTAACCTTGATATATGTGAATTCACCCACATATAGTGGCCAAGTCTCCACACGGAGTACATTTTCTAAGGTATAATAACATGAGGGTGGAGGGAGGGAGTGAGGAGAGACCATCTCCATGCTCTATTTATTATAGTTGGTCTGTCTGAAACTACAGCACAGTGGAAGGGTGGTTCCAGACCTCAGGCATAGGTGGAAGATTAAACTTGTCTGACCAGTGACTATGCTTCTTAAAACTCTGCCTTTCAATATCAGAAAAAAGAAAATGGTTCTGCCCCTTACTATCTGGTAATTTTCTTTTTCATCATCCAGATATATGGCAATAAAAGCATCAACCTTATGTTGTTCTTCAATAATGATGATAATGCTAGTACTATTAATAATGGCTATGATTTATAGGGCTGTTAAAAATGCAGTTGAACTCTATTTGAGAGTCTGTTTAATTTTCATAACAACCCTAAAGTAAGTATTAATATTTCCCAAGTTTTTACAACATATAGCTATGGGTCCAGGATTCTTTCTTAGCTTTGAGTGAAACTCAACATTTCTGCTCTTTTCACATCACTGTGAAGTTAACATCAGTCCTAAATGCCTATCCCTCGGATAGGCAGTCTCTCATCTACACAAACAGAGCCACACCTATACGCATACATATATAAGAACTTTACAAACAAAAATGCCAGTAAATCACAGAAAGCTCTCACTGCTTCCACCTCCCTGAAAACATTTGTATTACACAAAAGCATTTGAAAATCAAGATTACCAAGACTGTACATATATATCAAATGCCAAGGAATACAAGATTCCCCTTTTGGAGATGCTGACTCTGAGACATTGTGCCTCCCTGATTTATCCCAGATTTAGAAACAATGACAGCACTGGAGCAAAGCTCTTCCATTCTGGAATGCTGTATCTCCAGCCAAACCTTCCAACCCTCTCGACACTGTCTTCAAGTTTCAATGATGGAGTTCTTTTTGTTTGTTGTTTCTCTGCTTGTCTTTTTTTATTTTTACTTACTTTGATGTCTGTAATCCTACTGATCCACGCAGGTGACCAAACTTTCATCCGTAATCTGTAGCATTCAAATTAAAGGAATGGTTTATAGATTCTAGGATTTTCTGAGCACCTCACATAAATCCTTCCTAGGCCCCTCATGAACAGATAAAGCCAGGAGCAGAGGATGAAGTAAATTGATCCCAATCAATGTACCACAAAGCATCAAATTGCATTCACTGCCAGTCAACAAACAAACAAAGATCTATTCCTCCCCATTTTTAAAATGTATCTTGTTTTTTTATTATGTTTTACTTTTTTTTCCTAGTGCCACTTGATCACAAGTTAGTGTTTCCTAGCAGGGATAGATTTGTGAGAGTAATTTGTCCTTCATTAGTTGGAAAACAGCTTTACATTTCCACAGAATTAAGTGTCTTGCTCCCTTCAACCGAACACTTCTGAAATGCTTACGCTCTGTTACATTAAGAACAAATATAATCTTTTTATATAGCAAAATCCTATATCCCTTTAAAGAAAACACATAGAATGAAAATAAGTGTACTTTTTCCCAGTCACATTAAACAGAAAGGTTAAGCTCCTACTGACAGGAAAGATGTATTTGCAAGTGATTAGTTATATTTCTATCATAGTGCTTGTCTGTGTTCTTCCTTTGATGTTTAAACAAAGCTCTTGAACACGCTGGGTTGTATGCTCTGATGTAGATTTATAGGTAGAACTGAATTCCAAATACTAAGCCAGTAGGTAGGCTTTAATAAAAGGCACAGACTTTCCCCCTGCTGGTTAGTGTGTGACTAAGCGATATTGTTCCAGGGCCCCAATCTGTCAAGACAGGTGTAGAGTCGGGGAGTCCTTCAGGCATAAAAACCTGAGCTATCCACAGAGGGCCACATTCTGCTCCACAGGATTGCTGAGTTTTAAACCCTCAGAAGAAAAATAAACTGTGTGGTTTAAAAAAAAAAACCCAAAACAAAACAAAAACTCTTTTCTGTTTAACAGGATGTTGAACACCTTCATTTCGAAGTAAGCTATACTTAACAGGAAGAAGCTGAAGGTAATCAGGCAGTCAGATGGCAGATGAAATTCAGGCCAATCACTGCCAGTCCTAAAGCAAGGACATCAGAAAGAATGGTAGAGCATCTTCCACAGGCTTATCCATGCCTAACTGGCTGACATCTCTCAGTGTGCTGGAGGATGGGGATCCAGGCTGCATCACAGGTAGCTCAATGAAGCTATCTGCTTGAGCCACAAAAGGAGGAAGAATTAATTTAATAGAGATATTTGGTTAAATTAGCAAAGGCATCCCCATCTGCCCAAGCCCAGGGAGGTATGAATTACTGTAGTCATAAAACGAGGGCCTGTTTAACACCTCACTCTGCCAACTTCATGATCTCAACACACATGAAATGCACAGGGCCACACCATCATCTGAAGAATGAAAGAGCAACTCACTACTCAGTATTGCTGGAAATGCTTCATTTCACCTGGATATTTTGCAATACGGTTTTCAAATAATGGATTGCAATTTCTTCTTTACATCCAGTCTATTTTGGGGACCCTCTGGATGCAAAATATAATGCACGTAGGCTCTTTGAGAGAATAGATCTTAAAAACAAGCAATCTAAAAGCACTAGCATGTACTGCTTTTATAAAAGGAATAAGTATATATGTTGTATAAAATATGTGAAAAATAGAAAATGTATTAAAAAAATGATACCACAAGCTAAAGTTAACCACTTTTGCATTTCCTTTCAAATCTTTTCATATAATTGGCATAGGAATACATCAACTACATACATATGTATATATATAGTTGATATATATATTTATACATACACGTATATGTATAAATACATATCTACAACATAGGGTATAAAACCTTTTCTATAATTTTTTTCTACTTATCTTTTATCATATATACATTTCATGTAAAAATAATTTACAGCTTAATTTTAGTGGTGAAAGTCTCTAATAATTGGAAGTTTAGATTTTTCTACAAACTTTATTATTATAAATATATCAAAAAATTTAAATATAGTACATTTAAAAACTTGCTTTGTGAATTAACGAATGCATAAAAATGGGCATCCTTTAGTACACACTCAGTTTTCTCAGCGCTCAATTGTGCCTTTATTTTTTATTTTATTTTTTTATGTAGGCTCCATGCCCAGTGTGGAGCCCAATGCAGGGTTTGAACTCATAATCCTGAGATCAAGACCTGAGCTGAATCAAGAGTTGGACACTTACCTCACTGAGATACCCAGACACCCCTCAGTTTTCCCTTTAAACATACTTAATATTTTTTTTCTTAAATGCTGTTCCACTCACAATTAGGAATTATGAACTTGGACTTAGAAATAAAAACTTTCTTTGTTCCTAATTTGCTCTAAGAAGTTATACCAAATTGCATATTAACTCATAATTTCCTTATATATTAACCATAAGAATGGGAAGAACTTGTATATACCTTTGTCTTCACTCAAAGAGGAGAGAAAATACTATAAAGGGCTTAAGAATTACAGGACATACAAATAAAGTCTTCTTAAAAATTTATGTTTGAAATTCAGATACCTCTAATCAACATACTTTTCATAATTTTTATTTCAGTGTATATCTACACTTAGTTATTAATCCCACAATGATGAAATAAAAGCATTTGGTGTTTATGCCTACTATTCCATGCGTCAATATTTATGACCATTGGGTTAAGATTCCATTTGTCACCTGCTCACACGTGTTTTGATTCTTTATTAACTGAACTACTTAGTCATCTTTTAGAAAAATTTGTATCCTCTAATTCACGGGTCAGCAAACAATGGCTCACGGGCCAAACATGATTAGTTTCCTTCTTTTGTATGATCTTCAAGCCTAAAATATATTTTACTTTTTTAAAGTATTATAAAAAGATAAAGAAGAATATGCAACACTGACCATGCATGGTTGACAAATCCTAAAATATTTACTCTCTGGCCCTTCAAAGAGAAAGAATGCTGACCCCCACTCTAATTTCACCTGCAATCAAGTCTAACACTAGATTTTTCCAAAGAGATTTTTAGAAATATCAATTTGCTGGTATTAATTGTGATGATGAGGTTGCTGTTGGTAGTAAAGGAAGATGGGTATGGTATTCTGTACTCAGCTAAGTTTAGGAAACCCTGAATTAAATGAAATTAATCCATTTTTCTTTTTATAGGATGACTTAGTTTTTAAATATGCTAATATGCATTCTGAATCTCCAAAAGTGAGAAGACTCTGAGACAAAATGCATTGTTTCTCAATCTTACTAATGGGGATTTTTTATTTTATAGAGATAGTGCAAGGTGAAAATTTGCTTGGGCACATTCTGTGAAATAAGGAGGGAAAGAGATCAAAAGTAAAAGGAGTGCATGATAAATTTATTTTTAGCATAGTAATAAATTCTTATTATATTCATCCTATTCTTTTCTCAGGATAATTACACTGATACATTTTCAGGGTAATTGCCATATCTGCACAGGAAAAATAAAAACATCCAATTCAAACTCATTCAGATTTTCCAGGGTCATTTTCTAACCTCAACTTTCTAATATTGATGATCAGAATTTAAGATGGGAAGCAGAAATATTTTTATGTTGAATTAGTGCTTGCTTGTTGAAAATAAGTGCTTGTTCTTGTCATTAGAAGACAGTTTCAACATACTGTTAGATGTAACATTTGATCTATCTAGTTCAATTTTTCATTAGCAGCTCTGGAAGGGGAAGGACTAATTTAACAACACAGAAAATTTAATTACAAAAAAGAAGGTAACTGATGAAGTATTTACCTTTTCTAGTTCTCAGCTGTCTGCTACGTGGCTGCATCGTGGATGAATGTTTTCTATTTATCAACTTTGTCTACGTGTTATTGACTTTCAAAGCCCACACATACTATTGGACAGTTTTGCCATAATTACCACGTTATATTTGTCCATCTAGGCATAAATACTGATGTGTTCATGTTCACATTTGGTTCTACCCCTGACACACACACCATCAGAACATTTTAGACAACCTGTAAAAATTTACAGTCAAAGCACACGCAAGACAACATGAAAACATTGTTCAATAATTTCCCTTACAGATTTTTAAAAACAGACTCTGTGCCTATTAACTCTTCATTTGTTAGTATCTGACATTACTCAAGTCAGGGAGTAGGACTGAAGGATCTCTAGAATTTATTCTAGAACTATGATTATAGTATGCTTTTGGCTCCTGTTGTATATTATCACTTTACATGGAACCTAGATTTCCATATATTCCTTTCCTTTCACAAACCTTCACATGCTCTGAAATCTCCTCCAATCCAAGTCTTCAAAAGAAAAACAAAAGAAGAAGCCAATTCCTATTTTATAGGGTAAGGAGATGGCATTTAACATCTCTTCTATTGCCCAACTTTTTTAACCAGCCTTTTCACCTCACTGTTTTGATGTGGTCTCTATGATCTTTGATCATAAGGCACAAAAATTATTTTGCACAACTCCCAATATAGCTTCAAAGACGAAAAAGAAAGGTGGAAAAGAAAACTGAGTAACCAAAATTATCATTGAGTATATCTAGCAATTTAACAAATACATCATTGAAAAATGAAACTGTATTATTCAAACATCCTTTGTAACACCCCACTCAATGCTACACAACCACACTGAGTCAAGGCTCTTGTGATCTTGTAATTTATAATAAGAAATATATATGGGGCTCCTGGGTGGCTCAGTCAGTTAAGCGTCCAACTTCAGGTCATGATCTCACAGTCCGTGAGTTCGAGCCCCGCGTCGGGCTCTGTGCTGACGGCTCAGAGCCTGGAGCCTGTTTCAGATTCTGTGTCTCCCTCTCTCTGACCCTCCCCCATTCATGCTCTCTCTCTGTCTCAAAAATAAATAAAGGTTAAAAAAATTAAAAAAAAAAAGAAATATATATTTGGTCTTTGTTCCCATTTCTGGCACAGAGCTCCTGAAATTCTTGGAATTTCCTGAGTGTTGAGAGAAACAAAGGTATCTTTTGTTAGGTCAATGAGGTAATACTTGTAAAGGCACCTAAGGATGGGAGCCAAGCCAGTATGTTATTGGAGGGTTGGGGATTTCAATCCCACTCCATCTCTGGGGAGGGAGTTGAGGGTAAAGATTGAATTCAATTGCCACTGGCCAGTAATCTAATCAATCATGCCTGTGTAATAAAGCCTTCACAGGGTTTGGAGAGTTTCTGGGTTGAAGAACACGTAGAGGTGCTGGGAGAGTGGCAGACTTGGGGAGGAGGATGGAAGCTCCACTCCCTTCCCCATATCTTGCCCTGTGTATCTTTTCCATCTGGGTGTTCCCTACTTATATTCTTTTATAATAAACCAGTAATCCAGTAAGTAAACAGACTTCGTGAGTTCTGCGAGCCTCTGTAGCAACTTTATCAAAGCCAAAGAGGGGGTTCTTTGGAAACTCTGATTTAGAACTAGTCAGTCAGAAGCACAGACCCAGCCTGCAACTGGCTTCTGGAATGGAGGGTGGTCTTGAAGAACCAAGCCTTTACCCATGGACTCTGATGCTATTAGGGTAGATAGTGTTAGAATTGGGTTGAATTGTAGGGCATCTAACTGGTGTTCTGAACATTGATTGGTGGCGTGGGGAGACAGCTCTCTCTCGTGGTGAAATGGAGTACTCAGAGCCCAAATGATACTCTAAAAAAGATTAATAGACAAAACTATATAAACCCTGGACTTAATGTGCTCCTTAAATTATAACATTTTTTTGAAGTATTTTTGAAGTTCCACAAAGACCTAAACAATCTCTGGTTCTAATATTTTCAGTTTTAAAAGGGCTCACCAATTAAAAAGTGACTTGGTCATTGGTAATAATTTAGATCCTTCATCTCATTAACTAGGATAGCTTCAACTACAAGAGGCTACACTTATGTCCCTATTGATGAACATTTCTTCTAGATTTATCTATCCAACTTAGTCACCTCAAATTCACATCCTAGCTCCTAGTTACCAGCTGTGTGATCTCTTACAAAGTATCTTATCCTTTGAAATCTCAGTTGAAATTCTCCATATCTGTAAAGTAGGAGAGCCAATATTTCTTATTTCATAGATTACTTGGAAGACTGTGCCTGACATTCCTTTACTGCTTAATCTATGCTTTTTGGTGCTTTAGTTATCATCCACCATTTTCCCTTAGAACCCGCTCCTTCCCTTAAGATCCTTCTTCTGGTAAATACCCACATGATATGTCCAATTACTCTATCCAGAAATTTAAGATTTGATTCTTTTGCTTCTTCATCTACCATTTCAATCTGTCAGCAAGGCTGATCCATCCCACATCTTACATGTAACTAGATTGCTTCCTCTCCTCTTCACTTCTATTACTACTGCAGACCCTTGTGATTTTCCCCAGGATTTCTCAATGGTACTCAAATTATTTTCCCAACTTCTGTCTCAGATTCCTCCAGGACAACCTGTTTTTTTCAGTCAGATGTTGAACGTTTTAACTGATCTCCAGCTCTAAGCTTTTCACAGCTCCTTGTTGACTACAAAATAAAAACACAAGCTCCAGCCTATCAAGCAAGGCTTTGACAATCCAGCTATCTAGCTACAATCTTCTTTGCCACCATATTACAGTAATGCCAGCTCTGTGTAATTTCTGTAACATACTATACTGTTCATTCATTAAACATTATAACTATTCCTTTTGTTAAAGAATACCTTCAGTCCTCTCCACTTTTTATATTTCATGTCCCAGCTTAATTTTCTCCTTTTTACCAAACTATCAGTGACATCTTCAGTCTTGTGCTCTTTCTTATCACTCATAGAAAGTTAATTAATCTGACCCTTGTGCAAGACTAAATTTCATTAATACACTTAGTGTAGTGGCTATCACACCATTTAAAAATGATATATTTTATGTCTATTTTTTCTGAATTCCTTGAAAACAGATATGTCCACAGAGTCTAGTTCACTACCTAATACACAGAAAGGAAACACAGTGCTATGTAGATGTGTTTAGTTTAAAAATTTCTTAATAGTTCCACCTATATGTATAGAGGATTTTTGTTCTTCTAGTTTTTTTTCTAATAAAAATGCATTCTGGTATTAGACTTCTGATAAAATCATCTTTGTATGATACTCACTTACAATTTTAACTTCTATTTAAAGTTGGGTTAATCTTATACCTTTATTTTCTAATCCTAAACCAGATTCATTCCTTCCTCATGCTGTTTTATGACATCAGTCAAAATAGAGAGTATATGCTGTACTAGATAAGATCCATGAGCTCCATTTTTACAAGTGTATCAGCCAGGGTTCCACCAGCAAACAGAACCAGTATTATATATCTGTATATGTACAGAGATTTTTTTTTGCAAGAAATTGGCCTACATTATTGTGGGACAAGTTAGGCAAGTCCAAAATTCATAGGGCATGCTGTCAAGAAGGGGGAGCTGGAGCCTCTTGTAGTCCACAGGCAGAATTTCTTTTCCTTAGGGAAATCTCAGTTCTGTTCTTAAAGCCTTTCAACTGATTGGGTCAGGCCCACTCAAATTATCAAGGATAATCTCTATATAAAGTCAACTGATTATAAAAGTTAATCACATTTACAATACCTTTATTCCAACACTGTTTGAATAACTGGATGCTATAGCTTATTCAAGCTCACACATAAAACTGACCATCGCAATGGGGAATCCCTTTTTCAGGATGACATACATCAGAATTTCATTCCAAGACTTTTTAATAAAAGGAGAAATCCAAGTATAACTTGGATACTACCTAATAACTCCTAAAAACTCCTTAAAATCAATAACACTTATAGTTTAAAATCTTAGAATAACACTATTCATTTCTATCTACCTTATAATTCCAAAGTTGATAACCAAATTTGCATTTTCATCAGATGTTCTTTTTTTTTAGTGTTCTTAGAAACATCATTGAGTTTATTTATCATCAGGTCCTCTGTATAAGTTAGTGCATGACTACTTTCTTCTTCTGGATTAATAAAGTATGAAGCAAGTTTCTTGGGCCATTAACACCACAAAGTCAACATTGGTAGAAAGAAGGGGGATAAGCAGAAGATTTTGTGATTCTTTTTTTCTTTTTTTTAATTTTTTTTTCAATGTTTTTTATTTATTTTTGGGACAGAGAGAGACAGAGCATGAACGGGAGAGGGGCAGAGAGAGAAGGATACACAGAATCGGAAACAGGCTCCAGGCTCCGAGCCATCAGCCCAGAGCCTGACGCGGGGCTCGAACTCACGGACCGCGAGATCGTGACCTGGCTAAAGTCGGACGCTTAACCGACTGCGCCACCCAGGCGCCCCAAGATTTTGTAATTCTTAATTAAAGATACTACTAATTAAATGATGACTCCCTGCTTGGTCTCAACAAGTCACAACAATGAAGGCACTGAATGCAAAAGAGACTGTATGCCCCAAATAATAAAATATATTTAGAGAAAAGGAAGGTGTTACTTTTTCTCTCTTACTTTTTGCTTAGATTATATACTTATGTCATTTATACCAAATAATTCTGCCTAATATTATTGGCACGTGTGTTGCAAACCCTTTTCTAAAAAAATAGAGAGAAAATTTTGTTTTACGATTCCGTAATTTTATTTGTGTTTCTACTTTTCATATGTGTGAACCATGTAGATGGTTCCACTCCAGTAATATTATTCTTCAAAATTCTTTAGCTTAATGGGTGACATTGACTTTTTAATTTGTATTAGCTTACTATATAATTTTTACAAACTTCACTTAAATAATAAAACATACCTATTGCTCTATTAGTAAACCAAAGGCTTCCTATTCATTCCTAAATCCCAAATCAATCTTTTTTCTTATAATTTTAAAATTCAAAATTCAGAACTAGTATTTTCTGATTTCACTCTACTACCAGGGCAGTATTTTCCCTTGTCAATTCTGAAATATGAAATGAGAAATCTGATTTTATTAATCTAGTTAGAGGAATAAACTTCAGACTTCTAAAACGCAGCACAGAAATTGAGTCAGGCAGGAAAAAAAAAATAATGAGAAAGTTAGGATGCCTTAGTGAGCAGGCAGAGTCATTTTATGTAGAGGTTTCCCTCAAGCAACTAAATCGAGCCCAAACAAGCCTATTTCTCTGAAACTTGCTTTACCCGCCATTCCGTCGCAAAATACATTGTAATAATATCATAAAACAGCTTGAGACGAAGAAAGATTCTGATTGACTGTTCAACATTCCAAAAGGGTAGATTAATATCTGTGAATCTCACAGCTGAAGCATTTTAATGCAAACTTGCAGTTTGTGGGAATTGAATCTGTCCGCCAAAATCATTTATTTATATATAGAAAATGGGGGGGAAATAGACATTTCATAATAGCAATGAGTCCAGGGGATGCTGTTATCATGAGCTAATCACATCCCATGGGCATGATAGCAGTCAGCTGTGTCCCCTGTCTTGTATTGCTCCAGAGGAATGATTATCTCATGATAATAACCCTTATCGTGGCTTAGTGGGTAATAAAAAAAAATAACTTTCTTCCCAAGTTCTGGGTATTTATTTATCAGCTCACTTTTTCCCTGTTGAGTTCTGGTCATATGTTACTTCCTGCTTAGGAAACAAAAAGAAATTCGGTGTTCTGATATTTTCTGTTGGTAAAGTGCAAAAAAAAAAAAAAAAGAATAAATAAATAAATAAAAAAGAAAAAGAAAAAAAAATGTGACTGTATTGATCTGACTGTGAAAGAACAGCATTGCAGACAAGCTCTCATCTCCTGAGACCAGTGTGCGAAAGATCCATACTTGCATTGACATTTTATAGGATGTCTAGACTGGCTAATCCACTTTGGAGAAACAAATGTATTTTGTAGCATGGGAACAATAAGAGAAACAGATGCTTACACAACACCACACTTGTTTTTGTGCTGTAGAGCAACTATCCAATATCTACATTTAATTGGGACTCACACACCATGCAACTCAAAATATGATTGTTCCACTTAGACAAAAACCTCCTACCAATGACCTTCACACTGCCAAACTTCCAGGTATGCAACAGAGATTCAAGGTGGTGTCAGTCACAACAGCAGGGACACCGGAATTTTCCATCAGTATTTGCAGATGAGGGTATAAATGGAAATGGGAATGGGAATGCGAAGGCAAAGTCACGGAGACACAGAAGAACAAAAAGGAACTGGAGTCAAAGACAATAGGGAAGATGTGAAGTGGGAGAGAGATTTCACAACGTGTTTCTACTTATTTGTTGCCTACATGATATTCTTCCAATTCCCTAATCTGCCATATTTGCTAATAAAAATACGTACCTCGTTTTTCATTTCAAAAAAATGCATCCTTAACACAGTGTTTTCTATGAAAAGCACACTATATATAAGATGTACCTTTTTTCAGATACTAAGACCAATATATATAGCATAGGCAATATTTAACATTAAAAAATTAAAGATAAACCCAAAGAAATAGTATGAGCCCTGTTAAACACAGCATGAAAAAAATCAGATAAATAATAAATTTTGTGGAAAAATGTAAAATGCTATGTTAAAATTATTTGCTACACTTTAAAAAACTCTGAATTATTACTTCAGTAAAATATCAGCATATTATTACTCATGTTTTACATGTATGACTGAAAATATGTTTACATAATATAAAAAACAAACCAGTGGCTTTCAATGCAAGATGGCATGATGGTGGTTTGTGCAGTCACATTTATTGTCTCTGTATACCTTCCAAACATCCCATAAAACTGATGAGGAGGAAAAGAACACTGAATTGAAAGAAACAAATAATTCTGTTTATTTGGTTGGTCTAAAATGTGTTGGGTTAGAAGACACAGTGGATGAAATTGGCAAGATCAGAGAGTGTTTACCTTGGGACCAAAAAAGAACTTTAAGCTGGACTCCTTGGAAATGTAGGAAATCTACCTGAATTTCAGTTGTACTAACTGTATCAATATCTTCCTGGTCACCCAGTATGCAGACATTCCTCACATTGATGATTTTATAATGAGGTAAGCAATGTGCAAAAGCATGAAGGACACACAATGTAACTAGCTCCATCCTATAGCATATCAGAGGAAGATTTTTAATTGGCCTGAAAATAGAAGAGGGATAAAATTAGAGGGGATAGAACTTATTTTTTTAAAGAGATTCAGGAAGATAGTAGTGTGGCAGCATAGTCTTTCATTCTCACCAAATACACACAGAAACCTGACATAGCAGATATAAAAGGCCAAAACACAAAAGGACATATTTAAAATAAAATTAAAATGGTGAAGTTAAACTACCATCAGCCACATAATATAGCATCTCTGTACGTGAAGAAGGAAGTAATGGGGCAACAATTCACGACCTGAAGATAAGAGAACCACAAAATAGTCCGCAGGTATTGATTGAAAGGTCGCTTAGCCAACTAGAGAACAACAGCCAGAACTAAGTAGGATTTGCTCTCTCCTACAGAGGGTGAGTGCAAACTGTCCTTTGTGAGAACAAAAGGGACTGTAAAGGTCTAACCCTCTGAGCTCTTCAAGCTCACTAACCAGGGTTCTTCTAGAACAGAGTCTTACAGTGAGGAGGAACTTTTGGAAGTGGAATCAAAACGAATGAGAGAGAAGGAAGGGGATGGCCAAGATCAAAGTGGTGGAAGGGAACAGAGCCAGAAAATAAACAATGGAGATGGTGTCCTGTGAAGGTGGAAAAGTTTTCCTCCCCCTGCCTCATTTTAAAAGCTAATATTTAAAAAATGTTTAAAATTAATGTTATCTAAAAATAAGCAACAGGAACTGATTAAGATCAAATTCCATGCATATTTATTTTTAAATAAAAGAAGAGATAGAAGCAGAACAGTCCCATAGGAAACAAAATCACACCAGAAAGACTTGCTTACAAGAGGACAAATGCTATTTCAAAACAACCTAAAAGAGACGAAGCAAATAATAATAATTATTAAAAAATGGCATTTGTTGGATTAGAAAGTTTTAAAAATGAGAGCATGGAACTAATGTAAGAATAAGAGACAAAGAGAGTTACCTCAGTAATTAAGAATAAACCATAAAGAACACATGAGCTAATAAATGCAACAGCTAATAAATGTAACACATAAAGGGAAATAGTGAAAAAAAATTAAATTCAAAATGAATGAAAAAAAAGATACATGATAAACAGAATTTAAGAGAAAGTGACAGGGACACCTGGGTGGCTTCGTTGGTGAAGCATGCAGCTTCGGCTCAGATCATGATCAACTGAGATTCAGGTAGATTTCCTACATTTCCAAGAACTCCAGCTTAAAACATGAGTAATAATATGCTGATATATACAGTATAGGCAATATTTAACACTTAAAAAATTAAAAGATAAATCCAATGAAATAATATGAGCCCTGTTAAACACAGCATGAAAAAAATCAGAAAAATAATAAATTTTGTGGAAAAATGTCGAATGTCATGTTAAAATTATTTCCTACACGTTAAAAACTTCTGAATTATTATTTCAGTAAAATATCATTTTGCAAAATATCTTTGAGAACCAAGAGTTTAGGGTGGAAGAAAGAAGATGCAGTAGGGGAAGAAAAAGGAGGGGGGATGCAGTAGGGAAGAAGTTGAAAAAAAACTTGGATTGGAAGTATCAACATGAACTAAAAAGAGCTTCTTGGAGAAAAGGTTGATTTCTGGGGTGAGAAACAAATGTATATATTAAGCTTGGAACATTTTATTCTAGCAGATGGTAAGGACACTTTGGGTGACTCTTAGAGAACTCAGGGATCAACTTAAAAAGGCTCCCACCAAATATGGGGAATTTTGAGCTTATTGGCAATATGATAAAAATTACAATGGATTAGGATCCATTATATCCATGATCATATTAATATTTTAAAAATCAGTCACTTCTGGAGGATAATAAGGAACCAGTTTGTTCTCTTGATGTCTAGAAAATGAGAAATAATCAAGTGCCAATTTTCCCTTTCCTATCTTAACTATAACATAGTCTAACATATAACTAATCACATAGTAGCTGAGGATAACACTTTGTAAAATATTCCCACTAATGAAGGAAAAATAAATAACAGAATTAGAATATCATCATTTTTAATCCCTAATGAATAGATAGAGGCATTAGGCATCAATGGTTGCTAACATCATAAAAGGATAGAAAACCAGACCCCATGTCACTCCTACATTTTTTGCCAAATACCATCAATAGTTGTACCAAAAACCATGAAGCTGAGCGTGATCCAGTTTCTAGAACCCATAGCCACTTTATTTAAAATGCAAAAGCAAGCAAACAAGTTAAACTGTACAATGGGTGCATAATCAGCAAAATCCAGATTGTGGGAAAACACTAAAGGACAAATAGCAAATTAAATAAAGGGCTGGATAGGAAACCTAGAATGAAAAGAGAATTAAAAGACATCAAATTTAAAAAGAAATGAGCAAGATTATAGTGAATGGGGAGGCAAATTTGGATGGTACGCTTCTTTTAAAATTTCACAGTAAATACTATGGGGCATAGGAACTGGTCTTCTGGGGTAGATTATAAGGTTCTATTACTTTATCTGATGATTTTATAGGGTGTTTACCTTAGAATAATTCATCAGATCATGTTTTTATCTGATCTGTATCTTCCTTAATCTGTGGTTTATTTTCCAATGAAAAATGTATTAAATAATTAAATACAAGACTGTATTCATCAATGTCAATAAAATGGAAATATTTCTTGAAAGACACATGTAACAAAAACCAACACAAGGAGAAAACACATAGCTATTAAAGAATATATGCAATATATGCAACCATCCTTAGTATTAGCAAATCTAATCCAGCAATATAGACAAAAAGTTATACACATAACCATGACTCTTCATGACAGGAGTGCAAGGTCATATTAAAATTACAAAAAATGATTAATATGTTAACTAAAATAACAAAACCCTATAATGATCTCAATAGATACAGAATAATAATTTGATAACATTTAACATCAACTGTTGAAACTCTCAGCATACTAGTATTGTGAAGGGACATCCTTACTCTGTTAAACAGTATTTACAAAAGACTTAAAGATTGGCCAAATGGTGAAGATCAATATGATATCCCACACCAAGACTGGAAAACAAAGGCAAAGATATCCCTTCTTGCCACTCATATTAAATATTTTCTTGGAGTCCCTAGACAGCACAATAAGAAATGAAAATAAATAAAAGGCATATATATTGGAAAGTAGGATTAAAATGTCATTTTTTGCAGATTGTATAAAATTCTAAGGACTCTCAAAAATCTACTTGGTTTAATGAGTGAATTTAGCAACAAGCACATGATGCAAGGCCAATATATAAAAATCAATTATACTTGTATTATATTAGAAATACATAATTGTAAAATTAAATAAAAATACTTCCAATAATGTCAAAAGCTTAAAATACTTAGGAATGAATTTACAAAAACAAAGTCTGCAAAACTTCTAGACTAACAATTAGAAAAGATTGTTGAAAGAAAAAATTAAGACGTAAATATATAGAAAATACATGTTCATAGTCTAGAAATGTTATTAAGAATGCAATTCTTGGGGCGCCTGGGTGGCGCAGTCGGTTGAGCGTCCGACTTCAGCCAGGTCACGATCTCGCGGTCTGGGAGTTCGAGCCCCGCGTCAGGCTCTGGGCTGATGGCTCAGAGCCTGGAGCCTGTTTCCAATTCTGTGTCTCCCTCTCTCTCTGCCCCTCCCCCGTTCATGCTCTGTCTCTCTCTGTCCCAAAAATAAATAAACGTTGAAAAAAAAAATTAAAAAAAAAAAAAAAGAATGCAATTCTTCAAGTTGATCTCGAGTTTCAATACAATCCCTATCAAAACACCAGTAGTATACTGTCATAGAAATTGTTAAAGGGATTATAAAATTACTTAGAAAAATACAAAGGACTTAGAATATCCAAAGCCATTTTGAAAAACAAGAACAAAATTGGAGAATTTTCACTGTCAAATTTCAAGCCTTACTTGAAGCCTTACTTGACTGGCGTCTTGATAGACATATATATATATATATATATATATATATATATATATATATATATATATATAGTGTAGAAAAGACAGTAGAGTCCAGAAATAAACTCATACATAAAAGTCAATTGTTTTCAACACACATGCCAATGTATATAATGAAGAGAAAATCTTTTCTAACAAATGAAGCTAGAAAATCAGACTGTTTGGGAAAAAAAATAATCTTGATTTTATCTCATACCATACACAAAAACTAATTCAAAATCAATCCTAGAGCTACAAGTTAAAGCTAAAAATACGAAACTTTTAGAATAAAATACAGGGGGAAATATTCATAAAATTGTATTGAGTGGAGTTATCTTATATACGACACATCTTACAAAGCACAAACCATAATGTAAAAAATAACATATTTCACTTCATTAGAATTAAAATCTTCTGTACTTCAAAGACACCATTAAGAAAATGAACAAACCAGAGAATGGGAGAAATATTGTCAATATGTGTATCAGTCAAAATACTGGTATTCAGAATAAAGAATTCCTATATTCAAAAATAAGATGAATAACCCAATTTATTTTAAATGGTCAAAATATTTGAACAAACAGGTATTTCACAGAAATGATGTAGAAATGACAAATAAGTATGTGAACTGATGGTCAACATCACTAGCAATCAGGCATAAGCAAATTAAACCACAGTGAAGTATCATGACACAGCCAAGGCGGCGGGGGGGTGGGGGAGCGATGGGAAAAATGGGTGATGGGCATTGAGGAGGGTAATTATTGGGATGAGCACTGTAAGTGCATTGTAAGTGATGAATCATGGGAATCTACTCCCAAAGCTAAGAGCACTCTGTATACTCTGTATGTTAGCCAACTTGACAATATATTACATTAAATTTTTTTAAAAAAATAAAGAGATAGCGCACCTGGGTGGCTCGGTCAGTTAAACATCAGACTTCAGCTCAGATTATGATCTCATGGTCCGTGAGTTCGAGCCCTGTGTCAGGCTCTGTGCTGACAACTCAGAGCCTGGAGCCTGCTTCAGATTCTCTGTGTGTGTGTCTCTCTCTGCCCCTCCCCTGCACATGTTTTGTCTCTCTCTCTCAAAAAAATAAACATAACAAAAATTTTTAAAAAAACTAAAGAGAATGGACATTATCAAGTATTTATGAAGATGTGTAGCAACAGGATGTCTCATAAAAATAGGGAATGGTATAACAGCTTTTGAAAAGTTTCTTACAAAGGTAAACATACAGTGACCATATAATCTAACAATTTCACTTATATATGTTCACCCTGAAATAAAAATATGTCTTGGCACAAAGACTTGCTCACAAACGTGTATAACGTCTTTATTCATAATAGCCCTAGACTGGACATATGTAAAATATTCATCAGTAAGGAAATGGATTAACAAATTATGATACATCCTTATAATGGAATCCTGCTCAGCAATAAAAAGCAATGAACTGCTGATGTACTCAACCACTTGGATGAATTTCAAAAACATTACACTGAGGAAAAGAAGTCAGACAAAAAATCTATGTACTGTATAATTCCATTTATATTGAACTTTTGAATAGGAAAAAATGAATCACTGGTGACAGAAAGCAGAACTCTGATAACCTGGGACCAGAAGTCAGGGACTAACTGCAAGGAGATGTGAGGGAACTTTTTATGGTGATGGAAATATCTTATTCATTGTACAATCAAATATTGATTGTGGTGGTACTTACATAGGTGTATACATTGGTCAAAACTAAAAAGTATGCATTTTAAATGGGTACATTTCATTATGTATATGTCTACCTCAATAATTCTTAATTTAAAAAAAATCAAGAGGCCAATCAACTAACAAGAACAACAACTACTACAATGTACCTGCACACCTGGTAACGCCTTTGGTATACAGTTATAGCTCTCAATATGGTCGTCATAATATAATAAGTGAGAATATGCCACCTCACCTCTTTTACCTGAAAGTCATTACTGGAAACTAAAGGATAGGGATAAGATCAAACTTATAGCTATTTAGGATTGTGATAGCGTTTAAGATTATTTTGAGCTCCAAGGTATGTGGAAATATTCTGACTTTATTTCTTGCTTTGGTCTTTCTTGCCATCCCAGGAAAATTCTACCCAACTTAATAGGGGTCTTGAATAGATGAAATAATGGGTGAACAATTAAATGAACAATTAAGAGTTATCAGATATTCAAGAAAAATTGTCACATTTTGAAGAAAAACAAGTAATTAAAAAAAAGAAAAACTGATTCTGAACAAAAGTAATCCCAAATGTAATGTTAAAATAATCTCAATTATCATCCTAAAAGATGATTAGAAATATATTTCATTAATAAATGTACAACACTGTGCCATGTTAAATTCACAATCAGCTCACAAAGAAAAGCCAGTAGATATCTTTAAAAACAAATTTAAAAAATTTCTAATTGAAGGTTGAAATACAGTTAAAGGAATCACCCATATTTCATTCATTTATGCATTCATCTATTTATTCAATATTTACTGGGTACGTACTTTGTGCTGGTGTGGATAATGCAGAGAACTACACAAACCATAACAATGTCCACATAGACCTTAAAATTCAATTTGCAGGGGCGCCTGGGTGGCGCAGTCGGTTAAGCGTCCGACTTGAGCCAGGTCACGATCTCGCGGTCCGTGAGTTCGAGCCCCGCGTCAGGCTCTGGGCTGATGGCTCAGAGCCTGGAGCCTGTTTCTGATTCTGTGTCTCCCTCTCTCTCTGCCCCTCCCCCGTTCATGCTCTGTCTCTCTCTGTCCCAAACATAAATAAACATTGAAAAAAAAAATTTAAAAAAAATGAAATTCAATTTGCAAACAAACAGATGATTCATGTATAATATGATGTCAAGAAGTAATAAGTTCTGTGAAGGAAACCAAAGCACATAGGTAAAGGGCAGAGAACAATTGGAAAGTTTAGTCAAAGAAGGTCTTTCTGTGAACTTATATATATATATATATATATATATATATATATATATATATAAAGCAGAATAAAGGAAAGTAATAAGGCATGTGAAGTCTGGGGAAAATGGTTTTCAATCCGTAATCACATCCATACTCCCAAGAAGAGAGTAAGTGTGATATATGGCTAACCCAACAAGAAAGTCTAGAACACAGTGAACTAAGGAGAGAATGATAGGAGAAGATGACAGAGAGGAAGGAAAGGGCCCTTTAAACTACTGGAAGGGCTTTGTACTTTCTTACTAGTGTGATGGGAAACCACTGGAGCATCCTGAACATAGAAGACCTATGGCTTGGTTTATATTTAAAGATAAGGTTCCCTGGTGGCTCAGTTGGTTGGGTGTCAGACCCTTGGTTCAGGTCATGATCTCAGAGTTCATGAGATCAAGTCCCAAGTCAGGCTCTGTGCTGACAGCAAGGAGCCTGCCTGGGATTCTCTCTCTCTCTCATTCTCTCTGCCTCTCCCCAACTTGTGCGCTCTCTCTCTCTCTCTCTCTCTCTCTCGATAAATGAGTAAACATTAAAAAAAAAGAAGCCTAGGGGCGCCTGGGTGGCGCAGTCGGTTGAGCGTCCGACTTCAGCCAGGTCACGATCTCGCGGTCCGTGGGTTCGAGCCCTGCGTCGGGCTCTGGGCTGATGGCTCAGAGCCTGGAGCCTGTTTCCGATTCTGTGTCTCCCTCTCTCTCTCTGCCCTTCCCCTGTTCATGCTCTGTCTCTCTCTGTCCCAAAAATAAATAAATGTTGAAAAAAAAATTTAAAAAAAAAAAAAGAAGCCTGTGTATATAGAGTTGACAGTAGATATGCAATAGCTGAAGCATTAAAACCAATTGTGTGGCTATTACAGTAATCTTGATGAAAATGATGGTAACTAGTACTAGGGGGTTAGTAAGGAGATTAGTATGATGTAATTGGATAAATGATAAAGGCATTTTAAATATAGAGATTACTTGGATCAGAGGAGCCCAGTAAGAAGTTTATTTATAAGTGTAGAACTTAAACAAATATATAAACAGAGAAATACATAGAGACTCAATCCAAAAAGCCTACTACTTAGCTCATAGAAATAGCGAAAGAAAATGAACCAATTTATGGTGAAATCCATTAATGCCAATCAAGAGATATTTCAGACTTTCCACTTTCTATGGACATATTAGAATTTCACTTTCTGTCTTCCCTTTAGTGAGGTGGAGGATGTAACCAGCTCAGGCAGGTGTGTCATTGACAGAAAAGAAAGGAGTTAGAACCACACACTTAATTTCTCATGAAGACATCAAATGACCTCCTTTTTTTTCCTATGGGTTTAGCAACTGGCCAAGCTTATGATTGTGACAACTCCAGCAGTCTTGTCCTGAGTGACAACAGCAAACACAGCCATGACAGACATGTAGCATCAGTAAGAATAAATCAGCAAGAGCATGTTGTTTTAGGACACTGATTGGTGTTGCATGTTATGACAGAATGAGTTAATCTGTCCCGACTGATACAACTATTTCTCAAGGGAGAAAGAAGGAAAAAAGACATTTGTGGACCCAGACAGCCTCAGCTATTTTGCCTCCCTATGCATCTGTTCTTAAGACATTACTTGAGGGGCACCTGGGTGGCTCAGTCAGTTAAGCATATGACTCTTGATTTCTGTTCAGGTCATGATCTAATAATGGGTGTGGGATAGAGCTCCACGTGGGATTCACGCTGAACATGGAGCCTGCTTAAAATTCTCTCTCTCCCCAACTCATGCAAGCTCTCTCTGTCTCTCAAAACAAACAAACAAACAAACAAACAAACAAACAAACAAACAAACAAAAGACATTACTGGAAAACATATTCCAGGAAAATAAGAGAGTAAAAGAAGAAAGAAGATGAGATGGAGTCTGGGAACATGTGACTCCACCCCCTCAAAATAAAGAAAGAAAGTCTCAGGATGGGCAGGAGAACAGAAGCCAAAAGAAATAAAAACTCTGACAAAAAAAGGATATTATAATAACAACTATTATTATATATAAATGTATATATGAAGAGCTTGAAAATATAACAAAAAATTGCTAAAAATGAGGGGAGGGCTATATACACACTCTCTACTCATCAACACCCCCTCCTCACAAAAACTGAGCAAGTCAGAATTCAAGGATAACTCAAGGTGCTACACACTTTAAGAAGTCAGGCAATTTCAGAGACAAGGATTCACAAAATCTATCAGTAGGTAGAATGTGCAGGAAGTTGGAAGATACGGGAAGTAAGATAAAAATACAAATTTTAGAAAAGCTAAAATGTAGTCATCAAAATTTTCCATGCCCTGTTATAAATTATTTATAATTATTTACTCATTTTCTCACTACATCAAATCTATGCAACATGTTTTATTCCAATTCAACTTAAACAATGAGAAAACAGGTTTCTTGAAGAAGGTGTTCAAAGTCACACAGCTAGCAGCAAGTGTCAATGTTATTATGAGAACCCTAAAAGTCTAATTAAATTTCAAATACTGTTCACCATGGAGTTAGAAAGACAACTAGACACTCCAGTAAAGGGGCAATTCCATGGCACAAAAACAGACACATAGACCAATGGAATAGAATAGAAACCCCAGAACTAGACCCACAAACATATGGTCAACTAATCTTTGACAAAGCAGAAAAGAATATCCAATGGAAAAAAGACAGTCTCTTTAACAAACGGTGCTGGGAGAACTGGACAGCAACATGCAGAAGATTGAAACTAGACCACTTTCTCACACCATTCACAAAAATAAACTCAAAATGGATAAAGGACCTGAATGTGAGATAGGAAACCATCAAAACCCTAGAGGAAAAAGCAGGAAAAGACCTCTCTGACCTCAGCTGTAGCAATTTCTTACTTGACACATCCCCAAAGGCAAGGGAATTAAAAGCAAAAATGAACTACTGGGACCTTATGAAGATAAAAAGCTTCTGCACAGCAAAGGAAACAACCAACAAAACTAAAAGGCAACCAATGGAATGGGAAAAGATATTTGCAAATGACATATTGGACAAAGGGCTAGTATCCAAAATCTATAAAGAGCTCACCAAACTCCACACCCGAAAAACAAATAACCCAGTGAAGAAATGGGCAGAAAACATGAATAGACACTTCTCTAAAGAAGACATCCGGATGGCCAACAGGCACATGAAAAGATGCTCCATGTCGCTCCTCATCAGGGAAATACAAATCAAAACCACACTCAGATATCACCTCACGCCAGTCAGAGTGGCCAAAATGAACAAATCAGGAGACTATAGATGCTGGAGAGGATGTGGAGAAACGGGAACCCTCTTGCACTGTTGGTGGGAATGCAAATTGGTGCAGCCGCTCTGGAAGACAGTGTGGAGGTTCCTCAAAAAATTAAAAATAGACCTACCCTATGACCCAGCAACAGCACTGCTAGGAATTTACCCAAGGGATACAGGAGTACTGATGCATAGGGGCACTTGTACCCCAATGTTTATAGCAGCACTCTCAACAATAGCCAAATTATGGAAAGAGCTTAAATGTCCATCAACTGATGAATGGATAAAGAAATTGTGGTTTATATACACAATGGAGTACTACGTGGCAATGAGAAAGAATGAAATATGGCCCTTTGTAGCAACATGGATGGAACTGGAGAGTGTTGTGCTTAGTGAAATAAGCCATACAGAGAAAGACAGATACCATATGTTTTCACTCTTATGTGGATCCTGAGAAACTTAACAGAAACCCATGGGGGAGGGGAAGGAAAAAAAAAAAGAGGGTAGAGTGGAAGAGAGCCAAAGCATAAGAGACTCTTAAAAACTGAAAACAATCTGAGGGTTGATGGGGGGTGGGAGGGAAGGGAGGGTGGGTGATGGGTATTGAGGAGGGCACCTTTTGGGATGAGCACTGGGTGTTGTATGGAAACCAATTTGACAATAAACTTCATATATTGGAAAAAAAAGAAAAAAAAGAATAAGAATATAAACATTAAGAAAGATAATATGATTGACCAAAATTAAATGGTGGAAATGGTGGAAGACAGAGAAAGAAAGAGAAGGAAAAGCTACCATGTGATATTCTATTTGTTCATAAAAGGCCCCATATATTCCTAAGGAAAATGGAGGCAGAGATATTCACATAAAGGTAAACATTAGAACCAAAATAACAAGTTTTTCTAATACTGAAAGACAAAAATTTTTAAATGTGGATGACATAGTGAATGTCTAATTGCTAAATGTTTATAGGCTTAACTCACCTACCTAAAAATACAATTTCAGATACACTGACAGCAAAATTAAACTTTATATCATATGCAAAAGTACCACCTGAAAACATGTTTTCTGACACAAAAATCAAAGAATGGAAACAAGAGTAACAGGAAAAACAAAAAAGAAAGCAGGGATAGCAACTTGATATCTGACCGAGTATAATTCAGCCTAAAAAGTATTAAATGAGGAAAAGAGCTCTATGTTACAGTTGTATCATCACAGTAAAGATAAAAGCGTTATGAATCTCTAAATGGCATATAACATACCAAGAACTTTCATTAAGTTCTACAGAAGATGTATTAAAAACACACTAAAAAAGATTTTAATACGGTAAAACTATCTTAGTCCAAGATAGGTTGAGAAAAAAGTATTATGTGAGAATCTATAGTTCATATTTATTTGTATATAATTTGTTATATATCCTAATAATAAATAATATAATTTCTCATCAAAAAAAGGGGGCAATTCCAACAACAACAACAACAAACACTAAAGCAATTTTAAGCAATTTGGAGGGTATTGTAAAAAAGGGAAAAAATATATTTTGTACAAAAGGAAAATGTTATAGTTAGAAATATAGATAAGAAATAAGTACTCAATGCATATTACTGTGCTCTATGGTAAACACTTCACATACTTCTTGTAATGTAACTTCTGGTTATTTGAGTTCAATTACAAAATTAAACCATAGATAAGCACCAAAATCTAAGTTGTCATTACGGAACAGAATTTAAATGGTAGCAGCCTACAGCCCTGAAGTTATGTGAACTGCTGTATGATGCGGGTTGTATGGCAAATCAATAGACAACGTGTACTATTCAAAGAATGTTACTAGGAAAATTGGTTGTGTACATGGAATAACAATAAGTCCAAATAAAACTGGATTCCCCAGAGATAAAGATCACAGGAATTAAACACTTAAGTGTAAACAATCAAAACTGCAAAATATTTAGAACAAAATGGAAAAGAACGTTATGACCCCATGTTAGAAAATTATTTCTTAGCCAAGGCACCAAAGCACAAACCATGAAGAAAAAAGGGCTAAATTTGATTACGTTATAATCAGAAACATTCACACACTAAACAATACTCTAAACAAAATTTTAAAAAGCAAGACAAAACAAAACAATCACAGAAACAAAGAGATTTTTCAAAGAGTCAGTATACAGAGTATATAAACAATTCCAACAAATCAATAAACATGCAGAATCCTGGACAAAGAATACAAACAAGAAAAAAGCATAAATTGCAATGAAAAAGGAAAAGAGTATTTTGGTTGCATTTGGCTTACATATTATATATAATAATGGCTGTCTGTATATGTATATTATAATAATGTCTGTGTTATCTATATAGGCCTGTATGTATCTATATATGTTTATATGTAAGTATGTATATGTAAATGCATATGTACCTATATACATTTTATTTTAGAATGCTAAACAAAATTCCATTTCATCTTTCCTAAAGAAGTAAACAGCGAAAATGATTAAAATTCGGGGAAAGCATAACTTATGTTTTTATCTACAGGTCAGATACTTCAGACATCCTAAGTTTCACAACAGATATCTTCTCCTCCTGGAGACAAATTCTTCAAAACTGAAGTGTGGTGGGCTTACCACTTCTGCTTTAACTTCTAATTATCATCTGAAAATAAAAACTGAAATTTAAATGTAAAAAATTGAAAAAAGTCTGTTTTTCGAAGTGCATAGGACACTATTTTGTTTGAGGTGTACATACACAATATGCCAAAGTTACATATTCAATATAACAACATGTGAATTGGGTGGGCTGGAGCAATTTCTCACTCTTCAAACATTTGTAGGTCAATTTTGAAGAAAAGTATCTCAATTTTCCTGATCTACACTATTATAGAAAATAATTATGGAGCCAGACCAACACTAAACCATCCTACACACTGATTGGAGGATTAACACAACAATCTGCACAACCTGAACCACAGAATTCAGCAGGTACGCGGCACAGAGAGGTGAATGTGGGTAGCGAGATGCTGCTGAGGGTAGGGAACTGCTTTTGCAGGCGGAGAGAGGATGGAGACTGGGGAGGGGGGTAGAATATGGGGAAATCACCCCTCCCCAAAAGCAGCTGGAGAGAAAGTGGAAAATAGGAAACAGCCACAGGGACTAAACTAAAAAGGGAGAAAGGAGAAAAAGAAAGGAGAGGCTTTAAATTCCATTAAGACTGTAAACAAGGGGAGCACAAAGTCTGCAACTCAGTAGCTCCATACCTGGCAGTGCTCTGGTGGGAAGGGTGAATCCCCAGGAGTAGAGTGGGGTCTGGAAGGTTCCCAGGCCACATGGGGAAGAGTGATTCCACTGCTGGAAGGACATTTGGTAGAGACTGTTGAAGCCACCTGGTCCCAGCAGACCCTGGAAGGCGGCCACATTCGCTGGTGCTGGAACAAGGTCGTTAAGGGTGAAGGCTGGTAACAGATGTGTGTTGTGATTTTCCATAATCCCTGAAACGCTGCTGCTACACTGTCTCACGAACTTTTCCTGGGACAGGCTGGCAACTGGCCACAGTCTCAGGTCTCTGGCAGCAGCAGGGTCCAGCAAGCGTTCCTGGGTGCAGCCGGCATTCGGCCATTGCTCATTTGTCCTTAGCTTGGTGAGACCCTCCCATAGAGGTGTGGAACAGGTCAAAGCCGCAGTCCTTCAGAGGTAAGGGGCCGGGGAAAATGGCCACATCTGAGATAAAACTTGGGAGAGAAGTACTGCTTGGGGCCTGGTCATGAAGAGTGAAAAAGCCGGGAGTGGATGAAAGCTGAAGACAGAAGATGGGTGCATGATTGCTGATCTGGGAGAACAGACCGGGTAGCTGGGTGGCACCATTTTCACCACTCCTGCACATGCACATATACACCTATGAGCACTGCAACAATCCACCCCAGTAGGATAGCAGCACCATCTAGTGGAAAGCGGAGCTGTTACACTGAGGCCAGCCCAACTGGGCCAACTCCACTCTGATAGAACAAGTCTCACCACCGGCTTAGTTTATGGCCTATACAGCGCTGCACAGACTGACTTCTAGGGGAAAATGAAACAATTTCAGTCCTACTTCAATCTTTTAGCAGGTTCATCTATTTAATTTTCTTTCTTTTTTTTTCTTTTTCACTTTTACAATTATTTTCTTTTTCTTGAATACAGAAAGAGAAAAAATTCATTTTTATTTTCAATTTTTATTAAAAATATTTTTCTTTTATTTTTTATTACTATATTTTTTACTTTTGTGTAAATTTTTCAAATTCTATTTTACTTCCATCATTTTATTTTAGTCGACTTCAGTGGATTCACCTTTTAAAATTTTCAAACAATTTCCTTCTTATTTTTCTTTCTTTCTTTTTCTGTTTTTCTCTTTTTCATTCCTTTTCTTTTTCTTGACTGCAGAAAAAGAGAAAACTTCATTTTTACTTTCAATTTCTATCAAAAATGTTTTCATTTAATTTTTTACTATATTTTTTGCTTTTATGTAAATTTTTTCAAATTCTATTTTGCTTCCATCATTTTAGTTTAGCCTACTACAGTATATTCACTTTTTCAAATTTTCAAATGATTTCCCTTTTTTCTTTCTTTTTATCTTTTTTCTCTTTTTTGCTTTTCTTTTTGTGAATGCAGAAAAAGAAAAAATCATATTTATTTTTAATTTTTATTAAAAATATTTTTAATTTTTTCTACTATATTCTTTACTTTTTGTATATTTTTTCAAATTATATTTTACACCCATCATCTCATTTTAGTCTACTCGGTGCATTCATTTTTTTTCAAATTCTCAAACTATTTCTTTTTTCTCCCTCCCCCCCATTTTTTTCTCTAATCTGTCAAACCATTTTCAACACCCAGACCAGAGCACACCTAAGATCTAGCATCATCTATCCAATTTGTGTGTGTGTGTGTGTTTATTTTTTAATTTTAATATTTTTTCAATTTCCTTAATTTCAATTATTCTACCTCATTAATTTATTTTCTCCATTCAAAATGGCAAAACAAAGGATATCACCCCAAAAGAAAGAGCATGAAGAAACAACAGCCAGGGATTTAACCAACACAGATACAAGCAAGATGTCTGAAACAGAATTTAGAATCACGATAATAATAATACTAGCTGGAGTTGAAAATAGATTAGAATCCCTTTCTGCAGAGATAAAAGAAGTAAAAAATAGCCAGAATGAAATTAAAAATGCTATAACTGAGCTGCAATCATGGGTGGATGCAGCAGCGGCAAGGATGGATGAGGCAGACAGAGAATCAGCAATATAGAGGACAAACTTACAGAGAATAATGAAGCAGAAAAAAAGAGAGAGATTAAGGCAAAAGAGCACTATTTAAGAATTAGAGAAATAAGTGACTCATTAAAAATGAACAACATCAGAATCATAGGGGTCCCGGAAGAGGAAGAGAGAGAAATACGGGTAGACGGGTTATGTGAGCAAATCATACTGGAAAACTTTCCTAACCTGGGGAAAGACACAGACATCAAAATCCAGGAAGCACAGAGGACTCACATTAGATTCAACAAAAACCACCATCAGCAAGGCGTATCATAGTCAAATTCACAAAATACTCACACAAGGAGAGAATCATGAAAGCAGCAAGGGAAAAAAGTCCTTAACCTACAAGGGAAGACAGATCAGGTTTGCAGCAGACCTATCCACAGAAACTTGGCAGGCTAGAAAGGAGTGGCAGGATATATTCAGTGTGCTGAATCAGAAAAATATGCAGCCAAGAATTCTTTATCCAGCAAGGCTGTCCTTCAAAATAGGAGAAATAAAAAGTTTCCCAGACAAACAAAAATTAAAGGAGTTTGTGACCACTAAACCAGCCCTGCAAGAAATTTTAAGGGGGAATCTCTGAGGGGAGAAAAGATGGAAAATATATATATATATATATATATATATATATATATATATATATATACACATAACATATATACATATGTGTGTGTATAAATACCAAAAGCAAAATCTAAAGATTAGAAAGGACCAGAGAACACCACCAGAAACTCCAACTCTACAAGCATGATAATGGCAATAAATTCATATCTTTCAGTACTCACTCTAAATGTCAACGGACTCAGTGCTCCAATCAAAAGACATAGGGTAACAGAATGGATAAGAAAACAAGATCCATCTATATGCTGTTTACAAGAGACCCACTTTAGACCTAAAGACATCTTCAGATTGAAAATAAGGGGATGGAGAACCATCTATCATGCTAATGGTTAACTTATATCAGACAATCTAGACTTTAAAATAAAGACTGTATCAAGAGATGCAGAAAGGAATTATATCATAATCAAGGGGCCTCCAAGAAGACCTAACAATTGTAAACATTTATGTGCCAAATGTGGCAGCACCCAAATATATAAATTGATTAATCACAAACATAAAGAAATTCATCGATAGTAATACCACAATAGTAGGAGATTTCAACACCCCACTCACAGCAATGGACAGATCATCTAATCAAAAGCCAACAAGGAAACAATGGCTTTAAATGACACACTGGACCAGATGGACTTAACAGATATATTCAGAAAATTTCATCCTAAAGCAGCAGAGTATACATTCTTCTCCAGTGCACATGGAACGTTCTCCAGAATAGACCATATTCTGGGACACAAATTAGCCCTTAACAAATAGAAAAATACCGAGATCTTACCATGCACATTTTCAGACCACAACACTATGAAACTCGAGATCAACCACAATAAAAAATTTGGAAAGGTAACAAATACTTGGAGACTGAAAAACATCCTACTAAAGAATGAATGGGCTAACCAAGCAGTTAAAGAGGAAATTAAAAAGTATATGGAAGTCAATGAAAATGATAATACCACAACCCAAAACCTCTAGGACGCAGAAAAGGTGGTCATAAGAGGAAACTATATAGCAATCCAGGCCTTCCTAAAGAAGGAAGAAAGATCTCAGGTACACAACCTAACCTTATGCCTTAAGGAGCTGGAAAAAGAACAGCAAATAAAACCCAAAAACAGCAAAAGACCAGAAATAATAAAGATGAGATCATAAATCAATGCTATCAAAACCAAAAAACAAAAAATTTAAAACAGATCAATGAAACCAGAAGCTGGTTCTTTGAAAAAATTAACAAAATTGACAAACCACTAGCCAGTTTGATGGAAAAGAAAAAGGAAGAGACCCAAATAAATAAAATCAAGAATGAAAGAGAAGAGATCACAACCAACACAGCAGAAATAAAAACAATAATAAGAGAATATTATGAGCAATTATAGGCCAATAAAAAGGGCAATCTGGAAGAAATGGACAAATTCCTAGAAACATATAGACTACCAAAAGTGAAACAGGAAGAAATAGAAAATTTGAACAGATGCATAACCAGTAAGGAAATTGAATTAGTTATCAAAAATCTGCCAAAAAACAAGAGTCCAGGGCCAGATGGCTTTCCAGGGGGAATTCTACCAAACATTTAAGGAAGAGTTAACACCTATTCTCTTGAAACTGTTCCAAAACTAGAAATGGAAGGAAAACTTCCAAACTCTTTCTATGAAGCGGGTATTACCTTGATTCCAAAACCAGACATAGACCCCACTAAAAAGGAGAACTATAGACCAATTTCCCTGATGAACATGGATGCAAAAATCCTCAACAAGATATTAGCCAACCGGATCCAACAATACATTAAAAAAATTATTCACCACGACCAAGCAGGATTTATACCTGGGATGCAGGTATACCTGGGATGGTTCAATATCTGCAAAACAATTAACATGATTCATCACATCAATAAAAGAAAGGACAAGAACCATATGATCCTCTCAATAGATGCAGAGAAAGCATTTGACAAAATACAGCATCCTTTCTTGATAAAAACCCTCAAGAAAGTAAGGACAGAAGGAGCATACCTTGAGATCACAAAAACCATATATGAAAGACCAAACACTAATATCATCCTCAATGGGGAAAAACTGAGAGTTTCCCCCTAAGGTCAGGAACAAGACAGGGATGTCCACTCTCGCCTCTGTTATTCAACATAGTATTGGAAGTCTTAGCCTCGACAATCAAACACAAAGAAATAAAAGGTATCCAATCGGCCAGGAAGAGGTCAAACTTTCACTCTTCACAGATGACATGATACTCTATATGGAAAACACAAAAGATTCCACTGAAAAACTGCTAGAACTGATATGTGAATTCAGCAAGTTGAAGGATATAAAATCAATGCACAGAAATCGGTTGCATTCCTATAAAGCAACAATGAAACAACAGAAAGAGAAATCAAGGAATCAACCCCATTTACAATTGCACCAAAACCATAAAATACCTAGGAATAAATCTAATCAAAGAGGTGAAAAATCTATACACTGAAAACTATAGAAAGCTTATGAAAGAAATTGAAGAAGACAGACACAAAAAAATGGAATAAGAAGATTCCATGCTCCTGGATAGGAAGAATAAATATTGTTAAAATGTCAATACTACCCAAAGCAATCTACATATTCAATGCAATCCCTATCAAAATAACACCAGCATTCTTCACAGAGCTAGAACAAATAATCCTAAAATTTTTATGGAACCAGAAAAGACCATGATTAGCCAAAGCAATCTTGAAAAAGAAAACCAAAGCAGGAGGCATCACAATCCCAGACTTCAAGCTATACTATGAAGCTGTAATCATCAAGACAGTATGGTACTGGCACAATAACAGACACTCAGATCGATGGAACAGAATAGAGAACCCAGAAATGGACCCACAAACGTATGGCCAACTAATCTTTTACAAAGAAGGAAAGAATATCCAATGGAATAAATACAGTCTCTTCAGCAAGTGGTCCTGGGAAAACTGGACAGCGACATGCAGAAGAATGAACTTGGACCACTTTCTTACACCATACACAAAAATAAACTCAAAATGGATGAAAGACCTAAATGTAAGACAGGAAGCCATCAAAATCCTTGAGGAGAAAGCAAGCAAAAATCTCTCTGATCTTGGCCGCAGCAACTTCTTACTCAACACATCTCTGGAGGCAAGGGAAACAAAAGCAGAAATGTACTACTGGGACCTCATCAAGAGAAAAAGCTTCTGCACGCGAAGGAAACAATCAGCAAAACTAAAAGACAACTGACAGAATGGGAGAAGATATTTGCAAACGACATATCAGATAAAGGGTTAGTATCCAAAATCTATAAAGAACTTCTCAAACTCAACACCCAAAAACCAAATAATCCAGTGAAGAAATGGGCAAAAGACATGAATAGACACTTCTCCAAAGTAGACATCCAGAGGCCAACGGACACATGAAAAAATGCTCATCACTCAATATCAGGCAAATACAAATCAAAACCGCAATGAGATACCTGTCAGAATGGCTAACATTAACAATTCAGGCAATAACAGATGTTGGTGAGAATGCAGAGAAAGAGGACTTCTTTTGCACTGTTGGTGGGCATGCAAACTGGTGCAATCACTCTGGAAAACAGTATGGAGGTTCCTCAAAAAACTAAGAATAGAACTACCCTATGGCCCAGCAATTGCACTACTAGGCATTTATCCACAAGATGCAGGTATGCTTTTTTGAAGGGACACATGCACCCCCATGTTTATAGCAGCACTGTCAACAATAGCAAAAGTATGGAAAGAGCCCAAATGTCCAGCAATGTATATATATATATATATATATATATATATATATATATATACACACACACACACACACACATACATACAGACACACACACACACACACACACACACACACACAATGGAGTATTACTCAGCAATGCAAGAATGAAATCTTGTCATTTGCAACTACGTGGATGGAACTGGAGAGTATTATGTTAAGTGAAATTAGTCAGTCAGAGAAAGACAAAAATCATATGACTTCACTCATATGAGGACCTTAAAAGACAAAAAAAAGATGAACATAAGGGAAGGGAAACAAAAATAATATAAAAACAGGGAGGGGGACAAAACAGAAGAGACTCATAAATATGGAGAACAAACTGAGGGTTACTGCAGGGGTTGTGGGAGGGGGATGGGCTAAATGCATAAGGGGCACTAAGGAATCCACTCCTGAAATCATTGTTGCACTATATGCTAAGTTATTTGGGTGTAAATTTTAAAAAATAAAAAAAAAATTAAAAATTATCAGTGGTAGGAGGCACCTGGGTGACTCACCTGTTAAACGACTAACTCTTGATTTTGGTTCAGGTCATGATCTCGTGGTTCATGAGATCAAGCCCAGATAACATCACAGAGCCTGTTTGGGATTGTCTCTCTCCCTCTCTACCCCTCCCCTACACTCTTTCTCTCTCTTTCCAAATAAATAAATAAACTAATAAACTAACTAACTAAAACAAATAAAATGACTATCAGTGGTGACAGGTTGTACTAGGGCAGTCAAAGTAGAGGCGCAGTCAAAGACATTTAACCCAGGCTCTGTAAAAGTTCCATTGACTCCCAAAATTATGAAAAAGAGAAAAATCCTTCCTTCCAAAATATACCAGAAAGCATCTTCTACATAGAAATACCAAATGGATTCCCATTCTAATTGTTTTTATTCATAACAACCAATCACTAGACTTATCAGGTTTCAGAAGTAATCCAAGTGACATGATCTAAAAAGGAGAATATTTATTTTGGTAACATTTTGCAATATTGTCCTTGGCCCCATAATTTTGTTGTTTTCTAATTGTTTAATTATTTTTTAAAATAAACCCATGTGTTATTCATCTTACCTATTGTGCATTCATCTTACAAAGACTCCAGGGAATAGAATGTTTTAGGAAAGAATTTTTGGCCAAAGCTTCATCATATAATATGTGCACTTAAAAGACTTCACATTTTTCTAGGGCCACGGGGCCATTTTGTAAAGCATCTCCAAAATGAACATTAAATGGCAGGAGATGATTACCCTTTCAAGATTCTGGAAGTTGTTGTTGTTGTTGTTGCTGTTTTACAAAACTGACTCAAATGGAAAAAGAAGAGAAGATGTAGAGAGAAAAGAAGGAGGTAGGGGAATAGAAAACAGCTGCTATTATACTAAGTATTTCCCAGGCACCATGCTAAATAACACAAAAATATATCTATATACAATCCTCACACATATCCAGTGGCATAATTACAATTACACTGTATTTTCCTATTCAGTAAACTGAGACAGAAAGTATAAATTGGTTGACAAAAATCAAATGCATAAATCTTAGAGGGAAGATCAAGACTTGGACACAGAAGTGCCTGAAAATCCTGGGCACTTTTGTAAGGCTACAGACATGTGGAAAATGATGTTCACTTGGATACACTCATTTGTAGAGAATAGAAGGTTTCCATAGAGAAAAAAATCAGCTCTAAGCCATGCTTAATTCTTAGTTTACTGATTATAATTTCAACATCACCCATTAACAAAGATGTATTTAAATACAAGATAACACAAATGATGTTATTAAAAGGAATACTTTAAATCATCTTTAACTCAAGTGGGATAATTCCCAAACTTTCGTATTTATGTCCATTTTTAGTCAAAAACTTGCTATACATTCATGTAGGAAAAAGAACTTGTGTGGCTTTATATTTTCTGTGGCTCCTTATCTGCATGAAAGGTCTAGAAGTATAAATTTTATCCCAACTTACCAGTTTTCTGTGCTTGGATCTTCAGTTACACCTCAGGCAGTCACGTACAGATTCTGGTGGTGAACCAGCGCCTATGGTGGCTATGGGCACAAGGTCAGAAGTCACACTACCAGCCCTGCTACTTACTAGGTTTGTGATTACAGGCAAAGAGCTTACCTTCTCTGTATTTCTCTTTCCTCATCTCCAAACTTGGAATAATAAAAGCACCTATATATCACAGATTGCTTCCCTGGGAAACAGACTGAGAGAAGGATTTTTACCATGGAGGACATGTACATAAGGAATGCGTCTGGAATCTACACCTGTGAAAGGGTGCAGAGGGAGCACAACAGGCAGAGAAAGAAATGTGAAATCTAAGTACAGATTTTGACATCCCCACGGAGATTTTTGGACCTAGATTGGTCATTCAGTAGAGTCCAGACTTGGGCTCAAAATGACCAGGGCTTTTCATGAGGGTATGAATCAGTCATTAGATGTGAGCTTTCTTGGAAAGCGCATGACCCTGTACAAGGCAGCTATCTATAGCTGAGGCAATCACTGTAGGAGCTGACTGCTAAAGACTTTGCCTAGTGCTCTCCTCTAAGCCCGGGTAACAAGTCCTCCCTTGAAAGGAGATCTGGGCTGCATATAACAGCACCTACCACACTACCTCACAGCATTGCTGTGGTTTAGATGAGAGAGTTACAGGGGGAGGGGGAGAGAAAGAGATAACAATTCTTGGCTTAGAGTCAAGACTATGTAAACTGTTGGTTATTATTATTATTATTGAGCAAATAGGCAACCTTATGCAAAATATAGTGTTCATATGGAAGAAAAAGAGGATCCTAGGGAAAATTGGGGTGAATAGCGGTTACAGTGAACATTTATTATCATGAAATCCTTGGAAAACATTATACTTATTTGGGGGAATTAACACTCTCCCATTCCATCCACATAGTTCCAGAGGGTCTGTGAACCACTACGCCTCATACCTTCCTCCAGCCCCAGTAGACAGTAGGCATATGACTTACGGGGCCAGTAATGAAATTGCTTTCTAACCAGTCTGGTCTGTAATGGAGATGTGATATAAGCTGAGCCATTCAAGTCCTAGTTTCAGAATATTCAATGTGGGAAGAAAAGGAAAATTCATTTCTCTCTAGCAATCAAAAAGCTTACAGATTTATGGACTCCATAATCTCACTGTAGTTAAACTCATACCCTGGGTCCTTGGAAGACATAACCATAATCACTCACCTGGCTGAGAACTGGTTAAAGTGAACATATAATCCAGGATGATGAAGACCAACATTCAAAGACTGGGAAGCTCTGGATGATTTGAACTGAACCTGCTGTGGTTCATTTTTCTTTGTGAAAGCTAGGATCAGAGCCTTCCACAAAGGATATAGCTCATAGGACCAGAAACCACACTGACAAGTTACCTGGAACATGAGCCTTCTCACATCTAAGATACAAATCCTTAAAGCTCCCTAATATCTCCGTACCCTTCCCATCCCTCTGAGGGATCCTGCTTCTTTGCAGTTGCACTTGTAATGTGAGGTATTAACACTAGAGGTCTCTCCCTACTCATGAGCCCTTCTCTCTGCACATAGGGCTTTTCCTCCTACTCCTGCCTGCTGGGCTCACGTTCACCCTTGTCTGCAGCACCTGCACCAAATGTTAATTGTGCTAAGATTGGAAATACAAAATCTTGAAACTCCAAATTCTAGATCTGCTTCCTAGAACCATGCCACAGTGCATGAAAGGCATGCAAAACGTACACTTCTCAAGAAGAAGCAGAAGAAGCAGAAGCAAGCAAGCAAGCAAGCAAGCAACAAAGAAAGAAAAGAGAAAAAAGAAAAAAGAAAAAGAAAAAAAGAAAGAAAGAAAAATCTCTATTAATATAGTGCTACCCTCCCTTACCCACAACTGAAAATGAGCCAGTGAGACTGGCTAGATCCAGTGAGTCACCAAGGTCCTTTTACCTGCAGTCTACAAATCTAGAGTAACAACACCATGCTGAGTGACCACTTCAGAGCCTTATGCCTTAGATTTAGATGTCAACAGCACCGCCTTGTGGTGTGCTGAGAACAACCCATATGGTGGTGCACTAAGGCTTGGGCTCACCCAAATCATCACCACTTTGTAGGTATCGTATTCTGACAGAGTGGAAGTCAAACCCAAGGAAAATAAAGATAAGGAGAGATTTTACCCATGGCCTAGACTAGAACATTTGGCCTCATCCCTCTACTTCAAGTGGTCTTCATTTGCCACTATAAGGAGGGAGGTGCCCCAAACCAAAAGAAATGCCAAGGTGTGTTGAGAGAAGGAAGGATAATTCCTGAGTTACACAAGCCAAATAGCTCCCATACAGTTAACATCAACTCCTTGCCCTTTAAATTCCCTTGGACTTGATCCATCTTATTAGGTATTCCTCCTTCTTAGAGGGAGGGGTGCTGGGAGGTCCTGAGCAGGATTGGGATGGAAAGCAGCCTGGACTTTCACATGGAAAGCAACAGTCTTGTGTATCTGCACCTTTGTTTTACGCTTGCTTATGACTTGCTCAAAGATGGAATACGGAGTGGGTGCTGGGCATTGAAGAGGGCATCTTTTGGGTTGAGCACTGGGTGTTGTATGGAAACCAATTTGACAATAAATTTCATATATTAAAATAAATAAATAAATAAATAAATAAATAAATAAATAAATAAATAAATATAAAAATTTTTTAAAAAGATGGAATACGAAGCTCAATAAATCAGAAAAAATTAAATTTAACTTAAGCTTAGCCTGCCTTTTCAAAACTTCTGCCACTATTACCACTTTTCCTCCCTAATGAATTAGGATTTGTTGAGCATGGTGCCCCAATGTGGAAGGCTAGTTTTGTGAAGATAAAGTAGAAATAGGCTTTTTTTAAGTTTATTTATTTATTTTGAGAGAGAGAGAGAGCATGAGTGGGGTAGGGACAGAAAGAGAGAGAGAGGAAGAGAGAATATTCCAAGCAGGTTCTACACTGACATGGTGCAGAGCCCAACGTGGGGCTTGAACTCATGAACTGGGAGATATGACCTGAGCCGAAATCAAGAGTCAGATGCTTAACTGACTGAGCTACCCAGGCACTCTTAAAGTACAAATATGTTTCACTTAACAAAGGACCCCCAGAAATGTGGTAAGTAAAACGTTCATCAAAATAAGCAAAAAAAGCACTGTGCATTATTGACCTTACTGAAGATTCATTTCAAAGTAGCTGTTATTTAAATGCCAAGACTCCACATGCTTCAAATGTGATTCAATTTATAACTTTAAGTTCACACAACTTTTCAGCACCACATAGACTACACTTAGTGAAATAAACCCACACTTAACTAAAAAGCAGAACTATAAATGTTGTGAACTTAATGCTTTCATGCTCATTATTTAGGAGGAACATTACTTTTATTCACTAAATAGGTCCCATTACATGACTTAAAATTTTTCTACTCAGGTTAGTTTTTAGCACTCATCAACAAAATATGCTCATTCTTATTGGAAATGGTCTGTGGCTGTAATACGAGAAATATTTGCTAGATGTGACAACGAACTTTCCGACAGAAAGGCCTCTAAACCCTGGAACGGTTAATAGGACACCATAGTCTCTGTCTTGAAAGCTATAAAGAGTTGAATTCACTCCCATCAACAAATCTGCTATAAATACAGATCTTTGAGGGTTTACCACATAAACCCCCAAAACATTTTCTAGATGATTATTCTGAAACCTGTTTTGCATGCACTGTATGTGTGAGTAGGAGGAAGATAGATGTGCACATACGTGTTCTTCCCTCTCACTGCAAAATCAGTGGCATGCTTTGCCACACTTTTTCAAGTGCAATCCTTCTGCTATTCACCAATGTTTCGCGCATGGTTCTACTCATAAAACAGTATTGCTTGTAAGGGATGTGCCATCACCCCTCTGGCCTAGAAGCCAGCCAGGCAACACACCTCTTGGATGCCCCATCCTCATTGTAATTCTGCCTGAGCTCTGCCTGCTCCCTCGCCTCTCCAAAGGTCAGCCTGAGGTCTGCACTCCACCGCTAATGGGTGCACGCAGCCTGCTCCTGTTCCTGCTGTGGCAGAGAAATTCAGTCCCTTTACATCTCTCTCTCCCTTCCTCCCTCCTTTCCTCTCTCCTGTGCTTGCTCTCTTTCTCTGCCTTGCAAATGACTCTGAGGAGCTAGGCTGGTGGATGATTTATATTAAGGAAAAAAAAAAAAAAGCACTCAATTTTTTTTTTTTTTTGAACTGGGCTCCCTGAGAGCACTCAGGGCTGCCTCTACTGTTCAACGCCTACCTGCTCAACTGCAGGGAAACAAGCTTCTGAAGGCTTTAATGGGATTTCGCCTGAGGCTGTTTTATTAAGATGTCGGCTTTTTCTGCTGCCTCTGCAGCTGACACCATTCACTGTCAGCTGTCCCCTCCCCTTCCCACCCCCACTGCCACCCCCCCAACAATGCACCAAATTATTCGCTTCATTTAGTGCTCATGGCTCAGTGTGGGCAAATTGGGAGACGGAGCCTTACTGGGCCAGATGAACCAAGCAGAGAGGTGAAAAGCCACTGTGCTACTTAACTGGGGGTTTAAGGGGAGCAGGAAGGCAAAAAAAAAAGACTAAATCAATGCCACTGGGGCACACTTCCATTCTATTAGGAAGAATCATATTCAGTACCAACATACCCATTTTAGAAGTGCATTCATGTTACTCATTTACATGGAGCCTTCGTTTGGGAAAGTCTGTATACAAATTACCTACAATTACCTACAATAGATAATGTGCATTGTATACATATTAGAAGGCAGTCTGGAAATTATGCCATTCATTTAACACACTGATTACAACAGAAAAATCAGCATAAACACTAATTCATTAATGAATATGCTGAATATATATGTGTATATAGATACATATATGTACATATATACATATGTATATATGTATATGTATGTATATGTATATACATATGTATATACGTACATATATATATTGTTCAACCTTCTGGAGAGGACTTCACTACAAATGGAAATTAACAATGGTAGTGGTGGTGGTGATAAAGACAGTGGGTTTTAAACATCTATGTGTATGTTTAAGTATGCATGTGGGGAAAGTGTGTGTATGTGTGAGTTATATTTGCAAGATGGAGAGAGTGTTTATAACCAAATAGTCTATTAATTACCTGCTACATTTACAGCAGAAGTAAATTAAACACAGCTCAGTAGTAGTAGTGGTCAGGCTGTGGTATCAATGGTGACATATAATTCATAGTAAGAAAAATTATGTTTCTATAGAACAGATCTATTAAGTGCTCAGGATGTTTTATGAGTAATTTATAATGAGGGATAACACAGGGAAACCTGCCATGACCCCATTTTATGGATGGAAAACCCAGTGGCATATTAGGAAGAGGCAACTGAGTCAAGACAAGACAGTAGTTTGGTATCAGATGCTGAGAAAACTATTGCATTCCATTTCCTTTGACTGACTTCCCCAATAACTTGGTGTAACAGGAATGCTTTCACTTAGAAGTGATTCACTCACTCAACAAATATTTACTGAGTCCTGATTTTGCACCTTCCATGTACTATCCCATGTTTGGCTTAAAGTGAAAAAAGGAAAGCAAAAATTACCATTATGTCTGCTCTCATGGAACTTCCAATTTAGTGGAGAAGACAGACATTGGTGAAGCAATCAAAACTCTGTTGGAAGGAAGAGATACAATTTAATGATAACCTTTTTCAGGAGGATTTAAGGCAGTTTGGAGAATCAGATTAGGCTTCGCTGAGGAGGTGGTGGTGAATCTGATTTCAGAAGGATTAATAGGAGTCAACTAGGTGAAGCCATGTGTGTATGTGTGTGGTGGGGGTGGGCGGGGGATATACATGTACAGAGGCCCTCTGGCAGGAGTGAGATGATGCTTTTAAGGACATAATATGTGACAAAAGCACAAATATCAAGTAGGCTGGTAATTCAAAGTGCTCCTGGAGAGGTCAGGTTCAGAGTTCAAAGAGCTCAGGGGGCCTTTACACTGAAAGCATTGAAAAGTCTTATGCCATTGAAGGGTTTCTAAACTGTAGTGATTTTGTGTCTAAGTGGTGGGGGCAGGGAGGTATAGTATAACCTGATTCTCATTAGTAAGAGGTCCCTCTCTCAGCATGGAGAAAAAACTGAAAGGGTGGGAGAGTGGTAGCACAAAGATATCTAAGGGAGTTTTGCAAAGGGCCAGAGAGACATAATGGCAGGTCGAACTTGGGTGATGACAGGCAAGTTGAAGAGAGATGGAAAGATATGTGGCAGGTAAACCAGCAAACACTAGTAACATGAGGGAGGGGGACAGAGATGTCAAGGATATTTTCCAGATTTCTGGTTTGCAAAATGTATGAATGGCATCCCCATTTACTAAGACAGAGGAACACTGGAGGGAGGACAGTTGTAGAGGAAGTAGTCTTTGAGTTTGGTTCTGGACATGCTATATGAGCTACTGTTGAAATTTTAAGTTGCAAAGTACCATGTATGAAGGTGTCAATTAGCTGTTGTTATAGTTCACTGCTCAGAGGAGGGGTATAGCCTGGAGAAATGTGTGGCTTATCTGTGCATTGGTGAGAGTTGATACCAAGGGGAATTGGTAGCACTGATTACAAGGAATAGAAGAAAAACTAGGAATACCAGTATTTATTGGGTGGCTAAATGATATTAAACCTCAAAGAAGGGGAAATAGCCTGAGAAAGAAAGAAAGCTTTGAGAATGAGTGATGTCAGGAAATAAAATTTTTCAAAAACAAAGTGCTCAGCAGTTTCAGATAGATGTCAGGTGCAAGGAAGCCTAACATCCAACCACTAAATTGTGCACCATGGAGCCCATTGTTGAGGGAATACTATCTAGATGCACAGGAACTGAAAGTCCAGCCTAAGAACAGCGACCACTCTCAGTATGCTCAGGATCATCCCAATTCATACCTATTGTCCCAATACAGGTACTAATACAACCTCTGTTACTTTCAAAACTTAGATGATACAATTTATGAGTACAAATTTTGTGTCTGAGTCCGTTCACATGTTTTTTTTTACATTTTTCTGTCCTTGAATTTCCCTTCTCTTACCCATAGCAATCTCTATCAATTCTGCCTTACAGATCTAAAGCATGACCACTCTTCCATTTCTCCTGCCAATGCCCAAGTCCAAATCACACCTATCTCCTGCCTGGATTTCAATAAACAGCCTTTCCTGGCTCCCTTCCAATCTATTCTTTATGTAACAGCCACAGTTACTAATTTCATCATAAATCAGATCATGTCACTGTGAAAGAAAATGAAAGAAATGAATGATAACCTTCAAAAGCTTTCCACTGACCTTAACATAAAAATTGAACTCCTTAATACTGCCTATAATGTTTGCCATGATACTGTATTGCATTGATTGTATATCATGCTATATTGTATATCAATCTTGATTGTATATCAAGCTTCATATTATTTCATCTATCTAGTCTTCCTAAACAATAGCACATATAAGATATTCTAAGTGATGCACGCTTTCCCGATGTATGTGTTGTTTCCTTGCCTAAAAATACTTAGTCCCCTCCTTACTTGGTGAGTCCTTTTCATCTTTAAGGTGTAAGTCTGAAAGCCAAGATGGGTCCTAAACATCCACAGTCTAAATTAATTCTCCCTGTTATTCTCTTATACAATGTCCTATTCTTTTCTTTCACAGCAGCTTTCATAATGACAATGATAAGTTTATTTTTGTGTTTGCATATTTTATATCTATCTTGCCAGTAGATTCCGATCTCAGTGAAGAGAGGAATAATGCCTGTGTTTTCAATACTGTGCATCCTGATCACACTACTTATCCCACCTTCGGGTTCACAAAGTACGTGTCAGCAAATATTAATGGTGCCAAAAGTGTGCTAAGCACTGTATTATTGTCCAAGTAAGGGTTTTCTGGGTTAATGACAATTCTAGAGTTAAAACTTCTCAAGTAAACACAGTTTTTCTATAAGTCATTCTTTGATTACCTAATGATGAGTTAAAGCTTATGGATCTCAGATAGAAAGGTAACTGATACATCCCATTTATGATGCTATAATTTGAACTTGGATGTCAAGGTTGTTTGTAAGGGAAGTGTGTGATTGTGTTTTAGGCACACATTTTTAAAAGATTGATGAATGGTTTTTGCATACACACCCTTAATTTTCTTGGAAACTGCTACTCCTGAATACCTTGCCCCCAAAATAACTCCTTGATTGTTCTCTACTTTCTCAGTCACCCCTAGTAACGATCAGGAACATAAATGACCATCTCTCTAGAATAATCTGAAGCAACTAGACACAGCCATGATACTGCTATAACAACTCTAATATCTACTGATGGAAGGCCCATCTTCCTCTGGCATGAGAAAGTATGGCTATCAGGAATATGTTTATATAATCCTTCATCAATATTGGGAGGAAGCACCAATATTGATTTCCTGATTTCCAACCGTTACCTCACCTCTAGATTAGGATCTCGTCTTTCTCTTTTTACTAGGTCAGGGAGGTTGGAAGGCTAAAATAAACTTACTTGGGCTTTATCCATTCTTTTACTTTGTGCCCCTTGAAAGCTATACTCCTCTAGAAGGAAAGAACCTGCTCTAACTTTACCTGTGCAGTTAGAATATTCATTTGTAACCTGTCAAATATAAGTATTATAGGCCAGGTACTCAAAATTCAAAAACAGCAGATGAAAAAGGCCGAAGTTCAAAAGAAGAAAATAAGTAGAATATTCATGAACCACTTATAGGTAAATGATTCTGTAGATACTCACAAAAGCATACAATTAATGTGTATGCTTGTGTGCGTGCGTGTACACAAACACATAAAGCCTGGAGTCTCACAGGCTGATGTCCAAAACTAACCTATATGAATTAGAAATCCTCATCAATGGCCCATTTTTCTTTGTCCTATATTTTCCATCTCTGTGAATAATAGCTCTAACCACCCAGTTAGAAATATGGGTCAGAAATGTGGGTCAAATCCTTGATTTCTCCATCTGTCCCCTTCTTTCTATTTGTGTTAGTCCAGTTTCTTCAAGAAACAGATACCAAACAGGATTAAGTATGCAAGATATGAAGGGAAATACCCATGAGAAAATGTGAAAGGGATTGGGAGAATGGAAGACTTATGAGATCTACATGCAGATATAAATGCAAATGAAGGAGACAAAGAGGGAAGGTGGGAAGGAGGGAAGGAGGGAAGGAAGGAGAGAAAGAGGGAGAAAGGAAGGCATGGAAAGAAGGAGGGATGGAATTAATTAGTTTGGGTGGAAGTTTCGTAGACTGTAGTACAGTTCTAAGTAAACTTTGGCAAGACAAGCAGGGAATCTTTGAGCCAAAGTCGCCCTATCAGAGGAGTCCTATATTTCTCAGGAATTAGCTGACTTATTACACTTAATGCACTTAGTTTGGAGCTGGGGCTCCAAATCCACGGGGCATGTGGTCTCAGTGAAATGCAGAGATGGACTTTAGTGTGTAGCAGCTAGGGCTCTTGTCAATTACACTCTCAGCAGTTGGCCATCTGGTAATCCTGTCTCAGGGCTGCCACACAATCCTCACTGGAGTTACTTTAGTAATGTCTTCTCTCAACTAGACTACTGCTATAGTCTCATCTCTAATCTCCAGCCTCTAGTGTTGCCCACCCCCTAAGTACACACATTTCTTTTCATAATAATTTATTCTCACTACAGCCAAAGTTTTGCTTTTGTCATTCTTTCTTTTACTGCAAATTTGAGCATATAATTACTCTGTTTACAAACCTCAATAGCTCCCCAGTACCCTCAAGACAAAATCTAAATGTTATATTTGTCTACAAAACATTTCATGACTTGACATTCCTCTTGTAGTCTTATTTTTCAAAGGAATACTTTTTATTTGGCACAGCTACTTCTGAATGACTCGCCATTACCAACACAAGTTATTCTCTCTTGTCTTTAAGCTTTGCAGGTACTATTCAAGCTACTTGTAATGGCCTCCTCTATTTATTTAAAACTATCTTATTTGAGGTTTTGGCTGATATGTCATCTCCTCTAAGAAGTCTTCCCTACATCCCAAGGCAGGGTATCCTTATATGTATTCTCATTGAACCCAGAGGTTCACCAAGCATGTTTTGCCCTGCATTGTGATTTCCTTTTTGACTGTCAGACTCTCTCACCAGTAGCAAACACTGGAATATTTCCTCACCAATCTCAGTTTATGCACTAAATATCTGTTGGACGCATAAATAAATCAATCACATTTAACTGACATTATAATACAGAAAAAGGAGTAATTAAACTTTTGATAATGAAGATCAATATTAAAAGTTTGTGTTCAAATGAGCAGCAGAGAACTACGACAGAAAAGAAAGAAAAGGAAAGAAAAGAAAAGAAAAGAAAAAAAGAAAAGAAAAGAAAAGAAAAGAAAAGAAAAGAAAAGAAAAGAAAAGAAAAGAGTGACAAAGTTCCTAGTCTGAACTAGGAAAAATATGATAGAATATCTATGGCTGGATTTTCATACAAACTAAAACATCCTTCTCATGAAATTTCTCACTATTAGCCTTTTATCTCCTGAATTTGGTGAAAAATGTATCAACTTACATGTGGTATGAAAATGAAACTCTTCTAGACCTTAAGGCATACATTTGGCTGCAAATGTCATATCGCATTTAAAGACTCCATATTTTTCAGGTTGAAAGAGGGGGTACCTAGGTGACAAGGTGACCTAATATTATGTCTCAGATAAAGGAAGACAAATTTTAAATATGATTACTCTTGGAAATTCAGAGATACCATAATTCCAAGTAGAATCTGTAGACTTTAATTTCCAAGCATGATGGCCATCACAGCAGCTATATTGAGAGCTACTATTATTTTTCTCCTCTCTCAAGTCTTTTTTCTACACTACTTAAAGTAACATTGTGGAAAATTCCATAACTATATCAACACTAAATTTGGCTCTAAATTATATCCAGAATACAATTTAGAGACTAGGCAGCTTTGTGACTCCTGGCCACCATATTTCTTCATGACTTCCTGATAATAATAGCAATAAATATTATTATGATAACAAGACAGCTAACTTTTGGGGTCATTCTAGATTTAAACTACACCCTCAGTTATCTGACATTTAGGCAATATTTTTTTATTTGACATTTGTTACTTGTACAGTATGATGATGAATACTGTCATAAGAAAGGCCATAAGATTATAAAAGATGATACAGTGTGTATCCTGTTCTTAAAGACAAATTAAGCAAGTTTTAGTTATGACTCTTGCCACCTTCACAAAGGATAGAAACTAACTATAAAGGAAAAATAGACATTTTGGAATCAGATGGACTTGGTTGAAACTCAGTTTCATGAATTAAAAGCTTTATGCCCCTGATCATTTATTTAAGCTCTCTGACCCTTAGTTTTCAACAGCCATAACCTGGGTCATCCAGACAGCACAGATCAGGGCAAAGCTGACTTGCTGAGGCTTTCCTAGGTGGTGCAATCTAAGGGGCAAAGAGTGAGCAGAAAAGAAGTAGGAGTCAGGGAAAATGAAAGCAAGTACAAGATGGTACATTATCAATTTGCCCACATCTTCAGGGGAAAAAAAAAGTAAGAGGCAGTTGCTTGGTCATTTGGGATGTCTTCCAGACAGGCTTTGTGGAAATATTGCATCTTGGAATGATCCATCAGAAAAAAGAAAGGACAGAGATTTATCTTGTTGTTTTCTATCCCCTAAATCATTGAAATTCACCCAATTGGGCATTAATTTCTCCATTTACAGGTTGACTTTCCTCCAGGTGGCCCCAAAGCACACGGATTCCTATGAGCCCAGAAGTGATAGGAAGGAACCATATTCTCTGTGAGTCCAGTGTGAATGGACGTGGACTCTGTGCAGCAAATGGTATATGTTGTTCTGGTACACAGGTATAGAAAATGACAGGAAATAATACTGACTGTCATAATGATGGTTATGACAGTAATAGCTATGGGCATTTTATCCATTCTTTCTTTCTTTCTTTCATCCTGACAAGAATTTATTATTCTAAATGTCAGGACTATTCTTGCTTGGGGGCTAAAATGATAAAGATTCAGATCCTGCGCCCCAAGAGCTTATAGACATGTGTGGGTGTTTGTGTGTGTATTTGTTTGTGTGCATGCATTCAGGTCATTAAGATACACAAACAAGTTACTGAGTAAACATTAACATGAGTGGTTTTATTTGTAAGGATAGAGTTGTCTCTTTTGGAAGTCAAAAACTGCCTATGATTCTTACTGTATCTTAGTTTCCAGTATTTCCCATTTCTTCTGGAAAATGGAAGTGTTCCTGAATTTACCTCTTCTAGAGAAGAACCAACAGAAATAACTATAGAAAATACTATGTTTTCCATGTCTTTAGTGGGACTATTTCCTTTAGGATTTTGGTTTTCTTCTCAGTGATGAGTTAGCACTAAGTTCAGGGTCAAGGTGATTCATAGCCTACACATTTTTTTTTGTTTTGTTTTAAAGGTCCTGAAATTCATAATGCATATGAGATGAAGTTTCTGGAGGCTGTGAAAATGCCCAGTCTATAATCCTAAGGGTCTAGTGTTAATCAGGGAAATACAATATCAAGGAAAACTGTCTTACCTTTTCCTTTTTCTAGTCCATCTTTATGTTTAACTATCATCCTTTGGCATGTGAATGTCATTGGACTTGACAGAGAATTCAACAAAGATAGTTTCTATCTTTAGAGTTAGATTACCCTTTAGAGAACCCAGTATTCAAATATTCCCAAGAATAGTTTGGGAACATTAGTTAAAACCAATCAACCATTGAGGGAAAAAAATTAAAAATTGCCTATGAGTCAACTTTTATCTGAAAAAGAGTAAGCAGAGGGGCAGTCAGCCTATTCTAGGCCAATTTACACCATATTTATGGAAAAATTCTGTAGTTATAACAAAGCAGTGATTGTGCCCCACTGTTTGTTCTACTTACTTACTTACTTTCTTACTACTTTCTCTTATCTCCCTAACAGCTTGCCAGAGAAAAAGCATCAAGTGTTGAAATAAGGACAAACCTATAAGAAAATAACTTCTTGATATTTTTAGAAAAGTCTGTGCATTACATTTAAAACTCATTACTGGACTGAGACTTGAGAACAGACAGAATTTTCTAACTTTTTTTCACAAGCACTTTGGCTAATTTACAGATAGGAAGTAATGGAGACTGATAGAATTGTCTATTTTGTGTTCTAATTTTGAGGATTTTTCTTTCATTATTACTAGAGCCTGTTCTATCATGTAGTAAACAGATATCACCCCCAAACATTGTCAAGATCATTTTAGATGTGGAATTGGGTTGCAGCTAGATGAGAAAGAGTGGCATGATGGGCAGAGTTTCTCTGAAGCTGAGTGAAGGTGCAATCAATCCATGTGTTGAGAAAAAGGATTAAAAAGGAAAGAATATGATTAAATTTAGGCACATTAACTTCAGCATATTTCTTTCTTTGTGGAATGCGGCTGTAAGTTAACAAGTTAGAATCCTCTGACTGCCTGTCATTCCTTGGTCAAGAGTTGATTGTTCATGGAGACATCGTCATCTGTTGGCCACTAAGGTATCAAGGAATGCCTGTAACAATTCTGCCTTAGGCTTTGAGAGAAAAACTACTTCTAATAGTAACTCATTAAAATGTTCTTCAGTTAACTGAAAGAGTTAAGGTCCTTCTTCAGCCCCTGACATTCAGAGAGAGAGTGTGGGGCCTAGGAATAATTGGGCCCTCTGAAAATTAGCCTTTCAATTTTATAGTGAATATATTTTAAATTACTTCAAGAGAAGGAGAACAAATTAGTCCACATAGAGGTTCATGTGAGATTTAAAATAGCTGTGGTTGCATACGGCTCTTACTACATAACTTTATGACTTTGGATAAGCTAATGAAGTTAAACAATATTATCATTAGCTTTAACAGCTGAAACTTGCATAGAAGTGGACATTGCTGGAATAGTCCTAAGGCAGGAGTATTTTATTACCATTGTTTGTTTTGTGTTTTTTTTTTCATCATGTCCCTTTAATTGATGATGGTTTCTATGCCAGGAGTACTCCAATTGCAAATGTATTACCTTTATATACCTTCTATGACAGATATGGTTGAGAGAGAGAGAGAGAGAGAAGTAATTGTAGGAGAACCTGGTATCCCCGGTAATGATGAAAATTAAAATATAAATATATTCATTAAAAAGGCATACTTAAAATTATAAGGTAGCATTTGTATAACACATTATTAAATGCTAGAGATATACAGAGTTTAGGTTGAATCTTTTGCCTGTATATTTTAATCCACCAAACACATCAAGCCATCACCATCACCTGTATACTGTAAACTCATGCATGCAAAGCCCTGTTCTATAATGGTGGTTCTAAATGACAGAGACTTTGGCAATGGTTGGAAATGTTTCTAACCATGACAACAAGGGGTGGGACATGTTACTGACCTGTATTGGGTAAAAGCCAAGAATACTACTAAATAAACATCATACTATGCACAAGACAGCACACTAGAACAAAGAATTATTCAGTTCAAAACATCAGTAGTTCCTATGTTGAGAAACTTATGTGCTATACTTAGATAATCAAAGTAATCAAAGTAATCCTTTTTTCCTCTCAAAGAGCAATAACATAGTAGGTGGAAACACAGAAACAGTGTAAATAAATGATTATACAAGGTGATATATAGACAGAGTATTGTTTTATGATAGAAGCAATACATGACAGGGGTGCCTGTGTGGCTCAGTCGGTTGAGCGACTGACTTCGGCTCAGGTCATGATCTAGCGGTCCGTGGGTTCGAGCCCCATATGGGGCTCTGTGCTGACAGCTCGGAGCCTGGAGCCTGCTTCAGATTCTGTGTCTCTCACTCTCTCTTTCCCTCCCCCACTCACGCTCTGTCTCTCTGTCAAAAATAAATAAACATTAAAAAAATTTTAGAAGCAATACATGACAACGTTGCTGAGGAGGAAGTTGGGAAGGAGGAACACTCAGCCTGGAGAAGCTTACCCTGGTGAGGTCTTAATGAAAATCTAAGACTGATAAGCAAAGAGCAGGGCTTAAGGCCCACAGGACCAAGAAGCAGACATATCCTCAGGTATGAGGGACAGCAAGTCTACCAGGTAACTACACTAGAGGACTAAATGAGTGGAAGGTGTGATTAAAAATAGAGGTGCCTGGGTGGCTCAGTTGGTTAAGCATCCAACTTTGGCTCAGGTCATGATATCACGGTTCATGGGTTTGAACCCCTCATCAGGTTCTGTGTTTACAGCTCAGGGCCTGGAGCCTGCTTCAGATTCTGTGTCTCCTTCTCTCTCTGCCCCTCACTGCTCATGCTCTGTCTCTCTCTGTGTCTCTCAACAATAAATAAATGTTTAAAAAAATAAATAAAATTTGTGGTCTTATGGTCAAATCAAGAACATTCTACATTATCCGAAGAAATTTAATATCAGTCTATAAAACAATAGAGAACCACAGAACGTTTTTAAACAGAAAAATAAAATACTACTAACTAGCTTTATGTTTCACAACTTCTTTATTTCTTTATTTTAACGTATCATACTAGTTCCCCAAAGTTGCATCTACTTTATCTTTCTTTAAAACCATTTTGGACACTTTCTATTTGCTCGAAATCATCTCAGCTGTATCAATGCCAAGCCTTCTAAAGGATCTGCAAATGTATTTCTTTCACCCTACATCCAAGCAAGCTATGTATCTTAGTTGTACTTGAAATATTGAAATATGAAATATTAGTCATACCTACTTGCTCTATTTTATCATATTCTACCTTATAACATAGTTATATATTTGTATTTGCTTTTGCATTCAAACTAAATTCTTGAAGGCAGGGAGTAGGACTTATCCATCTTGGATATTTAAGAACTCAGTGAAAGTTTATTGACTGAACACCTGTGGGGATCCAGGAGAAAGTACACTTTGGAATTTTGGGAGATATGCAGCAGGAATTGTTCAATTAATATTTGTATATATTTAATTTCTTTTTTTTTAATTCCAGTATTTGTGGTGATACTTAAGCATTAATAGTCAAGTAGTGTTAACTTTACATTACAGTTGATAGTAAGGGAAAGAAGGAAAAGGAAACAGAGGTAGAATTACCTGAAAAGTCACAGGCAAAGACACCAACAAGGTCTCAAGCAGTTGTGTGCAAAATGAAAAACTGATTTTCCATTAAAAAAATTTAAGTCTTACATGGAAGCCTGATCAATAGAATGGATAGAAACAGAGTTGACTTATAAGAAAGAAGTGGTTCTTCTCTACTTCTTCCCACTATCCACTAAAACTCTAAGAACTTCTACCCATTTGTGTATGATTCAACTGTGAAGAGTTAAAAACCAGCTGACAGAGCTCCCAATTAGAGAACATTTTCATTTCAGTTGCATGCATGTTCCTAAAAAGATGGACACTATATTTTGTTTTCATATTGTTTCCTCACTTTGGTTGAAGACCCAATCTGAGGTCAATTTTACATATTATGAGTTCAGTTTTTCCTCTTAGGTAAAGAGACAGTGGCATTCTTTCTTAACTAGAAAATTGAAAAGAGCAAGTAGCTCTGTTCCTCACTAAGAAGGTCAAATGAGTTCTATTGAAATGACCTTTTGTTTTGTTTTGTTTTGTTTTTTGGCCTAAGGAAATACCCAGCTTTCATGTATATTACATGAGTAGAAATTAGAGTTTTTCTGTGGGATTGCACAGAGTTGTTGACTTCACTATTTCTCGAAAAGGAGTGTTGATGGACCTTTGGAAAATCTGAATCAGATCCTCATGGTCACATGTGTTCTCAGACGTGTGCCGACTATTCTCCCGACAACGCTACTTCCTCCTATTCAAAGACAGCTGGGATATAGGATGTTTATCTAAATGGATTGTCTTCTACTTCTAAACCCATTAGCATAGCACAGGTGAAAGGCCTGGGATAAAATACATTACTTGGGTAGGGAGATGCAGGACTCCTTAGAAGCCGGTCCTCATTTGTTTGATGTGTTTAAATTTATAAAATTATGGAAAAGTAGCAGATTTTATTTGGGACTGAGCCAATGGAATCACAACTTTTGTTTTTCAATGTGCACGGTTTGCAGTGTGCTTTTTGCCTTTCCAACAGTTACTATTGTTTTATCCCTTTGGGAAAAGGGGACAGTAAAAAGCACGTTCCCACTGTATTTCTTCTTGAATCCATTGCGATCTGCTTTTATGTAGTAATTACCAAAAGTGTGCAGGATCATGTAACAATGGAGGCATTGAGCAGAAATAAACCTTAGATGTCTCTAGCGTTCCCTCCCTCTATCACTATTTAAAGGAGCTCTTGTGGGGTGCCTGGCTGGCTCAGTCCATAGAGCACGTGACTCTTGATCTTGGAGTTGTAAATTTGAGCCCCACATTGGGTTTAGAGATTACTTTCAAAAAATAAAATATTTAAAAATAAATAAATAAATAAATAAATAAATCAGATAAAGGAGATTCTGGTTCTTTGATTATAAGTGAGACTATGTTATCTCCTATCCCCAACTTAAAGAGATAATGCAATGAAAATAGGGAAAGAGAGGGATCAGGAAAAGTATTAGTGAATTTGACTTAATGCCTTTTGGTAGTCATTCATTTTTTTTCTTAAGTTGATTACCCTATCTGTGATTCATGCCATGCTAGTTTTAGTTATGAAAGATGAGACAGTGAGTGATCTTGTCCTTTTCAAAAACACACATACAGAATGCCTTTTCTTTGATTTCTTTAAAAACTGCATATGATTTTTCATCTGGTTCTTCCTCTCTTTCTTTCCCTTGGATTTTTTAGTAGTTTTATTTGTAATTTTGTGCAGGGACCTAGAAGAGAGGGAAGTAACATCAACCAAACTTCAGCACTATTTAAAGGCCTAGTTTGCTATAATCTTGTAGCAGTGTATATACATATTAAAATTCATTTCATCTCTAATCTCTTTCAATTAAAAAGACAGGGTTGCCTTCAGCTTTATGAAATTTATGATATGAAACACCTTAGATATGCTAAAACTGTTAAACTGAATTTTATTTAGTATTTTGATTATAAATTAGGGAAATGGTACATTAACTCCTTTCTGAGGCTAAGATTAAAAAGGCTCCATTTATTTGCAGTTGTTGTAGTGTTTTGCAACATATGTTATATTTATAATTGCCTTATTAAATCTTATACATTGTAAGTGATAATCATATTGCCCAGAGCTATAAAATCATCAAAATATATAATGGCATTTTAAGTTGTTGTATCTACAAATGGGAATTTTTATTTTTAGCTTTTTAATAATGTTTTCAGCTGAGTGTTGGGAACAATCATCAGCTATTCAGAAGGGAAATATTATTTCCACTAAGTATTTGGTAAGTGATATTAACAGGAAATCATAGTCAAGTCTCAGCCAGATAAGCATGGACATTATAGAACAATTCCATTGTAGAAATAAACTGAGAATGGGCCATGGTTTGATGGAGATGACACAAACAGATAAAATCAAGTTCATAGGGCTAGTTCAAGGACCATCATCTCTACTAGCAAAATCTCTTCTTTTCTTAACTACTTAATTAAGCTCATGAATCTGAATTGTTACACATCGATTGATGTCTCCTCCTTTCCTCTTGCCACTCCTCTCTTACTTCTTCAAGAAAATATTCTCAAGGTTTTATCTTTGAAACTCATCTCCGTTTTCAGTTTTACCATCAATATAACTTTTCCATAGCACTATTCAAATGCAGAAGTGAATCTTAAATTAATAATTTACTTTTAGCCCAAATATCTCTCCCAAGTTCCAGAGAAGCATCAACAATGGTTGGTTGAACACATTCTCTTGGAATTTTTCCTGATGCCTTTCTTCTCTCTTCAATTTACTATGTCCAGAAACAAACTCATCATCTCCTCCAAATAAACTCCCTATTATAACCTATTAATTATTTCAAAAGTCTTCAGTTAACCAGTGCACAAAAGCAACTCCAGATTCAAAGGCAGGCAGGGATTTTGATTCAGACTCAGTATATAATTTCCTTCACTGAAGTGTACCACCAAGCCAGCCATCTAGCAATCAAAGACACAGACAAAATAAAGAACCTGAACAAAAAAGTCAATAACACAAGTAAGTGGGCACAGCCTCCAGTGCCTCTCTCTCTTTTAAATGGAAGCATGATTAAATTCCGGTCTTCTGAGGATCCTGGACAAATTCATCAGATGGGGGAAGCATAGGACCAAAGTTTGCATTCCTTCATTTTGGTGGGCTAAAAGAGGTATCTTTTCCACAGTAAAGCTTGCAATTTATTTTTCTTATTTTATCACTGGGTTTCCTGGAATCTTGTCCAAGGTTTTTCTACCACAAGGACTGTCACCTTTCCTGGCTGTTGCTCCAGCTTATAGCTTTGAAATCTCCTTTGCTTCTTCCCTCTCTATTGTCTCCATATCCAATTAATTTCCAAGCCTTACTGATTCTGCTTCCACATTGACCAACCACCTTTCTGTCTTCTACTTCTATATCCCATCTCTCAAATTTAAATAATTAATATCACCAAATGCCAGAAGTAGTAAGCCTCATCAGACATATCAAAACATTACTCAAAAGATCAGCTTGTATGCCTAGAAAGGTACTGTTGTTAAAACTAGGTGTATATAAGCTGGCAGAGCATGGGAAAAGAAGAGCCCCACTGGTCCCTTAGCAACAGGATTTGTGTCTCTATATTTACTAATGCAGAGTAAGTGTTCATAAAATACTATTGAATTAAATTCAGATGTGTTTTGATTTATCTTCTGCAGGAATATTTCACTAATTGAGAATGTACTATAATAAATCCCATGGCTTCCTTAGTGAAAGATCATCACATGAGAAGTGTGGATTAATGGAGAAGAAATGGCATATTAAAATCTTTAAGTGTGAAAAACAGAATAAAACTTCACTTGTCGGATGAAATTTCTCATAATAGATCACAGTATACCTAAAACAGCCCAGACTAAATTGTAAATATTTACTGGAGTCTCAAATGACAAACAATCCTTATTTATAAATGTTCAGCATAGGAAAAATAAATAAAGCCATGAACTATGAATCTATCATTTCTATTCCACCCTCAGGCAGAGTCTAAGACCCAACCTAAGTATATCTCTGGAGTATGCAAAATTTGTCTTCATGATCCTATACAAGTATATTCTTCCCTATTTGATGCAATCAATATCCTGCTGAAGAAAAAGCAACAGAATAACTTCCCAGCATATATTTGTCAAAGAACACATCTGGAAAAGAGACTGGAAAGAGATGATGGATAAGACTGGGAAATGTACGGTCTTGAAAGCTCAAAAATTTTGCATTTGAATGTGTCAGTATGCATACATTCACAAAGGCATTCAAATTACCAAACAAAAATTAGAACTGTAAAATTTAGCCTTCCTAAAGCTTGTTTTCAAATATTTTGTCTTTTAAAAACATGATATGGGAAGCCCCCCCCCGCCAACTAGAAAGAGCCATTATCCCTTTTGAATCTTCAGTTTTGCTAGAACATTCTGCAAGGATCCTAGAGGAAAGGTGTGGGCATGTCTGGTTAAACTGGACCTTGGGCAAGCAGGGCTTGGGGAACAGTAGAGGAGAATCAGAAGGCCTGACCTAAAAATGCACTGCTCTTCCTTTCTATTAAATGAAGATGAGCAAAGCCTTCTGAATATTTGGGGAACTGAACTGGGGACAATGAGGTAGGTAATAGGAGAAACCCAAAACAAAATAGCAAAACAAACAAAGAAACAAACAAAAAAACCTAGGGACACTTGGGTGGCTCAGTTGGCTAAGCATCCAACTCTTGACTCAGGGTTGTGAGCTAAAGCCCCACCCACATTGTGCTCTGTGCTGGACATGAAGCCTACTTAAAAAAATAAATTATTAAAAACCTAAAAATAGGGGTGCCTGGGTGGCTCAGTTGGTTAAGTGTCCAACTCTTGCTTTCAGCTTAGTCATGATCTCACGGTTTCATGAGTTCAAGCCCCACATTGGCTCCAAGCAGACAGTTCAGAGCCTGCTTGGGATTCTCTGTCTCCCTTTCTCTCTCTGCCCCTCCCCCACTTGCACTATCTCTGTCTCTCTCAAAAAAATAATTAAACTTAAAAAAATAAAAAATAAATTAAAAAATAAAGCCTAGGCATAGCAAAAAAGCCCTGGACTAGAAGTCAGTTATCCTGGGTTTTATCACTGTTTCTACTAGTAATAAAATATCTCTCCAGGAATAACTTTCTTCCCTCTCAGTCCTTCAGTGTACGTATGTGTGAGGGAAAAAAAAAATCTGTGGAATTTTACCTTCAAGGTCCCTCTGGAACCAACCTTCCAAGATTCCAAAGCCTGATTTTTTCAAAAATTTTATTTGTTTTGAGAGAGAGCAAGCAGGAGAGTCACAGAGGGTGGTGGGGGGGGGGGGTGGATAGAGAGAATCTCAAGCAGGCTCTGAGCTTTCAGTGCACAGCCTGACATGGGGCTCAATCCCACCAACCATGACCTGAGCCAAAATCAAGAGTCAGACATTTAACCGGCTGAGCCACCCATGCACCCTTAGCCTGATGGTGTTCTAAGCCAGGGATGTTCTGGAATTCTGTCTTCATTCATATTGGGCTCTTTCTCCCAATATAATTGTCCTGGTTTCTTGGAAGACTTGAGGCTGGAGTGGAAACACGGACTGAAAGGAGAAACTTCTATCTACTGAGGAGGTGTTTACATTCACTGTGAGATTCAAGGACTGTTAATAGAAGTCTTAGACCAGTTAAAAAATCTATGTTCCATCCACACAAAGAAGTAAAAAGATAGGAAGAAGATCACTATATGTTGCTACAACACGTGTTCAAGTCCTATTATTAAATTAAAAAAGCAAGGTACAAGAGAATGTGTAGTATGTTATCATTTTTGTTAGGAGGTAGGTATATGTATATATATTATGTTTTCAGAATGAAATGATGGAAGTAAATGCAAACTAATACAATGAAAGCTAGAGTTCTTTGAATGAATCTTGATTACAATTTTTAATTTGGAACAATTTAAATATTTTACATTTATTTTTAAATGTATTTAATCAAACAAAATTTATCTTGAATTAACAATAAATGGCCCTGACTGTATTTAAAATTAGAGGCAAATCTATACAGAAAATTATTTCAAGTGATTTAAAAAAATAGTAATTTGTCTATCCTAAGGACTATAAAGAGTGCACACTCACACATATGTAGTAATCCTTAATGCAGTCACTGGGTTATCGTAGTGATCTGGGGTTTATTCTAATATACTTGAGAACTAAAGTTTTCAAGAAATGCAAACAAAACCAAAAAAGAAATGCAAACAAAACCAAAGCAATTAATGGATGAACTCATACTAATCTTAAATATATCTTATGGGTCCTACATTCCAGCCTCAGGGTTATTTCTTTGGTTATATATTAAATTTTTATTTTAAACTCTAAGCAGAAATAATCTTTGTGTACAGATTTTAAGTAAATGTTGATATGGAAAGCAAACAAAGAGTTTAGAGTAAAAAAAACTTTGGTTTCAGACTTCACTGAATTTGAAACTGAGTTTTATTTGTAAACATTTACTTATTCATCTTGCTTCAACACTCCAAAACCTTGATTTCCTCAAAGTCAAGAATAAATATTTTGATATCTACACAGAATTAACCTGGGAATCTAGGCTGACTGATTTGCCTTCTTTTGGAATAGGTAGTAGTGTGTTATTAGTGTAAAGACATTACAAAAATAACTTTAAGAACAATTTCTATTTAATAGGTTTCTTCCATGAAGACCCTAAAGAAAAATTCCTGCAGTGGCTTTAGGCATCTTTCTATAAGGAAGTGACCAAGTACCCAGGAGATGTAGATCCCAATAAAATGTATGAATTGATAGTTCAAATTGGGACAGGGGACACAAAGTATCTGAAATATATAAAGAAAAATCACTTCCTTTCTTCAAAGAGAAATTTTGCTTTTACCAAAGGAGTGCTCAGACTATTGAAATTCCTTCCTTCTTCAAAATTCTTTTCTTCCCATGGATTATTTCTCCTCTCAGGTTTGGCTCCTACCATTTCTTTTCTCATGCTTCATCTGTGTCCCTTCTGTACCGAATTATTTCCATTAGTACAAACAACCATGGTCTATTTTTATTCCACCTAATTCCATCTGCTGATAGCTACTGGCCCATTTCTCCATGTTTTTCATAACAAAACTAATCAAAACATGTATTTTCTCCATCTCCACATACCCTTTTCTTATGCCCTCCAAACAGACTCCTATGCCCACAGATCTATAAAACTGCTTTCAAAGGTAACCAATAACTAGTAATTAATAACCTTAACAACTCCAATGGTCAGGTTTCTTCCCTCTCTGTCTTCCATCTTGAATCACTATTGCACACAGTCCTATTATCTCCTCCTTGCCAAACCTTAGGTCCTGTTGGAGGCAGAGTCCATTTTGGAGAAAGTTGATTTTATTTGATTAACACTGAGGTGCCATATAGGCTAGTGGCTTTCTTGCTTTCCCCACTTTTCATCTCTTCCACCACTTAGGTCCATGTGTCAAACATTCAGACTTTCCATTTATCTAAGACCTATGCTTCCATCGAGTATTACTTTGATCCTATCCTCCTTTATGTGATTACCTTTGTCCTAGAGTTGTGTTATTATTCATACTACTACCTACATGGCATTTATTATATGCTATCATGCATTGAGTTGTTTTTGAAACACATGTACTCTACCTATTATCTATATATCAATCAATCTATCTATAATCTATCTCTCTTCTATCGCTCCATCCATCCATCCTAAAGTTTCTTTGTACAGAAGTTTTATTCTTAACTTTTTGATTTTGTCCCACATGAATATGCGTTTAACCCAAAACCAAATGTCAGAAAAAGTAATTTTCCCTGATTGTACTATAGTGTCATATATGTCATAAATTAAGTGACTGAATTTATTGGGTCTGTTACTACACTGTTGAATTTGTTCCACTATTATAAATAATGCTGCAATAAAAACAGGAGTACATGTATCGTTTTGAATTAGTGTTTTCATTCCCTTCCTATAAATACCCAGTAGTAGAATTACTGGATCATACAGTATTTCTAATTTTAATTTTTTGAGGAAACTCCATGTTGTTTTCCACAGTGGCTGCACTAATTTACACGAGGATTCCTCTTTTTCTATATCCTCTCCAACACTTGTTATTTCTTCTCTTTTTTTGATACTAGCCATTCTGAGTGGTGTGAGGTGATATCTGACTGTGGTTTTGATTTGTACTTCCCTGATGATTAGTGATGTTGAGCAACTTTTCATGTGCCTGTTGACCATTTGTTTTTGAAAAAAAAAATTTCTATTCAGGTCCTCAGCTCATTTTTTAGTAGAATTATTTGGGGTGTTTTTGTCTTTGTTTTTTGGTGTTGAGTTGCATGAGTCCTTCATACATTTTGGATATTGGTCTCTTATCAGATATATCATTTGCAAATATCTTCCCTCATTCAGTATGTTTCCTTTTAATATTGTTGATGGTTTCCTTTGCTGGGCAAAAGTTTTAATTTCGGTGTAGTCCCAAAAGTTTATTTTTGCTTTTGTTTCCTTGGCCCAAGAAGATATATCCATAAATATGTTGCTAAGACAGACGTCTAAGTGACTACTGCTTATGTTTTCTTTTAGGAGTTATATGGTTTCAGGTTTAACATTGCAGCATTATTTATAATATCCAAGATATGGATGCAACCTAAGTGTCCATTGATAGACGACTTGATAAAAAATGTGTATATATACATACACATATATGTTATCCACATATATACATATGTATTATATATAATATATATTATATAAAGTGGAATATTAGTCAGCAATATAAAGGAAATGAGATTTGCCATTTGTGACAACACAGATGGACTTAGAGGGTATTACACTAAGTGGAATGTCAGACAGAGAAGGGCAAATACCACAAGATTTAATTTATATGTTGAATCTAAAACAAAACAAAGCAAATGACAAGCAAACAGAAAACAAAAACAGAGTCATAAATATATAGACCAAAGTGGTTCTAGGGGAAGTATTTAGAGGAAGAAAGATTGGGGGATGGGTGTAATAGGTGAAGGCAATTAAGAAATACAAACTTACAATTATAAAACAAGTCACAAGGATGAAAAGTACAGCACAGGGGATATGGTCAGTAATATTGTAATACCACTGTATGATGACAAGTGGTTACTACACTTGTGGTAAGCATTATGTAATGTATAGAATCATCAAATCACTGTGTTGTGCCCTGAAACTAATATAACAGGGTATGTCAATTATACTTCAATAATAATCATTTTAAAAATAAATAAAAAGTAAAAGAATGGAAAAGATATATTATGTAAACATTAATAAAAAGCAAAAAATACTATGTTAATGTCATACAAAGCAGACTATAGAGAAGAGAAAATTACTAGAAACAGATTTCATAATTAGGAAAATACCAAGTCATGAGGAAAACATAGCCTTCCTGAATGTGTATGCGCCAAGCAACAGAGTTTCAAAATGCATGGAACAAAATCTCACAAGCTAAATGCAGTAGGCAAATTTACAATTATAGTTAGGGATTTTAATACCCCAGTCTCAGCAACTGATAGAACTACTAGAGAGAAAATAACCATTGATACAGAACTAATAGCACTATCAACCCAGAGAATCTAAATGAGTCTGAGAAAGCCTTGTGGTAAATGATATATCTCTGTATCTTAATCGTGGTGATAGTCATACAAATTACACCTGTGATAAAACTGCATAAAGCAACACACACAAACACAAACACACACACACAACAAATGAGTCCATAAGTAATTGACTAAAGGAATCTGAATAAGCCCTATGAATTGTACCAATGCCAATTTCTAGGCACTGATACTGTATTATAATCATGCAAGATTTTAGCATTGGAGAAAGTTAAGTGAAGGGCTCATGGACTCTTCCTATATATTTCCTTGAAGCTTAGTGTAAATATACAATCATTTCAACATAAAAGGGTTTTTTTTAAGACAGAAAAAAAGTTAGTTGAAGAATATGTGCAGAATAGTACCAGAATCCAAATCCAGCTGGTGTGTCTCTAGGTTATACTACCTACTCAAATTCACTGAGAGAAAAGTGGGGTTCATGGAAAGTTCATTAGTCTTTCCAAAATCTTCCATCAATGGAAAATGGAATAATTATTCAAATACCCACATAACACAGAGAAGGAAAAATACTAATAGTAAATTTTTATTATTTATCCAAATATCTTTCACAAAGACATCTCAATTCTTCACCTGTGTCTGCTAGTGAAGATATTCATGAAATACTGATCCATTGACAATTAAACTTTCTAAAGCAAATAATAAAAATTCAAAATACTAGAAATCCAATAAGGCTGCCTTATAGATAATATGTCCTGAAAATCAACAAAGTCAGTTGATCTTTTGTCTTCAGATAGGATTGGCAGAAAGGTGTAACTTTTGTATAGCATGAAAGAAAAAGAGCTTGCTTTAATCCTGCCAGGGTCATGTCCAGCTTTAGCCACATGCTCAGTTGAAAACATGTTCACAACCCTTATTTTAAAAATAAATAAATAAGATGATATCACAATGTTCCATAGTCCTCCTTTCTGTTTAGAAATCTTTCATACCTAAAATGTGGCTTTAACATTTTTTTGATGATAAACTTTATTCAATATTTTTAACAGCTATTTGGTAACAATATGCTCAGCCTTCCCTATTTAACATTTTTAATTTTATAAAATAAATCACTTGAGAGGAAATTCAGCTTAAAAATATCTAGACAAAAGTGACTCAAGCCTCAAACACTCCACAAGAATAAAGGCTGCACTAAAATCCCTGTAAATCAATCCATCCAATAATGCAAAAATCTACACAGTAAGTTGAATGGTGTTGCATAATCTATATAAAAGTTTCATTTGCAGCTACAAAATTTTCCCTTCTCTGTAATATATAATCATTTTTAAAAGTCAGGCTAAAGAGAATTCTATAATTTCATAAATTATCAAGCCATTTTAGGATGCATAATTAATTAGATTGTTCTGTGCCATATTTATGAGGGTTATTCATGCACAGTATGAGATAATCATAAATTATTTTGTTAACAAAATCTCGAGAGACTTTTTAAAGAGCTTTCCCTTGAGTAGCTTCCCTTGGTGTGACTGCTGTCTGATTTTTCCCCCTTTGGTTAAATCAGGAATGAGCTATTTATGACTTTGTAATTATAAAAGTAATCTGAAAAATACTGAGGCAATCCGCAAAGGAGGTGCAAAGCAATCTTAGGATTCAGAATTTTCAAATGTTTAATACAATTTAATGAAGAGAATGAAAGGGTATTTGTAGATGTGATGTCTATATTTATATTTAAGTTTATCCATGAGTTGCAGCTGTATCTTGATCTGCATTTCTTGGCACAAAATTTATAAAAGCCCTGAGGTTTTTTATGATTTTTCTGAAGCAACTTTTAAAAAGCATAGGTCCAAGCAGAGTTCATGACCATAAATATGAGAAAGGAAAGGGAAGTTTTTTTCCTAAAAATATAAGGCCAAAACACATCAAATGATATTTAATTGGGACTGGAAATACTCCAAGTTTGACTTTCAAAAAAAAAGCTTTGATTTACAATAGTTCATGTTGGGCTCATGTTGAGCCTGCCAAAAATCCAAGCTAGATCAGAGCCTTTTTTGAAATAAACACAAGCTTAATCTGCTGTAGGTATTTTGAAACTCCCACTGCTTTAGTTATAACATCATCTGTTACTGAATGATTTATAAATCACCCTCTATAGACAAATTTCTACAAGATGGAGGGTGAGATATTTTAACCTGAGGACATAAGGACACATCTAACTCATACATTAAAGCCACATTTAAAACAACTTTTCTTGGAAAGGAACAAAGACATTACCTGCCCACACTTTGTCAGGACTGTGATTGTATCTGAAAATGTACAGTACACAAAATGTTCCTTCCTTGTTCCTCAGTGATCAGTGAATAAATGCTCATTGTTATCATTACCCAGTGCCAGTGGAAGACTTACTACTTAGAGCCTGCAGTGTGCCAGGCACTCTAACAAGGGCTTTCAGAGAACAATTCAGATTCTGGTCTCAAGTCAGACCCGAGGGCTTGAATCCCAGCTCCCCCATTCAGCTGCTGTGGACCTTGGGCAAGTTACCTAACTTCTCTGTGCCTTATTTTCCCTTCTGACAAAATGGAGATCATAATAGTGCCTGCTTCTTAGGACTGTTGTGAAGAAGAAATAAGTTAATACACATAAATCCATTAGAACAGTGCCTGGCATGGAAGCATTTATTAAGTGTTAATTACTATTGCTCCTTTTATCATAATTTTACCCATTTTACAGAGGATAAGCCTGAAGTTAATTTTCCTAAGGTTATATGGCATTTGAATACTGGCTTATCTGACACCATGGACTCTGTGCCTAATTACAATCTTGGATGGCCACTTAGAAGCATTGCTCATTCTTCCCCATGAAACAAAAAAATATTTTTTAAAATTAAGAATTTTCCTTTTTGCATTCTCTGATATTCATCCTTTAGTTAGTTTTGAACTTCAGCAGATCTATAAAGCAGTTGTGCCTATGAACTTTAGTGGAAGTTATAACCTACCCAATAATCTGTATAAATTTTCAGGGAATCATTGAAAATGGACACTAGTTTACAAGGTTCAGCTGTATTTACGGGAGCTGATATACCTCCCAACCTTTTGAAAATTTCTGTGTAATGTTAGTGTATCTAGATGAAAAGTGGTTGAATGACTAATAAAAGAGTAGCGACTCAAGGTAAAAACTTTTTGCAAATATCCAATTGTTAAAGTTTTTAGGTCCACAAAAAATATCCACTGATTTCATTTGTAGAAATATCACTTTTATAACAATAGTACAGGTCTGAGACAGATGCTCAAGGTTCAAATCATCATTCCACCTGTATGATCTTAGGTAAGTATTTACCTGAGCCTTTCATTTTACGTACCAGATATATTTCTGTAAAAATTAATTAGTGCTATAACACTTCTAAAGCATTTATCACAGAACCTGAATATTTGCAAACACTCAGTCAATATCAGCTGCTAGTATCAGTGGGAGTGGTGGTATTGTTATTATTTACATCATGCTAACTAGTTTTCAGTCAGATTGTTTCTCTTCCCAAACACATTATGAACACGATACATAAACAATAAATACAAATTTTTAAAAATTGGGACTTCTACAGTTCTTCAGAAGGCAAATTTATAAATTCTTTATATCAGTACATGGATAGAACTATAAGAGAGATTCTCTGCTAAAAACTACCATGTATCTGAAACAACAGGAAATGACTACGCTATAAAGCCCAGCTAAAGTGAAATTAGTTAGAGAAAGACAAAAATCATATGACTTCACTCATACGAGGAATTTAAGAGACAAAACAGATGAACATAAGGGAAGGGAAACAAAAACAATATAAAAACAGGGAGGGCGACAAAACAGAAGAGACTCATAAATATGGAGAACAAACTGAGGGTTACTGGAGGGGTTGTGGGAAGCGGGATGGGCTAAATGAGTAAGGGGCACTAAGGAATCCACTCCTGAAATCATTGTTGCACTATATGGTAACTAATTTGGATGTAAATTTAAAAAATTAAAAATAAAATTAAAAATAAATAAATAAATTTAATAACTACTAAATAAATAAATAAATAAAGCAAGCACAGCTATTTTTTCCACTCTACAGTTCAGCCCTGAGACCTTAAGCAGCTGGGTCTAATGTGGTTTCAGATCCAACCTGTAGCATCTGAGAACCTGTTTCAGGGAGGAGGGTCATAAGCAGTTCTGTACCCCTCCAGGGATTTTGTGATAGCAGTGCAGTTGGAGACAGCCCTACAGAAACAGGCAAGGTAAGTGTCCCAAGACAAAATATGAAAAGTCCTTAAAAAGGAATGCAGAACAATTAAGTTATTTGCTATCTTGTTGGTGGCAATTGCTCTGTGCAATAATGGACTGAAATCTAATTATTATTATTAAGCAATTATATAGCACTTTATTTTTGCAAAGTGCTTTACAACAATTTTTTATTAGATATTCATCACAATAACCCTGTGAAGGAGGTCAGAATATCTCCAAGGAAGAAGAGATGAAGCTGTTTTTTTTTTCCCTGAAACATCTTACATTAAACTGCTCTAATTTTCCTAGTGCTAAATATAAAAGTTTTATGTTGTGATTTGTTTTGGTGCTCTAACACATGACCTGGTTTAATAAAGTGCAATTTGCAATCACCCTGCTTCTTAACTGCCAGATGCAATAGCTGAGAAAGTCCTGCACCCTCAGGGACAATACGAATAATCCTACAAATTAAAAATGTGCGGAATAGATAATAAATGGCACAGAAATTCAGAAAAGAAATGGTTAATGGACTCTTGGAAACTGTTTAGTCAGAGCCAATGAAAAGAAGGAACATTTGCATTGCTTTACAATTCTACAAACACTTTTAGTCAAAGTATATTAATTAATTTCTTGTTTAATTATCATAATTACTCTTAAGAATAAAAAAAATAGATGGCAGAAAATGTAATTTAACGAGGTGAATAACCAGCTCAAAGTAACACAACTAGGAGTTATAAAGTTGGTGGTTAACACAGTCTTCTTAATCTAGACTAAGCTAGCCCCATTTAACCTATTGGTTTATTGTAGGTGGTGTAATCAATTTACCTATTAATGTTGACAGGTTACAGAGAAGAGTAGAATTTCCCCCTTTGCGAAACTGTCCATGTAAACCAGCTTCCTGCATAAATCATCTCCCCCAAAGTGTGTTACTCCAGTTTATAGGAGTATGATTCACATTATACTTGGATATAGGTCCTAGGAGAATGAGAAATGATGGCCTTCTGGAATCCCGACATTGTTACTGGTAGTCCAAGTAGCTGTCTATGTGCCACCAGTGCCACTGTATATTTACCTGGACAGCGTTTGGAATGATACAGAAAGCATCAGTTACCCTCTGAATAGTCAGAGTGCGTTGCTCTCCCGAACACCAAAGTGGAGCTGCCAGCAGATAAGGCAGCCTTGGGAAGAGAAGCTTTTTGTGGCAGTAGCTTAGAACAAAAATGGAGGCGTCTCTGTGAGGCTATATATTACTGGCTGCATCAGGTAGGAATTCCTGGCCTCCTTTAATTGCTGTGTTTCCCTTATGAAGCAGTGTGCTGCTACAGGATACACACATGGGAGACTTATCTAGACAGCGCTGTGGACAGATGGACTCCAGACAGAGGGGAGCAGGTGTGAAGCCAAAAGAGGAAAGAAATAGGGAGTCTTGTTAGTACCCACAGGGACTTTGCCTAGCAGGAGGAAGAAATTCTGTACCCAGCAGCCAAGAGCCAAAGCAGACCCTAAGGGACCAATGCAATGGAAGAAGTTAAAGATCTGGGGCTGGGAGATAGCTCAGAGCGAAACGCTGGGCCACTGCTCTTCCTCTTTGCATTATGCACAGAACTACACATTTGCGCTCTGTTTACTCTCTTCTCTTGCCTTTCAATCTAAGTGCTCTTGCTGTTGTCATTCTGTAAAAGCAAGGTCTCAAGAAAACATCCAGTGGAAGGAGTGTCTTAGATTTCTAAGGAAATCTTTTGGAAACAAAAAATTAAAACAATGTGACTCTTCTATTGGATGCAGAAATCTCTAACACAAACGTAAGTTTCTCTGATGTCAAGAAACATGACTCAGACTTTTCCATGCCGGGCATGATGAGGCAGATGCTTAATGTTGATTAACCTGTGGCCTGAACACAGACTTCAGGAAGCAGCAGAGCCAGTATATGTTGCCAGAGGTACTGACTTTGCAAGATTTCCCAGCCTCCTTTTTTTTTTTTTGGAATTTTTATTTTTTGAAATTTTGTATTTTTTTAATATAATTTATTGTCAAATTGGCTAACATACAGTGTGTACAGTGTGCTCTTGGTTTTGGGGGCAGATTCCTGTGGTTCATCGCCTACATACAACACCTAGTGCTCATCCCAACAAGTGCCCACCTCAATGCTCATCACCTATTTTCCCCTCCCCCCCACCATCAACCCTCAGTTTGTTCTCTGTCTTTAGGAGTCTCTTATGGTTTACCTCCCTCCTTCTCTGTAACTATTTTTCCCCTCCCCTTCCCCCATGGTCTTCTGTTGAGTTTCTCAAGTTCCACATATGAATGAGAACATATGATGTCTGTTTTTCTCTGACTTATTTCATTTCGCATAATACCTTCCAGTTCCATCCACGTTGCTGCAAATGGCATGATTTCATTCTTTCTCATTCCCAGCCTCATTTTTAAAACACGCATGTTTTAAAGCAGCAGTCCCACAGTACATACTCCCAAGTTTTTAAAAAGCTTGACTTCCTTCATGTCATACAAATATATATTTTTTTGAGTTTAATTATATAAGCAACCCAGAAAACAGACACATTAGGATGTGGAGCCAGATGATGAGGAGAAACAAGGTTTTCCTGTTTGCTGGTTTTCCTTTAAGAAAAGTAAAGCAAACCACACATAGCAAAAATTAACTTAGGGAACTTTAGTTATAAACTCTACACATACAAGTGTTTTTTTAAGTGGCTATTAAAAGTACTTTATGGTGCCATTTCTGAAGCAAACAAACAATGCTTTTCTATATTGCAATGTGTTAATACTAATGATGATTAAAGAGAAATAATCATATAAAATAATTACCATGACTATGTAAAGTCGCTCTGCCCAAGGGCAGATTCACGTTCCAAGAGGACCTCTTTTCCCCAAAGACTGTCAGATTTTCCAATTTCTCTATTAACAGCTTTGTCCATCTTTGTGGGAGAGATTTGGCCCAGCTTGGGGAAGCGAAGGGTATGGGGGATGGTGACGCAGCTCTTTATTTTCTTGGTGAGAGGTGGAACACTTCTGCCTTGTGCATACTCTTTGTGGAGATGGGCGATTAGACCCTTTACTCCCTGGAGCCTTGGGGCAGCTGTCAGAAGCTGAGCCCACCACAGGGCCTCAGAGCTGCATTTTGATTGTGCAGATGAAGGAAATTGCCTCAGTGCCTCACAGGAGTTGGGGACAGTGCAGTGGAGGCTAGATAATATGTAGCTTTTTCCTATAGCCTTTATAATTTGGCAAATCTATTCCCAACTTTGTTTACTTCAGGTCTGATATCCGAAATGAGGAAAATTCAACTGAATAATAAAAATTCATCCCGCAGAACCCAGAATGTGTAGTCAATTATATAATACTTAGTCAAATGAGTTTCTTGACATTTTGTACATAATGCATTCAGATATTAAGGAAATGAAGATAGATACTGATTTATAAATATTCTGGGTATGTATGCATACACAAAGAGTTTTTAAATTATGTTGTCTCTTTCATTATTCATCTTGTAAATATTTAAAATATATATGAAATACCAGAAGAAGTTACCTAAGCACATAAATATTTTTGCCTCTATTTGTCCCAAATTATCTCTTTTATCTGTTATAATAACCAGAATGATTTTTTTGCATTCCAAGCCATGGAAAAATGTGTCACACAATTTAGGATTCAGAGTATTAACATCTGGTATTCTCAGCTAGCTTTTTAGCCCCTTGAAACCCCAGGATGTACTTTAATTTCTTTGTACTTCTAGCCAAATTATAGTCATAAATATGCACTTAAAATGCTTATTAATTTGGCTTCATACAGGAATGTGCCTATGTATACATTAGCAACTGTTGCCAGGTTGAATGAAACAAGATGCCACATTGCCAATCTTATGAATGGACTGTTCTCCTAAAAGCAATCCAAATCTGGATCCACAGGACCACCTGCAGACTCTTACCAGAACTAATCCAGACCATTGCTTCTGTTTCCCACTTTTCTCACTTCTTTTACTCATGTCTTACATTGGGAGAAGTTGGTTAAATAACTAGTTTGTGTTTTGACAAATTGAGACTTACAGAAGATATATTTAGTTAAGGACTCTTATAATATCACATGAGTTAAAGTTTGTCTTTAGGGAAAGTATATTTCCAACAAGGCTAGTCAAAGCAATTAATTTTAGAATTTTAGCTTCTCTCTATTGAGAAAACTAAGAAAAAATTGTGTCAAAGGACTTAATTCCATCAAATTACTCTTCTGTGGTACTTCTATAATGAGTGTGTTTGGTTGAAGAAATAAACACTTAATTGAGACAAAATACCAAAAAACAATGCAAAACCATGAGCTTAAATGCACTTATTACACTATTTGAGTGATTTTAGTTTGGGGAATATGACAAAATATATAGCAATTTCTAATTTGCATTCTCTGCCAGATAGCCACACCAGTGCCTGAGGATTCCTTTAACTGCCCCCAAGCTTTTAAAACACAGAGAACTGAATGAGGTCTCAGTAGTTCATTTTTGCTTTTGTTTCCCTTGCCTCCAGAGACGTGTTGAGTAAGAAGTTGCTGTGGCCAAGATCAAAGAGGCTTTTGCCTGCTTTCTCCTCAAAGATTTTGATGGCTTCCTGTCTTACATTGAGGTCTTTCATCCATTTTGAGTTTACTTTTGTGTGTGGTGTAAGAAAGTGGTCCAAGTTCATTCTTCTGCACGTCACTGCCCAGTTTTCCCAGCACCACTTGCTGAAGAGACTGTCTTTATTCCGTTGGATATTCTTTCCTGCTTTGTCAAAGATTAGTTGGCCATACATTTGTGGGTCCATTTCTGGGTTCTCTATTCTGTTCCATTGATCTGAATGTCTGTTCTTGTGCCAGTTCCATACTGTCTTGATGATTGCAGCTTTGTACTATAGCTTGAAGTCCGGGATTGTGATGCCTCCTGCTTTGGTTTTCTTTTTCAAGATTGCTTGGCTATTTGGGTCTTTTCTGGTTCCATAAAAATTTTAGGATTATTTGTTCTATCTCTGTGAAGAATGCTGGTGTTACTTTGATAGGGACTTCATTGGATATGTAGATTGCTTGGGGTAGTATTGAAATTTTAACAATATTTGTTCTTCCTATCCAGGAGCATGGAATCTTTTTCCATTTTTTTTTTGTGTCTTCTTCAATTTCTTTCATAAGCTTTCTATAGTTTTCAGTGTATAGATTTTTCACCTCTTTGGTTAGATTTATTCCTAGGTATTTTATGGATATTTGTGCAACTATAAATGGGATCAATTCCTTGATTTCTCTTTCTTTCACTTCATTGTTGCTGTATAGGAATGCAACCAATTTCTGTGCATTGATTTTATATCCTTCAACTTTGCTAAATTCATGAATCAGTTCTAGCAGTTTTTTGGTGGAATCATTTGGGTTTTCCATATAGAGTATCATGTCATCTGCGAAGAGTCAAAGTTTGACCTCCTCCTGGACGATTTGGATGCCTTTTATTTCTTTATGTTGTCTGACTGCATAGGCTAAGACTTCCAATACTATGTTGAGTAACAGTGGCAAGAGTGGACACTCCTGTCTTGTTCCTGACATTAAGGGGAAAGCTTTCAGTTTTTCCCCATTGAGGATGATATTAGTGTTGGGTCATTCATATATGACTTTTATTATCTTGAGGAATGATCCTTCTATCCCTACTTTCTTGAGGGTTTTTATCAAGAAAGGATGCTATATTTTGTCAAATGCTTTCTCTGCATCTATTGAGAGGATCATATGGTTCTTGTCCTTTATTTTATTGATGTGATGAATCACATTAACTTTTTTACAGATATTGAACCAGCCCTGCATCCCAGGTATAAATCCCACTTGGTCATGGTGAATAAATCAAAATAAAAAGCTTCTGCACAGCGAAGGAAACCATCGGCAAAACTAAAAGCAACCGACAGAATGGGAGAAGATATTTGCAAACAACATATAAGATAAAGGGTTAGTATCCAAAATCTATAAAGAACTTCTCAAACTCAACACCCAAAAAACAAATAATCCAGTGCATAAATGGGCAAAAGACACGCATAGACACTTCTCCAAAGAAGATATCCAGATGGCCAACGGACACATGAAAAAATGCTCAACATAACTCATCATCAGGGAAATACAAATAAAAACCACAATGAGATACCACCTCACACCTATCAGAATGGCAAACATTAACAACTCAGGCAACAACAGATGTTGGCGAGGATGTGGAGAAAGAGGATCTCTTTTGCATTGCTGGTGGGAATGCAAGCTGGTACAGTCACTCTGGAAAACAGTATGAAGGTTCCTCAAAAAATTAAAAATAGAACTACCCTACAACCCAGCAATTTCACTACTAGGTATTTTTCCAAGGGATACAGGTATGACGTTTCGAAGGGACATATGCACCCAAATGATTATAGTAGCACTATCAACAATAGCCAATGTATGGAAAAGAGCCCAAATGTCCATCAATTAATGAATGGATAAAGAAGATGTGGTGTATATATACATATATATATATATGTGTGTGTATATATATATATATATGTGTGTGTGTGTGTGTGTGTGTGTATACACACACACACACACACACACACACACACACACAAAATGGAGTATTACTTGGCAATCAAAAAGAATGAAATCTTGCCATTTGCAACTATGTGGATGGAACTGGAGGGCATTATGCTAAGAGAAATTAATCAGAGAAAGACAAACATCATATGACTTCACTCATATGAGGACTTTAAGAGACAAAAACATATGAACATAAGGGAAGAGAAACAAAAATAATATAAAAACAGGGAGGGGGACAAAACATAAGAGACTCTTAAATATGGAGAACAAACAGAGGGTTACTGGAGGGGTTGTGGGAGGGTGGATGGGCTAAATGGGTAAGGGGCATTAAGGAATCTACTCCTGAAATCATTGTTGAACTATATGCTAACTAATTTGGATGTAAATTTAGAAAAATAAAATTAAAATATAAATAAACAATGGGGAAAGTAAAAATCACACACACACACACACACCCAGAGAACTCGAAGGAAAAAAACCTGAAGCGGAACTCAGAGAGGAGGTGGTGGCCATACTTGCCTCTCTCCTTACAACTCTTCCTTTTCAAATACTGTCAGAATGGAAGGTGCTAAAGCTCTCCTGACTTTCCTTATGCCTTTGTCCTCACATGAACCTGTGACCACATGGTGTCAGAAAGTGGTCAACAGGTTAAATATATTTCTCCTGGGGCACATAGGTGGCTCAGTCAGTTAAGTGTCTGACTTTGGCTCAGGCTGTGATCTTATGGTTCATGAGTTTGAGCCTCACATCGGGCTCTGTGCTGACAGTTCAGAGCCTGGAGCCTGCTTTGGATTCTGTGTCTCCCTCTCTCTCTGCCCCTCCCTCACTCGCACTCTGTCTCTCTCTCTTTCCCTCAAAAATAAATAAACATTTTTAAAATCTTTAAAAAAATAAATTAAATATATTTTTCCTTAAACAGTCTTTTTTCATGAAAGAGGCACATTATTGACTCATTTACTGCTGTCTACTGTTTCAATAAGCAAAACACACTCTGTAAGTGAAAGGCAATGATTATAATATTTGTTTATACTATACTTTTTCAAAAAATTAAGGTAGCTGTAGAAATTTAAACTGATGATTAAACATTTACATCTGCACATTACATCTGCTCAAATATTTGCAGGTGCATCAAAGCTCCCACTTGGGGCCCTTTATCAAGTAGGTACAGCATCATCATGCTTCCAATACAGATGGCAGGTGGGATAGACCTGGCACTAGCTCAGTGTTCTTTCCTTCCACGGGACTCTTCCAGTTCCACTTCAATCTTCAGTCTGAAGCCAGTATCTCTAATGCCTTAAAATCCTTTATTATCCCAGTTTGGAGCACATAGTTGAAACTCTAGGTTTTGCCCAGAGATAAATCTGGAGGAAATTGGGAATAAGGCCATGTGTCCCTAAGGCAATATCCCTCTTCTTCCACTGCCCTCTCTTCACCACTGATGATCACATGATCCCTTGGAACCTGCCACCTGCAACCCCCAACTCTTGCCCCACTTTAGGCATCCTGGGACCTGGTCTGCCCTCCTGCCCCAAGGCACTCTCACAATAATGACCAGTTAATAAATGGTAGCTGTGTGTCAGTCCCTGTGCTGGTGCATCACATAGTAGGGGCTATCTCATTTCCACAACAAACTGATGGGGCTGGCATTACTAACCGGGCATCTCAGATGAAGCAATGGGAATTCACAGAAGCTCAGTGGTTTCCAAACGATCACAGAGCTCAAGGGTGGTAATAAACCAGTGTAAGCCCATGATTCCAGTTGGTAATGGGGTAATGAGACACTACCCTCCACACTTTACAATGGAGAACTAAAACCACTAAGGGCAAGCAGTGTCATGGCAATGCAAGGGGCTCTTTTGCCATGCATTAAATTCTTCCTTGGACAATCCTAAACATATCAGAGACCCACTATATAACCTGCCCTTTTATTTTTCTTCATTTTTGTAGGCCTGGGAGTGGAGGAGTGTGAGTCTGTCTTGGATGCATAGAAATACCGCAGACTGGCAGGATGGTGTTTGGGCAGTAGAAGGCTGCTTAGTTTAGGAATTAGACTACCCGGTTCAAAGATATTTGAGTTAGGGGTGCTGGTGGCTCAGTCGGTTAAGTGTTGAATTCTTGATTTCAGCTCAGGTCATGATCTCAAGGTTCGTGAGATGGAGGTTCATGAGATCGAGGTCTGCGTCTGGCTCTGCACTGACAGTGTGGAGCTTGCTGGGGATTCTCTGTCTCTCCCCCTCTCTCTCTACCCCTCCCCAGCTTGCTTGCTCTCTCTCAAAATAACTAAATAAAAAAAGATACCAGAGACATTTAAATTAAAATGAGGTTGCTGGTGGCAAGCTGGGAGAAGGGATTTTCCTCTTTCATCCTGTAACCTTATGTCTGCTCAGAAACAAGGCAGGAAATGATTATATCCTGTTACAGTGTGTTCAGTCTAGAACCATGAACTGAGTAAATTAACAGTTCTGTAATGCAACTGTACAATGCTCATTAAGTAATTTAGTCCAGGTTCCTAAATCACTTCATCATGGGCAAAAAGACTCACTCTCCAAGGACTTTGTAATGCTTTAAATGGAGTAACAAATATAAGGGCAACTAGTATAGTTACTAACTCAGAGCAACATTCAGCGCATGTTAGTGTTTTCCTTTCTTTCCTTTTCTCGTTCTTTTATCCCTCCCATTTGCTTTAAGGTGGATGAATGTGGGAGCATCCTAGGGCAGAGGTCTTTGGTGCACCCCATTGCTTACAGGGCACAACCCCATCTAACTACCAGGCTGTCCAGAATTCCTAAGCAGTTAGAACCCCTTGTTCTCAGCTCATTCCAGTTCTGAGTAAAGTCATGAACAGGTGAACTTAGAGGGCAGAGCCTGCTCACCGGAAAGTGATTGAAGGGGCGTTCCAGCCATGACTAATTTATTTAGTATTCAAAAATCAGTAAAGATTCTTCAGTCACATCATTCTCCCAAATAAAAAGGAATAAAAATAAAGTAGAAACCTGTTTGATGCCTCAGGCATGTTCCGTGTGTTGTTCAGGTCAGTTCATTTCAGTACTTAATCTGTGGCACTTCATTTAATGGAATCATTTAACACCCAAAAAGTAATTATAAAAATGAACAAGTTTGGTTTCCTGGGGTTGGTATTTGACTTCGCAGAGCATTGAAGTCTCTACCGCTGGCTCAAGCTATGTTTGTCAAGCAGTAAGCAATTAAACTAAATGAATCTGAAGATGGGTTATGAATGAGCTCTTACATCCCTCAGTCTTAACTTATTTATATTGTAATGGAACTTGATAATAAATAAAGGAATGATTCCAACAACATGGTCACTCACAATTAAGTAACTTACCAGAATATTACCTTACAGATTATCAGAGCTCAAGGTAAAGTTACCAGAAGCTGGAACTAGAAGAAAACCAGGAGTCATCTAGTCTAGTCCATACTTGACATGTAAGAAAACTGTGGCTCAGAGAAGCTGAAGGGTTTGAATTAAGTCACACAGTCACTTAGCAGCACAGCTCATGTTTCAAATCACTTCTCTTCCAAACAAGTACGTTTTCTATTAAATTGTATCATTACTGGTTGATGTAGCCTATGATGATATGTATTTATTTTTGAAATGCGTTAAGAGAGAATTTGCCGATTAGTTATTCTAAGTATACTAAGTACAAGATATCTGTCCAGATCATACACTCTCAGCCCCTATATAGATGACATAGATATAGATAGAGTATATAGATATATATGTATATAGATATATACATATATATCTAGGACCAGGGAGGTTGAAGTCAGGAAAGAACAAATAGTATATTAGCCCACATCCCTCTGTACCCTGTAGCTGTGGTTACTATCTTGGTTTAAATTTGTAAACTTTTCTGGATAATAAACTCAGAGAAAAAAACCTTTGGAGGCTGAGCAGCAAATTAAACAAAGAAGAGATGTATTTGGAACGGTAAGCAAAGCCTATAATGAGCACTTATTCAAAAAGGAAAACTCTACAAGTCATTCCAGTTTTGTCTTCATTTACATCCCCAAAGTGATTGATCAAGAAATATGGAGGACAAGTCCATTCTATGCAAAGCACTATGGTTATAAGTTTCAGAAATAAAAAGGACAAGTCACATTTTCTATCCAGTACATAATAAAGCAAGTTGGGGAGCACAATACATGCAGATAATGAGATAAATCAAAATAAAGACCACATAGAATTTCTAAATGTTTGGAAAGCAAAAAAAAAATTATTACAAATAACAAGAATTCATAATTAGATGCACTGTCAGAAAACACTATCTAGAGAAAAGTAGCAGAAATTCACATTGATTATACACATAGTAGGTTGTTTATATAAATCTGCTTGATCTGAAACTCCTGAGACATTATTATATAAAAAATACATGAAGCATGACATTGCACTTAAATATAGGGACATGGGCAGAGCTTAGCTTAGCTCGTGCTTGGTAATTAAGAGAAACTTAATCAGTGTTGCTGTGGTAACTAGATAAACTATATGAATATATAATAGGTAGAATCAGTGTTCTCTTTCTCTTTTTCTTCTTTCTTTTTTCTGTATATGGGCTTTATTTTTTTTCTACATAAATACCAACTTTTTGCTTTTTTGTTTTTTTTTTATTTTTTTTAATGTTTATTCGTTTTTGAAAGACAGAGAGAGACAGAGTATAGCAGGGGTGGGGCAGAGAGAGAGGGGGGGAGCACAGAATCAGAAGCAGGCTCCAGGCTCTGAGCTGTCAGCACAGAGCCCGACACGGGGCTCAAACCCACCAACCGTGAGATCATGACCTGAGCCGAAGTCGGACGCTCAACTGACTGAGCCACCCAGGTGTCCCAACTTTTTGCTTTTTTGTAGTGCATCTGGTATAAGACGGAAGCTGTATAGCCCAAAGTATAAATTATCTTTGTTATGCAAAGAGTTCACAATAATCCATTATCTCAATATCAAATCCACATTCTCAGAAGAAATAGTACAATTAACCCAGTTTGAGTCATGTGCATAATTCTGGTCCGATCAATTATGAGCAGGGCAGGAACAGAACCACATAGTACAAAATATAGCTGCCCCAGACCAACTCTTGACTGAGAAATCAATTGTCAGGTAGTAGAAAACCCTATGACTCAGCTTTTCTCTGACAACTGCTCTTTGAGCAGAGCATAACTCACAAATTATCTAAATTATCAAAGTTATATACCTTTCAAATGTTAAGGCAGAGTCAAGCCTAAGTCTCAATTCCAAGTATCCTGCAGTTAATGACTAGACTATATTACCTCTTGCAACAATTTGATTAAAATGTTTTCCTTTGATATACCATTTTAAGAATTAGTGTTTCTCAAAGATCTATTGCTTACAGTTATAAATACCAATATGGTAACTCTAAACTGTGTTAAAATTTATTAAAGATGGAGAATTCATCGTTTGGGTTTATCCTGGGAACAACTTCAGAGCTCAAGCTGCAGTAGATAACATAAGAATGCTTAAAAGAAAATCTCCAAATGTCTTCACACTATGAAAAAGGCTTAGCTATATTAAACAGCATCTCACTAACTTAAATAACAGAGAGAACACTGGTAATTTAAAAAGTAAGTTTTGAGAACCACCAGCATTATTTAAATTACTACAATTATACTGTTTATTAAATCACTGCAAATGTAAGAGTAGGTATAAACTTATGATAATAGCTTTCCAAAAATCAACTTTATCATTTTTTTTTGAGAGAGAGAGAGAGAGAGAGAGAGAGAGAGAGAGAGAGAGAGAGAGAGAGAGAGAGAAAGAGGAAAAGAGAAGCAGGGGAAAGGGGCAGAGGGAGACAGAGAGAATCTTAAGCACATTCCGTGCTTAGTGCAGAGCCCAAAGCAGGGCTCAATCCTGTGACCCTGGGATCATGACCCGAGCCAAAACCAAGAGTTGGACATTCAACTGACTGTGCCACACAGGTTCTCCATAAAATGAATACAAATTATTGCAAAAACTACTGCAGAAACATAGTTTAATTTAATAATATAATTTAGCATGATGGATGCAGTTAACTACAGTTAAGTCAATGCTTACTTTGTGAATATGCTTCCTACTACTGTGGCACAGACCATGTATTTACTCATAGCATCTCACATCACTAATAATGCCAACACTATCATGTGTCATGAGAAAAGCTGATTGACCCATACTCTTCTCTGTTTAAGTTACTTTGGAACTCTCCCTGGTACCTGATGGCATATTGCTGTTTGGTCTTTACATGAGTAAACATCGTTTACAGTTACAGTATACCCCATTTCTTTCCTCATTAGCCCAAACATATGAGTGACTCCACACTTGGATATGAGTTAGTCATCTAGATGAATCCAAAGTTGCTTATCCTACATTTCTTAAATTAACTCCTGAAAAGAAAATTTTCAAAACATTGTTGATTTTACTTCTGAGGATTCATAGACACATTGAATTTACACATAAATATAATGTAACTAAAAAATATACAATGCGACTAAAGTCATGAAATGAATACTCGCTAAAGACATAGCCAATCTTACTCCTGTATGGTTGGCTACTGATTACATGAGCATTAGTGATTTGAGGTCAGTCTAAGACTGCTCTTTAAAAAAAAGCCTCTGCTGTCTCTCTGTAGGGCGTCTGGGTGGCTCAGTCGGTTAAGCCTCCGACTTCAGCTCAGTTCATGATCTTGAGGTTCGTGGGTTCGAGCCCTGTGTCGGGCTCTGTGTTGACAGCTCAGAGCCTGGAGCCTGCTTCAGATTCTGTGTCTCCCTCTCTCTCTTTCTGCCTCTCTCTCTCTCTCACTCTCAAAAATGAATAAACCTTAAAAAAAAAAGAAAGCCTCTACTCTCACTGGTGTTACAGGGAATAAAATTCTCAAATCAGTTTCACTGTTCAAGGATTAAGTTATTCACTTCTAAAAATGTAGCTGAAGAATCACTCAATCACTTCAAAGCTCCCAAGACTGCCATTCAGGAGAATGACCAGCTCACTTTGAAAATAATTTCTATCATACAGGGAAGGGAACACTCCTTGGAAAGCCACACTCTCAGTGCGCAACCTATCCTACCATCTCAGTGCTTAGGAAAATCGAAAAACAGACTCTTCTCGCTCTTTTCCTTTCTCTCTCTCTCTCTCTCTCTCTCTCTCTCTCTCTCACACACACACACACACACACACACGCACACACACGCATGCACACATGCACACACACACACACACATGTGCACACAAATATGTGTACTTTACAAGCAAGGACACTATCATTTTATTGTGAAAGGAGAACTACATTAGTAATTGAAGCATAATGTGGAGACTAATTTCACCCATATCAACTACTAGGACTCTGATAAATTGAATACTAGTTAGTTAAGACTGGAGGCATCACTTTAGATAAATCATAGTAGGACAGCAGGTATGGGTAAGATAACAATGCTACTAGTTCATTCTCCTCCATTTCCTGTTTAACTAAACATCATTTTACATGCAGTTACTCAAGCCAGAAAGCCATCCTTTACTTCTCTTTATTTTTTCCCTACAAGATGCAACATATTATCATTTTTTAAGCATTCCTGTCCCACAACCCAGGTTCATGTGGATTCTTAGCAATAAATTTCTAATGGTAGCTCAATCACCAACACCCCACTGCACCCACAATCCATTCTCCAAATTGCAACCAGAAAATTATTTCTAAATTCATCATATTCCTGCTCCCAGACCTTTAATATTACAAGTATTACATAGGATAAAGTGTGTATTAGTATGAATACATAGGATAAAGTATTAATAGACCTTGCACAGCACTCTATAAACTGGCACCTGGATATCTCTTCAGTTTCCCTTCTTGCTACTTTTATCTCCCATTCTAACGCTTCTTTCAGGTACATTGCTTCATATCTAAAACTTCACACTCATCATTCCTCTGCCTGGGACACTCTCTCCAGCCTCTGCCTCTCCCCCAGTTGCATTTCCAAATTTTATCTAGTGTAGAATAATGAGGTTGAGTAGTACAGCACCAGGCTCTAGAGTGACTCTGGTCTGGAACCAAGTCTGTCTGGTCACTAACTCCATGTCCTGGAGCATATTTTCACCCTGCATATATTTTCATTAATATAGATAATAATATCACCTACTCTAGAGGGTTGTTTTACGTATTTGGCATGGAGCCGGACTCATACTAAGAAAGCAGTAATGGCTAGCTGAACACCAATCAAGGCGACAACAGTTCAGGCATTTCCTACTCCTCATTCAGGATTTACATGTCATTTACTTGTAAACCATTCTTGACGCATTTGCCTGATTCCAAGTGTGACTTTGTTAACTGTACTATAAATTCTTTTAATGCCATATATTTTGCCTATCATAGCATTTATTAACCGTATTTCAATGACTAGTTAACTTGTATGTCTCTCCCAACAAACAGTACATCATCAATCAGTCTGTTTCACTGGCTAAAAGAGCCTGGTATAGCACTCCCTTACAAAGTATGTGTTTTTTATTTGAATTAAGATCAAGCAGCATTCATCACAAACTTGGTCTGCTTTTGATCTATACCAATGGTCTGCATATAGCCTATTCAACTTTGATTTGTTCCATTTCATAGATTATCCTTCTCATTTGAGCCTGAGACTCTCACAGTTGAGATTTCATTCAAAAATAGGCACTAGCAAAAGGTTTAGTGACCTCAATTCTACTATTTAAAAAATAACCCACATAAAAGAGGGGTGCCTAGGTGGCTCAGTCAGTTAAGTGTCCAACTTCAGCTCAGGTCATGATCTCACGGCTTGTGGGTTCAAGCCCCACATCAGGCTCTGTGCTGACAGCTCAGAGCCTGGAGCCTGCTTTAGATTCTGCGTCTCCCTCTCTGCCCCTTCCTCCTCTTGTGCTCTGTCTCTATCCATCTCTCAAAAATGAATAACTATTAAATTTTTTTTAATCACCAAATATAAGAAATGCAAGTAATAGTGGTTATGTTTAAATCCTGTCATGTTCCAGATTCCAGACTTGGAATAGAAACATTTTTACTGATAGTAAAAAGATTTTAAACTTAGATTTTTGACTTGTTTGTTTCTTTGTGAAGACTATTTCTTTCTAGAGCCTTCATCTTCTATTTATATGACTTCTAGACATTAGTCAGCTATCTAACTATTGTGGTTATTTTCTTACATTTCTTATCTTTCTATGTAAATAATAAACTTTGGAGAACATGGTGTGCCTTATTTTTGTTTGATTCCTCCATAGACATAGAACAAAAAGCAAGTCACTATTAAAAGTAACCAATAAATATGAAATGACTGGTGCCTACTGTCATTTTTAACAGACTCTCTATATTTTAATTTTTAAAAGATATGCTATTATCTCAACATTGTGTCAATTGAAACTGGTTAGTTACTCTCACTTTTCATTGAGTTGGCAAGAGAAATGGAGTGTGAGGATAAGGAAGAACCTGTTTCGGGTTCTTATTCCACTTACATCCTCTTCAGGCTTGGCAAATCTCCTATCTAAACACACTATGGCATTTTAAGTCGGGGTTTCCCACAGGAAGCATTATGCCTTCAAGAGAGGAAAGAAAAAATCATCATGGCATGCCAAGCAGGATGTCACTTACACTCGATTGGCCACATCGTCAAGGTTCATTTCCATTAAGCTTTGTGTCAGTTCAGAAACTTTACACATGAGGCTGTGTGTAGCAGTCTACCACTGCTGACTGCCCTGGGGCTAGCCCACAGTCCCAATCTTGTCATTGGTTTTCCAGAATGCCTCTGTGAGAATTAGTTGCATATGCTGGCCAGACTTACCATTTGAGACAGGACTGTGGTTTGGTTGTATTTTTATAAATCGCTCTCCTACTAAACATTTACCATCTTTGACATATTTAGATAGGAAAAGATGAGAACAAGAAGAGAGTGAAAATAGTCACAGATAATGGTAGATAGATAGTGGATAGATAGATGGATATAGATGGAATGGATGGATGACTTCTGACATTAATAATAGAAAACCAATGTGAGAAGGGTATTGCTTTCAATTTCTGTCCAATGCTTCTAAAATGTGTTATGAAATGTGCATAAAAAAGATATTCAGACTCTGTTTTTCAGTAGTGACCCTATCCAACTACCTGCAGCAACTTAAAACAGTGGGGAAAAAAATGCTTTTAGCCCAGATTAACACTCGATAGTGGGGGGTAAATGAGGATGTGGATATAAACTGAGGGAGCATGGCTATGTCCTTTAATTTTTTGTTGGTGTAAACCCAAGAAGCTATATTGATTAAGAGTATAAGAAAACTAGTTACTATTTATTAAAAATATTTATTTAAAAATAAATATTTTTAATTATTATTTAAAAATACTTTATTTTATACTTACAAATTATTTTCTTTATTATTCCAAACTGCTTTACTCTATTGCTACATGAAGTCCTCTAAGTCATTAAATTACTTTTGTAAAACAGGATATTTTCACTGTAATATTTTATCTTCCAATCTTACTTTCTCATCTATATGTTTCAAACCACTTCATTCATTAGAGACCGGTATTAAAATGGCTTGTGATTTACATGATGCCATATGGGAGTATTAAAACTTTCCCCTCATAGAAACTATCCTATGCATACTAGCTTGTACGTTGACTAGATTTATGCCATTTGTGATTGATTCATTATCATAAAGACTGCTACCAATAAGTTTCATGTTATTATGAACCATAAACTTCATAAAGGGCAATACACTGATTCAATATGGGTCAACAGCATCATGTTGTGAATTTGTGACAGTTAAGAGAAGAAATGATGACATAGCACAAATTTTGATAGAGACTGAAAGAGAACAAGGAGGTTATGCATATATTTGCATATCTTTACTAACTTTCATTTTTGTTCTTCTACCCTCTGCGATTTTATGTAGGTTGTACTTGTAAACTACAATTTTGTCAGTAGTTTGTACAATATCAAGACAGATTTATAACAACAACAACAAAACAACAAATGATGCCCAAAGCTAAAAGCAAACACTTTGGGAAGAGGGTAAGTGCATGTATTGTGCATATAAAACATAGAAGAGATAAGAGATCTATTTGCATTATGATATGTAGGCGTACTTTACTGTGTGTGACTTTATAAAGTGGATAAAAAGCCAGAGGAATATAATGAGCTGGGTGGTGACTCTGCTGTATTCTGTTCAGAATACCAACAGCCCTCCTTTACTATGGAAAATTCAACATAGGTGAGGCCCATGCCACACCTCCCATCATAAAAACTAAAGAGGGTGCAGATAGCTCTTTCCCAAACTTCCAGGCAACTAATCTGGAGTCTGACTATACCCAGCGAATTTAACATTCCCACCAATTCTTTGAATCTTGGGGTAGTAATGGAAAGGCATTGGGTTTGTGAGAAATTATTCATAGAGACTATTGGCAGTAAGTACAAGGTAGCATAACCTTGGTTTTGTCTTCCTTCCTCTTAGCTCCTGCCAGTTGTCTGTGACATGTTCTCCAGCTGCTCAATCAATGCTGGGAGCTATTTTATGTTGATCCAATAAATTACATTTCTGCTGAAATTCCATAGACATGATACTCCTTTGTAAGTATGCACTTAACAGATACCTAATTTTTAAAAATTCTTTTTTTCTCTATAGTTCTAACAAAATTCATTCAGGTAGAATTTAATTTTACCCTCTAGTAAATGTTTCAGAAAAGTATCAATGGCAAAAAAAAAAAAAAAAGAAGAAGAAAGAAAAGAAAAAGAAGTATCAGTGGCTTTCCCTGTCTTGCATTTTTCACTGCCCATTTTTTCCCTACTGCTTATTCAGAGCAAGAAATGTTTTTTTTTCCTATAACTCCAGTAAGATATCCTATCATACTTTATAAAAGCTCAAGGCCAGTCTTTAGTGTAACAATTTATGTGATTGTCTAATGACATGATTTTAGCGGTGCTCCAGCCTGCCATAAATGCCAACAGCTCACATCTACTTCTTTGAATCAAGTTATCACGTTAAAAAAACAAACACATCTACTTCTTTGAATCAAGTTATCACGTTAAAAAAACAAACAAAAAAACATTCAAAACTGCAAATCTTCATAGGAAAAGCTATATCGGAATGAGTACTATAAGTTCACGTTATCCTGATCCAATTAACTAGGAAAAAAAGGAATCATTTTAAAAATCAATAGAAAATAACTAGAAATAAAAAAAAGAAACTGAGATTTGGGTCACAAGAATATTCAGCTATTTAGCGGTATTTTTCATAACTCAATTCATTTTCATGGATGGCTAGAAGAAAAGGAAGATTTATCTAAGTTTTGCTACATTATGAGGAAAGTCACTAGAGGGAGTGATGAGCTCTTAGTAGTAGTGTGTAAAAGCACCAGAGAATAGTTAGAATAATGGGGATGTAAGGCACTAGTACAGTATCTTGTAAAGAATGTTTGTTGCAGGTGTGATAACGTAGTTCATATGTGCAGACTTGCACACCCTAGTCAATTTTTTTTCAAAGAGTCTTTGGTAGGAATATGCAACTCTATCTTCAGGGACGCTCTTGGGCTACTCTATTAAGCTGTAGGGCCTCGTTGTTAACATAACTTTACACTGTTGAGGGCGAGATTAGAAATTATTATGACATTCTGATGGTCTTATCTATTATATAGGCCTACATGGAAAGAAACTTGCATTCCTTATCATAAAATGCATCATCTTTATCTTTCCCTAATGTGATAGGTAGCATTTATTATTTTTTAAATTTCTTTGACATACAAATGATAGACAAAGAGGAAGACATAAGTGATATATACTTGGTGCCAAGGGGTATGATTCCACTTAGATAGCATTTAGTACAAGTCCTATGTGCCATTAAGATACACACGCACACACACACAAACACACACACACAATCAACATAATTATATCTCATAACATAATTATATGAGATTGTTTGTGATACATCAGCCTCCCTATACTCACTGTGGAAAGTAGGACCTATATTTACCCCGGGAAGCTGCGAGGCTGCTGCTGCTCTAAGTAGGGAGGATAGTTTCCACTAAAGGCTATGAAATTGATAAAAAAAAATTCACACTGCAAAATATTTTTTTCCCAATTATATTGACTTGTCACTCAAGTCCAAAACATACTGTTTATCTTGGGATTTTGAAGGGTGATAATTTGAGGGTTGCTTAAAACATGAAACACGAAATACAAGGTATTATCATTATTTTCTTATGTTCATGGAAAACATAATTCTAGTATATGCTCCTCTGGGAGAGAAAAACCTATGTGTGATTGTGTGTAGTTGGAAAAGTAAAAATAAAGAAAACAAACAAAACATTAGTTCAGTTTCAGCATATGTTGACATTAACAAAACTATTTTTGTTCTATTATTGAAATATTTAATAGTCTGATGAAAAAAGCCTTTGTATTTTAATTGCACTAACAATTTTATGAAACCTTTGGTCTGCCAGATTTTCTAACACCTTATTGTCTAGCTGAAGTGGGGTCCACATGGTGTTCTGGTTCAGTGAACCTACTGCTGGTGTTGCACATTTGTGCTTCTATAAATATGATGTTAAGTCCCTGTGTTAATATGAACAGTGTCCTTGATCAACAGGGAACTTACCTTATTTCACCCATTCCCTATTTTCACCATCTGAGACTACTTAGATTGCCTTAAAATCCTTTAGGCAGTTTCTCATCACCTGGTCTTACCTTCACAGCACCTATCACATTCTGTAACTCTGATGCCTCCTTTTTTCTTGCTTAATGTTTGTCATTATCACAGAAATGTAAACTTCTGGAAGAAAAAGTTTCCTCTGTTTTGTTTAGTGCTATAATGTCAGCATTTGACACATAGTGAGTGCTCAATAAATATTTGCAGGAATTAATACTGTCACCCCATTTTCCTGTGCTCTACATAGGGTGAGGCACTGAGCTACTTTTTTGCAAGCTCAAATCCAACCAGGTTTTGAGTCTGTTCAGTGATTATACTGCTAATGTTTTTCACAATGCTGATTTGTCTGAAATTAGTCTTCTTGTCATAAGCTCCATATCCAAGAGGCATGTGGTTAGTAAGCTTCCACTGACCCACAGTTTCCCCTCTGTCCATGGCCCTACCCTCATCTGGTAGTCTGTATGCTTTCTGTCTTATAGTTTCTCAGATTCTCTTTTGGAACTAAAGCCTGGCTCTATGCCACAGCTCACTTTCTGGGGGCTTGAAATTATAGCTAGCCTTCAGAATCCCATTTCTTTGCAGTCAGGTTGCTGTCTTCATTCAGAAAGAGAATTATGAAAATCAAATTTCTCTGTCTTCCTGGACTTCCATCCACAAAGAAATTTAAGTAGGTATTTTTATAGTTTCATATAATAAATACTTTCTGGACTATAAGATGATTTGAATAGTAAAACAGATTATTAGGCAGAGAAAAAGAAGCTATCTTTGGTGATCATTAAGTATCACAGCTCCTTTCCATTTTGAACAGTTTTAAGTATGCACTTCCCAGCTTGTTAGGGGTGAAATCAAGTCATCCTATTAGCCTACCCATGAATCTGTATGTCAAGTCCCAAAATGATCTAGGCTTGGTGTCTCCAGAATAATGGTGAGAAGTACTCATTTGGTTGATATTTTAGACACGGATACACTAGGCTCACAAGCGAAACTATGTTTTTTTTAATTTTTTTTTAAATATGGAAATTTTTCTAATATTGGTTAGAAGACCTTCCCCTCACTCATATCTTCCCAATGAAAATCCCATCAGATGTGATTTTCTTTATAAGACAATTATATTTATTGGTAACAGAAGATAGAAGTCTTCTTTATCCATTACCCTGTTTCTTATATCCCAAGACTTATTACTACCTGTACTCAGAAGCTCTGCTCCTAGCTATGCAATTACTAATTGGATGATTCTGAGCATTAATATCAAGTCTCTGTCTTCATAATTTCATCTAAGTTTCCCTCTTGGTTGGGTGGCAGAAGTGTCCAAGGAAGGCAAAGCAGTGGCTTACTTGTAGCCACTCCCTGCTTCCCTCAATAAGGCAGGTCTTAATAATCATGGACCTTTCCCCACTGAGCCTCAGAAATCTTTTGAGTATAGACATCAAGGTAGATGTTCTCAGTCAAATGGAATTCTATTATAGTTGTACAGCATAATCCATTCCTGAAAGATTGTGGTTCACCCTGGGCCCTTTGTCACCTAGACCTCCTTTTTTAGGGAATGAGGCCAACAGGAAATAAAGGTACCAGTTGATATATTTCTGTGTTTTACTCTACTTATATTAAGGTAAAAAGCCAAAGCACAAATGAAAGGATTGATTTATTTGAAGCACTATATACTGTTTAACTACTCAACCTAATTGCTATATAAATTCCTCCTAGGGTGTTTTCATTACAAGGAAATGGCTGAGATCTGTGAAGTGCAGCATAGGAATCATTTAGTTTCTAGCAAGAATGGGCAAAAATACATAAAGGATGTATAGGTGGAATTGAATCTTCTGAAACAAGGATTACTAAGATTGACAAATACCTTCTAAAACAGATTCTTCCATGTGTATTAAAGTTTAGTTGCAAGACTCTATTTACCAGAGTTGAGTAAACACAGAGCAAAATGATACTAGTGAACACTCACTGAGAAACAAAATGTACCAGGGCATCTGGGTGGCTCAGTCTGTTAAGCGATTGACTTTGGCTCACATCATGATCTCACAGTTCATGAGTTGGAGCCCCGCATGGGATTCTCTCCCCCTCTCTCTGTCCCTCCCCTGCTCTCTTTCTGTCTCTCAAAAATAAGTAAACATTTAAAAAAGAAACAGAATGTGCTGACTTTGAAAAATATATGTGACTGTTGAATTCACCTAATGTACACCTCTTAATTCCATATTATGTTGTAGATATCATGCTAGCAATGGTATTATGTAATAGTAACATGACTATGCATAATATATTCACATAAAAACAGTTAAGACAATGAGAATCTGAATTTATGTGCATATGTATAAACATACACAGATACAGACAAACTAAAGGTCCAGGATTTTACAAATGAAGAGCCTTACAGAGTCCTGTCCTTCTTATGATACTAAAGAACCTAAAATGATCTGGTCTATGGTCACACATTTCACTTTTGGCAGCCCAGGGCAATCTCACACACTGCCAGCTTTCTGTTTCTAAATTTCTGTATCAAAATTTCTCTAATTTAGATTTAATTTTAAAAACAACTTTGCGACTCCACTATTTGCTTGGCACTGCACAAAGTGTTTTCAAATATTACAACCTGAATTTGTGTGTGTGTATACACACAAATGTGTGTGTATAATATACATACCCACATAGATGTACAAATATACTTTATATATAATAATGTGTATAAATTGTTTCTGATTTACAGATAAAGAAATGCAATATTTATTATTTTTTAAATTAAACTAGAATAGTTCTCTGAATGCCTAAAAGTGTCAGATTCTGTGCTTGGTATCAGGGATATAAAGATGAACATAATGTCTGCCAACAAAGAGCAAATGTTATAGAAGAGATACATAAAAGTCAAACTTAAAGATAGGGAAGTGTCAACTCAATTTGGCCTAGAGGTTTGGCGAAGTCAGGAAGAGAACAATTACTGAGCTGAGTCATATAAAATAATCCAACTTCAGAGTGATTGAGATGGATGTATACGTAAAATGACTTGAGTGACTAGATAGATGGTGGTACCGTTAATAATACAAAGAATACAGGAGATGGGGCACCCGGATGGCTCAGTCCGTTAAGCATGTTAAGCATCTGACTCTTGATTTCACCTCAAGTCATGATCTCCTGGTTCATGGGATCAATCCCCACGTTGGGCTCTGCTGCTGTCAGCACAGAGCCTGCTTGGGATTCTCTCTTTCCCTCTCTCTCTCTCTCTCTGCCCCACCCCTGCTCATGTTCTCTCTCTCTCTCTCTCTCTCTCTCTCTCTCTCTCTCTCTCTATATATATATATATATATATATATATATATATATATATACAAATAACACAGAAGGCAGAGAGATTTGGGACTGATAAAGTAGGGCTAGGGAAATGATTTGAGATAATCATGGGTTAATTTGTGGATATATTGGGTTTGAGGTGCTTATGAAACATCAAATTGGATATATGCAGCAGACAGTTGGATAAATAAGACTGATTTTAAAGAATAGATCCGAATTGGAGATAGAATACCAGAAATTAAATTATGTGAAGGAATCTTATCATAGACATATATTTAGAAAGAGACAAAATTAAATTTCAATCAAGGTATCTGGTCTAAAAGTCCAGGATATTTCCAAAGAAGAGCTATTTAATATTACCTGCTATTCATTACTTACTATCCCATTCTAAGTAAGAATTTGAAATAATCAGAAATCCTATTTTAAAACAGGTACATGTATATGGGTGTGCAGGTTGTGAGGTGTGTATGTGTCTATGTGTGTAAGTGTACTTATTTCTAATTGTCTTCTTCCAAGGGAATTCCGTGTACAATACTAAAGAAGACTGCATTGCATGAAGGCTTACCTGAAGGTGCTTAAGGAGAAATTTTGTTCCATTTTAGAGAGAAGAAAAGAGTAAGAAGTCCATACAAGAGAGTTTCTGAATCAGTGGACTGAATTTTAGCATAAGTCTCAACTGTCAAATTTTATCAAAAATTTTTCAACAAGATTATTCCTGAACACCTTGCAGTAATAGGAGAAACATTCTTTCCACTTCATCCTTTCAGAGTTCTTACCAATATCTATTTGTTCATTCATTCATTATTTTTTTATTTATTTGACATGCTTTTATTGAATATCTGTTGTATATCAGGCTCCATGCTAGATGCTAGAAATAAAGTACTGCAAAGGTCAGACATGCTTCCTGCCTTTATAACTTTCAGCCTTTTTAGGGGGCATTATATACATATATAATGTATATATGTATGTAATGTATATAGGTATATAATATACATATATGTAATTGTAGTATTTATCAGTGTATAAGTTATCCCCAAATACAGTGACTGAAAACAAATAAATATGTATTATCTCATTTTATTTATGTATTAGTTTTTTTTTTGTAGAATAAATAACTTTCTTTTTTTCTTTCTTTTATTTAAGGAACTAAATACTTAAATACATATGATTAAGCCAATGGTAAGCTGGTATGTTCTCACTCCCTGTAAATGCCTGTTAAAATAATTCTGTTTCCCAGAGAAAGCATAACAGTGCTGACTTGTGGAAGATACACTTTATAACTATATAGATTTGCTGTCAGCAAATGAAGAAACAAAAGAAAACAAAAATCTACTGGAACAAAATCAGGCTAATACAAGGATGGAAGCTGTCTAAGATGAGGAAAGACTATCCAGAAATTTTTTAATGTTTTACTTAACAATTGATATTGATTTGGCTATTGGATTCATCTGGAATTTGTTTTATTATGAAATGTATGGTATGAGGAGAGAATATAACTTGACTTTTGTATTGCACATAAAGATGCATTGCTCATATCCCACTTTGAGGAAGGACGTATTATCCCCAACTACTGGGGCAGACACCCTCCAGCTGTCAACCCTTTCAGGGTTTCCTCAGCTGCAGAGTGATGCCCTGTCCAAGGACACAGTCTTGTTTTATTTGTGAAGGGGGTAGGCAAATGTGGAACATGGTTAGAGTCTGGCTACTTTGGCCAACCCGACGCCAATTCTATAAAAGATCTTCATAAGAAATGCTCCAAACCTTCCCATGGAATTGGCCCAGGATTTATTGGACTTGCATAGAAAGTTGACTTCTCCTATTGCACAAATCCTGGTTTCTACTCCCTCCACTTTTTCCCTACTATTGGCAATAGTTGCTATTTTTTTCCACTGAGATACTATCATCTAATATTTATTGCTCACAAAATTTCCATCTCAGCATCTGCTTCCAGAGAACCACACAATAATATTTGGTGCCAGGAATGTTCAAAAAAAAATAAAGTGATATGATGTAATTTTTGCAGCTAAATAACTCACCACCCATCTGTCAATGAAGTTACCATTACTGGTGATAGAACGTAGGAAGTCCCTGGCTCAAGGTGGTAGTCCAACTGTTAAAATTCTCACTGGTGATGAGTTGGGATGGTATATCAGTGAAGGGAATGCTCAAACTGTTTTAAACATCTGAAACATGTCAATATGTATGTGTGGGAGGGGAACACTATGACTAAACACCACTTATACCTTAGAAAAACATAGTTCAAAGTTGTAGATGCATAAGGAAGTAATTGAAGAACAAATATCGAAAGTCAGTGGGCCTTTCTGGTAGCTTACAAAGAGACCCTCGTAGCAGGAGGATAGAAAAAAATGAGAATAAAGACCAGGACTTAATAGAATGGTTTGGCTTTCTAAGGTTAAATGCCCTCAAAAGTAGTTCTGTTACATCAGAGTTCATGGCCCTGCGTGAAATACAAATGGTACTTGGACACTTTGGATAGGCACATCTGGGTGTATGTCTCTGAAAGTTTTGTGTACTCAGAATCCTTTGAATCCTCTTAACCTGAAGAAGTTATCCACTCTTTGATGTTAAGAAGTAATCCTCCACACCCCTTGCTGAAAGAAAATCCAGAGGTCTCTCTGCCACAAAAATAACACGTGCCTGCTCGCTTAGATCTACTCCATTTCCCCTTTTGGTCATTAAACCTATAACATGACCTAGCCAAGACATTCTGGGACTGATGGGAGAACAAGGATTCCACTTTAAAGGAGCAGCAAGACCTTGTCATCATGAGCCAATGGGACCCAGAGGAGTAAAGGAGGAGTAGATTTCCAGAGTGCTTGATCAAAAACTCTAGTACATAAAATTAAATATATATATACATATATATATGTATATATATATGTGTGTGTGTATATATATATATATATATATGAGTAAAAGTGTTTTGGAAGCACATTTCAGAGATAAAAGATTTAACATCTTGGCAAAGACTCTAATTAATGTTGCTAACTCACTATTAGGATAGCTCCAACAAGCATGAAAGAAAACCAATGGTTCATGCTATGCGAAGCTGAAATGCCAGAGTATCAAACTCTACCAACCAGTAGCATCAATTGCAACCTCTGGGCCATATGTGTTTTTTTACTGAGTAGATTAATATAGCTTCAGATTCCTTGTATGCTATCAGGTTGTTGATTTAATAAATGAGTACTTTCCTATTCCATTCAAAAAGGAGAAATTAGATATGTTTGCATTCACATGAAAAGAGAAATAATATACATATACTATTTTCCCCAAAAGCTACATTAGTTATAGATCTGTCATAATTAGTCTAAAGAAATCTTGTCTGTCTTTATGCTTTCCATAAACAACATATTGATCCATCACATTGATCATATACTTATTAAGCTGGGTGAACAAAAGTTGCTATCAGTTAGACATGTGTGCTTCAGAAAGTAGATGGGGCGCCTGGGTGGCTCAGTCGGTTAAGCGTCCGACTTCAGCCAGGTCACGATCTCGCGGTCCTTGAGTTCGAGCCCCGCGTCGGGCTCTGGGCTGATGGCTCAGAGCCTGGAGCCTGTTTCCAATTCTGTGTCTCCCTCTCTCTCTGCCCCTCCCCCGTTCATGCTCTGTCTCTCTCTGTCCCAAAAATAAATAAACGTTGAAAAAAAAATTAAAAAAAAAAAGAAAGTAGAGATAAACCCTATGAACTACTCAGGGACTTGAAATACCAGTAAAATTTTTAAGAGTCCAGTGGTTACAGCCTTAATAAAGTTAAAGATCAATGGTTGAACTTTTCATATCCTACCATGATGAAGGAAACATAGCCAATGTTAGACTGTCAGCTCTCAGGGGGACCTAGAACAAAAATGGGCACCCTACCAAGTTCAGGTTTAGGGCTAGCAATGATGTCATTGGGCCACATGATCCAAAAGATCCTATGGTACCAAACCCCAGAAGATTCTATGGTATTAGTTATGTGAAAATATTCAAACACCATGCAGGTTTCTGAGATTCTGAAGAAAGTCTTTGTCATCTGCAGTGGATATTAAGACACAATTTTAAAAACAGCATCTAGCATGCTATTGGACTCTGGTAGAGATAAAGCATCTGACCAGGAGACACCAACTGAATATCCATCTGAAATATCCTATCTTGAGCTGAGTTCTCTCAGTATTCCCAAGTCATAAAACTAGGCAGAGCAACCATCAACTAAATAAAGTAGTATACCAGATCAAGTATTAGCATGTGTTATGGGCTGAACTGTGTTCTCCCAAAATTCATATGTTGAAGTCCTAATCCTCAGTATCTCAGAATGTGACTATATATGGAGATAAGACCTTTAAAGAGGTAATTAAGGTGAAATGAGGTTTTATGAGTGGGACCTAATTCAATATGACCCATGCCCTCCTAAGAAGAGAAGATTAGGACCCAGACACACACAGAAAGGGAAGACATGCAAAAACAGAAAAGGATGGTCATCTACAAGTCAAGCCAAAGAAAGAGATTCTCAAAAGAAACCAACCCTGCTGACATAACTATGAAAAAATTAACTTCTCTTGTGTAAGTTACCCAGTCTGCTGCATTCTGCACAGCAGCACTAGCAAACTAATGTAGCATGAACAGAAGGCATAGGTAAGCTGCTTGAGCATAGAGTCCAGACCCATGTGTCTCTCACTACTTTTAAACACTGTAATGTCCTCCCTCATATCTGTGTCCATATGGCAAACCCTACACAACAGTTAATAGAGGGGGGGAAGCTGGAGATATTTTGTTGTTCGAAAGAAGACTTTCACCTCCCTCCTGTTAGATACCTCATTGTCATCCGTGTAATTTGTGTCTCTTTGACAGTCATGTAAAATGTCTGACTCATACTTAGCTACAGGGAAGCAATAGAATATAGATAAGGATATACTCTTTGTGAATCAAATAGACCCAGGAATAGCTTCATGTCTAGACCCTGTCACTTACCACTCTGACTTTCAATTTCTTCATTTGTAGAACTGAGTTAGTTAATAAGAATAATTGCACTCTCAATTGTTCATAAGCATGAAATGAGATAGTGCATATAAATTGTTTCTCATAGTACTTGCCACTATGACTTGGCAATTAATGATCATATTATTACTTTATAAATATATATAAATGATAATATTATCACTGTGTATCACACACACACACACACACACACACACACGTGTTTTCCCTGCTGTAAAATCCAGTAAAGAGCTTTACATTTTGTGACATAAATTTTATCTGGTGAAATAACAAAATTAGGCCCATTATTCTAGCCTGTCAAGATCTTTTTGACTTTATATTCTGTCATCTAACAAGCTCACAATTTCTTCCAACTTCATGTCAAACCCAAATTTGATAAATATGTCATCTTGATCCTTGAGATAACAAATGATTATTTAGTAAGCAGGCCTATATGGCCATTTCTTTTTCTACCTATTGCATTTTCCAAATGTAAATTGTTCAGTTTTATTAGCAAAAAATCACTATTAAGTTCCATAAAATATTTTCAGATTGATGTTATTTCCCCTATCATTTCTTTACTTTTCTTATTCTTAGACATTCAGAGATTTCTGTATTCCTATAGACCAAGTTCCAATTTTAGATGGAGGAACATTTTAGTGAACTGTGAACATTGTCTGCAGCCATGAGATAGACCAATGTTTGTCATTTTTCTATCCAACCTTACCTTTTAGTCTACCTTTTAAATGCCAGGTGGCAGAAATAGTCTATGAAAAGAGAAGGTAATGAAATTAACATTTTTTTTCTTATGCTTAAACTACCCAGGGAACTTTCCTGGTAACCATAGTTCTATGACCAAATCATTACAGAAAAATAGTGACATGGGTCAAAAGAATGTCAAGCAGCTTGAAAGCTAGCTAAACAGCCCCTTACATCTCAAGGATTTCTGCGCACTTGGTCCCAGGCCTGTCAATCTGTAAAATTACTTATGCTTCAGTCTATGAGGTCAGAGTTAGGATTTCTCACACTATAATGCCAAATAGCCCAGAAAAGCCTGTAGCATTTGCATCACAAAATGTCTCCGAAAAGACCTGATGATTCATGTACAGACAAGAGGAAATAAATGGGACTTGCAATGATTAAATATTGAGATAGTTTTGAACCACTACCTATAATATACTAAAGTTTTTGTTTGTTCTCTTTTGTTTTGTTTCCTTTTAAAGAAAGGCAGACTGCTGTGTGCAGCACCTCATTTGGATGTGTCTGAAGTCTTGGAAACTTGACTACTTTACATTTTCCTGCAAATGGACCTTGAGAGCTTGTTTGGAGGTTCTAGCAGGGGAGCGCAGCTACTTGTATACCCTTGACCAAAGAGTAGTCGTCCTCTATCGGGGAAGGTCGTCCTCTTCCACCGAGCACGCAACTTTGGGAGGGACGCACATGGAGCGGTGAGGGAGAAAGGGGACACCCACCTGGCCAGCCAGATCAGCGGAATCAACCCTGGCTATCAGTGGGTGAAGGTGTCGCAGCCAGATCGGCCCTCACATCCAGTACAGTTTATTTTTCTAATATATATATCATATATATTTATTAATCATATATATTTATATATATATAAATATATATATATTTTATATATATAAAAAATATATATATATAAAAAATCTCCAAATTTATATATATATAAATATATATATATTTATATATATATTTATATATATATTTATATATAAATATATATATATTTATATATATATTTATATATATATATAAAGTCTTATTGATTGATTTTCAGAGAGAGAAACAGATAGTGTGAACGGAGGAGGGACAAAGAGAGAGACACAGAATCTGAAGCAGGCTCTAAGCTCTGATTCCAACAGCACAGAGCCCCATGTGGGGGCTCAAAACCAGGAACCCCAAGATGATGACCTAGACTGAAGTTGGTCGTTCAACCGACTGAGCCACCCCGTTGCCCCATAAAATTTATTTTTAAGCCTGAAAAGTCTTAGGGGTGCAAGCAGGCAGGCAATGGTCACATTAATAGTGTCTAAATATTTAATGGACCTACATCTTACCTTGCTTCTGCCTTTTATGAAGCATTTAGGTCACAGTTAAATTTGTTAGAAGCAGCAAAGCAGCTTGTCAATTATAGCACAGAAACCAAGGTAGAAATTTTTTCTGTTTCTGTGGATCTTATGGTACCAATATCAGGTTTTCCTCTAGAATTTATGTAGGTTCAGAAAGGTTATAATTTTGTTTCCTTTTAACTGAAATTGGGCCTACCACTTAAAAAAATAATTGCACTAAAGATTTTAAATATTTACTTATGAATCAGATTAAATGGCTTCTGTCTATTTCAGTCTGGTTTATAAATTCATGTATTTCACTTGATTGTTGCCTGTTTATTAATCATATTTTTTTAAACATAAATCAGCTTAGAAAAAAAAATTTCTTGGCAGGAAACTAGAATGATTCAGAAAATCAAGGGATGATATCAGAAATTAACTGGTGAAGAAGGACATCCAGTTCTGTCCAAGTAATAAGGATTGGATGCAATCCCCTACCAGAAAGCAAACAACAAAATCATACCAGATGAATATAGAAAAAAATAGTTTTCAAGGCAATGGATATTGGGCATCTTTTGAGAAATAGAAAGCACATGAGGTAAGCCCATTGGTTGCCCCAGATAATCAACTTGCTGGGATTGGGATTCTAGGTTTCAGTACAGACAGAGGAAATGAGGCATAGACAGCAAAATCACTATGTTGAGGAAACAGTCTGGGAAAACCCAAACTATTCAAGTGTACAGGACAGAGTACTGGAGAGGAGAAAGCTGCAAGGAAAGAGAACTCTGGAGACCTTTGGGACATCTCTCTTCCACATTCAGCAAGATACTTATTGGTACGTGTGTGTAAGAAAACCATCCAAGGTTGGAGAAGAATCCACTGAGATGATTAGACCAAACAGTGCCTGTCACTCACAAATGGCTGAGAATATTGCCTGTTCCCATCAGATTTAATGGATTCTGTTTAGGTTAATCTAGTTGCTGATATAATATTTCTCATGAATCATGAGGTATTAGGTAGAGTAACTCAGAAAAGTCCTTTCTCAGTAGTCAAGAATGTTTAGTCCTAGACTTAAATGCTTCTCTAGTTCCACCTAACAAATTTCAAAAGCAAGACCCAAAAGAATCAACCTATTTCCAAATAACTTAGCAAAGTCCCAAAACAAAGTTCACGATCATAGAGAGAAATACAAAAATGTCCATCACTGATAAGGCAAAAATCACAATGTCTGGCATCCAAACAAAGATCATAGGCTTGCAAAGAATCAGGAAAATATAACCTATAATGAAGGCAAAACTTAATCAATCTATCAAAACTAAACTAGAACTGACATAGATATTAGAATTAGTAGATAAGACTATTAAAATATTTATTATAACTGTATTCTATGTGTTCAAAAATTAAATAGAAATATATAAATTATATAAAAGATTCAAATTACTGCAATATCTGTGGTGAAAAATATACTGGTTAGGATTGATTGCAAATTAGACAATGCAAGAAAAAAAGATTAGGAAAATTAAAGATATAGCAATATCAATTATTCAGAATGAAACACAAAGGAGAAGAAAGGAATTAAAAAAATGAAATGATTATCAGTGAGCTGTAGGGCAAACAACCAAAAAGTAACATGTAACTAGAGTCCTTGAAGGAGGGAAAGAGAGGGCAAGAGAAAAAACAGCTTTCAATTTTTTCAAATCTGATGAGAATTAAAAACCCATAAATCTAAGATGCACAATAAATTCCACATACAAGAAATATGAAGAAGTTATTTCTACCTTCTGGCCTCTGAGAACACTGCTGCTATGAACATGCTTTTACATGTACTTGTTTGATGTATTATTTTCACATGAACATATGTTCATTAGGCAGAAATAGCCCAAATGTCCATCAGTGGCTGAATAAACTAATTTATATACAATGAAATATTATTCATCCATAAAAATGAAATATGAATCTCCAAAATATTATGCTTAGTGGAAGAAGCCAGACACAAGAGGACAAATATTGTCTTATTTCCCTCATATATAATATCTAAGGTAGGTAAGCTCATAGAGACAAAAAGGATATTAGGGACTGCCAGAGGCTCAGACTCAGTACAGAGATAGAGCTGGGTATCAAGGAGAACTCCAACTAGGCCCTCAAATGTCCTCTGACATGTGTTTTGATTCTGCTTCTATCAATTTGTTAGCTCTACCTTTCACCACTGATATAATAGTTCTCTTGACCAAGCATCCACTGTGTTCTATGATTAATACATAATAAAAATTAGCTAATAATATCTCATTTATTTAGTAGCATTAGGAAACTAAGTATTCTACAGAAATGTGTTTTCTAGATAACTGAAGTTTAGGCACTCATTATTTTTAAACTTTAATCATCATGCATGAAAACCTCTTAGGTATCTACTTTCACTTTTTTTTATATTAGTATTCCAAAATCAAAACAGTATATGCAATAAAAGCAGCTCAGGGTGATCATTATGAATACATTATTGAAGAACCTCAGGACTATTAAAGTTTAAAGAACTATTGGCCCCAACACTAAATGGTCCCAAACTGAGTTGTTTTAAGTTCTTGGATCTGTCTTTATTTTATCTTTTGTTCTGAGCCATGATATTAGGCTCCCATGCATTCTTATTTGTTCATTTCTATGTGCACATTTAAACCATATACTCCTCTCTTGAGGTGCCTGGGTGGCTCATTGGTTAAGTGTCCAACTCTTGGTTTCGGCTAAGGTCATGATCTCATGGTTTGTGGGTCAAGCCCCACATTGGGCTCTATGCTGGCAGCACAGAGCCTGCTTGGGATTCTCTCTCTCTCTCTCTCTCTCTCTCTCTCTCTCTCTTCTCTATCTCTGTCCCTCTTCCCACTTGCACTGTCTCTCTTAAAAAAAGAAAAAAAAAAACTAAACTAAACTAAAAACCAAAAACAATATACTCCTTTCATCCAATCACACACTGGCTGTGGTAAAGACACTACTGCAAAAGATTACTTTTATTTATTTGTTTGTTGTTTGTTTGTTTAAATTCAATTTAGTTGACATAAGGTGCAGTATTGGTTTCAGGAGTAGAACCCAGTAATTCATCACATACATATAACACCCAGTGCTCACCCCAACAAGTGTCCTCCTTAATGCCCATCACCCATTTAGCCCATACTCCACCCACTTCCCCTCCAGCAACCCTAAGTTTGTTCTCTGCATTTAAGAGTCTCTTATGGTTTGCCTCCCTCTCTGTTTTTATTTTATTTTTTCTTCCATTCCCCTATGGTCATCTGTTTTGTTTCTTAAATTCCACATATGAGCAAAACCAAGATTACTTCTTTGGACTATGAAATCATAGTGAAGTTTTGATCCTAGGTAAATGAAAAGGTAAGGATAGAGATTAGAAAATCTACAGCCATCTCAAAATTTTCTTCCTAGCAGCAGAAAATTGGCCTATTATGATTGATTTAGTGTTGAAGAATTGTTTTATTATGGCATAGTACAGTTGGTATTTGAGTTGAACATGGTTGTATTTTACTGCGAGAGTCACCTAATTCTTCCCTGTATCAATTTCTTTTTCTTTTTTTTTTAACGTTTATTTATTTTTGAGACAGAGAGAGACAGAGCATGAAAGGGGGAGGGTCAGAGAGAGGGAGACACAGAATCTGAAACAGGCTCCAGGCTTTGAGCTGTCAGCACACTCAAACTCATGGACCGTGAGATCATGACCTGAGCCGAAGTCGGCCGCTTAACCAACTGAGCCACCCAGGCACCCCACAATTTCTTTTTCTTTCTAATCCTCTAATGTGTCTTTCCCCCTTACATATAATGCTATTCAGAGGATTCCAATCACACAGTGTAAATATGATACATGGTATAGGTATAAGGGTATCCATTCTGACTTACTTGTCCATTCCTTTTTTTAGGTAACAAATCATATTACCACTTACTCATATAGAGAATGATAGCAGCAATATGCTTCTATAATGCCCTGGAGGTGAAATATTAATATATCTAAGAAATGAAATATTATTTATCTTCTTTGAAATATGTATGTTAATAAAATATTTAATCTACACAAAAAGATTCATGGAAAAAACATGATGTATCAGTCAGGTTTCAGTCAGGAGAGCAGATTAACTACGAGTTCATGAATTAAATAACTGGTAATAGGAGTTAGACCTTACATAATTATGGGAGAAGCTAGGACCTGAGGTCTAGAATGGGGTTTTCAGAAGGAGTAACTGTGAAGTCACAGTTCATGGAGAAGTCCTCTGGTTTTCTCCGTGTATCAACTTCCTCTGAAGTAGCAATTGGTGGTAGGTTGGGGTCTCCAGTTGGGAAGAAGAACCCAAAGTCAGACAGAAAAGATGGGTGTAGAATGAATGAGGGCAATAGCAAACTGAAACCCACAGGGCTCCTCCACATGTGTCTATCATCACATCTGAACGTACAAAGAATTTCAGAGAGTAAAGGACACTATTTCAATTTAGAAGGTATGTTCCTCTTTTGTCCGACCCTAACTCAGGACCATACAGGAAAGGGGATTCTGAAAACAATTCCCAGATTAACCAAGTGGACACAGCACTAACCAACACTCATGACCCATCTAGAGGGATGATAGATGGTCTCGTTGCATGAGAGAATGTTTTATCAGTTCCATAAGCCAAGATGATAATATACAAATATTCTGGTGTTAGAGCAAACAAATCTCAATACTTCATTTCACAGAGAGTTTGGATTTTCACTAAACCACCAAACACAACAACAAACAAACAAAAACAAAAGCTAGCATGGAAATACCCTTCCTCAATGTCTCAGAGACTTAAATTGTCTATGATTTGCAAGACTAGAGCAATCCCAAATCACTCTTTTATTTTTGGAGAACTCTTGTTCAAAATATTGTGTAAATTGACAGACAGTCTCAGCTTCTAATTTATGTAATTAATATGACATAAGCTCCCAGAAATGGAGACAACGGAGGCCTCCCTTTATCCTCTTCTTCTACTTGATGGAAGACCTAGTCATGCCCAAAGCTATCCATCATGAAATATACCAATCACCATATATCAAGTGTCTCCTTTAAGCAGTTTGCTTTTCTAATAAAAAACACTTGAATTCCCTTGAATATGTTCTTATACTGCTTATGATAAAGATGAGGTTATTGGGATTTACTTTTCCAAAGGTAGCCTTTATAAACAATAATGAAAACACTTGAGACATCTGCAGATCAGGAGACTGGACTCTACCAAGACAATGTGAGGAAAAGAGAATTGTGCATGTAATGATTTATTATTGATTCTGGTTCCTGTTGAGTTCACACTTGTAATTAAATCCAATGTTAGATGACTCAGAAAAATTATATTCATAACAGGGAATCTTGGTGAGGTTGAACCTGAGATTCAGATGTGTATTATTAGGCAATCCCTCTCTTCCACCTCTACTTCCCATACTTCAAAAGAGTTCCTATCTATGCTCTGGCTTCTAAATCTCTTTACCTGGCATTTTTGAGACACCACATTCTTAATCCACATGATATATATGATCCCTTGGGAAAGAATTATACGACTTACTGTATTTGTCACTGAGACAGATGCCAACATGCCTAACACAGTGAGTGGGGAGTGAGGGAACTGGAGACTTAGAAGTCAAATATTAAGGAGATACAACACCTATTTCTAAATGAGTAAGGAATCTTCTTGGCAATAGTTGGATGATGCAGTAAAAAAGTCTAAATGTCAGAAAGAGCCACATTCCAGGCACACAGTAAAGTTATATTGGACAACCTGTTGATCTAACATCACCCTTCCTGGCCTCTATGCATCCAAGAAAGGAGAGGTCTGTGGGCGGGGTGGGGGAGTGTCAAAACTTTAATAAAGGTCTAAGCAACAGTGTTATAGAAAATCCTATAAAAGATCTTAGCAAAGAAAAAGAAAGACTTGTAAATACTAACCAGAGCGAGAACTGAATGAAAGCAAGGAGATCCAGACAATGGAAAGAGTGCCAGAGTGGTTAAAGTTCAAGCACGGGTGAGCATCATTCATAGGAAATATGAATAAAGCTTTAGCATCCCCAGAGCTATAAGACATGATCAGTAGAGGTATAAACCTGTGTCAATGGGCCTACAAACATCAGCTTTCAAAGGAGACAAGCAAGTGATATGGGTACCCAGGATCAGCAGAGAACCTGGTAGTAACAGGATTGAGCAGGAGTAAAAGCAGCAGGATGTATCAGGGAAACGTTAAAATTAACAGACAAGGAAATGGACAGAACAAAGTCTCACTCACTGGATATACTTACATATGACACACCAAACCCATCTCTGGCCACGAATATTTAGAGAAATGACAAAGGAATGGAAAGGACTGTGTTGCCTCTTGGCAAAGGAAGGTATCATTAATCCAGAAAACTTTGAGACAAACTGCAAAATGGTCTTATCCTTGGTATCAGACAGATAAATAGGAAGAAGTGATCATTTAGCAACCCATTTTAATATGACTGCAAGAAAGTCTCATAAGGTGACGAGGCCCTAAATGTAATAGTTACATTTGTGAGGGTACATAGGTATCTAGATTTATGACTTGAGTCCTGACAAACTACACATTTAGTTTAGTTGCTAAGCCTTTAGTAACTCTAGACCTTTAGCAAATTGATTTTGGAACAATAACTGAGACACAGGAAAAAACTTCTGTAGCCGACAAATACATGCTCAACATAACATCACCAATTGTTGGGGAAGGCGAATCAAAACCATAATGAGCTACCACCTCACACCTGTTCGAATGGTTGGTATCAAAAGGCCAAGAGAGAACAAATGCTGGTGAGAATATGAAGAAAAGGGAATCCTCACGGACTGCTAGTGGGAGTGTCCATTGGTGCAGTCACTACAGAAAACAATTTGGAGGTTGCTCACAAAATTAAAAAGAGTACTACCATATGACCTAGCAACCCTACTTGTGAGTATATTTCTGAATACTATGAAATCACTATCCTGAAGAGATATCTGTACTCTCATGCTCGTTGAAGTATTATTCACAATAGCTAAGACATGGGAACAACCTAAGTGTCCACTGACGGATAAATGGGTAAAGAAAATGGGACACACACACACACACACACACACACACACACACACACACACTAGAATACTATTCTTCCATAAACAGGAAGAAATATGGATGGTCCTACAGGGCATTATGCTAAGTGAGTTAAGTCAGACAGAGAAAGGCAAATATTGCATGATCTTATTTACCTGTAGAATTTTTAAAAGCCAAACTCATAGAAATGGAAGGTAAAACAGTTTTTGCCAGGGACTGAGAAGTGGGGGAAATGAGATGTTGGTCAAAGGGTAAAAACTCAGTTATAAGGTGAGTAAGTTTTAGTGATCTAAAGTACAGCATAGTTAATAATACTGCATTGTACTTATACTTTTCAAAATTAGTGAGGTATACTTACACTAAAAAGATTCATTATTTATCTTAAATTCAGATTCAACTGGGTATCCTGTATTTTATCTGACAACTCCAGCCATGTAAAGATTTTAAATCTAGAAGATGTAGTAAAAAAGACAATGGATTTTGGAATCAAATAGAGCTGTGTGTGAATCCCAACTCAACCACAAACTAAATGTATAATCCCTTCAAGTTACCTGAATGACCTCTGACTTTCCATATCTGCAAATGGTAATAACATCTCAGAGCACTGTTGTACAGAATAATTACATAAAGATAATGATAATAACTAAAAAATAATAATAGTACTGTTTTAACATTCTCAGCATAACTACAACAAAATGTCAATTATGTGAGGGAAGGATGTGTTAACTAATTTTATTGTGGTAAACGTTTTATAATATATACCTGTATCAAATCATCACGTTGTACACTTTAAATTTATGCAATGTTACATGTCAATTATATCTCAATAAAGTTAGACAAAAAAAACAGCCTTTTCCCCATCAACAGATCTGTATTCAGAAAAGGGATAGTTGATGCCAGACTTAAGCAGTGAACTCAAATGATACTGAAATTGATGTCCTCTTATGGTTTCTTCAAGACCCATTGGGTTTAAGTACTTAATCTGCGTTGAGTTTATTTGTGTGTGTGGTGTAGGAAAGTGGTCCAGTTTCATTCTTTTGTATGTAGCTGTCCAGTTTTACCAGCACTATTTGTTAAAAAGACTGTCTTTCTCCCATCACATATTCTTCCTTCCTTTGTCAAAGATTAATTGGCCACGTAACCGTGGGTTTGTTTCTGGACTCTCTATCCAGCTCCATTGATCTCTGAGTCTATTTTTGTGCCAGTACCATACTGTTTTAATCACTGCAGCTTTATAGTATAACTTGAAATCTAGAATTGTAATACCTCCAGCTTAGAAAGTGGTATTTAATTCTATGCCAAACACAGAATTTTCAAAGCATCCTCAAAAAAATAGAGGTAAACTATGTCAGATGTAACAAAATATTTAGTATGAAATTATCTCTTCTTCCCTAGTCAAGCATGCTGCTGGGCTCTCTAGGAGCCTGTATGCTTGGCCAGTAGTTCACATATGAACTTCTATACTGTGAAGACTGATGGCAACCACTGATGTGGCCCTAAAAATGGAGAAATAATTCATAGGATGATGTGTCAGTCCCATAAGAGACCTTGCATTAAAGAATGCTAAAGAGATGCTGGAAAGGCATATATATATATATATATATATATATATATATATATATGCACAAAGATTCCCTTTTCTCCACATCCTCACCAGCCATTCTAACAGGTGTGAGGTGATATATATATATATATATATATATATATATATATATATATATATTAGCTGGATGGAAGGCCTGTGTGACTATTTTATAAGTCATCCATAAGCCCTGGGGAGACAAAGCCTCCTTACATATGGCAGATTTATGAGAATATTTAAACAGAAATTTTAAAAAGTGGATTAATTCAGAACCACAAGAGGTTAAATTTCCCAAGACTTACCAGAGAAAATAAATAAAAACCAAGCCCCAGAAAGCTTTAGAGAAAAGTGTCACAGCTAAAAAGATGTCAGGCTAGGCTCAACCCTTAATTAATGACTCCCATTTATTTTTAGACAGAAAAAAAAGCAAGGATGGTTGATAGTGTACTAGTGAGAGAACCAAATGTAAGAGGAGCCACTTTTGGGGTGCCTGGGTGGCTCAGTTGGTTAAGTATCCGACTTCATCTCAGGTCATGATCTCACGGTTTGTGAGTTCAAGCACCCCGTCGGGCTCTGTGCTGACAGCTCAGAGCCTGGAGCCTGCCTCGGATTCTGTGTCTCCTTCTCTCTCTGCCCCTCCCCAACTTGTGTTCTGTCTCTCTATGTCTCTCAAAAAATAAACAAATGTAAAAAAAAAAATTAAAAAAAAAGAGGATCCACTTTTGAGAACAAGAAGGAAGACAAAACAGTGGTGAAAATTTGATACAACCAATGTCTCTAAAGGTAAGCAACTTTGGGAGCTGAACTGGTGACACAAAAGTAAAGTTATGTAAATCACACTAAATCTAGGCTAGGCTGTTCATACTGTTTCTGGCATACTTGATTAATACTATTTGACTTATGAAAATCAAGTCCTCAACTCTGGAAAAGTAATAGCAGTCGAACTAAAGGACTCTCCCATTGCATATTCTCCTTCCATATGACTGCTTAGAATGGTATAGAACTTTGAAAGGGACTATCAAGTTTCCACATGAGGTGAGTAGAAGAGAGCATATTGTCTGGGCTGGAGCTAACACTTAGAGATGCTGACATATGGAACAGATGACACTCCCACCCACAGAATCATATGTGTGTGTATGTATATGTAAGTTCACACATAAATGAGCCAAGCACACTTAAATGTTACAGAAAGCTCATAGAAAAGTTGAAACACACAAAGACACTTAAATGTTAGAGAAAGTTCAAAGATCTCCTAAGTGTCCCAGAATACTTGCATATATTATTTAGGTATCCAAAAATTCTCTTATTTACATATGAACCAAGAAGTCCATTTTCAGAAATTAGTGCATTCATTCATTCCATACTTTAGTAAATTCCCTGCTATGAATCATCCTTCACCCTAATACATAGGTTGAAGCACTAACCCCCAATATAACTATATTTGGAAAGAGGGCTTTTAGGAAGTAATTAAAATTGAATGAGATGAAAAGAGTAGATTCCTAATCTTGACAGTATTGGTGGTCTTATAAGAACAGAAGGAGAAAAAAATCTCTCTCTTTCTCTCTCTCTCTCTCACTCACTCTCACTGTGTGTGTGTGTGTGTGTGTGTGTGTGTGTGAATGCATGTCTGTCCCTTCCCTTCCCTTCCCTTCCCTTCCCTTCCCTTCCCTTCCCTTCCCTTCCCTTCCCTTCCCTTCTCTTCCCTTCCCTTCCCTTGTCTTCTTTTCTCTTCTCTTCTCCTCTCCCTCTCTCTACCCTCCCTCAATGTACATGCACTGAGAAAAGGCCACGTGCACATACAGCAAGAGGCAGCTGTCTGCAAGTCAGGAGAAGAGACCTCACCAAAAGTCAACAGTGCTGACACTTTGATCTTGGACTTCCAGCCTCCAGAAGTGTGTAACAATCAATTTATGTTGTTTAAGCCACCTAGTCTATGGCATTTTGTTTGGCAGCCTAAACAGACTAAAACAATCACTGTGTTTAACAAGCTTACATTCCAGAAATAAAAAGGCAAGAAATACTTCAGCAAATCACGAAATACATGTATAATATGTCATATGACCATAAGCTCTGCAAAGAAAAATGAAGCAGAGAAAAAGAATGAAAAATAACAAGGAATGGTATTTTTATAAAATATCCACAAATGCCATTTTTAATAAGGTGAGAACTAAGTGGAGAGTGAAAGAAATTAAGTGGAAAAAAGCATGGAACAAGTCATGTCAGCATCTGCGGAAGAACACTCCAGAAGGAAACCACAAGTGCAAAGAGTCTGAAGAGGAAGTATGATACAGTTTTAAGGATGGTAAGGTGATTGTTGTGGCTTAGTATGACAAAAGGAATAGAAGGAGATCTATTCAATAAAGCGGCTGAGGTCAACATCATTGAGGGCCTGGCAACTCATAGGTAGTACTTTGAATTTTATTTGAATGAGATTTGAAATTTTTGGAGGAATCAGGTGATATGACAAAATTTAAATCACTCTGTAGCTGCTGCATGGAACACTGAAAGTAGAGAGGCAAGGAGGCAGGCAGAGAGAGCAGTTAGAAAGCTATTTTATTTTTCTGGGTAAAAAAAGTTGCTGGCTTCAATCAGTTTGATGGCATTCAATGGAGGTCCTAAGAAGCACTTGGATTCTGAGAATATTTCAAAGGAACATTCAAGAGGATGTGCTGAAAGATTAAGTATGAAGATGTAACTGAGGCCCAGAAATAAATACATTTATCTGGTTAACTGAGATAGGGGAGGAGTTCATGGAATAAAATGAGGTCAGAGTGTTTCCAGGGAACCATTTAATGTGAGAAAGGAGGCTATTATAGTGGACCATTTTCTGAAAGAATTTCTGTCATTTGAACTGAATCATTCTGCCTATACAGTGAGAAGCTTTGTTTCACCACTTAGCTCCATTATCTACATAAGTAATAGGGGAGAATTGGATATTGGGACAAATGAAAAAAAAGAAGATTGAGATAGAAGTACCAGAGAGAGCAGATACCCCAGGATCCAAGAATTACTTGGCAACACCTCTATGTGAGTATCAGAGTGGAATGTCGGCAATACTAATAATTCCAAAAAGTTAGAAGGTATTTAAGAAAAGTATATGGGATATGGGCTGTAGATAATATTAAAATTGGGAGTCAAGATGAGGCAGTGAGTGACATAAACAGAACATGAGACAGGGACAACATACTATCTAACAGTATCTAATAGCACGAATACCCCAGGAATGATGGTAAACAGAAGAGAAGAGGTGAAGTGGGGTTGGTGAGATACAACATAGCCTAAGTAGAAGTACTACTGAGCTTAAAGTAGTGAAAATTTGTATCAAGTCAGAGAGTGCTCACATTCCTACCCCCATTCTTGAGGACACATGGGGCAAACAAGTAGATGGTGAGAGCTAAGTAACTGACAATTGGATAATGAGTATCTCAAAACCATCGTCAGAGAGCACACTGGAAAGAATTTAACATAAAACCCATACATTGATGAAACTAAAATGTGTTGATAAAAATCTGTGCATGACTTCAAGGTTTTGAAATATTTGGGAAGTGGTCCTAAAAGACATTAATCTTCCCTCTCATCAAGCTGATGGAGGATCATAGCTTCTTGTGAACATTTGAATCTCATTTTGAGAGAAGAAGAAGAAGATAGCCATTAAGCAGATGGCTGGATAAACAGGAAAGATAGATAAATACTTAGAAGACTGTCAGGTCAACATATTGATAATGATATGCTTGACAGTAATATATATAGATATCTCTATATAAATAATATAAAGGTATAACCTAATAGGTATAAATGTTAATTGTTAAGAACAGTATGTGTACAGAAGTGTGTTCATGTGGATGCATGCTTTGCTGCTTTCTGAGCTGTGTTATCCAATTTATGAAAACACACTACAGAAGACCCCACACTACCAAAAACCCTGGTGGCTCAAGTAATCTTGAGAAAGAAGAATAAAGCTGAAGGCATCACACATCCTGATTTCAAACTATATTATAATGCCTTAGCAATCAGAACAGTAAGATATTGGTATAAAAACAGACATAGAGATCAATGGAATGAAATAGAACCCAGAAATAAACCCACACATATATGGCCAATTTATAAGACAAAGGAGCCAAGAATATATTATGGGGAAAAGATAGTCTCTTCAATAAATGGTGTTGGAAAAACTACAGCAACATGCAAAAGAATGAACCTGAACCCCTATTTTATACTATTTACAGCAATCGACTCAAAATGGATTAAAGACTTGAACATAGACCTGAAACCATAAACTTCCTTGAAGAAAATATAAGGGATAATATCTTTGACATCAGTGTAGGCGATGATTTTTTAGATTTGACACCAACGCAAAGGCAACAAAAGCAAAAGTAAATAACTAGGACAACATCAAACTAAAAGACTTCTACATAGTAAAGTGAAACATCAACAAAATGAAAACTCAGTCTACTAAATGGAATAAAATATTTGCAAATCATATATTTGATAGAGTTAATATCCAATATATATAAAGAACTTATAAAGCTCAATAGCAAAAAACAAACAAATCAATCTGATTAAATGCTCAGAGAAATGAAATAGATATTTTTCTGAAAAAGACATATAAATGGCCAACAGGTACATGAAAAGATGATTGAGGGAGGAGCCAAGATGGTGGAACAGTGCGGAAGTGTTTTTTTGTGTCTCACTTCCATGAAATACAGCCAGACCAACACTAAACCATCCTGCACACCTAGAAAACTGACCTGAGGATTAACACAACAATTTGCAAAACATGAACTACAGAATTCAGCAAGTATGCAGTGCAAAGAGGTGAACTGGGGGAGAGAGAAGAAGTGGAAAAAAGGGAGTCGCTTTTGCATGTGGAGTGAGGACGGAGACACAGGGCAGTGGGGGAAGAATATGGGAAAAGCACCCCCAGCCTCCATAAGGCAGCTGGAGAGAAAGTGGAAAAGTGGAAACAGCCACAGGGACTGAACTAAAAAGGGAGAAAGGAGAAAGGAAAAAGGAGAAAGGAGAGGGTTTAAATCCCATTAAGACTATAAACAGGGGGAGTGCAGACTCTGAAACTCCACAGCTTGGTACCTGGTGGTGCTCTGGTGGGAAGGGCGAATCCCCAGGAGCAGAGTGGAGTCCAGGGTTTTTCAGGCCACACGGGGAGAGCTGGTTCCCCTGCTGGGAGGATACCTGGTAGAGAATGTGTGGGTCCCCCAAAGGCAAGGCCCCAGTGGACCCAGGAGAGCAACCACATTCACTGGTGCTGGAACAAGGTTGTTAAGGGTGAAGCCTGGTGCCAGCTGTGTGTTATGATTTTCCATAATCCCTGAAACGCTGCTGTTACACTATCTCGCAAACTTTTTCTAGGGAGTGCTGGCACCCAGCTGCAGTCTTTGGGCATCGGCAGCAGCACAGTCCTGCAAATATTCCTGGGTGTGGCCGCCACCCAGCCATTGTTTGGTGAGATCCTCCTGCAGAGGGGCAGAACAGGTCAAAGCCGCAGTCCCTCAGAAGTATGGGGTCAGGAAAAACAGACACATATGAGACAAAACTCAGAAGGGAGGTTCTGCCTGGGGCTTGGTGACGGAGTGTGTAAAGGTGGGGAGTAGACAGAAGCCAAAGACAAAGAACTGGTGTGCATTTGCTGACCGGGGAAACAGAGTTCCAATACTAGAGACTGGGTAGCTGGGTGATGCCATTTTCACCACTCTGGCGCATGCACATATGCACCTACAAGAACCACAACAATCCACCCCAGTGAGCTAAGCAGCGACATCTACTGGAGAATAGAACCATTACACTAAGCCCCACCCAACTGGGCCAAACTTGCTCTTCAGGAACACAAGTCTCTCCGCCTGCTTAGTTTATGGACTATAAAGAGCTTTATAGTTTCATTTCTTGGGGGAAATGAAGTAATTTCAGTCATATTTCAGTCTGTTTGCTGGTCCACAGATTCAATTTTCTTTTTTTTCTTTCTTTTTCCTTCTTTTCTTTGTCTTGAATACAGAAAGAGAAAAAAAAATCATTTTTATTTTAAATTTTTATTAAACATATTTTTCTTTAATTTTTTCTACTATGTTTTTTACTTTTGTGTAAATTATTTCAAATTCTATTTTACTTCCATCATTTCATTTTAGTCTATTTCAGTGTATTCATTTTTCAAATTTTCAAACGATTTCCTTTTCTCTTCTTTCCATTTTTCTCTAATCTATCAAGCCAGTTTCAACACCCAGACCAAAACACACCTAGGATCTAGCATCATTTATTCGATTCTCTGTGTGTGTGTGTGTTTAATTTTTTAATATTTATTTAATTTAAACTTTTTTAATTTTAATTTTTTTACCTCATTAATTTCTATTCTCTATTTAAAAATGATGAAACAAAGGAATTCACCCCAAAAGAAAGACCAGGGAGAAATGACAGCTGAGGACTTAACCAACACAGATACAAGCAAGATGTAAGAACCAGAATTGAGAATCACTATAATAATAACACTAGCTGGAGTTGAAAATAGATTAGAATCTCTTTCTGTGGAGATAAAAGATGTAAAGCTAGTTAGGATGAAATAAAAAATGCTATAACTGAGCAGCAATCTGAAATGGAGGCCAGGGCCGCAAGGATGGATGAGGCAGAACAGAGAATCAATAATATAGAGGACAGACTTATGGAGAATAATGAAGCAGAAAAAAAGAGGTAGATTATGGTAAACAAGAATGATTTAAGAATTAGAGAAATCACTGACTCATTAAAAATGAACAACATCAGAATCATAGGGGTCCCAGAGGAGAAAGAGGGAGAAGTAGGGGTAGAAGGGTTATATGAGCAAATCATACCAGAAAACTTTCCTAACCTGGGAAAACACACAGACATCAAAATTCAGGAAGCACAGAGGACTCACATTAGATTCAACAAAAACCAACCATCAACAAGGCACATCATAGTAAAATTCACAAAATACTCATGCAAGGAGAGAATCATGAAAGCAGCAAGAGAAAAAAAGTCCTTAACCTATAAGGGAAGACATATCAGGTTTGCAGCAGACCTATCCACAGAAACTTGGCAGGCCAAAAAGTAGTAGCAGGATTTATTCAATGTGCTGACTCAGAAAAATATGCAGCCAATAATTCTTTATCGGGCAAGACTGTCATTCAAAATAGAAGGAGAGGTAAAAAGTTTCCCAGACAAACAAAAATTAAAGGAGTTTGTGACCACTAAACCAGCCTTGCAAGTTTAGCCTTGCAAGGCTAAACTTTCAAGTTTCAGCCTTGAAAATTTAAGGGGGACTCTCTGAAAATAAATAAATAAATAAATAAATAAATACCCAAAGCAACAAAGACTAGAAAGAACCAAAGAACACCACCAAAAATTTCAACTCTATAAGCAACTTAATGGCAATAAATTCATATCTTTCAGTACTCACTCTAAACTTCAATGGACTAAATGCTCCAATCAAAAGACATACGGTAACAGAATGGATAAGAAAACAAGATCCATCTATATGCTATTTACAAGAGACCCACTTTAGACCTAAGACACCTTCAGATTGAAAGTAAGGGGATGGAGAACCATCTATTATGCTACTGGTCAACAAAAGAAAGCCGGAGTAGCCATACTTATATCAGACAATCTAGACTTTAAATAAAGACTGTATCAAGAGATGAAGAAGGGCATTATATCATAATTAAGGGGTCTATCCACCAATAGATCTAAAAATTGTAAACATTTATGTGCCAAATGTGGAAGTACCCAAGTATATAAATCAATTAATCACAAACATAAAGAAACTCATTGATACTAATACCGTAATAGTAGGAGACTTCAACACCCCACTCACAGCAATGGACAGATCATCTAATCAAAATATCAATAAGGAAACAATGGCTTTGAATGACACATTGGAACAGATGGACTTAACAGATATATTCAGAACATTTCATCCTAAAGCAGCAGAGTATACATTCTCCAGTGCACATGGAACGTTCTCCAGAATACAGCACATACTGGGACACCAATCATCCCTCAACAAGTACAAAAAGATTGAGATCATACCGTGCATATCTCAGAACACAATGCCATGAAACTTGAAATCAACCATAAGAAAAAGTTTGGAAAGGTAACAAATACTTGGAGACTAAAGACCATCCTACTAAAGAATGAACAGGATAACCAAGAAGTTAAACAGAAAATTAAAAAGTATATGGAAGCCACTAAAAATGATAATACCATAACCCCAAACCTCTGGAATACAGGAAAGGTGGTCATAAGAGGAATATATATAGCAATCCAGGCCTTCCAAAAGAAGGAAGAAAAATCTCAGATACACAATGTAACCTTACACCTTAGAGAACTGAAAAAATAACAGAAAATAAAACCCCAAACCAGCAGAAGACAGGAAATAATAAAGATTAGAGCAAACATTAATGCTATCAAAACCAAAAAAAACAAAAACAAAAAACAAACAAAACAAAAAAAACAAAAAAAAGTAGGACAGATCAATGAAACTAGAATCTGGTTCCTTGAAATAATTAACAAAATTGATAAACCACTAGCCAGTTTGATCAAAAAGAAAAAGGAAAGGACCCAAATAAATAAAATCAAGAATGAAAGAGGAGAGATAACAACCACCACAGCAAAAATAAAAACAATAATAAGAGAATATTACATGCAATTATATGCCAATAAAATGGGCAATCTGGAAGAAATAGAGAAATTCCTAGAAACATATACACTACCAAAACTGAAGCAGGAAGAAATAGAACATTTGAATAGACCCATAACCAGTAATTAAATCAAATTAGTAATCAAAAATATCCCCCCCTTAAAAAAAAAAAAAAAACAAGAGTCCAGTGCCAGATGACTTTCCAGGGGAATTCTACCAAACATTGAAGGAAGAGTTAACTTCTATTCTCTTGAAGGTGTTCCAAAAAGTAGAAATGGAAGGAAAACTTCCACACTCTTTCTATGAAGCCAGCATTAACTTGATTCCAAAACCAGAGACCTCACTAGAAAGGAGAACAATATACCAATTTCCCTGATGAAAACGGATGCAAAAATCCTCAACATGATATTAGCCAACCGGATCCAACAATACATTAAAAAAATTATTCACCACAACCAAGCAGGATTTATACCTGGGATGCAGGTCTGGTTCAATATCTGCAAAACAATTAACATGATTCATCACATCAATAAAAGAAAGGACAAGAACCATATGATACTCTCAATAGATGCAGAGAAAGCATTTGACAAAATACAGCATCATTTCTTAATAAAAACCCTTAAGAAAGTAGGGATAGAAGGATCATACTTCAAGATTATAAAAGCCATATATGAAAGACCCAACTCTAATATCATCTCAATGGGGAAACTGAGAGCTTTCCCCCTAAGGTCAGGAACAAGACAGGGATGTCCACTTTTGCCACTGTTATTCAACATAGTATTGGAAGTCTTAGCCTCTGCACAAAGAAATAAAATGTATCCAAAATCAGCCAGGGGAGGTCAAACTTTCACTTTTAGCAGATGACATGATACTCTATATGGAAAACCGAAAAGATACCACCGAAAAACTGCTAGAACTGATATGTGAATTCAGCAAGTTGAAGGATATAAAATCAATGCACAGAAATCAGTTGCATTCCCATACAGCAACAATGAAGCAAGAGAAAGAGAAATCAAGGAATCAATCCCATTTACAATTGCACCAAAAACCGTATAATACCTAGGAATAAATCTAACCAAAGAGGTGAAAAATCTATACACTGAAAACTATAGAAAGCTTATGAAAGAAATCCAAGAAAAGACAAAAAAATGGAAAAAGATTTCATGCTCCTGGATAGGAAGAACAAATATTTTTAAAATATCGATACTATCCAAAGCAATCTACATATTCAATGCAATCCCTATCAAAGTAACACCAGCATTCTTCACAGAGCTAGAACAAACAATCCTAAAATTTGTATGGAACCACAAAAGACCTCGAGGAGCGAAAGCAATCTTGATAAAGAAAACCGAAACAGGAGGCATCACAATCCCAGACTTCAAGCTATACTACAAAGTTGTAATCATCAAGACAGTATGGTACTGGCACAAAAACAGGCACTCAGATCAACGGAACACAGTAGAGAACCCAGAAATGGACCCACAAATGTATGACCAACTAATCTTTGACAAAGCAGGAAAGAATATCCAATGGAATAAAGACAGTCTCTTTAGCAAGTGGTGCTGGAAAACTGGACAGCAACATGCAGAAGAATGAACCTGGACCACTTTCTTACACAAAAATAAACTCAAAATGGATGAAAGACCTAAATGTAAGACAGGAAGCATCAAAATCCTTGAGAAGAAAGCAGGAAAAAACCTCTTTGATCTTGGCCGCAGCAACTTCTTACTCAACATGTGTCTGGTGGCAAGGGAAACAAAAGCAAAAATGAACTATTGGGACCTCATCAAAATAAAAAGCTTCTGCACAGCGAAGGAAACAATCAGCAAAACTAAAAGGCAACCAACAGAATGGGAGAAGATATTTGCAAATGATATATCAGATATAGGGTTAATATCCAAAATCTATAAAGAACTTCTCAAACTCATCACCCAAAAAATAAATAATCCAGTGAAGAAATGGGCAAAAGACAAGAATAGACACTTCTCCAAAGTAGACATCCAGATGGCCAACCAACACATGAAAAAATGCTCAACATCACTCATCATTAGGGAAATACAAATCAAAACCACAATGAGATACCACCTCACACCTGTCAGAATGGCTAACATTAACAACTCAGGCAATAACAGATGTTGGTGAGGATGCGGAGAAAGAGGATCTCTTTTGCATTGCTGGTGGGAATGCAAACTGGTGCAGCCACTCTGGAAAACAGTATGGAGGTTCCACAAAAAATTAAAAATAGAACTACCCTATGACCCAGCAATTGCACTACTAGGTTTTTATCCAAGGGACACAGGTATGCTGTCCGAAGGGACACATGCACCCCAATGTTTACAGCAGCACTATCAACAATAGCTAAAGTATGGAAAGAGCCCAAATGTACATCGATGGATGGATGGATAAAGAAAATGTGGTATATATATACAATGGAGTATTACTCAGCAATCAAAAAGAATGAAATCTTGACATTTGCAACTATGTAGATGGAACTGGAGGGTATTATGCTAAACGAAATTAGTCAGTCAGAGAAAGACAAATATGACTTAACTCACATGAGGACTTTAAGACATAGAACAGACGAATGTAAGGGAAGGGAAGCAAAAATAATATAAAAACAGGGAGGGGGACACAACATAAGAGACTCTTAAATATGGAAAACAAACAGAGGGTTACTGGAGGGATTGTAAGAGGTGGGATGGGCTAAATGGGTAAGGGGCATTAAGGAATCCACTCCTGAAATTACTGTTGCACTATTTGCTAACTAATATGGATGTAAATTAAAAAATGAAATTAAAAAAATTAAAATAATAATAAATAAATAAACAGAAAAGATGCTCAACATCACTAGTCATCAGAGAAATGCAAATAAAATCCACAATGAAATATTACCTCACATCTCTTGAAATTGCTATTATCAAAAGAGAAGAGATAACAAGTGTTATGAAGGATTGAAGAAAAGGTAATCCTTGTACACTGCTGATGGGAATGTAAACCGATGAAGCAACTATGGGAAGCACTATGGAAGTTCCTCAAAAAGTTAAAAATAGAACTACTATGTGATCCAGCAATTCCACCTCTGGGAATATACCCAAAGGAAACAAAATCACTACCTTGGAAATAATATACACCACCCCCCCATCTCCACTGCATCATTATTTATAATAGCCAAGACATTATGAAATAACCTAAGTGTCCAAGAACAGATGAACAGATAAGGAAAGTGTTGTGTGTGTGTGTGCATGTGTGTGCGCACGTGGGCACCTGGCTGGCTCAGTAGAAAAGCCTGTGACTCCTGATCTCAGGGTTGTGAGTTTAAGCCCCACACTGAGTGTAGAGCTTACTTTTAAAAAATTATTTGTATGTATTTATATCTGAAGGAAAAAAAGCCATAAAAAAGAAGGAAATCTGCCATTTGCAATAACATGGATGGACTTTGAAGGTATTATGCTAAGTAAAATGTGAGAGAGAAAGATAAATATTGTATTATATCACTTATCTGAACAAAAAGAACTAATAGCCATTGAAATTAGTTGGTGCATACCAAATGTGGGGGTTGGAGTGGGTGAAATACGTGTAAGTGGTCAAGAGGTACACACTTCCAGTTACAAGATTAATAAATATTGGGGTGTAATGTACAGCATGGTGTCTACCATTAATAATACTCTATTGTGTATCTGAAAGTTGTTAAAAGAGTAGATCTTAAAAGTTTGCATCACAAAAATAAAACATTGTGACAGTCTGAGATAACAGAGGTTGAATAACCTTATGGTAATCATTTCATACTTTTTGTCATATTTGATGTATATTTGCTAATTATATCTCAATAAAAATGGAAAAATTTTAAATATACTATATTTGTCCTTCTTATTTGAGGTCTCAATCTTAAAGACCTATTCTTGTATCTGAATTGCCAGATCCTGTGTTTGACAGTATAAGAAAGGACTTTTCTCACTAAGTTATTAAAATAAGGTGGGGAGGACCATGTCTGCTTTCATTGGCACATTTGTAAATCTTTTTCCCTGCCACCATCCATAGAGAACACCAGGTATAAAACAAAAGTCCTGAGTAAATTAACTATTCTCGTTTTTGTTACACCTAGTGTTACTAGCTTTTATTTAGAAATTCTTTCACTTTGGGGGCACCTGAGTGGCTCAGTCGGTTAAGAGGTCAGCTTCGGCTCAGGTCATGAGTTCACGGTTTGTGAGTGGGTTTGAGTCCCACGTCGGGATCTGTGCTGACAGCTCAGAGCCTGGAGCCTGCTTCAGATTATATGTCTCACTCTCTCTCTCTCTGCCTCTCCCCCACTTGCACTCTGTCTCTATCTCTCTGAAAAATAAATAATAATAAAACATCTTTAAAAAAAGAAAGAAATTCTTTCACTATAAAATTCTTAGAAGTGAAAGAACTCCTAAAAATATTCTTTCTTAAAAATGTGGGAAAGAATGGAATTTGGAGAAAAGAAATAAGAGTGAAAATGAACTTGCAAACATATTTTTTTTTCTCAAAAAGGCCATAAAAAGTGGAATCCATGGTAGGTCATTAAAACAATTAGTGTTAGGCTTCAGAGGGGGGGTCTGCCAGGGCTCTGACTGCAGGAGAGTAAGAAGTAGACATTCCAGCCTGCTCTCATTCAGGATTGTGACCTCATTAGCCCACATTCACTAAACAGGACCTTGAAAACCCTACCCCAAAGAATGAGATACTGTCTTCAAGTTCTGGCTTATGAAGGACAATATACCTTTACAGAATCTTGAATTTTAACACAGCTCCTGTTGATGGAGAAGAATTAGAGCAGAAGATATTCTGTTCCTGAGGTCTTAAGAAACAGAAGTGAAGATTTAGAAATACTGAATTATAATACATCCCAGTGCTGACGTCATGTTGAAAAGAAGGCAAGAGAGGAGGATGTTCACTAAAAAGAAAAAAGGCAATAAATCATGTTTGCATTTGCCAAGACTTTATTTTCAGTAGTTTCTTGTTGAGTTCTATGTGCTTTTTTTTTTTTTTTGAAAAAGAAAGAACACATGCAAGAGGCGGAGGGGCAGGGGGAGAGAAGGAGGAGGGGGAAATCTTAAGCCGGCTTCAAGCCCTGCAAGAGCCCAATGCAGAGTTGGATGGTGAGATGTTGACCTCAGCCAAAATCAAGAGCCTGATGCTGAACCAACTGAGCCACCGAGTTATACACACTTTTACATGACAGTAGGCAGCAAGCATTCAAAAACTTACAGTAACTTTCATACATTGCGAAGCTATATTACAAGTTCATTTGGGGTTTATTTCATGAGGTATTTAGCATTTTGAATTTCTGTAACATTAACTCATCTAAGGACTTAGTGAACTGAAGAAATTAGCACTAAAGAAATAGTAGTTTTTATTTTCTACATAATGCTAGATTTTCAGTTGGCAAATGAAAGTTTTTTCCCCATGATATCAAATGTTGTTTTCTTTTTAATTTTCAAATTTTTTCTTCAAAATTATGGACCAAATAAACTCAATCTTAACATTAGCTAGGTTGGCTTCAATTAATTAAATAACTGAAGATTCTGAGAGCAATTTTAAACTCTTGTAGAAAAATATAGTTGCTGCATTTCTCTAGTTGCCCTTACTTCGTTTTTTGGCCATTTAAGTAAATATCATGGATAATTCAGAAAATAATATTTTGTCTTGAATTGTTGAAGTTATTGTGTTTAATAGTTAATTTTATGTGTCAGTGTGACAGGGCTAAGGGATGCCCAGATAGCTGGTAAGATTTTATTTCTGGGTATGTTTATCAGGGTGTCTCAGGAAGAGATTAGCATTTGTATCAATGTGAGTGAGCATCATATAATCTACTTAAGACCTGACTAGAAAAAAAGGCAGAGGAAGGCCAAATTCACTCTCTGTTTGAGCTTAGGGAAACATATTCTCCTGTCCTTGGACATGGCACTTCTGGTTCTCAGGGTCTTGAATTCAGACCAAGAATTACACTATCGTTCTCCTTCTCTCATTCACCGACCCCCCAAATTCTCAGTCCTTGAATTATATCACCAGCTTTCCTGATTTTCCAACTTGCAGAGGGCAGACTGTGGGACTTCCTGGCTTCCCTAAGCATGTGATCAAATTCCTATAATAAATCTCCTCATACATTATCTATGTATCTATCTATCATCTATCTATCTATCTATCTATCTATCTATCTATCTATCTATCTATCTATATCTTATTAATCTTGCTTCTCTGCCTAATATATTGTGCATTGGAGAATTAAAATAGGATCAGAGCTGAATGGAAGCTTGCACACATTCAGGAGGTCCATTCCCCTGTCTTTAAAGATGTGAACATCCACATTCTCCACTATAGAGTGGAAGGGAAGGATAAGCTAATAAAATAAACATACTTGGATCACATCAATGATCCATTGATCAATGATCAATGTCCAATTAAGAATATAACTGCCAGAATGCAATCATAATAATAACTCTGGCTCTTCTGATACTGAGCAAAGAGGAGGGAAGATGAGAGAGGGATGTTTAATAACATAACAGGAATTTTCAAGATGCAATATCAAGAGAAATATTTTCAAGCCAAATGCCAAACAGGATGTGACTCTTCCTTTAAAATGTCTCTTTTATCAAAGCTGATATTTTGAATGTTACTTGTGAAGAAGAATATAGACCTAATAATAAGAATATGGAAACAAGTCTGGATGCTCAAATTAAAGACACACAAATAGCTACAATGTTAAATACCAAATATTATTATTTAGTAAAACATGCAACTAGAATTCAACAGAACACATACTTAAAAAATTAAAAAGTTGGGGGTGCCTGGGTGGCTCAGTCAGTTGAGTGTGACTCTGATTTCAGCTCAGATCATGATTCCAGGGTCATGGGATTGAATCCGATGTTGGGCTCTATGCTGAGTGTGGAGCCTGCTTAAGATTCTCTCTCTCTCTCTCTCTCTCTCTCTCTCTCTCTCTCTCTCTCTCTCTCTCTGTATCTCTCTCCCTCCCTCTCTCCCTCCCTCCCTCCCTCCAATAAATTTTTTAAAAAGCTAAATAATCAATTAAGTGACTTTTCAGTAAGTTCGTGTGCAAAGATTGATAACCACAAATACTACAAAATCATTAAGTGACGACCCAATACAAAACCATGTGGGTAAAATTACATAAGAAGATGGGCAGAACCTATGATAAGAATCCAGAATGAAGGAAAGCATATTCTTAGCCACTGTGACCAATGGTTATCACCAGCTTCTCACTGAGGAACTGAGAGTTAAGGCATGAAAGAACAGTGGATAAGAACTGGACCCCCACCTCCACCGCCACAGTGCTCAGGTTGCCTTCATCCTTTCTTAGAAGGAGGTGCTGGCACTGGCCTGTCATGGAAAGACTGCACAGTCTGGATATAGGCCTTGATGGCATGATTGCAATCCCTGTTGTACACCAAGATATCTTCGTTTCCCTGAGACTGGGAAGGTTTTTCCTCAAAACTTGCTGACTCCATGTCAAGATATATGACATGTATGTTTTGCAGACATGTGGAATAGTTAAAAATTGTCAGGTTACCATTTTAAAATAGCATTCTCAAGCAGCTTAACACATTAAGGAGTCTTTGCTCAAGATCACATAAGATCCCTCTGAATATAATTTTGTTATCTAAACTCACCATTTATATCTCCATAGCAGTTGCTATAACTCAATTGCTAATGCAAAGAATAATCTGATGAACAGACAAATACAATAATATCCATCCATAAATATGACTTTGAAAACCAAGGAACCATTTTGGAAGTTGGGGCCTGGTGAACTGGTAATAATTACATTGTTCAAAGCACAACAATCTACACACATTCTAATTTTACTTTTTTATGTTTCCCTTCTTTTATGCTTTAAGAATGTGCAGGATTTCAAGACTCAGATAAACTGCATCTGAATTTAACATGGCCCCCATTGTGCTTGACCTCTAACACAACTGTTTATATAGAACACATCATAAAAGATATCAGATTTATGATCCTTCTTGTGATCAATCCAGAGGATTTGATACTTCTTCCTCTTTTCAGAGCTCTTGTCCCATTCATTGAGGAAAAACAAATTACACTTAGTTTGAAACTTTTATTTTAAGCTCTCCTTTTGCTTCTTAGGTCCTAGAGAAAAGCTGAAGTTAATGCAAAATTAATATTAGCCTCCAGGACCTGCCAGTAAAGGTGAGTCCTGATATGGTTGCTAATGGCAAGCTGTTACATACTCTTCTGCAGCTTGCAGGAATCAACAGAAGCTTAATACCTATCAGGTTGGAGTAAGTCAGGAAGAACACACCTACTCTACACAGAGCTGTCCTCTGCCTTTTGTGATGATTCATGATCAATACAATACTGTGTCCACACTCAAGCTGCAGAGATCTAACCTTTGTTGGAATGCTCAGAGAATGATTGAAAATGAGAATGTCAAGAATTCCCTGTCTACTCTGACCTGATTTAGCTCTTGGTATCAGTGCTTACCTCTCTGTATGCAGGCCACCCCTGTGGAAAAACGTGTCGGGAGCAAGAGATAACAGGACAGCTGGTCAACCCAGGTTTTTCTTTCTCTTTTGCCCGACTTCTAACACAAGAAACAAATGAAGGAGCAAAAGGAAGAAAGGGACAACTTTCTTATCTTGGGAAACATGAAGTGGCTCTTCTTGCCTAAAATAATGAAGTGGTTTCCTCCAACGACCTGACCCCACCTGTCTCTCTAGTAACTTCTTCACACCTCATCTTCACCATCCCATCAATGTGACTCCCATTGCCCACTGAATGTGCTCTGCTCTCCCCTACTCCAAGCCTTGTCTACTAAAAGTGTTTACCTTTTACCTTGTATTGGTCCCTCTCTCTTTCTCTTTCTGTTCCCATCCTGCAATTCCCTCAGTCTTTCTACCGTCCTTTTTCTCTACGTTTTTCTTTCTCTTTTGCTCGACTTCTAACACAAAACATCACTTATCCTCTGTTCATTAGTTATTCTGTAGAGTCCCCTGGTTCTCTGGGGCAGCACGAGGAGGAAAAAAGGGATCCCTTTGATCTAATCTTACAGTGTAGTATATAATACCCAATCAAAATGTTCATACTGTAATCACATTTATTTTGTTATTTTTAGGTAGGTTTCATGCCCAGCATGGAGCCCAATGCTGGACTTGAACTCAAGACCCTAAGATCAAGACCTGATCTGAGATCATGAGTCAGACACTTAACCAACTGAGCCACCTAGGCACCCTTTAAAATGTTCATACTGTAAAAAGATAGCCCCTCTCCAGGCTCCCTTTAGTATGATATTATTTTTTAAGTGCCTATTACTCTCTCATAGTAAGTACATTATAAAATGCCCCCTATCTTTGGTAATTACCAGACACAAATGAGGGTAGGAAAGAAAAAAAATCACAATTTGTCTTATGCAGAGGTTCTGGTTCAAACTTTATAATTAGTCATTATTTAAGTACTTCATTCATCTATATAAACTTCCTATTATTGTGGCTACTAAGGTTTTTACTAGCTATGTTATATAATACTACTACCATCCTATCAGTCTATTTCAAAATTTTTTTTAAAATAGCTTGTCAAAACAGAACCCCACTAAATATACCCCTTCAATATTTTTTAAATAAAAGTGGAATGCCTGGGTGGCTCAGTCAGTTGAGTGTCCAACTTTGGCTCAGGTCATGAGCACACAGTTCATGAGTCCAAACCCTGCATCAGGCTCACTACTGTCAGTGCAGAGTCTGCTTCAGATCCTCTGTCCCTCTCTCTCTCCACCTCTCCCCCACTTGTGCTCCCTCTCTCAAAAATAAATAAAACATTAAAAACCATAAAATGTTAAAAAAGAAATAAAAGTCATAATGATGGCTAACATTTTTTTGTTACTCTCCATTGACCAATGTTATACAGGAGGGATGGTTTGATTCTGGTATTGTGTCCATTGTTAGTTATTCTTACCAATTGTCTGATTCAATTGATAAATTATTCGTGTTATTCTGTTTCTGAACAAATGAGCTGTCAAATATCTTCTTGGTGACTCTAATAAGGTATATATCTATATACACTAAAACCTTAGATTGCGAGTAACTTGTTTTGTGAGTGTTCCACAAGATAAGCAAACATTTCCAATAAGTTTTATTTTGATAAACAAGTGATGTCTTGCAATATGAGTAGTACATGACACTGAACATCACAAGATCACAACTGAGCCGATGGTTCTTGAAATTTGCTTTGATATACAAGTGCTTAGGATTACAAGCATATTTCTGGAAGAAATTATGCTTACAAATCAAGGTTTTACTGTATATGAGTATATGCATAGATATGTATATATCTGTCAAAATTGTGCTATATGAAGGTCTGGAGAGAGTAAAATATCTAGTGTCTCTAGTGTGCAAGATGATTTCAAAACTCTCTATGCAGACTAATCATTGGGAATCCAAAGAAAATGAGAAGACAATATCACCAGGTTGAAGATGTACATATATTTTCTATCATGCTTTTGTACCACTTGTAAAAGAACAAAAGGATCTTCTTCAATGAGACAATGAATTCATTCACACAAAAGACAAATAAAAAGACTGGAAAGAAGGAAAAAAGGCAAGTTGATGAGTGAAAGAAAGGAAGGGAAAAAACAGAGCTAGAAGGGAATGAAGGAAAAGAGCAAGAGGGAAGGAAGCAAGGAAGGGAGAGAAGAAACAAATGAAGGAGCAAAAGGAAGAAAGGGAGAACTTTCTTATCTTGGGAAACATTAAGTGGCTCTTCTTGCCTAAAATAATGAAGTGGTTTCCTCCGACGACCCGATCCCACCTGTTTCTCTAGCCGCCTCTTCATACCTCATCTTCACCATCCCATCATGTGACTCCCATTGCCCACTGAATGTGCTCTGCTCTCCCCTACTCCAAGCCTTGTACATGCTAGTTTTTAGAATTGCTTTTCCCTCAACTACCACAGATTATCTTTGCCTATTTGTCCCAGGCATTGATGCTAAGTTTCATTTTCATAGTTACACTAAATAATTTTTAATAGATATGTTTTGGTGGAAATAGCAGCATCTTCACACATTACCAAGACCATGACCAAGAGTCTACCATATTATCTATCTAAAGACAAAATTAAAAAAGAGAGGAAGCATACCATCTTCTTTAACAATTTGAAAAGAGCAATAAAAAAGTGCATATGAACATTAACTCAGTATAAATTTTATAATACTATCTTGATTAAATAAACAAGGTTCAGGTTTGACTGCTTATCTTTCTGCAGGGGAAATAAAAATATTAAAAGACTATGAATTGTCAATAATACCTAAAGAGATAATAATCAATTCGATATGTTGTCCTCAGAAACAAAGATAAGAGATTAATTCTGTACTCAAGTATTAGTGGAAAGCTCTGAAGACAGACAGACAGCAGAAGGAGAGCACAACATGTAATAGAAGGTGTCAGTCTAATGGGCAGAAGAAGTAAATGCCTACAAGGTCTCAGGAAGGTAAAATTTGGGAGAGCTGACCCAGTGGGGATGAGGTGGGGTGGGAATCACCATCGAACAGTGGTAACCACTCTCATAGTTCTGATGCTCAGAGATGCTTTCCTCTCTACAGACAGATTTTGTCAGTGTTTATTCTTAGAATTTTTGGACAGGCTAGCACTTAGAAATCGAAGACAAATGCTATATCAGGAAAATAACTCAGTGAGCTCTTATAACCTGATGTCATTTAACATTCAGTTAAGCTAAAAATCCTCTTCTAGTCTGATTCCTTAGCTTCCAAACAATCTTTTGTGATTCAGATTTCAATGTAGGTCTAAGTGCAAGACAGAAAATATGCTGGCCATGCCAGCACAAGCAGACACACTTGCATTACAGTTATATGTTGTTGATATTTTGAACATATGTCTCAATCTAGTGGTCTTAATTATGGGAATGCATATCCAAAATATATACCCACTTGCTGCAAAGCTGGCTTTAGACTGTGGCGAGTTCACAAAGTCTCTTAGGAGAGAGCCAAGGGAATTTTCCTGGTGACATCACTCTATTTAAATTATGGTGACATCACTTTTATAATTTCTATTCTTAATTCATAAAGATATTACAGAAAACATTAATGCACATATTAGATGGGTTACTTAACAGGACTGCCGTACTATCAACTAATTGAGAGAAGTTAGGTGATGATATGTTTGGTTGCATTAGAAGAAACAAAATGCCGGGAGCCAGGAAGTTCTGATAAAATAGGAGAGTGAGAAGGAATGTGTATGCGGACACTTATTGTAGCATGAAAAAACTAGCTGTCCTGGATGAGAAGTACCAAACACAAAATTAAAATATTGAAAACAAAGTGGTACAGTTATGAAGAAAAGCTCAGCTAATTCAAAATCGTGCCTAGAGGTAACCATTATCCTAAGTAATAAATACAAGTTACTTTTGTGTATTTTCCATTCTTGCTTCCTCTTCTTTTATTTCCTCCCCCTTTACCACATGGTTTTATCCTCAAAAAGTAAATATTTGCCCTTTGTTGTTAATACTTCACTTTTTATGGCACATGTGAGAGTTGCCTCACTGTATTACAAAACAAAATATCTCTTTGGGATTCCAGCAACACTTCAACTCAATCATATATGTCTAAAATAGAACAAATTCTCATATGTGGCCACCCACCTCTACCAGTAAACTTTTAGCTGTCCTTCATGCTTTTTGTCAGTGGATTCTTTTCTTTTTTTTTTTTTTTAACTTTTTAATGTTTATTTTTGAGAGAGGAGGAGACAGAGTGCGAGCAGGGGAGGGGCAGAGAACAAGGGAGAGAGACACAGAATCTGAAGCAGGCTCCAGGCTCTGAGCTGTCAGCACAGAGACTGACGCAGGGCTCAAACTCACAAACCATCAGATCATGACCTGAGCTGAAGCTGGGCGCTAAATGGATTGAGCCACCCAGGAGCCCCTCAGTGGATTATTTTCTAAGCAGTAGTCCAAGGTAGAAAAGAGAGGTTCATCCTATTCTCTCTCCTCTCCCTCAAGTTGCCAGTTTCTCAAAATTTGTTAATGCTCCTTCCTAATTATCTCTTGCATACCCCTCTCTTTTGCACTTCCTACCTTGCAGCAAGCTTTCATCATGCCTGGTCTGGAATATTTAAATTAGATGTCAATTGTATCCACCATCTCAAGGAAATTCTTATTTTACTGAAATATAGTTGACACACATTTGTTTCAGGTGTACAACATAGTAATTTGACAACTCTACACTTGATGCTACACTCACAAGTGTAGCTACCATCTGTCACCATACAATGCTACCAAAATACCATTGACATATATATATATATATATGTGTGTGTGTATATATATATATATATATCATTGCCTACATTCACTATGTGTACTTTTCATCCTTATGTCTTATTCATTTTATAACTGAAAACCAGTACCTGCTCCCCTCTGGCACCTCTCAGTTTGTTTATCTATAGGTCCATTTCTGCTTTTGTTTGTCTTTTAGATTCCATATATAAGTGAAATCATATGGTATTTGTCTTTCTATCTGAATTATTTCACTAACCATAATACCCTCTTGATTCATCCATGTTGTCACAAATAGCAAGATCTCATTATTTTTTAGTGGCTGGGTTATATTCCATTGCATATGCAATGGGCACTTAGGTTATTTCCATAGCTTGGCTAGTGTAAGTAATGCTGAAATAAACATAAGGGTACATGTATCTTTTAGAATTAGTGTTTTTATTCTCTTTGGGTAAATAATCAGTAATGGAATTACTGGATCATATCCTATTTCTATTTTCACTCTTTTGAGGAAACTCCATACTGTTTTCCATAGTGGCTGCATTAGTTTACATTCCCACCAACAGTACAAAAAGGTTCCCCTTTCTCCACATTCTTCCCAACACTTGTTATTTCTGATAATTTCTACTCCAGCTTTTCTGACATGTATAAGTTGATGATATCCTATTGTGGTTTTGATTTGTATTTCCCTGATGATTAGTGACGTTGAACATCTTTTCATGTGTCTGTTGCCATGTGTATGTCTTCTTTGGAAAAATGTCTATTCAGGTCCTGTGCCCATTTTTTAATCCAGTGTGTGTGTGTGTGTGTGTGTGTGTGTTGAACTGTATAAGTTCTTCATATTTTTTGGATATTAACCTCTTATCAGATATATCATTTACAAATATCTTCTCTGATTCGGTAGGCTGCTTTTTCACTTTGTTGGTGGTTTCTTTTGTTGTGCAAAACTTTTTACTTTAGTATAGTTCCAATGTTTACTTTTGCTTTTATTTCCTTTACTAATGGAGACCTATCTAGAAAAATGTTGCTGAAGTGATGTCAAAGAGATACTGCCTAGTTTTCTTCTAGGAATTTTATGGTTTTATGGTCATATTTAGGTGTTTAATCCATTTGGAGATTATTTTTGTGTACGGTGTAAGAAAGTAGTCTAGTTTCATTCTTTTGCATGGGTTTATTTCTAGGCACTCTATTCTGTTTCACTGATCTATGTGTCTATTTCTGTACCAGTACTATAAAGTTTTGATTACTACATCTTTGTAGTATATCTTGAAATCTGGGATTGTGGTACCTCCAGCTTTGTTCTTTCTGAAGATTACTTTTGGCTATTCAGGGTCTTTTGTTGTTGCATACAAATTTTATGATTATTTGTTCCAGTTCTGCAGAAAATATTATTGGTATTTTGATAGAGATTGCACTGAACCTGTAGATTGTCTTATGGACATTTTAACAGTTGGAATTCTTCCAATCTATGAGTATTGTCTGTCTTTCCATTTGTTTGTGTCATCTCCAATTTCTTTCATCAATGTTTTATAGTTTTCAGAGTACAGGTCTTTCATTTCCATGGTTGTTTATTCCTAGGTATTTAATCTTTTTGGTGCAATTGTAAATAGAATTGTTTTCTTAATTTTTCTTTCTGCTACTTCATTATTAGTGTATAGGCATGAAACAGATTTCTATGCATTAATTTTGTATCTTGCAGCTTGCTGAATTCATTTCTTTAACAGTTTTTTCAGTGAAGTCTTCAAGGTTTTCTATATATACCATTATGACATCCGCAGACTGAGAATTACCTTCTTCCTTACCAAGTTGGGTGTCTTTTATTTCTTTTTCTTGTCTGATTGCTGTGGTGAGGACTTCCAGTACTATGTTGAATAAAAGTGGTGAGACTGGACATCCTTGTCTTATCCCTGATGTTTAAAAAAAAGCTCTCTTTCACTATTGAGTATGTTAGCTGTGGGTTTATCATATATGGCCTTTATTATGTTGAGGTATATTCCCTCTAAACTCACTTTGTTGAAAGTTCGTTTTATCATGAATGGATATTAAATTTTCCAAAATGCTCTTTATGCATCTATGGAGATTATCTTATGATTTTTAGACTTCACCTTGTTAATATGGTGTATTCAAAGTGTTTGGTTTTGAAATACTGAACCATCCTTGTATCCCAGGAATAAATTCCACTTGATCATGGTGAATGGACTTTTTATATTTTGTTTATTTACTTTACTTTTTTGTGAATAGTCCTTTTAATGTATTCTTGATTGCAGTTTGATAATATTTTGTTGAGGCTATTTGCATCTGTGTTCATCAGAGATACTGGCCTATAGTTTTCTTTTTTTTTAGTGACTTTGTCTGGTTTTGTTATCAAGTTAATGTTGGTCTTGCAGAATGTATTTGGAAGCTTTCTTTCCTCTTCTATTATTTGGAATAGTTTGAGGTGAATAGATATTAACTGTTTGTTAAATGTTTGGTAGAACTCACCTGTGAATCCATCTGGTCCTGAACTTTTGTTTGTTGGGAGTTTTTTGATTACTGATTCAATTTCATTACAAAATTTTGGTCTATTCAAAATTTCTAATTATTCTTGTTTCAGTTTAAGGATATTGTATGTTTCTGAGAATTTATCCATTTCTTCTAAGTTGTTCAATTTGTTGGCCTATAATTTTTCATGGTAGTCTCTTATAATTCTATTTCTGTAGCACCAGTTGTTATTTCTCCTCTTTGATTTCTGATTTTATTCATTTGGGTGCTCCCTTATTTTTTCCTGATGAGTTTGGCTGAAGATTTATCAATTTTGTTTATCTTTTCAAAGAACTAGGTCTTAGTTTCATTCAATAAAATTCATTTTAATGAAAGAGGCAAAGATACTCAAGATTCAAAGAATGAATGGTGAATAATTGATCCATGGTTTTATTTATTAATTCATTTAACAAACGCATCTGAGTGCCTACTTTGAATAGACATGATGCTGAGCAATAGGGATTTATCAGTGACCAAGGGACAATTTCTCTGCCCACAGGGAGTGGAAATCCTACATAAGATAGGTACATGATAAATAAATAAAATAATTAGAGGCTAATATTTATAAAATAAATAGAGGCTGATGTAATAATTGAAAGTGGGGGTGAGGTAAAAGGTAAAGGCAAGAGTAGTCTTCACAAACAATTTTGGGAAGTAATTTTAATTGAGTATTCTCCTCTTCACTGTAAGTATCTCTGGACCCCTCAGTTCTTAATACATCATTTTCCCATCACATTTTGACAGACATTAAAAAATTTATGCTATCTTCTGTATATCCAATCACATGTACATCCTGGCACCACAACACCAATGACATAAATACCTTTCCTCCATCAGAGTCTACATACTGTGTGCCTTAGTTTAGTTTTGTATTTCTGGGGGTTTTTTTGTTTGTTTTGTTTTTGCTGGAAAATAAACCTAGATTAATTTAGCACTAAGAAAATTTCATGCAAGCATCCGAAGGACTGAAACTTAACTTCATAGTTTTCAATGTCATGGTCAAAGGAGCCTTTAGGTACATGTGAGAATAAAATCTAATTGCTTCAAGGTACAGTGTTCACATCTATTCTCAAATAATTATCTACTGGCAACCTTTAATTCAATTTCACAGAATTGCATGTGTGGGCACTAGTTTTTCTGCTTAATAAGCAATATCTTAAATGTTAAAGTCAATATCTCAAATGTAAAAGTCATGTAAATATGTATTATTTTTAAAACGCAAAGTAAGTTTTAGTCATCTGTTGTCTACAGAGAAAGGAAAAAAAATAAGAAGTTATCAACTAAAAAGGTCACTAGTCTGTTGTAACTTTTTAACTATCATCTACTGTGCAAGTTCAGTGTAGATTTGAATTAAAGTGAAGGGTTTTGGGATTCAATAGCCTTAAAGATCAAAACATTTTTCCAAAATATAATATACAGGAGGTAAAAAACAATACTCTCAGTACTTTCACTGTAACCTCTCCTTAATGTTAAAGGAAAAGGTAATATTTGACCAAGGAAGTTCAAGGGGCAAACTCATGTTAGAATGACTAGCTGATAGAAGTTAACATCATTCCCTTTAATGCCTAAGTGGCTCTTTAACTCTCAGAAATTTAAGTGCTATATTTAGAAAAAGAAAGGAAAGAACTTTAAAAGGTGTTAACTTCATCTTGTGCCATAAAAGAGGAGATGTTTAATTAAGGCACTGGTAGTTCTTGGGTGGTTTTCAGTTTAGTTTTATACTTTTGAGATGAAAGGGTACATGCAAAATTATGTACAAAGCACCTTTTAGAAACTTTGGAAAGGTCAAGGAGAAAATAGCTGGATTTCAAAAGCTGAACTTTTCAAGGTTTTTCTCTGATTTTTCTAAAACAAGATAGCCTCCTCCTCCTCTTAATAGTTCTTCAAGGCCCTTTTGGTAGCCAAAATCTTTGTTCTTTTTTTTTTAAGCAGCTTTGTAACAGAAGAACTAAAAATTAATTATGGCTATGGAACTTTTACACAGAAGAGTTTAAAAAGCACAGACGTAAAGAAGGGAAAAAGATGAGGGCCCATTTATCTTATATTGACAGGACTAGCTTCAAACGATGACCTTGAATCATAATCATCCTAATGAGCTCAAAATATTTCACTTTAACAAGTGAAACTATAATCAAATCAGTTTCTGAAAGCTCTACTAATGAGCATTTCCTTTGATGAAAACATGGTTCACTGTCTTAGTCTGCAGGAGGTGCACTACAGTAAGGGGCCAGCTCCTGACAACTCATTAGCTGACCTGGGGAGAGAGTAATTTGAATGCTTTTGATAAAAATTTCAAGGCTTTTTTTTAACTTAAATTACAATTTATGCACTTTTATAAATAGTATAATTTTTCTAAGTTGGGGGAAACTAGCAGGAAGACTTCAAAGCTGTGGAACAAAGTTTGTTTACTGCATTTGGTCTGTTTGTAGCCCCAGAACCAGAAAGGGGAAATATGTTTCATTAGCGACTGTTAACTTGCGTCCGATCTTTCTATTGTACTTTTACAGGCCGTGTTGGTATGGGTTGGCATGATGTGAAGTGAATTTTCCAAAACTACATTTTATAAGATTTAGGATTGAAAATTGGAAGTCACTTTCATTTACTATGAGCCCTAAGAATGTCTTCTGGAACAACTTTGTCCATCAAAACAAATGATTCACTTTACCCAAAAGCAGCAAAATAAGCTGAAATGAAAACAGAATTGGGAAATGTGTTTTACCTTTATTTTTTTACTACTTGTCAAGGATTCCCCCCTCCATTAAAATTATTCATCATTTTAACTACTCCTCTGCTCTATTCGGCATCAATAAATGATCTCTCTCCCTTTCTCTCTCTCTGCAGAGCAGACTTGCTGTCAAAGCAGAATATAAAACAGGAGAATAGTTCAGCTATTTTAAGTATCACTGGAAGACAGATCTTAGTTGCTTCAGAGGGCCAATTCCTGTCTCCTCCCTCCCCCCAAGCTTCCCTTTGCTATTGAGGGGTGTTTTACTTTCTTTCTATTTGTCATATTTTCTTCCTGTGTTCTGCTAGGCAAACCACTGAGATGGTTTGTGTCATAGGCACATGAGACACTGTTCTCAACTGTCAAGTGTCTAATTCTCTGTCTCTTTTTTTTCTTTCACTTCCTATCCCTCTTGACTTGGGTTGAAAAACAAATATTTTCAATATTTTGGAAGACAAGTTACTGAACAAAGTAGTACATCAAAAGAAAGAAGGGACTTTTATTTTACTTCTCAAAATTATCCCTTGCTTTTGCTAAATAGTTTTTATAAGATGTACAGCCATAAAAAAGCAAAAGTATTCATTTTGATCCGTGTGTGTGTGTGTGTGTGTGTGTGTGTGTGAAATATACACAGTCGATTTCAAGTCTCATTCACAGTACTTCTATAAAGTCACTGTAAACACTGAGTTACCAAATACTGGATCATTGCTTCTAGGAAAAATACAGGGTTATGTTCCTGTGAGTCTCTGGGCACAACATTTTCATCAACTGATGTTATATGTGTGTTTCTGCTTAATGACACCTTATTAACATGTATTATTGATTCTTTAACATTGAACACATGGCCATATTAAAGAAAAATTATTCTGATATTTATTAAAATGGTAAGGAAGACTTCATTTAAGATTATTGCAATAGGGGTATTATAATTGAAGCAAGATAAGGGTCAACTCTGAATACAACATGGACAAGTGGAGATTTATAGCCAACAAGGAGAGTGAGAGGGTCAGTGAATAAAGAATTACTCAGAGGAGATATCAATGGTAGGGAGATTTTACTAAACTGAGCAATATGATTATTACTAAAGGGAGACCAAGGACATATACCATAAAAGGTAGGAGATAAGGTACTTAGATATCAAAAATGATCAGATATCATGGTGGAGGGATTCTCTCCAACCTGACTTAACAGGATTCTTTGCTAAGGAATAAGGATTCCTTATTAAGGAATAAGGAACAGGATTCTTTGCTAAGGGTAGGCAAAAGAAAGGGCAAGGGTCAAAGCCAAGGCCTACTCAGAGACAGGGCTCAAAGGAGCTTGACTAAAGTTTAGTCAAAAACTGAGTCTTTGTCAGCCAATAGCTCTGTAACTTATGCCTTAAAAAAGCTTATCTAACTTACATATTTCCCCAGTAAGATACATCACAGCCTTCTTGTACTTAAAAAAATTAGAAAACTCTTCAGCACTAGACTTGGGCACCACTGTAACAGCAAAATCATTAACAAAAAGCACAAAAGTGTGAAAAATATGGCATTAGACCTTGAAAGAATACTTGTTTGCAGTATGAGAGGTGGAACAAGAAGACAGAGTGTCACCCTGTTCTACCTCAGCTGGGAGTGAGTGCTTTGGAAAACCAAATATTTCACTGCTCTGCCCAAAACACATACCAATGACCATTAAAACACATGAGTATGGATTTGGAGGTAACAAATAAATTTTAGCTAATCAAATAATTCACAAAGACAGAATCTGCAAGTAATGACTGACTATATGCACATGCATACATGCATATATACATACACACACACACACACACACATATATAAATACACACACACACACACACACACATAGAGAGAGAGAGAGAGACAAAGACAGAGACAGAGAGAGAGAAAAAAGGAGAGATCTAAAGAATGTTAGAATGTTAGTCCATTTTTAAAAAGATTTTATTTATTTATTTTGAGAGAGAGAGAGTATAAGCAGGGGAGGGGCAGAGAGAGAGGGAGGCAGAGAGGATCCCAAGCAGGCTCTGCACTGTCAGTGCAGAGCCCAGCACGGGGATAGATCCCACGAACTTTGAGATCATGAACTGAGCTTAAATCAAGAGTCAGTTGCTTAACTGACTGAGCCACCCAGGCACTCCTGTTAGTCTGTTTAACTAAATAGTATCAAAATTTGAAACAACAGTAAGGTTTGGATTCTGTATAACCTTTTTATTGGGGAAAGGAGGGGAGTACCACTTCTGGAAATGCTAGAAAATTCAACCCAACATAAATTAAGTAGGTAATTAAGTTGCAATTATAAATTGATGATAGACTATGTTCACCTCACAATTCCATAATTGATTTAAGATTATACTAATTTGACAAAAATCTAACTTTTGAAATCAAACTAATCTTGTTGTCTTTGCTAATAAGTTCCTGTGATTTTAGTCAATATTACAGATTCAGTAAAGTAAAAATTAGCATATGCCTCAAAGTTGACACTGGATGTTTAAAGATTCTAAAGAATGTAGACTCTTAATTGTGATGATCTGAGACCCTGAAATTAGATACTGCTCCAGAACTTAGGAGGGCATCTCCACCCACCTGCTTTCTGGGTCATCTCTGAACAAGACTATCTCATTCTTTCTTCAGTCTCAGGATTTAGCCTCCTTTGCTTAGTCTCTCCCTATTAGTATGAAGCTGGGGAGGGGTTCCTCTCTTAGCCTGTTTTTCTGATGAGAGGTAGTAGAACTAGCCCCTCTTTTGGAAAATAAGGTACCCAGGTCACACAGAAGTTAACTCTTTCTAACAGACCCACCATGGCACATCTAGAGCAGTAGGGCCAGCTACCCAGACACCCTAGACATGTCCCTTTTTCCTCTGTAAACAAGATCTTCCCATAAGGCTCTAGACTATATAGGAGCTGCTCCCAACTGGTCCAATAAAACTTATACCCTAAGTTTCTGATTCCACAATACCAGTGAAGTTCTGCCATCCCATGCATTTTCCAAGTTCCTCAATTCTCAGATTCCTCCATGGAAGCATGTTAGACAGGTTTTCTCCTCTGCTAGCTTTGCTCTGAATAACTTCATGAAACCTGAGGAAAACTACAGAATTCCACACCTCCTTTCCTGACAGGATGTGCTCTGGTATTAGCAACTTACATTTTCCCTCCCAAGGGAAAGATGGCCTAAACTCAGTCACTAGAGGTAAGTGGAAATAATTCATGTCTCCAAGGAAGAGGAAGATGGAACAGAATTCCTGTTGGAGCCTGTGGTCACTTCCTTTGTATCTTTGTCCAGATTTGTCTATCGCTTAACTCAGGGCAGAAAATTCAACTACGTGGGTGTGGAGCAAGAGGGGTACAGGGAGGCTGAGTACACAGTCTCCTTTTTGCTAAAAGCCCTGAGGAAATCTTGGGTTTGAAGATTATAAACTATGGTACCTTTTTTGGAATACATGGTGATTCTGTTAGTATTTTGTGGAAATTAAACAGAAAGAATGTATGCTTATCTTAGGCATTTTAATGATATTTTTCTCATTTTTTAATTTATAAAAGGAGACCCTCCTGTTAATAATATAATGATTTTTTAAAGAAACATATCAATAAATAGCTCATATACTTACTACTCTTACTATAAATAAATATGCCTTCTCCTCTATGATAAAAAGTTCATGTGTCATGAATACATATTTAAATTGTTACACTAAATTCAATTTTATAGCCATTTTAAAGTTTATCATAAAAGTCACTCTGTAGGAAAAATAATACACTTTAGAAAAAATCATTTTTATGGCAAGCTTTCTAAGAGTATGCAAACAGTTGTTTCATTGAAATATGTTTTATTTAGATATCTTTCAGCATAAATTACTCATTTATCACTATTCACTTATCTTTCAGGTCTGTATTTCACACAGTCTTCAATAATCCCAATGGCATCACATATATTCCTTCTCTTCATTTTATTGTATGCTTCATTACTGAGTGTCCAAATTAATTTGGGGCATTTCTTGGTTGTATAAATCATGTGACAACATACAGAGATGTTACTTATATCACTTTCCCTACTAAGTGGCATACTGTTTTCACACAAAGTAGCAGCAGTCCAAGAATCTCACTTATTCCACAACCATAAGTCAATTTCACAAAGTAATTTGCCAATCAGATGCCAAGGTTCTAGATCTTTAGTGTGAAGAGACTCAATTCCGAGATACAAAAACCACTTAAATTCCTAATTTACTGTTTCTGCATTATTGTTTTGGTTTTTAGTTTTTAAATTGAATAACATGATTCCTATATCACAGGGTTTTTTTTATTTTTAAATGAAATATCATGATAATGATTCCAGGTTAAAGTTATATCTGCTCCTATTACAAAATCTTCAGAAAATACAGCAACTACAAAGAAACTATAATAGGCACTGTTATTAACACTCTTAGTAATCATTATAAGTGATAACTTACCACTATTGCCGGCAATTATGCACTCAGTATTCTCAAGCATCTGTCTTCAAATGGTTACAGTGTTTCTGTTAAATAAACTGTTATTATTAATGCTGGTCCAATAACATGCACATTTTAGATCTTGATAATTTTGCCAACTGCCTTTCCAAAGTGGTGGTATCGATTTATAGTTCCACTAAAATTGTTCAAAGCTGTAGCTTCTGTATTTCCTTGTCAGCATTGGGTGTCATCAGGTATTTTAATAATTGCTGAGCTAATTAACTGAAGAATGTTGGGTTTTTTGCTCTTTTAATTTTCACTCAATTATTTAAGTGAAGGCAGAAAATAGTTTTCACTATCTGAAAATTTAAGCAAGATAGCTTTGGGAATGGGACCCAAAATAGGTGTCCACTAAAAGTTTTTTTGAGAAAATGAGTATTTGATTATGTATGAATTTTAGTTTCCATATAAATACTTTAAGAGAAAAGAATGTTTGGTTTTATTCTTCAGATTCCTTCATGGAAAGAGGTTGAACATCTGCTGTCCAAACTCCCAGTTCCAAATCCAAGGATCCAGTCTGGACATTTGTCAGCCTTGTCTATGTATATCTACAGTTTGATAAGTTTACAGGCATTGCTTTTTGTTCTAAACTCATATAAACAGAGAAATTAAATTGTCACTGTCCACTGTATTTTTACATTCCACGTACCTTTTAATGATATGTACATTATTTTCATACTAATAATCCAATTACTAAAATATAAGCTGACAGTAAGATAGCCCAGTAGTGAAAATTCAACACCAGTGAAATCTTGCTTATAAAATGTGTTACAAAGGAATATTATTCCGTGAGATGCTTGATTTCTTTCTGTATTACAGCATTAGTATGGAGAACGGAGAACAAAGTGCTCCCATTGGCACTGTCCTAGTCCTTCGCAGTTTAATGCAATCCTTTCAGTTTATACATCATTCTTTGGCCACAATCCACCAGAAACTTCAGGTACATACGTTAGCGATCACACGTAAATTAGGCAGCACACAAAGGCTCACATTTACGGCGTGCCTTGATGTTCTAACACCCAACAGGTATTAACCCACAGGCACATGATAAAGGAAGTCAAAATAAATAAAAATTCATACATTTAAGCCAACACACACACACACACACACACACACACACACACACACACGCACACATGCACAAACACATACACACACACTCATGCACACATATCAATGTAAAATGACTGGCATAAACTTTAAATTGAAAAAATATCAACTCAAACACTTTTTGTCTATATGGTTAAAGCTATGATTTTAAAATAAATCTCAAGTTGACTTTTAATGAACGGAGGGATGATCATTGTTTTTAATTCTTAAAAAATACAGAATTTTATCTTGTAAAGTTTTCCTTAATATCTAGAATAATTTTAAAGATTTTCATTGAGTTTCCCTTCATCAAATATATTTAAAAATTGGATCACTATTTTTATCAGTTCAGTTTTTTCAGATATCTTGATACCCAGGAAAGAGTAGGTATTATTGAGAAACCAAGGGAGACTATGGCTTCCTTAATCAGTTGGTTTCCTTCATGGAATATTTTTAGCTTTTCTTCCATTTTGCTGGTAATCAAAACCAAAATATAATAGAGAATGGAGACCACTCATATGACAACTAACATACAAATTAAAAGTCAAATATTAGGACAGAAAAACTATGTGCATTATGTATAAAAAAAGTGAAAGAATTCTTAATATTTAAATAAATTGTATTCAATGTTTTGAAAATAAGACAATCCATTAGAAAAACAGGCAAAGGACATGAATGGGAATTCACAAAAGAACAAACACAAGAAAAAGCACAGGTGAATAATAAACACACTAAATGATGCTTAACTTCACTATTAATAGAAATCAAAACAAAATGCCCTGTTTCATCCATCAGATTGGAAACTATAAAAATAATGATAGGGGTGCCTGGGTGGCTCAGTCGGTTAAGCATCTGACTTGAGCTCAGGTCATGATCTTAGAGTTAGTGAGTTCAAGTCTCACATCAGGCACCCTGCTGACAGCTTGGAGCCTGGAGCCTGCTTCGGATTCTGTGTCTCCCTCTTTCTCTGCCCCTCTCCCACTTTCACTCTCTTTGTCTCTCAAACATTAAAAAAAATAAAATAAAATAAATAATGATAAAACTCTGGTCATATTTTCTCTTATTGATCACGTGGAGATACATGGAATTGCTTATACACTGCTGGTGGAAGTCTAACTTTACAATCTTTGTTAAGATTAATTTCATAAAATATCTCAAAAGCTTAAATCATTCATACCTCATTGCTCTAGCAATTAAATTGGCAATTCTAGCAATTAGGACTAAAAAAATATATACTATTTGCAAAAGGCTAGGTACTATACTCAAGCTCATAATCACTATGATGAAAAAGAAAAACACCTAAATATTTATCAATATGATTTTGAGTAATAAAGAAACCCTAAGCAATACAAAGGAGTAAACCATGTCTCATTTCACTATAGGAAAAGATATATTCAAAACATAAGCTTCAGAAAACTATATACAGTATGATCCCTTTAGTGTAAAAAAAAAACAAACTTGTACATGTATATATTTCTATTGCTTTTTGTCTGTGTGATCTTGTATGTGCACAGACATTTTTTTTAAGGAATATGTAGAAGAAAGTGTTAACAATAGTTATATCAGCCATGTGGTAATTAATAGGACAAGGATCCTGAGGGGGAAGAGAATTTTTAATTTTTATTTAATACCCTCCAAATTGTTTTTCAGTTTTTTTATTGAGCACTATCACATTTACAATAAAAATTCCTATTTTCTTATTTTATTTCATTTACTTTTAGAGAGAGAGTGTGTGAGTGTGGGAGAGGGGCAGAGGGAGGGAAAGAGAGAGAGAGAGAGAGAGAGAGAGAGGGAGGGAGGGAGGGAGGGAGGGAGAGAGAGAGAGAGAGAGAGAGAGAGAGAGAGAGAGAGAATCTCAAGCAGGCTCCATGCTCAGTGCAGAGCCCCACGCAGGGTCAATCCCACAACCCTCAGATCATGACCTGAGCTGAAGTCAAGAGTTGGGCACTCAACCAATTGAGCTATCCAGGTGCCCCCCAAAGCTCCTATTAAAAAAACAATTTTTATGCAGTGATCACTTATTCTTCCCCACTCCACATCATTTTCAAGGTGTCTTATTCTATCTTTTCTCTGCCACAGGTGTAAGAAGATACCTAATTCCTTAACTTCTAACCTATTGGATCTACTTCTCTATAGAACTGTATCGTATTAACATCTCTCTTCAAGAAAGGAAAGCATTTAAAATTTGAACTTTCACTAGGCATTATCATTTTCTTCCTCAGGTTAGATGAGCCCAATTTCTTAAACACTGTGGTTTCCAATCTCTTCAACATTCTAGTCAGCCTCTAGGTATAATCCACCTTTTCAGCAACTCTTAACACGCAGCCTACAGAACTGAATATAATATTCAAGACACGGTCTGAGCAGTTCAGATTATAGTGAAACTATTACCACCCTTGAACTTGACTCTCTACCTCTATTAATGCAGCTTAAGAATGCATTAACTTTTTAAAACATCTGTTAACACCATATTGGCTCATATTGAGCAGGTAGTCAAATAAAACCACAGGAATTTCTGCCATAAATTTCTCCATCCTGTAAATGTGCAATAAACAAGAGTTTACAATAACCCAATGAATTTTCATTTTATTAGTTTCAGCCTATAGTTCCTACCTGGTAATGATGTTTCTTGGGCACACAACTATCATCTAAACTAACAGACACCCTTTCTAGCTTTGCATTCCCTGCAAGAGTGCTAAGCCTTTCTTCTTCCATTGTTCTAATCATTGATCAGATTGCTGAACAAGAGATAGGCAAGTAGGGAATCCCAGTTCCAGAGATCTCCACAGAGTTTGGCATGAGTCCATTACCAGTTACTCTTTGGATAATTGCTCAATTACTTACAAATTAGTGGATTGCTCCCATTTTTTTCCTTCAGAATATTAAGAGAATCATCATGGAATGTGTTGCATAGATATAGATAAGATTTTTGTGATATTTCTCAGCAACCATTCTACGATTTGCATACATGATACACTGTTAGGCACCAAGGAATAGAAATTTGTTTCAATTCAATTTCACAAAGCACAATTTCAATGAGAACTGTATTATCTTTTCAATTATATTTAAATAAATAAATTTTAAGTGTATGTTTTTCACCTATAAACTTTATGAGAAACAATCATTTTTGTGATTGACAGTGGCATATAGTAGTTCAAAGAGCAGATCCTAGAATCAAAGCTACTCAGGTTCAAAACCTCAGTTCTACTACTCAGTATTTTGTAACGTTGGGCAAACTATCCAAATATGCTGTGCCTTTATTGCCTTATCCATAAAATGGTGATAACGGTATCTCTGTCAAAGGAATTAAATGAATTAACAGATACAAAGAATTAGGAAGAAACCCTGGCACATAGTAAGCTGTAAGTGTAACTACTACTATTATTATTATTATGACATCTTCAAAGGAGAAAGATGGGATTGTATTAACTGTAAAGCAACAATTCTGACACGTTGCTATTTTTCTTAAATTATTTAGCTCTATACCTTACACAGAAAGCATTTATTACTGATTCCTAAGACTTCTTATACTTCCAAAGTCCCTATTTCAATGAAGTAGTATATAGATGTCTACCATTATTATTATCCTTGAAGTTGAAATGATTGCTGGACTACTCTCGCAAATTCTCATAAGAAATTTATAAGGTCATTGTCTGATTGGTACAAGAATCTGTCTAGGGCTCTGAATATTCAAGGTCAAGTGGAAACCTAAACACATCCAACAACGTATTTTCCACAGCTCCCTCTATGCTGGTCCCCATACCAGTGCTAACACTACAATTTAGGACCAGAAAAGAAGGCATGGGTCGCACCCTTCTAGCAAAGCTAATGGCCTCTCTTCATTGTACAATTTTTCTAGGAGAATATGTCTGGATACTATCCTCTAACACACCTTATTACTTGGCACAACTTCCACTGGCTCTGGTCTTTACTTTCAGCCATCCCACTCCAGACACTTGGGAATTCTTTCTTTATTTTTTTAGTTTATTTATTTATTTAGATTGCGAGCAAGTGGGAGAATGGCATACACAGGGAGAGAGAGAATCCTAAGCAGTCTCTTTACTGGTGCTCAGTCGCACAAACCATGAAATCTTAACCTGAGCCAAAGTCAAGAGTCAGACACTTAACCAACTGAACCATCCAGCCACCCCTACACTTGGCAATTCTAATATTTGTCTCATTTCCTAGTTTATCTTATCTGGGACATAAGACTTTCTTTTTGTCCCTTTCTTAAATTCCTGACAATCTCTTCATGTCACATCAAACCCAATACCAGTTAACTTAATTCTGAACACTCCACTCCTTGGGATGGCTATCTGAATTTAGGCAGAGTGGAAAAATGAACCTAATAACAATGTGTCAGGAAAAAGGCTCTTTCTTACCCTTAGGCAATAAGGAAAAGAAGTCAAAAGTAAGAATAGATGTTACTCTGACAGTGTTACCTATTACTACATTTATTCATCAAATAATCATTGAGCAGTAAACACCATGATAGATGGTAGAAGTGCAAACCTAACTATAATTTAATGCCAACTCACAAGGAAATTAAATATAGTAAATGAGGTGCCAGCAATCAATGATATTACAGTGTGATAAGTGCCATAAAAATGGAGAGGACAAGTCCATAATTGGAAAACTAATGTGTCCTGGGTTTAGGTTCTGTCAAAATACCTTTATTTATAGAAGCAAATGTCTTGATTCTGCAGTGGACAGACAAATCAGTTCAAAGGAACCAAATCTATTCTCTAATCTAAAGCTGTGGCCCCCAAAGTATGTTCCCCAGGCCAAGGGCTTCTGCATCATCTGGGAGTTTATTAAAAATGCAAAATCCCAGGCCCACCCCAGAATTACTGAATCAGAATCTGAAAGTTAATTATATCACCTAGTGGCTGGTGAACACATCGTGATTTAAGAAGCACTGTTCTTTTTTTTTTTCTTTTTAAGTTTATGTATTTATTTTGAGGGAGGGTGGCAGAGAGAGAGGGGAAGAGAGAGAATCCCAAGCAGGCTCCAAGTTATCAGTGTGAAGCCTGATGCAGGGCTCAAACCCACAAACTGTGAGATCATGACCTTAGCTGAAATCAAGAGTTGGACGTTAAAATGACTGAACCACCAGGTGCCCCGAGAGGCACTGTTCTAAAGCAAATCTTGGCTCACAGAAGCAGTGGCTAAGGTCTGACCCCTATCCGTGCATGCTATAGGAGAGTGAGTGGGTAGCTCTTTGGGATAGGGAAGATGCTAGTTCATCTAATGCCGAACATGCAGTACCTACTAAATAAGTGTTTGCTGTTTGAATATATGAGTGGATGACTAAAGGAATGAATACAAGCATTAATGAGTGATATTCTTAATACCTTTGTGAGAACAAAAGAAGAGAAGAAAAAGAAAGTAAAGTAATAACAAAAAGAAAGTAACCAAGCATGTTAAGTCAGACATTTTAAGTAACATTTTGACTATTGCCAATCAAATTAAGGGCAAAAAACATTCAAGCAGAAGGTATTCCAGGGATAAGTCCATTTGAATCTGAATTTTAGTTTAATTATACTTTTTAGCACAGGAAAAGTGAAATTTTCACTAACATATTTGGGCTCTATCATCTTTATATTTAACTAATTTAAAAATATAAATTTTAGCTAGAATAAGACCTGGTTATTGTTAATTTCCTAGTCACATAAATCAGAAGCATAGGATTTAAGGTAATAAATGATAATAAATACTCAATTTGTGTTAATATTGCATATCAACAAATACACACATATTAGAAAACCATAAAATCGTAGAGCCCCATTGAATTGATACATGCTAATGGAAGTGGCAATTCATGCTAGGATGAAGCAAAGAATAAATTTTAAAGTGTTTATTTTATACACTAAAAAATAGAATGAGAAGAAGTATGAGGCTTTTGATAATAAAGAGAAATGATACCAGAAAACATAGGGGAAAAATTAGAATTAATTGTGTGATCCTAATGAAAAGATATATAACCTTTTAGAGGCACAGTGCCATTGAAACTCTGATTTTATATATACACACATTAGTATGAACATGGCAACTGAATCTTTAGACAAAGGTTATTCCATGTCCCTAAAACACAAAATTTAAACTTTCCCTGAAAGATAATTGTTTAATTACCTGTACCAAAAATTAAACTATGTCCCTAGTTTTAGAGCAACATGAAAATGGCCAAGATACTTGATATCATCAACCTCAAAAATATCTCAAAATAAACATGTAAAATAGCCTATATATTAACAGCAGATATAAATGTATTTCTAGTTTGTCAGCTGTCTAATATATTTCAAGTAATCCCCAACAGCACCTGTATTCTTGAACCTTTGGTATAACCTAAGAGGAATGTCATCTATCTTCAGAAACCATTGGACTGAAAGATATAGAGGGACTAGATTTGTTCTATATGTCTTTAGTCAACAATGTACAAGAAGCAAGATTTTACCCAGAAATCATCATGATACACTGAAGTACATTCATCCATTGACTTTGGACAAAATAAACACTAAGTTTTCTTCATATTCTTGGATTATTTATCACATTTAGAACATCACACTGAAAATTTTGCACACAAATTCCAGGTTAAAAAAAAACAAACAAACATAGTTTGCCTCCACTTTGTGTGCCACATCAAAGCACAGTTTTTATTTATTAAAATTGCATTATTTCTCTAACCTTGGTCTCCATAATTTCTTTTGATTACAGTGCTTGACAGCATGATAAACTATGGGCCACTACCTCATTGTGCTCTCCTTTCTCCCCTTGTTCCTGTTGTGAATTAAGGTGGGTACTTCATAGTACATACAAACGGATCATTCCATATCTAACAGATGCTTTAGGAAAGCTCCTGGAAGGCATGTATCCTTTTTTGGTGGGTTGGGAGGAGGGGTCAGATTCTGAAATACTCTCGAGAAGAAGGGAAAAAAACACTTTTAGTCATTAGATTTAAAAAAAGTAAGCAAAGAACTTCTATAAAAAGACTTTCAAAATGCTTAATTTCTGGCTTTATGAAATTCTGCAATTTCTGGATCAGTTGCATATCTTTATACATGACGGAAACCAAACATGTTCCTTGTTGTTGCTCCTCCTCCTCCTCCTCCTCCCCCTCCTCCTTCTCCTTCTCCCCTCCTCCTTCTTTTTGAAAGATGATTGATAAAAAATCAAAGAAAGGAAGAAGAGGGAAAATAGAGGTCTCTTTCTCTATCTCATTCTGTCTCTTTAAAACAAAAACAAAACAAAAAAACTATTACCAGGTAATAAATGTCACTGTTCATCATAAAGTTGGTGAGGCAGTGGAAGAGGGAGATTTGTAAATGATGTAGAGCCTAATTTGGCCTATTGAGAGTCTCCATTCACATAAAACTCATGTCAAGATTACAATAGGGGTGCCTGGGTGGCTCGGTCGGTTGAGCGTCCGACTTCGGATCAGGTCATGATCCCCCGGCCTGTGGGTTTGAGCCCAGCATCAGCCTCTGTGCTGACAGCTCAGAGCCTGGAGCCTGCTTCCGATTCTGTGTCTCCCTCTCTCTCTGCCCCTCCCCCTCTCATGCTCTGTCTCTCTCTCTCTGTCAAAAATAAATGAACATTTAAAAAAATTTTTTAAAAGGATTCCAATAGATAATATATTTAGCATGTGAGTGGTATTGACAGGAAACTTCCAATGTACCATAATTACTGGTATTAAAAGTTTTATAGGTACCTGTATACCATATGTATACTTGCTTCAGTGCAACAATTCATACTTTCTCACTCTAATAGTGATTATTCAAAATCTTGAATCACAAAGGATGGTTACCTAGTTGCCCTTTCAACAAGAGAAATCAGACAGTGAAGCATTCTGACTTATAGATAGACAACGATGCTTCATTTGAATGCTCATAAGCACAAGTAGGTCAGGAACCAATTATCTAAGGTATTTTTGTGAGTGTGACAGCCAACTCAAGCTGGAACTTGAGGAACCCTTATGCAACCATTGTTGATTTCATATGTCAGTACCAAAAAAAGCCATTTTGAGAAAAATTCCATTTCAATTTTAATGTGCCTTCAGGACGAAGACAATCCACCGTTAGACTTGCAAAAACTTTGAAAATTATAAACATAAGTACATAGGATAATTTTTAGATATTGTTTTCAATTCCCAGCCTCCTTTCCCTAGCATTAAATAACACTATTCTACATTCCTAATTTTTAGGTGTCCTTTAATGGTTGTTAACAAGAGCCAAAAAGTAGGTAAACAAAAGACAGAAAGTAGAAGAAAAGAAAAAGGCTAGTGAAGCTAAAGCAATGTAGTCAAATGACAAGGACACTGGACTCTAGGACAAATGAAGGAAATGGGTATTGTGATGAGGTTCTCAGTAGCAAAAGTATTCACACTGATCTGAAAAAGCAAATTATCTTATTTATTGTAATGTTTATTACGTTTATTAAGAAACATGTATATCTTCATAAGTTTCATGATGGCATGGTATAATGGAAAACATTCATGGACACTATCCTTATGAAGAGAGTCAGATGAGTTTGGCTACTCACTGTATTGCCTTAAGAAAATTATTTCACCTTTCTGGGCTTCATTTTATTCATTTGCACAAGGAACTAGTAAAACTTAATTCATATGATTCAGCTGAAAACCAAATCAAGCAGTATACATAAATCTTCTAACATAGTATTGGCCTCATTGTAGATGCTTGACAAATATCAGTAGCCTCTTAGTCCCTTTACTTCTCCTTATATTTATTAATCCTTTCTTGTCTGCTAAGATTGCTCAGACTTTGTGGAAAAAAAAATTATTTTTGTCTGCATCAGGCTTCCAAGCTTGGCAGAACTAAGGATTGACTCCTCACTGTGGTGTTATCCATCTGCTTAAGGAATCTCTGAGAATATAGATAAATAAACTGCTTATGCTTTGCATCAATCAAGCTGCCATTAGGGAAGAATGAAGTTGGGGGAAAACTCATTGTGAGGAGTATCCCTTAGGGAGACACGAATCCACATCCTAGCTGTTGCAGTTGGTCAAGTAAAAAGTTCTCAAACATCCCTGCTCTCAACAGCTACATGTTTATGCAAGAACAAAACTTATGTAAATATTAATCCCAGCTCCATGTTTCCCTTACTGATGGTTGAAGAGTTTAAAAGGGAGAAAAGTGCAATTCCAACATTTTTTTCTAATTAAAATACATTTTAAATATCCACCAACAGTCACATAGCTCCACTGACACTAGTCATTAGTTGGACAATCTTCTTAATGTTGTTGGTTGTTGATTTTCGGTTCAATGACTGTACCATACAGGGGTCTTTGATCACACAGAAACATACATGTGTCCACTGACCCTAATCCATAATGTGCACCTTCCTAGAAGTCACTCGTGAACTAAAGAGGAAAATATAAAAATTTTAATATAAACAGAAAGTAACTCACCATTGAGTAAGTCCAAAAGAATATGCCTCATTTTGGATTCTTTTATTTTTTGCAAGATTTAAATTATGCATTTATTAACTAGTATATATAGAAGATGCAAGAGATAATGCAAGTTTAATTTTTCCAAAGCCTAGGACAAAATAATTATAAACTTTACTATCTCTCTAATAGGACTTTCAAAAAAACAGATGGCATGTAATTTTTTTACCAGTAGACTTAAACTAAAAATCATTCTTGACTCAGTTCTCAAATTTTTGAAGAGTAGACTGTAATTTCTGTAGAGACACTTACCTTATTCATAACAATCTTGACATGACATAATCAATAGGTTCTAGAAACTATCCAAATGTCTAAAATTTAGGCAGCTGACTTTATATCAAGCTGCTCTGTTTTAGAGATATAACATTTATAATCCAGCTTACTCAGCCATCATCCACTATAATCAGAAATAAAACTAACATCTTTCCTATAAGATCTTTGGTTACAAATAATGAGGCTTTGGGGCTTTGACAAACACAGTTCCTTTACTATATTTTTAAAAAATCAGGGTCTGTGATTAGGTGTTCTCCTATTCAAAAATACTACATTTGCAAACTGCAGTATACTACTGAGAAAATGACACAATTTAATAATAAAAAAAAGATAGAGGTGCCAGACTATCTCACTATTATCATCACATTTGGTTTTATGTAATATTTTGTGCAATCATTAAAAACAAGATAACAGTAATATTTTAGCCATCTCAATACCTAGAAGATTTCTATTCCTTTGGCTAGGAACGTTTTCCTTGGATGATTGGCTGACAATATCCAAAGGATAATTTTAGGTCCTGAAGAATTAAACACAGGTCTATTTTTATGAGGTGGGACGGATTGGAAACCGTTCTTTCTGCTTGTTTCAGTGAAATTGGAAATGAAAAGAATGTGTGTCATATGAGGGACAAGTGTCATGAAGCCCATCTGAATTATATTTCATGCCCCTCTTTATAGCCTAATGTTCAACTATATCCATTTTCCTGGCAGTATTGCAACCATCAAAAACATGTTATTGACACTTATATCTCATATATAAATCAAATCAGGCAGACAAAGCAAAGAAGGTGGTTTCAGAGAGATTGGATGATGGAGTCGAATAATGTATTTGTTTTTCACCTCTAGGATATCACTTTAATACTATCCTGAAACAATGGCACAAAATCATTCCAATTAAATGATCTTAAAATAAGACATAAAGCAAATTCAGGTGATCTCATTCTGTCTGGTGTGTCAAGAGTTGACAGCACAAAATTGAGCAGAAATAGTTTAAATTTAGCAGTCTTCACATATGTGTACAAGGACTGAGAGCAGAAATTGGATTTGCTTCAGTGGAGTCAATTAAGAAAGACTCAACAAGGAAGGGTTGAAGTGCATTGACAGGGCGCTGGGAATTCTGTGAATATTGACTGGCACTGGCTTGGGTACAAATTAAGGAAGGCATTCTGGTTTGTGACACTAATTTTCTTCAACTGAAAAATTACACTAATAGATAAATGATTATATAAATAATAATAATGATAATGATAAAAGACAAATGTAACAAAGAGACACATTCACTACTGATCAGCTACCAAATGGCCATGTCAGTTTTGCTCTTATATTTAAGGACTCTTGCCATATAGTTTATTTCTGGCAATTCTGTTGGGACTCCAGTCATCACACCTCATTCCATTTCATGGTTTTGCTCACATAATATTTACTCAGCTCTGAAGAACTGAGAGGTATCTGAGAATAAAGCAGTTTTTTTCTTTATCATATCTATGGCAAATTATTGAGACTACTCTGGCTTACTCAATGTGTCATTCACTTCCCTTGCCTTTCTTATCAGCTCTGAGGTTTGAAATGTTAGGAGTCATTTGTGAAGTGTTTACCATGAAATGAAAGGCAGTGAGAAGTTGTAGTGGGAGAATATGCTAATCAAAACAAATCAACACCCAAGTCTGCTGTTTGGTGCTTAGTTCATTAAAAACTGATAGATTAGGAAAGACTTCCCAAAAAGAAAAATGTCAAACAAATTTTAATTTTAAGGAATTATGGGAGTTTAGAGTAACTTCGTATTCTACAGTCTTTGGTGGGAGACAAATATAAGTAAAACTAAAAGTGAAGCAAATTGTATACTCCTTCCCTGTGCCCTATTTTTCTTCCCCCCCCCCCCATAAAGAACATATTTAAAACAACACATTGGTAAGAATCTTGTCTTGCAGTAATTGGTATCTCATCTCTGAAGTAAAATAACATTTTTGAGATTTTCTTTTGCCTTTCTTTCTTTGTTTTATACAACTGGAATCCATGCTTTAAATTTATAAAGAAGGTCAATATTCCTGTCACTTGTGTATCAAATTAAAAAAAATCAAGTACAGGTTAATGAAAAATACTAACAGGAAGCTACAAAGCTTGGGAACTAGGTGGACACAGTGTATTTAAGAATCTATTAAGTGTTGCACTTTATTGTTGTAAATACCCAATCTAACAGATTTCCAGTACCCAGGGGGGGAAAATATTTATTTATCCTGAAGAAATATTTTTAAATGTTTAAATTTTAGGCTCTGTTTATACAATTCAGAAAACCATGATCTGTATTCAGGACTTTGTCCTAAATTTGTACTCTTTATACCCAACACTTTACTTCAATAATCAGAAGCAAACTCTCCTCGAAACAAAGCTAAATTCCTTAAGGTTGTAAAACCTTATGTCTCCCATTGGATGACTCAGGGGTGTGATTTTGTAACTGAACAAACTGGAAGTGGGAACTAGAAACACAGGAAAGAAAGCTTTTTTTCTCCATTGGTGGAGAACTTCATGGTCTCTAGCCCATATTCCTCTCTGCCAACTTCAACATTCTCTCCTTCTGCTTCCAAACATCAGACCAGAACAATGGCTGCTCCGGCTGTACACTTCAAGTGGCCAATCCAACTGACAAGAGCAGGGTGGCAATATCAAATGACTCTAGCTATTAGGCCCTGACAAAGTAAGTAGAGTAGAGAGAGAGAGAGAGAGAACATGGCTTCAAATCAGCCCAGCTGCTTTTTACCTTAAGGTAATTTCAGACTCTGTGTTGCCAGAACTTCATTTTTCAAGAAAAGCAAGAACACTATTCTTTTGTATGTGTGTCAAATTACCCAGTCATAAAATGCTGGCAATTTTTAAATAGCACAGTTCAGACTAAACTACACAAGTCCGTGCACCAACAGATACTAGCTGAAAATTGGAAATGTAGCTAAGGAAAACACTAGACAAAAGCGTTAGTCGTGGGAGACTACAGCTGTGCCCAGAGGCAGGGCATCAAAGTAGGGTAAGTGGGGAAGAAATACTTGGGACTTCCTGTCTTCCATAGTCTCATCTGCTAGAACTTTCCATCAGCTAAATCTAAGAGGACTACTGAGCAAGGGAACCTAGGTGATATAAAATGGCCTCCTGTGGCCAGGAGTAGAGAAGAGAAAGATAAACAAAGAACCTGGAAGATCAAACAAAAAATATTCTGCACATTTTAGTAGACTCTTTATCATGACTTTCAGGACAGCACATCTTTTTATGGATAGATGGATGGATGACAAAATGGATTAATGGTGGCATGAGCTGATTAAGAACTTGGACACTGAATGCAGTCTTTCCAGATTCATATTGCAGCTACTCTACTTTAATGTGCCTTGGATAGGCTCCTCAATGTGTAAAAAGAGAATAATGACAGCATCTACATATAGGATTATTTTAAATTTTAAATTACAAAATGTGTGTAAATTTCTTGGACCTATGATTGACAGATCATAGTATTTGTTAATTATTAGTAATTATAGTCATTTGCTCTACTTCACTTTACCAAATTATTCTGAAGAGCTGGCTTATTGGCCCAGCATAGAGTCACATTTAAAATAGAATCAAAGGTACTGACCAGATGAACCTGCTAGGTATGAGTCCCAAAAGAGGTAAACATAAGAGATACTTTTCTCATAATAACCATCTGCATTGTTGCCAGCAAAGTTGTGACACATTGGGTAGGTAATGTATTTGGTCATCTTCTCATAATTCAAGCTCTACATTTTTAGAACTTTAAGAGTTTAATAATAATTAGGTAAACCACTAGTTTGTGTGTCTAGCTAAATAGAAATATACTTGAATGGACTGGAAAGTTTTCCATACATAAACATCATCAATTTGAATCCCATAAACTTTTGCATACTTTGTTTTTGCCCCACCACTATGAGAGAAGACAGAATTCTTAAAACAAAACCAAGGAGAATGGCTGGGTAGCCCAGTTGGTTAAGCTTCTGACTCTTGCTTTCAGCTCAGATCATTATCTCACCATTGTGAGATCTCGCCCCACATCAGGCTCTGCACTGAGCATGGAGCCTGCTTGAGATTTTCTCTCTCTCTCTTTATCTTTCTGCCCCCTTCCCATGTGCATGCATACACTCATAAATAAATAAATAAATAAATAAATAAATAAATAAATAAATAAATAAATAAAGCAAGCCAAGGAAAAGAAAAAGAAAAAGAATAAAATCAGCTCATTATTTCTCAAAGAACATCTTTGGCATATGAATACCAAGAAATTATTTCTTCTTCCTCAAGCTTATGTTCGCAAGATTAATATCCTCATATTTCAGACTCAACACTAGAAGATTTATTAGAACCTGAGCTAAGACTAAACTAGTTATTGAAGGTATGCTCACTTGAACCAAGGAGACCAATGGGGCCAGGAACAAGATATTGTCCTAAAGGTCAAGATCCCTGTGACTTCAACTAACTAAGATAAAATAAGGTATTATGAGTCAAGAGCTTTGTCTTTATTGACACAAGAAGCTAAAGAGGAAGGACAGAAAATGGTGCTCAGCTTATTATAGCATCTCAAATACTGAACCATCTGCAGATTATTGATGGGTATTTAGGGCACGGTACAAAAAAACTAAAAACTTTCCATTCAGTAGTGTTCTCCAAGGCATGAATGTGCAAATATAATGGCACAAAAATAAACTGAAGACAAATGAGAAACAGTAGCAGGACTAACAAGAGACAGGGGTAAGAATCCTATAATTGTTTTTTTAGTGATTAAAAAATTAATACATGATTTACTCATAGTGTTGACTGGATCTTCTCAATTCCATTTTGTATTAAATCTATTGGTAAATAATTCTACTCAAGTATACTACAGTGTGGAAAGCACAAAGCAGACCTACTGACTATTCTCTCCTACAAATCTCAGATCTCCAGTCCCACAGAAGTGAATCATATAGCTTGATTTTAAAGATGGATGTTTTTATAAATAGCTATTGCCAGATAAAATGAGTCTTATATTTTTATTTCTATCAGAGCGGCTAATTTAGTGTTTCTTAATGCTGACTGGACATTAGAATTGCCTGGATAGCAAAATGACACCAGAGTTTTACTCCCGACCAATTAAAGAAAAATCTCTGGTGACAAAATTCAGGAATTGGTATTTTTAAAAATGTCCTCATATGACTACAATGTACAGCCTAGGTGAATATACTTCTAGACTTCTGAGTCACACACAATTCTTTGAGACATCTAGTTCTAGCCCCACAATATGTTTAAGACACAATAAAAGAGAACAGCCTTCAATGTAGTTTTGCTTCTAGATTTATAACTAAGGGCAGATGATTTTTTATAGTGATTTAGAGAGCAAATTTTAATGGAAGATATGTACTTTAAAAATAAGAGAACTCTACTAGATATGAATTGATTTTTGAACCATAGAACTTAAAAGCTAGAAGTGAAAAAGTATATCTAGTTAGAAACAATAGAACATCATGAATAGAAGCCATTTCAAAATTCCTTGGTTCACTGCTTCCCTACCCTACCATTACATATTAAAAAAAAATGAGAACACTGAGGCCCAGTAAAGGAAGGTAAGGAGACTAAACTCACGAAATTCGTTACAAAAGAGATAAAGTAGAGTCCAAGTCTCTTGACACTAAAGCCAGTGTTATTACTCCTACTTTACATCTTATATCACAAATTTCAAAATAAACATGATGGTTTCATATTTTGATGGGGAGGTGATGATACTGGGTTTTTCTATTGTCATTTTGATTACATTGGGAACGGTGTTTCCCAGAATCTCTTTCCCTATGTGGGTCTAGATTAAAGTTGGCCAAAAGGGAGGTTGTGTGAGGCTATGTAGGCTTGAGTGAAGCAGCTGACATTAGTCTAAAGATTTAGGGGTCAGATGCAATGACAAACTGATGCATAAGTACTAGAATATTCTGCCTTACCTTGCTCCCCTCACTTCATATCCAGCTTTCTTCTTAACTTCTGGCCTTGTTGACCAATAGCAATCATAAGCATATCAGCAGACACTTAGTTGTGAACTCACAGGGGCAGTAGGTACAAGGAGCCACCAACTCTTTGTTGAATTTTCCGTGGGTTCCCCTTCCTAGTCTCACTCTGGCAGCAAGCTGACTTGTCGACCTATCCCAGTGCTCCAGGAGTGCTGGTTAACATTTTTTAGATCTTTTAACTTTTATTTGTGGACCCTTGCATCTCTAGTGCCTTCCACAAAAGTGTAGTATCCTATAATAAGTCTCTTATTCTATTATTCTCCTATTGGTTCCGCTTTCATGAGTGAATCCTGACTGGGTCGAGGGGAAGGGGGTAATAAAATAGGACTTTCAACTTCTACAGTGTGGTTATAAACCCAAGGTGATGGTGATAATATTCATTCTCAAAATGCTCAAAATTTACAAAGTGACTCTTTATAGTTTCTAATTAATTCCTGTTTTATAAAGGAAAAAAGGCATGCTCAATTCAGAAATAAAGCAGCCTCAATTCAGAGGAATGAAGGCAACTCTCCTGAATCACTACTGCCTATGGCTGCCACCCCAGGCTCCTCCGACTCCCCTACAGACAGTCCTCCGGTGAACACTGACACTGTTGGCAAATTCTGCTAATTATACAAGTCACTTTTGAAATATTCATTTGGATTACTTTACAGACATGGATATTAATGGCTTGCTAGCTTTGAAAAAAAAAAAGAAAAGAGGTTCTTTGATCTTAGAGAGTTGGGTCCTGTGCTCTGGTAAAGAAAAGTAGACTGGAGAGAAGGGAATCTGAACATTTCCTAGTCATCGAAGTAATGATGGTAAAGGGGGTTTTCTTTGATTTCGGTGGTTATACTTAAAGGTACAGAGCAAGTAGTCACAATCATGCTTTCAGGAGCCATTCAAAAAACCACATGAAGCTACAAATGTCTAAATCTGATCAACTCAATATAGTTCCTTTCTCAATACCTAGATTGAGAAATGCAGAACAGTTACAACACAAACAATTTTGGAAGTCCTTGGGCACTGTACAGAAAGCATTGAGTAGAAACTGGAACTATTCATATGTTATCAGATCAGGGGTATTTAGTAGTGAATTAGTACAGAATGAGAGTCTATAGTTAATTAGAAAAACACTAATAACACTATAGTTCTTCAATATCAATATGCAAAGTTACCATCACCTTGCCGTGTTTGCTAAGAGTGAAGTTTCCTGGGCTTTACTGTCTGGATGTTCTGATTCAGTAGATATATGATTAGACCTGTATTAGTTACCATGCTACATTAGAATCTACTCCCAAACTTAGCAGTATAAAACAGCAAATATTCATTATCTCACACAGTTTCTGAGGTCAGAAATCTAGAGGTGACTTGGCAGGGTGGCTCAGGCATAGGGTCTTTCATAAGGCTACAGTGACATTGTCAGCTGGGACTTTATCACTGAAGAATTGCATGGACCCAGAGGAGCTCTTTCCAAGATATCCTACTCATGTGGCTGTCGTCAGGTAGCCTCAGTCCTCATTAGTTATTCCCAGAAGGCTTTAGTTCCTTATCACATGTGGTTTTACAGGGCTTTTCTACATGGCAGCTGGCTTTTGCCAAAGCGAGATATCCAAGAGAGAGAGGCTAAGTGACAAAGATGGGACCCATAGTGCCTTTTATATCCAATTCTCAGAAGTGACCTATCATCACTTCTACTGTATCCTATTAAATATGACCAGTTCATATGAATACTAGGAAGTAAGGATCACTGGGGGCCATCTTTGAAGCTGCCTTCCACAGGCACTATAGTATACAGTAGTAAGCATCTAAGAAGATTCATTTGCATGTGGTTTGTAGAGCACCGTTTAATAAAAGGATGTTCTATAAAGCATGGTAGTTTTTAAAAAGTGCACAATTAACTCATCATCAATCAATTCATTAATTCAATAAATATACATTATTTTCCTCAAAAAATTTATCCTAGAGAATGTTTATAACTGGGATAAGAAGTCTTTAAAATTTGGCTGAACCCATCCCTAAAATTTGGTTAAAGGCATGAATGGAATGGAAGAAAGACACTGAGGTTGATATAAACTCCCACCTGGTAATGCTGAAGCATCCTTATTAAGGCAAGCAATGATTTGGTAAGTGACTGAAATATTGAAGACTTTCAAGAAAGTATTTCTAAGTACTGTGGATGACGGGGTTGCCAGTCACCTGAAAGTACAGTCCCTGGTACAAAAGGGCTTCTAGAAAAGTAATGGGGGTTTTGCAGGAGTTATGATTGCCAACACAAGCATAGTTCCCCAACCTATTCCAATTAACAAAACCTGTATCAGTGAGGAGAAAGAAGCTTCCAAACTTGGCAAGAAAGAGAGACCCAAAACAATTGGAAAAATACCCACTAGGTCTCTGGAAACTGGTAGAATTGGAAGCTTACCGTATGAGATAAAAGTTGGCTTGCCAGATAAAGGACTCCTACGAGGTTTTAAGGGATAGAATTTAAGTTCAAGATTTTGGTACTTCACTTGGTTCAGGTCTGTGTGCTCATATTTGGTGATGCCTCAAATCCTTCACATTAAACACTGATAACAGGGATTAGAAACTCTAGTCTAACAGAATGATACAAGGAAGGAGTCTTCAGCTTTTGCCAAAAGCTGTTTTCTCAGAAGCTTACCACTTGTCAATGTAAACAGGCCAATCAGAAAGACATTCCAGCAATAAATTTGGACTGACAAAACCCTCTCAACTACATGCTCGTCAGCATCAAATTCGTGGCAACAAGCAACAAATGGTTAATGGCTGTATACTGTTTATTGTAATTTTCGGGCTTCCTACATATCCAGATCAGCAAACATCAAGGATGCTCATGATCTTTTCCAATACCCTCAAACACAGAGCCTGAAAGAGGTCCCAATCAAGCACTCATATGTGGAATTTAAGAAACAAAACAAATAAGCAAAGGGAAAAAATAAGAGAGGGAGAGAGAGACACACACACATAAATCAAGAAACAGACTCTTAATTGTAGAGAACAAACGAATGGTTACCAGAGGGAAGGGTGGGAGGTGAGGGATGAGTTAAATAGGTGATGGGGATTAGGGAGGACACTTGTGATGAGCACACAGTGTTGTATGGGAGTGTTGAATTACTATATTGTACACCTGAAAATAATACAACACTGCATTATTATCAGGAATTAAAATAAAAACTGTTTAAAAAGCATTCACTTAGACATTTAGAACTTCCAGGACGTGGGACACAGGTCCTTCATAACTTAATAAAAAAAATTCATGGCAGTCTCCCAAAGACCATACCAACAGTGGTTTTAGATAAATCTGCATGTCACGTCAGGGTAGTTGTTGAGGACTTGGGCAAAGCACAATATGCAGACACCAAGGTTAAGGGATTAGCAAATAAAAAATCTGAACACTAATTGTAGGTTACCAAAGCCTCTTCCTCAGGAAACCAGTAATTGAATTAAAGATTGACTTAAGCCAAAGCTAATGAATATGGTATTGATAGATAATGGGGGAAAAAGCGTCTTTGCTCTATTAGTACCAAGGCTTCATTCTGGGAATCCTAGCTGCTGTCAATGTCCATTTAGGGAAGGAAAGAAGCCAAGAACCGTATGAATCTGAAGCAGAGTAATAACATAAAATATCAGTTCATTTGAAATATATAATGGATGACTAACCATCAGAGGCTCACAAATATTTACCCAGATCAGGTACTGCTCAAACTATAAGCATACATTGGGCAAATTTAAAATAATCTTCATAAGGAGGGACCAGGAAATCGTCAACAAACACGCATCATTCTTCAGAGATCTGTATGTGTATGTTGAAACGACTCTAAATCTTGACTACACAGTTGTGTGTAGATAAAAACCAGGCTCTTTATACTAACATGCAGTGTCATAACTGTAGCTGGCTGAATGAAGATAATAGTTAACACATCACATTGTAAAATTCTACTCACGGCAGTGCTTCCCTTGCTGTTGCCTTCCCTGCCAGACAAGATCTCCCATGTGATATTCTAAGGTAGGTGCTTTGGCTCACATTCTTAGCCACCTGATTTTTCATACTGATTTCTGAACATTTTGGAAATTACGGTGACAAATGAACATTGAAAGTTTTCTAGGTTGCCGCCCACCCCTAGACTTCAGGCAGTATTCTTTTTTCCCCTATTGATCTTTAAAAACAGAAACTCAAAAATGTAACAATTTAAAATTGAAAGAAAGCTTGATGTCATAAAGTACAACCCTGCTTCTAAGCCTTGAATCCCATTCTTCTCTTCTTATCATCCATTTGCTATATGATTAGCCATCATTTTGGAGAGCCCAGTTTCCCAAAAAAGATAATGTCATCTTTAGAAAGTTCTTATACTGAGGCAAAATCATTTTCCTGAAACTTTTTAGCACTGTTTTTTATCTCTGAAATCATACATAAGATGAACTTTCACATGTTTTATGGTAGCAATCACATTTTCATTGCATCTTTGTTTTCCTGAGCTAGACATTTGCAATTTCTTCAAGATATAGATAGATAGATACAGATATAGGTATAGATATAGATATAGATATAGATATAGATATAGATATAGATATATAAGTCTTGTCTGGATCTGTTCGATCTACCTCTCCTGTGTTGCACGTTTCTGTCATATTCTTAATGTTCAACACTTAGACCCAAAGACATATTTTCCAGGTGTGAGTTGCCACTCTTAATTGGAGAGAAATTTTTACTTCCTTAATTGAATTAAGTGCCTTCTCAATTTAGTCTGAGTATGCAATCTTTGCTGACACCATGTCAATTGCATACACAAAATAACTGTCTTATAAAACCCCTAAGCCTGTCTTAAAATGAGTTCCTCCTTTTGCTTATGTATGTTAATTTTTAGATGCACATGTACATATAAGTGTTATCAGTAAACTTTCTATTGTTACATAGCCATTACTCAGATCTTTCAAAAAAAATTTTATTCACAATCTGTCTTCCATTCTGCCAACTATTCTTCCTAGTTTTGTGTACTCATAAATGTAATTGACATCTCTTCTCTATCTGGACATTACTGAAATGTGGACTAGGAATCTAATGGACTTTCAGCTTGACCTTTAATCTTTTATAAAACAAAAATGCTTATTTATTTATTTATTTATTTATTTATTTATTTATTTATTTATTTATTTTGAGATGGGGAGGGGCAGAGAGAGATGGAGAGAGAGAATCCCAAGCAGGCTCCATGCTGTCAGTGAAGAGCCCAGCACAGGGCTTTATCTCACAAACCGTGGGATCGTGCCCTGAGCAGAAATCAAAATTGGAGACTTACATACAGAGAAAGACAGATACCATATGTTTTCACTCTTATGTGGATCCTGAGAAACTTAATAGAAACCCATGGGGGAGGGGAAGGAAAAAAAAAGAGGTTAGAGTGGGAGAGAGCCAAAGCATAAGAGACTCTTAAAAACTGAGAACAAGCTGAGGGTTGATGGGGGGTGGGAGGGAGAGGAGGGTGGGTGATGGGTATTGAGGAGGGCACCTTTTGGGGTGAGCACTGGGTGTTGTATGGAAACCAATTTGACAATAAATTTCATATATTGAAAAAATAAATAAATAAATAAATAAATAAATAAATAAATAAATAAACAAACAAAAAACAAAAAACAAAATTGGAGGCTTAAGGGACTGAGCCATCCAGGTGCCCCAACCTTTAACCTTAATACATTTCTCTAATGATCTAGAGGTACTAGTATTTTGTTCATTTAATCCTCTGAACTTTCTTTGAGATACACATTATTATTTCAGTTTTACAGAATAAAAACAGTTAGAACAGTGATATATCTGTCCAAGGCAAGAACGTGATGAAGCCAGCTCCTACCTAGTTATAAAAGCCAATTGTCCACATTTCTCCTCAACTCTACATTAAGTGACATCATGTTGCTAGCTTGAAATTGGCCATGTTAGGATTATGTAATCAAGGAAAGCATACATTTCAAACTTTTTATTTCCCCTAAAGAGTCACTAGTTAGATATTTATCACACCACTGGTCAAAACACACATTCAGTAAGAAGCAGAATCAGGTCTTGAACTAATGTCTTACTTCTTATCCTACTTTCCAGGGTCTTTATAATATATTACACTATATTTTTGTAATCAGATCTTAATAGTGAGTAACAGATGGGGACAATGAATTATATGAGAAGCTCGCTTTGCTCAGGTGCTATTAAAAGAGAAAACTTTTAGAGATACGGAGATATTGAGAGTTATTGGATAAAAACCTCCCCTATTTTATATTTTGCTCTTTTTTTTCTATTAACACATTGCCATACTGACAATCATTTTTCATTCATTATCAAGTATTAATCTTGAAATACTTTTCTGTTTATTTCTTTGGGCCAGACCTTTTACCCAGGCACTTGTGTCCATTGAATTTCAATTTATCTCGTAGATTCAATCCCAAATCCCTTTAGTTCTCTGTTTCTCTTCAGTTGTTTCAGAATGAAATTACATTTGTCATACTCCAAAAAGTAGCAAAGATTTGCCCAGTGGAAAACAAAGTAGAAAGTTCTTAGAATCAATTGGCATGGCATGAAAAGCATTGATGCTGACTCTTTTGGACAAGGTGTTCTCCACGGTATGTCTTATAGAAGTGAAAATGTGGCGGGAGACACTACAAAGAGGTGTTTTACATGCTGGGAAGAAGTTCTGACAAGTAAAACTTTTTTAAGGTAATCATAGCTCTAATTTTCCAACTTGACAACAGAGCATCTACGTTTTGTAAAGCCTGGGGAGAATGGGACCAAAAAATAAAATACTTTCTTCTTGTTGTCTTAAAAAAATGTCTTCCAGGGGAAAACAAAAAGTAGTTCTCACCTTTGAATGCCTATTTTCTCCTCCTCCTCCTCCTCCTGATCCTCTCTCCTGTGCTACAGAGCTATTCTCCATTTGACAGCTATCAGCCATATGACAACACTGTTTTTCATAGCAATGTGCAGACTTTGTTTCCACTGGAGAGGCCCAGTAGGCACAATTTTGGACCTGTTATTAAAGGCAAACTAATGTTCCCCAAAGATTTTCAAAACACTTCATGCCAGAATGTGGTATTTTAAAGCATTCCCATTTCCCATAATTGAATGCATGCGGCACAGCAAGAGGAAGAACATTTAGCAAATACAAGAATTAATACAATTTAGTCTAGAGGGTCTCATAGGATATGTATGGATTTCGTGCATAATTTTATAAAAGGTAAGGCTGTGCCAATGATTCAGAACTCAGCTTAAAGACCACTGACCCAAGAAAGAAAGTAAAACAGGGAAGGTATTTGAAAGGGAACAAAGCATCCTATTAATATTCATCTTGTATTTAAATTGACTACAATTTTCATCATTGGGAATATGTGCCCTGTTATAATTTCTTGGGATGCCTGATCAAGTCATTAGTAGAACTCTGTCAGATTTCTGCATAAAATAGAAATAACCCTGCCTTCAAAATAAGTTCTCAAATACTGAATGCGCATTAAAAATATACTACTAATAGTGCAGGAGGTCTTCAAATGATTATGATTATGTCATAAAAATATCAGAATATAGAGACCCTATTAGATTATCATGTTAATCATATAGAAAGTCACTCCCTCTAATCATTTAAATTTAGATTTAATTTGTTACACAGCAACACTTGAAAGAGTTTTTAAAACAGCAAGTCAGTAAACATCCAATCTTGGTATCAGTAATGTTAACATACAGATTCAGAGGATGCACCTGTTTAAAATAGGATTTAGATTAAAAGGAGCTTTCATTATAATGGTCCTTTTTAATCCACTCCCCAAATCAAAACTGCTAGTTTCTGTTCATGTGTCCTCAAAAATAGCCATCAGTACTAGTCTTTATAGTAAAGTTGTATTAATGTTTCTTTGCATGCCAACCACGTGTCACACAGCTAAGAATAAAGAAAACAATCATAGTATTTTAAAGTTGACAAGAATTTGGTACAATATTTTATAGCAAAATAGTGTTCCATATGTTTTTTATCTCATTAATCTTTTCATATGAACATACAACCCACTGGTTATGAAAGCTTCTTTAGGATTGAGGCTGAAGAGGCTATGACTCAAATTTTCCAACTTAGAACTCCATTAAAAAGAAATAATATGGAAGCACCTGGGTGGCTCAGTCAGTTGAGCATCCAACTGGATTTCGGCTCAGGTCATGATCCCAGGATTGTGGGATCAAGCCCCACATCAGGCTCTGTGCTGAATATTAAGCCTGCTTGAGATTCTCTCTCTTTCTCTCTCTCTCTCTCTCTCTCTCTCTCTCTCTAATTAAAAGAGAGAGAGAGATAATAGGAACTACATGTTTTTAGGAATGTATATATGAGTAGAGACATAGGTAAAAAGATCCTGTTGCTAACCATTCCTTTTCACCTCCTTACACCAACTAGCTTTATTTCCCTTTGATGGCAAAAGGAACAGGAAAATCTGTTTACATCATCAGGGTGCTAAAGTCACTCCCAGTGCAATTGAACTGTCCTCTGTGAGCAGTACTTAAAAGTGGAAAAAACAAAGAAACTTGAATCTGTTTGCAATGTTGTTTTTTTTTTTAAACAAAATCAGACAAAATAAAAACACAACCAGCCACCTGTAGGCAGGAAAAATAAGAGCTCTATAATAGAATCTCACAAACTGTCAAATACACAAGTTTAAATTCACCTATTTATAAAAAGCAAAACTCCCTTCTTTTTATTCTAGGTGTACTACCCCCCAGTATCATCCCATCTTCCTAGTTCTACAGAGATGCCTACTTCAAGGAACAAATTCTGCTTGGCAAATGGCTTCCTTACACAGCAGAATTTATGACATGTTGAGTGGTTTGGAGTTCTGGACCACCCTTATTGCCTGAGCTGCTTTATAGTTACCTTTATTACACATGTTTGAAAACCTTTTGCTTCAAAAGTGATACAAATCATCCACATATTGTTTTTCTATCTTACCTGATAGACCACTTGACATTAAAATGCCCAAGTGGGTATTCAGGCTTTGAAAATATATTGTTTGTTATTTATAGGGGTTTTTTGTTTGTTTTTTCTTTATTTGATTGCTTAATTCCATGATCTTTTCATTGACTAATCTTCTTTTGATGTAAGTTTATTTCTTAAGATAGTTGTCCGTTCATTTGAATGTGGTCATAGTAATGTATTTTTGAATGTGGTCATAGTAATATATTTTTGGCATCAAATGTACTACTCATCTTTTGACTACCTAAATATAGAGAGAGGCAGAAGAGAAAGAACTGGAAAGAAGAAAATCGAGAACCATTCTCATGGGAATCCCAAGCCACTTAATTATTTTTATCTAGGGATATTCACTAGCTACACATAGTTCAGATGCAGATGATAGTAGAGGCTTCTAGTCTCTGAATGAGCAAGATTTTCTTCTACTTTCATATAGAAAGAGTGTAACACACTAAGACAGTTGAAAAAACAAGAGTATTTAGGATCCCTAACTTTTAATTCTAGTCAACAAATTTAATTTTTGTTGCAATTTTTTTCAGTTATTTATCTTTCTCTAATACTGAATTTTGAGTGTAAAGTCTTAAGTTAATATAGGCTGGGAAATTCCTGAAACTAAGTATGGTGCATTTACAGTTCTCATATTAACTGGATGTGAGTTAATACTAATTAAGATATGCAATACTCGACACTGGGGTCTCTGCCTTCATGCAAAATTCCTTAGCCATCATAGACAAAATAGTGTAGTTTAAGCATGTAAATTAGTACATATATTTCTACTAATACTAATTCTGTCATTTACCAAATATGTGATCTCACACAAGCTATTAACTTTTTCTCAGTCCCAATTTCCTCATTTGTTGTTCAAATGATGACATGAGATAATGCATATACATATATAACCAGGGTGCCTGGCACACAGTAAGTCCCCAGTTGTTGGGGTAGCCATGAAAATGTACACTCAGATTTTCTCTCACAGGATGTGTCATTGACGGACAGCCCCAGCTGCTCCTTCCAGATCCACTGAGTATGCACCAGTGTGACACTTCCAGACAGCTGCTCCAATGACTGAACACTGCAATGATGCTAATGAAGGCCATTCTCACAAAATATGGAGTTCCTTTAATGGTTGAATTTGGCTTGAGTACTCTCCAACAGCCTAGCTAAAAATCTGGAACTGTCCTGCAATTTGAGATGCCCCCCACCTAAACCTTCTTCCTGTCCCATCTCCTTCAGAGATGTGACCTACACTGTGATCTGAAGACCCTCCTTTCCTTCACCACTCCCTCGTCTTTATTTTTCACCGCTATTTCTTTCAGTAAATATCTTGCACCCTTTCATCCTATCTTGACAGAAGCTTACCCAAAAACCTAACTTAGCACCAGTAGCTATTGTATTCTTCTCCATGTTTACCACCTTTGATTCTATGTGCTTTCATTTCAGAAAAAAAATGTAATCTTTTCTAAACCAAAAAATCCAACTTCTTTCTTCTTCCCTATACAGATGAACATCAGAAAATATTGGTTTTTGTGTCAGTTGTTCCATTAACTTGTTTGATCTTGAAAGAACCATTTATTTGCTAGGACTTTCTGTCTCCTCAGCTACAGAAGGGGATCATCTGATTTCTAATATCTTTGCAGATTTAAAATTCAGTTTTTCTATGATCTGTTATGGACTAGTTGCTGAAATGATACAAAGAGTCAAGTGCTGTTCCTAGGTCCCAGAAGCTCACCATCTACCAGCGAGATGTGTCAGATACACATAAATAACTAGACCACTTTTTTCTTGTGTATCTTTAAATATGAGTAAATAGTCCCCTGGAGACATGGCTGGCCCTGTGTTTATTCCACTGCCCTTTGGGGAAGCAATGAGAAGGTTTCCAGAAAATAATAAATGTATGACTTCTCTAAGGAACAAATATATGAACATTTGCATCATCATAGTAATTCATTGGTTGTTTGGCTGTAAAATGACAAGAAGGGCAGTCTGGGAGTGGATGAAAAACAAGAGATAAGTTTATTGTAATATTTTAGAGAAAAGAACTCTAGAGGAACACAGAAGAACTCTGTACGTGCAGTCCTTTTCCTAAGGGATGAACTCTGCTACGGAAGTTAATGATTCTCAGCTCCTGTTTGCATAAATACAAGCATCTCAGGACAATCTGTCTCATGGGAAATTTTATAAACATTTCTTTCATCTGATTTTAAATTTTTGTATTTCAAATCAATCATTCTTTACTTCTATTTTATAAAATATCATTATTATAAAAGTAAAATAGACTAAGATGAAATTTGGAAAACAAATATATAAAGCAGAAAATAGAGATCACTATATCTTACCATTTGGTAATCGCTAAACAGTCTAGTGTATTTTACTCCCAATGTTTTATTCTATGCTCGCATAATCTAAAATAGACACTACTCAGTATAGTTTTGAATATTTTTCACTTTAAATTGATACCTGTACACACTCCCTTAATCACAATGTCATCAAAATATGCCCATAGTTGCATGTTATCATGTGTGTGTGTAGTATATGTGCCAATTCCCCTATTTTTGAATAGCTAAATTGTTCCCCATTTGGGCCTTTACCAATGATACTGTGTCTTGGATGAAAATTTGCTTTCCTCCAAGTACAGGCACACTCAACAATCCATTCGTCAGAAACCAACCACTGTGGCCCTTTCCGGAAACACCTGTTTGCAGCAGTACTGGGAACCAGACAAAAGAGCAACCACTCTATAGAGTTGAACAGCAGTCAGTGAGGTGCCTGGAAGAAGCTCATTCATTTGATTGATTGATTGATTGATTGATTGGTTGATTTATGAAGGTATAATAAAGGCATGCAAAGAGGTCAGAGTCTCCTTGTAAAGGCAGAAACCAAAATATAAAGAGAAAGTAACTAAACTGAATCTAGGAACAGCAGTCATGAGGTAGTGAGAGAATAAAGATTCAGACAAGAGTCAGAAGCATCAATAAACAGCAACTTAACTGAGGTGACAATTTCTTAAAGGACAGTGCAATAGGCACATGCTACTAAGGATGGGGCAAGATGAAACTCCTGGGGATATTTCAACATGTCCTAAATGACTCCCTTCCCCTGCCCTTCATTCCAAATTTCATGCCACTCTCACTTAGACCTGGCTGAACAAGTTTTTCTGTTCTCCTTATTTACCCTTGTAGCTTTACAACAAACCCATAACACCTGGAGCTCAACTTGCATCTGTCCATTATGAAGTAAAAGAGCCTAAGTTGTATACACCACTACAATAAAACTTGAGTATATACTCTTGTCACATGTGTGTTTATATCCTTAGGATGATTCTGGAAATAGAATATATTGGTCAAAGTACAATAATATTTTTAAGGATTTTGCATAATATCAAACTGCTCTCCCGAAATAATTTACTAATGTGCACTGCATGAAGAGAGGATCCCAGCCTCCCCCATCATCACTGTATATAATTTTTAAAACATTTGTCAATTTAAAAATCTAAAATAGTGTCTCAGAATATTACTGTAAATTCCTTTGATCATCAGAGAGGCTAAACCTTTTAAATGTTTATTGGCTATTTGCATTTCTTTTGTTGTGAAATATTATTTGCTATGGGTCCAGACTCAATTATTACTTATTCTTAACTAGTGATAAGATTCTTTCCCTGTGACAGAATCAACCAGATCATATTTGAAACTTCAAGTGTTTGTTCTTGAAGATTGTCATATATATGATAGATTTATTTCCCCCTCCCTTTGCTTTTATCTGAATAGTTTTGGGGATAGAGAAAAGCATGAATAAGTCTGTTATCATGGATTTGATCCCCAAGTGAACTAATTAGTGTCTTTATGTTCTATGGCCACTTAATGCACTTATTTTCAGGTCAGTTCATTATAATGGTACCAGGGGAGGGAGTGAGGATGGTTTAATGCAAATCCTCCTTCACAGATAAAAGAGAAGAAGCAAAGCACTCCGAGTTGGTGTAAAGGTAAGAGTCTTAGAGCCCTGCTTGGTCTCCCCTACCTATCCTTCCATATTTTACTCTATGGTGCCTCTGTAAAATCCTAGGTTTCCATGAAGCACAAGATGAAAATCAATGGAGTTATAATATTAATGAAAGATATAATAATTTTATATATGAGTATTTGAGGCTCAGAAATATAAAGTAATCATTTCTTGGCCTTTTGGCTAAGATCAAGTGTAGAAGTATAAAGCAAGGTAGTAATGACCGCTGAATTCCCACTATGTTATTGCTGCTTTGATCACATAGAATAGCATAGAAGAAAGTTTTTCTAAATTAAAAGGGGGAACCACATATATAAAGGATACTTAGATCACAAAAGGTAAAATTAATTTTCATAATGATCCCCCTCATTCTGGTGTAGTCTGCGTAAGAAGAGAAAAGGCAGTGATAATCCACAGCCATTATTTAAACAGCCTGGTATAAAATATGAAATACAGCCACTTTCACATTTGACTATGTTCACTTATTCTGTGCTCCTTTACATCGTCGGAAAGAAGATCAAGCATTCTCAAAAGAATAGCAATTTTCCTCTGTCATTAAAATGCACCTTTATTGACTAAGTAATTTATTTAGACTGATAGAATAGCTATTTACCTATGCCCAACAAACAAAATGACTCCCAAACTTAAGAGATCACGGGTTTAGAATAGGATGTGATCAAGGACTCTTTTTTAGTAAGCAGGCCAGCCCTAGGCAAAATAACAGTGTTGTCTATTCAACAACTCCCTATTCCCTTCTGTTTCTCTCTCTTCTCTCCTCAAGCCCCTTTCCTCTTGAGTTTTTGAGCCCCTGCTGTGGTATACAGACAGGCTCACCATCAAGGGGCCAGGCCTAAAGACACAGTCCTTTCCTAACTTCCCCACTCATGTCTAAAACATATTTTTTTCTGTGACTCCTTCTCTTGGGAATATAGGAAACAGTATTTAGTTAGCTAAACTCAACAACTGAATCCATTTCTAATAAAGACCTTGATAAAAATTATTGTATCTTCTCATCAAGATATTATTCCTTCCTTCCTTCGTTCATTCAATCAGCATTTGTTGATTGCCTTTCATGTTCTAGATGACACTAATGTGATGATTGCCAAAACAATAGTCTCTGCCCTCCCAGATTATACAGTCAAACAGAGGATGCAGGCAAGTAAACAGGTGGTTTTAACATGGAATGATAAGATTAAATTTGGAAAAGTTTAGGTGTTATAGAAACATATCTACAAAACTAACATAGCACAAAACTTAAGGATTAGCAAAATCATTCTAGAATAAGTATACCTAGGAAGGATGCCTCGGTAGCTCAGTCAGTTAAGCATCCGACTCTCAGTTTCAGCTCAGGTCATGATCTCATGGTATCATGGGTTCGAACCCCGTGTCGGGCTCCACGCTGACAGTGCGGAGCCTGCTTGAGATTCTCTCTCTCCCTCTCTCTACCCCTCCCCTGCTCACACTGTTTTTGTTTCTCTCAAAATAAATAAATAAAACTTAAAAAAAAATATTTTAGAATAAGTATACCTAGAAAAGAAAGTTCAGAGTTGTGGTTAGGTTGTTGTTGTTGTTTTTAAATGTTTATTTATTTATGAGAGAGAGAGAGCATGAATGAGGCAGGTGCAGAGAGAGAGAGGGACACAGAGGATCCGAATCAGATAGATGCAGGGCTTGAACTCACAAACTGTGAGATCATGACCTGAGCCAAAGTCAGACACTTAACCAATTAAGCCACCCAGGCACCCCGATGAGTTCAAACAAAGTCTTAAAGCCGGGCATCCGGAGTTCAAATCCAAGCCTGTCACCTATGAGTCATGTGATCTCCAACAAGGGAGTCCATGTCTTTGAGCCTTATTACCTCTCTATAAAATGAATATAATTGTAGCCGCACTAAATTCACTGTCGCAAAGATAAAAACAAGAATACACACCACTGCTTAGAAGAAAGTGAAATGAAACAGTACACACAACTGGCATATGACATATGCAGCAGTGTAAATTACTGTTATTACATTAAGGCCATAAAGAGGAGGGGCACCTGGCTCGGTTGGTTAAGCGTCCAACTCTTAATCTCAGCTCAGGTCTTGATTTGGGGTTGTTAGCTCAAGCCCTGCACTGGGCTCCACACTGGGAGTGGAGCCTACTTAAAAAAAGAAAAAAAAAACATAAAAATGAGTAGGATTTAGGTGAGCTAAGGAAAATGAGATAAGAGAGATAGACAAAGGGAAGAGCACGTGTCAACCTTAGCAACAGAAAGCAGGATTTGCTGACAAATTAAAGTAGGTTAGGGTGGTAATTTCTGCTTCTAGCCGAGATGGAATGAAGAGGATTTACCTTCCCATTTTAAACAATTAAATACTGGAAAATAGATGAAACATTTTCTAGTCATTAGACAGTAGGCAGCACTGGACACTGACCCAGAGAAAGGAAAACAAGTAAGATGCAAGTTCCCCACCTCACTGCTTTGAGAGACTTTCCAGATCACAGTATCTGATAAGCCAAGCCAAATGGATCACGGCAGACTCCCTGAGTTGCAGAGGCAAAATATGGAATTCTGGGAGGCCAAGTGGCTACAATTTCAGAGCAGAGTGCTGTAGAACAGAAAACTACACAGACAAAACTCTGTAGACCTTCATTGTGTCCCCTGATTACTTAACTGCACATAAAAACGAGGAAACTACTGAGACTGGAGAAAGAATCATAAGATGGAAACAGATGAAACCATCACTGGAGTTCATACAGGGTAAGGAAGAGTTTGTGTCCCCAGCAGCCAGAGTGGTTAGCCCTCCTCACACACACTGTGCAGAATCCAGGAGGGTGTTGCCTCATTAGTGGGGCTAAAGGAGCCCTGGACTCCAAGCTGTCTTATCCTTCCTAGCAAAGCTCACAAACAAGTCTCAATAGGATCAACCTTAGCTGCATACCAGAACAAAACCTGAACTATTAAAAGAATTGAAGAAATAATCCAGCAAGCAACAATATAAGACTCCGGATGTCTGGCAACCAATCAGAAATTAACAGGCAGATGAAAAGGAGCAGGAAAATATTACTCGTAAACAGGAGACAACCACTTAATAGAAACACACAAGAATTAATACATTATAAAATTAAACAGAGTTTAAAAGAGCTACCATAAACGTATGCCATACATTCCAGAACGTAGAGGACAGTGTAAGCATGACAAGGCAAGAAATGAAAGATATTTTTTTAAAAAATGAATGCCTAGAGATGAAAAATACAATACTTAGAAAAAAATATCAATGGATGAAAATAACAGCAGATTAGACACTACAGGAAAAAGAACACAATGATCTTTAAAACTTAGCAATAGAAATTATCCAGAATGAAACACACAGAGGAAAAGAGATGGAAGTTGCTAAGTGTAGCTTTGGCAGAGATCAAGGGAAAGAGCGACGGAGGAGAGCTGGACAAGGAATAGAAGCCAACTCATAGAGGAAAGAATAAGCCCCATTAATGAGCTTACAATTAAGGTGTGAGCCAAAGGGAATGTTTCACTAAGGAATTTCAGCATGGAGGGTTCTGAGCAAAGGTGTATTTGGGCAGAGGGGTTCCTCTGTGGCCCTTTACAAGTTACCATTTCAAAAAACATTCCCTAAACGTTCATCAAGAATTGCAAGAATAAGTACATTGTGGATGTACTTATTGTACATCACATAATGGAATTATGTGATGGAATTATGTATTCACATAATGGAATACAGTAGGAAAAATGAAAATTCTGTAACTAAATACTGCAAAAATGAGTGAATGTATCAACATAATGTTCAGCAAAAGAAGCCAGTTTCAAAAGAGCACAAATTGTGTATATACTAACCCCAAACAGGCAGATTAGTCTACAGTGTTTCACTTCAGAATGGGCGTACCCTTGGAGGCAGTGATAGGAAGGGGGCCAAGGGGGGGTTTCTGGGGTCCTGGTAATGTTACATTGCTCAACCTAACTCACCGTTATGTGGAGGAAATTGTTCATGAAAACTCATTGGCCCACACTTCTCTGATACAGGACTCTTCTGTGTGCATATTTCTCCGCATGAACCTGATTTTGAAGGGTATCACTAAGGTTGGCTGTGAGTTGAGTCTGACGAGGAGCAGCTGGGAGTGGCAGAGGTGCAAATGGATAATTCAAAGATCAGAAAGTATTTAGACTAACGTGGCAGTACTGATGGCGGTGGTAGTGGTGCTTTGTTTTGCTTTATTTTGTTTTTCCCAGTCAGAATCTACAGCCTCCAGAAACCTGAGCTGTAGGATTTGCACTTAGGGCTCCCTCAGTCAAGTCCCTAATGCCACAGGTCAGGCAGTTCCCCGAGGCATTCTCACAGGGGCTCTGGTGGGTTCTGTTTTTATTCACTCTGTTGATAAAATTCTCAGAGCCCAGGACACAAAGAAGCTTCAAGTGCATGATAACTTCGGCAAATGCTTCATCTTATTCCTTCTCTTCCCGTTTTGCTTACAGTCGGGCATATCCTAAAGGTATGTGAACTTTCTTTTACAGAGCGTTTATTGTGTGTCATAGAGCACAGTCCCTTGATATGAGAAGAGAATAACTAACTTATTTATTAGCATTTGAAGGAAAGTTTTGACAGTTATTTGAAACTTGATTGTAAATGCTATTGAATTATGACTATTTTTCTTTCTCTTTCGAATATCAGGCTTCATCCTACATATATATATATATATATATATATATATATATATATATATATATGTTAAATAGTAGCAATGTAACAACTGAAATATCTCTTCTATTAGCAAGGATACACTTCTTTCCCTACATTCTGTCTCCTCACTGTACTATCCTCCTAGGATGCACTTATAATTTTTAAAATCACCAAATATGACTAATAGCCAAAAACATAAACGTGGGGGCACCTTGGTGGCTCAGTCAGCAACCGACTTTGGCTCAGGTCATGATCTCATAGTTCATGAGTTCAAGCCCCGCATCAGGCTCTATGCTGACAGCTCAGAGCCTGGAGCCCACATCAAGTTCTGTATCTCCCTCTCTCTCTGCCCCTCCCCTGCTCGTGCTCTGTCTTCATCTCTCTCTCAAAAATAAATAAACATTAAAAAACCCCAAAACATAAACATGTATATAGATATTAGACATAGATACGAAGATGATTAAGATGGTTAAGTAGTTAGATGACATAGATAGGTATCTATATATATATGATAGATATATATCTATGATGATATAGATATATCTAGATAATATAGGTAGGTATCTCTCTCTATATATATATATATATGATAGCCTAGTCTCTCTCTCTCTCTCTCTCTCTCTCTCTATATATATATATATATATATATATATATATATGTATGTGTATATATGTATATATATATATATATATATATATATATATATATATATATATGATAGCCTAGCAAGAATGGTATACCTGTTTTTCTTCAGAAGAGTTACTCCAGAAGTCTTTTAACATAAATCTTGTGGGGCACCTGGGTGGCTCACTCGGTTAAGCATCCAACTTTGGCTCAGGTCATGATCTCATGGTTCATGAGTTTGAGCCTCCGGTAGGGCTCTGTGCTGACAGTTCAGAGCCTGGAGGCTGCTTTGGACTCTGTGTCTCCCTCTCTCTCTGCCCCTCCCCTGCTCATGCTCTGTCTCTCTCTCTCTGTCTCTCAAACCTAATAAACATTAACAAATATTAAAATAAAGTAAAATCTTGTAACCAAATGCTCATTTTCTTTAAAATGTTTAGACTTGGGGCGCCTGGGTGGTTTAGTCGGTTAAGCGTCTGACTTCAGCTCAGGTCATGATCTTGTAGTTTGTGAGTTCGAGCCCCGCATCAGGCTCTGTGCTGACAGCTCAGAGCCTGGAGCCTGCTTCGGATTCTGTGTCCCCCCCCTCTGCCCCATCCTTGCTCATGCTCTGTATCTCTCTGTCTCCCAATAGTAAATAAATGTTTAAAAAAATGTTTAGACTTTACCCAAGTTTGCACAAACATCTCCAGTAAAAGCCTGATGCTGTGTATACATGCCAATACCAAAGTCCACAAATGAAACAAAGTTGCCAGAACTTGATCACTGGCATCCCTATATAGTTTGGAAGGTTCAAGCGCTCAAATACCTTGTTGCTAATAAATATATGTATATATGAATATACACATTATATATAAAATATGTTAAAAATGGCATACATTTATATACTCTATATTATATTATAATTATATATATAATATATATAATGTTTGGATTTATACCTCTTAAAAGTAATAGTGAAGGGCACAGTGTTACTTTGTTGTATGGCTGACTTGCCAAGGACAAGCACACAGGGTCACACAAGAATACACCCCTTTGCAGATGCCTATTGGCACAGGCTGTGTGAGCCATCAAAGCTTTGTCAAAAATCTGTTCTCCAGTCCTCCTTAAGAAGAGTTTTTCCTAGACTGTGCATGGGAGGTAGCTTCTAGACTCACAGCTCATCTCCTATTGTATGCCACACCCATCATTCAAGGCCCAGCTGGTTTCCCTTTTCCTCTGGCTCTCAGAAGCATTCCTCAGTTTATAGATCTAAGCCCACAAATATTACTCTTTCCTTTGAATCCATAGTCCCTTCAACTTTTAGAGCCAGAAGAAATTAAGATGATTTGAACCTAATAAAATGCCTAATGTAGGATAGATATTCAATTTATGGTTAGCAAATGATTATTAAGGAAATTATCTCATTCAGTCTTTTCATGCTATAACTGAGAACCAACTGTATTTTAATTGACTTGCTGAAGCTCACTGTGGTAAAAAAAAAAAAAGTCTTAAAAATCAGATCCCTGGATTCTTAAGCCAGGGTTGTTTTAGCCTGATCATGAGTCATTTCTGCCCCTAATGAGGTTTTGCCTTCCCCATTGCTTTGGTTACTTAGCATAGGTCCTAAAAGAATGTCATCAGATTTCATAATCTCATTTACTACCCCTAATAGGCTACAATCTTCCAGAGGGTGAAAGTATATCTACATGTCTGTGTTATAATCAGAAAATTCATGGTTACCTTCGGGGTGTGTGTGTGTGTGTGTGTGTGTGTGCGTGTACACATGTATAGTCACCATGGACAAAACTGAATTTATAGTAGGGAACACATGAACCTTCTCCCAAACAAAGACCCTTGTTTAGTTGGAGCCCAGAAAAATCTTCCTTAGGAGCCAGGAAGTTTAATGATTTTTACTCCCTCTCAAGAGGACTAGCAATAAGCAGAAGATTACCAAAGCTGATATAAAATATAAAAATGACGAATGTGCATTTACAAAGTTTGCATGACCCAAAAGTGCAAAGTTGCTTTATGTCAGCCATGTTATAGGACTGGTAAGGAAAACTTGAACAAGGTACATTTAGCTTGGTCACAAAAATATATAACAGCTTATAATATGTTTATGCTACATTATTAGGTATGGTAATACCTGATTGGACATCTGGGTCTTTCCTCAATGTCTGCTATATTTTATCATATATGTTCCCTTTTTAATAGCATAGGTGTTGTGAGAAGCTTCCCTGCTACTATACCTAAATATTTATTTGCTTGGCCCAAAACGCTGCCCTGCAAAGAAATATAGCCAACAGCTCCAGAATCATCAATTTTCTGGACTACTAGTATGCCATTTGCATAAGAAAAGATCATAATAAGGATGCTGTGAGGCCTAATCTCCTCACCTGCAGGTTTAGACTTCTCAGACTCTGGTAATATGGGAGACAAGAAAACAGTCTGCAACAGCACTCTGCTTGCTTCTTCTTTCTTTCTCAGAAATCAAAACAATAACAAGCCAAAATGTTATTAAAAATCCAAATCTTGGAAGGTAGTGTGAAGTTAAAAAGAGCATTTTTGCTTTGCCCCTGGGCAAGTAGAATGTGTTCCTGCTGTTACAGGGCTACCTTCGAGACTTTCCACCTGGGAATATTTGACAATCTGAGCACAATTAGAGGCCGAGAATCCATTCTTGTCCCCAGGAAGAGGGATGTTCAGCTTCTAGCTGTATTTTTAAGCATTGCACAGATCTGGAATGACAAAATTGTACACTTGAAGAGCCTTGATCATCAAGGTGGCCCACCCTGTAAGATATCCGCCAAACTGTAAACCTGTGCATGGTATAATACTAAAAAACTGAAATAAAAGTCTCTTAACAGCAGGAAGAAATTCCCAGAAAATCTCTGTTGAGAGCCCTTGACAACTACATCCTAGGAACAAGAATGAACAATTAGCCACATCTCACTAACGTACAATTCTCAAGCCTTAACCCAGGCAGCCCATAGTTGGATAAAAGTGATCAGATTCCCATTCTAACTTCCTGGTAAAAGAAAGGGAAAATCCTCTCTGATGGACGATAACGTTATCTGGAACTTTTTTAACACAATAAAGGTGCAATAAAACCTCGAGGCATACAGGACTATCTGGCAGATAACCAAGATAATAATACATAATAAAACAGATACAGTTATTGGAATTAGCAAAGAACTTTTAAAATATGATTAATTTGTTCATGAAAATAGGAAAAATGATGGGCAAAATCAGACTAAAGTTATAAAATTTCAGTTAGAATTATAACCTATAAAAAATCAAATGGACCTGTTAGAATAAAAAAAAAAATAGAATATCTGACCTGAATGAAAATCCAGAACGGAAGATTGTTTGCAACAGAATTAGCAAACTAAAAGAATGATCCATAGAAAACACTTGTACTAAAACAGAACAGAATATATTAGACTTGTAGGACACATACAAATAGTATGACGTGTGCTTAAAGAGTGTAATGGGAAGAAAAGAGAAAAAAACAATATTTAAAAAGTAATGGTTAAGTATTTTACAATACTGATAAAAAATCAATTTTCAGGTCCAGGAAGTTCTACAAATTCCAAAACTCAAAGAAAACCAAACCTAAACATATCACAAACCATTGAAAACTAAGTAACATCTTAAAAGCATCCAGAGTAAAGATACATTATCTTCAAAGGAACAGCAAGACTAACAGGTGTCTTCTCAACAAAAACAAGGAAATCTAGAGGGTCATTAAGTAACTTCTTTAAAAATGCTGAAAGGAAATAATATGATGGTCTTTTGGGGTGAAGAGTTATTAAGAACATGTTTTACTCATAAATAATATTCTAAAATGAGATGTACACCAAATATTTTGGAAAAGACATAGAAAACCTATTAGTCGGGTTCTTAGCTCCTGGCAGAAGTATGTGGAATAGACATGGGTGTAATAAATACTTGTCTAAATGCAGAGTCCAAAACCTTAGGGAAGCTTGAGAGCAAAAATTAGAAAACTTAAAAAGAGGTATAGTAATGAGATGCCAAACTCATCTCAGCCCTAGAGAGGGAGCTGCAAGTATAGATGTTTCTTTTCCAAGATGAGGCAGATGTGTCTCTCTATAAACGATTCAGGTGTTCATAAATGGTACAGTTCTCTGACTCATGTGCCAGGTCAAGTGAGCCTCTGCAGGGCATAAGTATATATGTGGTGTGTGTGTGTGTGCGTGTGTGTGTGTGCGTGTGTGTGTGTGTGTGTGTGTGTGTGTGTGTATACATATACATAAATTCCTTTATCCTTCGGCTCCAAACTTTTCTTTTTTGCACTCTCCTGCATGATGCTAGGGCTGGGATTTTGTAAACTACACTTGGGTTTTGCCAGCTGGCTTTCTGTTAAGGTCTTCTCATGGAGATTGCAAGGCTGGCGGAGGAAGAGGAGACTCTCCATTTCTGTTTTGGTTGCTATTACTGCCAGCATTGCCTCAGCAACAGGGCTCTACTCCAGCAGTGACAGTGCTTTCCAGCTTCCAGCTCCTTCCAGCTCTCCAGAAAAAGGCTTCCTGTGCCCTCAGCAGGGGGTAGCACACCCTTCTTAAAGGTCTGAGTATCAGCTCCTCAGAGCCACTTCTTCAAGCTTCTAGGTGCCAATATGCCCAACCTCTTCACATACACACACTACAAATACACAGATGCACACAACGGAAAGTGCCCCTTACTTAATTCACAAAAACATTTTGGTGACAATAATTTTTCAAAGTGCCTATCTGGTCACAGTAAGGCAGAATGATACTTCAGTTTCATGTGTTTTTAAATCTTTTTTTTTCAAAGTTTTTTAATGTTTATTTATTTTTGGCAGAGAGAGGGACAGAGCACAAGCAGGGGAAGAACGGAGAGACTGAGAGACACAATCCGAAGCAGGCTCCAGGCTCTGAGCTGTCAGCACAGAGCCTGACACAGAGCTAGAACCCACAAACCACGAGATCACGACCAGAGCCAAAGTCGGACGCCCAACCAACTGAACCACCCAGGCATACCCAGCTTCATGTGTTTTTAAAACAAACAACAGTGGTCTACCTACATGGTTTTGTTTTATTTTTTAATGTTTAATCATAAACAATAATTCCTCAAATAGAAAAGTAAAGGAAGTATACAAAATACCTGTTAAGGAAAAAAAATGCAAGATACAAATGTTAAGAGTTGGTCATCATCTTTGGAAGACGGAACTATAGATAATCTTTTCTTCGTGTATTTTAAATTTTTAAAAGGTCACAATTATGAAAACAATGCCCATTTTAAACTACTTTAATTGTGTTGCTAATGTGATAGCAATCAATATTTGGGCAGCTTTAACGTCTCATGAATTCCCTACCTAGATGCACTCACTATTTTTACTGCCTTTTTCCTGATTTGTTTTTTTAGGAAACAAATGTACCTTGAGTTACCAGACAGAAGCCTGATAAAAAGAGCTGCATTTGCTACTGTGCACCTGTATGTCCATACTGCTGGTTTACAGCTTGTGTCCGTCTGGTTGGTTCAATATTTTTAAGGTCATTACTTCTCAGCAGTTTGAGCCTTTGTTCCTCTCATTTCCCTGATTGGTAAAAAGCACAGATGTGATTGTCAGAAGCTTTTTGCCTAATCCCTATTAAGATGGGATGTTAGGCTTTGCTAGTAAAATATCTCCTTTATCAACTGTGATTATAAATTACTATCAGTAATAATTATCAGTATTTCTATCACCTTACTAATAGAGCATTAATCATAATAAAAACTTGGAGTACTGATAAAGCATCCTCAAGGGGGTAAAAGAGAACAGTAAAGTCTTGATTAATTTGGTCAGTGGCCTTTTGTTCTTTCCCCCATACCAATTTTTACCCCTCAACCCATTCAATGTACTTTTAGAAAAAGATCCGATAGGGGGCGCCAGAGCGGCTCAATTGGTTAAGCTTCAGACTCTTGCTTTGGGCTCAGGTCATGATCTCACACTTTGTGAGATCGAGCCCTGTGTCGGGCTCTGTGCTGACAGCATGGAACCTGCTTGGGATTCTCTCTCTCTCCCTCTCCCTCTCTCTCCCATGCTCATGCTCTCTCTCTCTCAAAACGAATATATCAACTTAAAAAAAAAAAGAAAAAGAAAAAGATCTGATAGAATCACTCACATTAAGATATGTATCACTGCTATGACCTAAATCTTTCTCTTTTTTTCCAACAGGGTTACAAATTTCCCAACAATTAGATTTGCTAGAAATTTTGGAATTTGTGTGTATGTTGCTTTTACTGATATTTTATCATACCCTAGTTTTCAAAAGTCTCATACGATTTATGATTATTAACAAATTTATGATTAAATAAAGATATTTAGATATCATTCAGACTTCTGAGATTTTTTTGCATCTTCAGTGTCCTATTTCCACCATGATGTTCCCTGGTCCTTCTCCACCATGAGGTCTCTGTATAGGAAGAATAAATTGTATGACCTCATGGCATTGGGGGAAAGGAGGTGGTTACCTCATGTATAAAACCTGGTGACCTTTGAGGGATAACTGGTCTGATCTGGGCATCTTCCAGAGTGGGCTGCCGTTATTGATAGATAATAGTATGTACAGTCTTGTCTCTCACTGGGCTCTCCATTTTCCACTGCTGAAGATTCCCGCCTTGTAGGCCATCTTGTCTTCCGTCCTAAAATAGCCTACCTCAGCCTCTGCTTTGGCATTATCTCCCTTTCACCACAGCTTTCCCCATGGCAAACACTCCTTACCCACATGAGAATTAGCAGAAATCTTGGAATTTTAAACTTGAACTCTCCATAGCAAGGCAATTCCAACTTCTTAACTAAGGTGGACTGTCCATTGTTGATGCTGTACAACTCCGAACAGTTACCTTCCTTCAGAGCTCCAAAGTGGGGGAAGGCTACAGCTTCTCATGTCCATAGCACATGTCACTCCTGGTCTGAATCTGCTACACGTTTGACCGTCTAACGTCTTCCTCTGCCTCTTCTCTTAATCCCTCCACCCTCTGTGTGCAAGGGTTGAACTTCTTTCAATTATTTTCTCTTTCTCTTTTTTCCTAAATTCTACCTCAGGTAATATGTGAAAAAATTTGCTGTCTAGAATTCAAGTTGGCTTTTAATGTGTTGAAGAAGATAGTATAGCAAATTGTACATTGAATGTCAGAAAATGAAAATTAAATCTTTCTCTTTTCAGGGGCACCTGGGTGGCTCAGTTGATTAAGTGATTGACTTTTGATTTCATCTCAGGTCATAATCCCAAGGTTGTGGGATCTAGCCCCAGGATGAGCCCCACATTGGGCTCCATGCTAAGTGTGGTGCCTGCTTAAGATTCTCTCTTTCTCTCCCTCTACCCCTCTCTCCTGCTAGTGTTCCCTGTCTCTAAAAAAATTAAAAAAATAAAAACTTAAAACCTTTCTCTTTCCATTTCTGTTATAATAACCCAAATCTTATTTCTGAAATAGAGGGCTGTCTTGACCTGACTATAAATACGTGATGTGCAACAATGCAAAAGAGAAAAACACATCAATATTTTATCAAAGTATTTCACATACACACCTAACACTTACATCTCCTTTTCTGATGACTGTAAAGATAAGGTTGGAAGGAGCGCCTGAGTGGCTCAGTCGGTTAAGCATCCTACTTCAGCTCAGGTCATGATTTCGTGGTTTGTGGGTTTGAGCCCTGTGTCAGGCTCTGGAGCCTGGAGCCTGCTTTGGAATTTGTGTCTCCCTCTCTCTCTGCCCCTCCTCTACTCATGCTCTGTCTCTGTCTCTCCCTCTCAAAGATAAATAAACATTAAAAAAAAATTTTTAAAGGTTGGATAAAGTTCCCATTTGGAAGGGAAGGTGTGAACCATTTCCTATATTTCCTAAAGTTATCTTCCAAAAGATGAATAGCACTTTCAAGGTATAGAAATATGACAGTCATGTTATATTAGGTAATCTTAAATCATGTTCCTGTTTTACATTGTTCAATGGACTTTCATGAAAACTTAAATATACCTAGATTAGGAATAAATCCAATAAATAAATTCCCTTCTTTTATCCAGCTATAGGTATAAAACTTACAAGTGGGCATTTCCTAAAACTTTCTTCTGGCATCCAATAAACTGAAGTTAAATTAAGCGAGCGATAATAATTATTTTGTATTATCTGATTATCTGCTCCTAGAGGGTAAGAATAAGAATTATGCTATTGATTCATTAGTGAATAATCAAGCAGTTTACTTGGCTCTTTGATGAAAAATATTGATACAAATTATGTTTATAAAGAGACAGATTAGTGCAGCTAGAATTCTTTTTGCAGTTTTGACTATCTACTCTTATGGCTCCTCTTTCCTTATTCTGCCTGGTTCTTCTATTCTTTGTTCCCTCACTAGCTATCTTTCACGTTCTTTCTCCTGAGAGTTTTTCTCTCAGCTTTTTAGCGACCCAATAAACTTGTGAAAATAAGAGAAAAGTATAGCAAGCTTTAGCAATGCTAAAGGACTATACTGAGCAGTTCTAGGAAAGACTCTAAACTTGCATGATATGCCACTAAGTATAATGAAATCCCAGAAGCAAACAGAATGGTTATATATAAACACAGCCATAACCTCTCCTCTTACATGTAAGTTACATTTGCGGTGTTGAAGAACTCCAGGGTGAGCTGAATGTGCAACACGTGGGGTTAGCCCTGAAGACATTAGTGAATTCTCAGGTGGTACAGAACACCTTCAGTTTGTGTGCACTGAACTGCAGGGCAAAGATGATAGCATCTGTCTGTCTGTGTTTTTCTAAGGTGGCCCCTCAAAGTGTTATTGAGGTATCCACTGCCCTTGAGCCTTCAAGGCAAACAACTGACAAGTTTCTGAAAGTCCCAGTCCTAACAAGCTCTGGGAAGGTACTTAAAACAAAATTCACACAAAAAAAGTTGCCTTAGAAGTGACTTCTGAATGTTTTTTTGGGAAAACACACAGGGCATTGGTAGGAGAGGTCTGAGAATTGAAATGTGATGGATGTAGAGTTTTGTGATATGACTTATCTCTATAGTACATGGGTCTGATATCTACAAGTGTACGTCCCTTGAAACAGAGACAAATACACAGCCAAGTTAATCAAAATCTGATATTGAATTGGTAGCAAGTATCTAAGTTCTGCCTCTTTCCCCTCATTCATCTCGTCCACGTGTGTGTTTCAAAAATGAAGCATTGAAATGCACCCTCGGTCTAACAAGGAAAGAATAAAAAGCTAATCAGTTTAGCTATTCAGACAGCCCTTGCTTTATGTCCCTGGTCTAGAGCTGTACTCTAATAAACTGTGCTACCGTAAGTGGTAGGAGATCAGGCAGACCTGAGTTTCTGCCCCTACTCATCCATTTACTAGATGAGAACCTCCAGCTTCAACTTTCTCTTCTTGAAACTGATGAATCGGGGCGCCTGGGTGGCGCAGTCGGTTAAGCGTCCGACTTCAGCCAGGTCACGATCTCGCGGTCGGTGAGTTCGAGCCCCGCGTCAGGCTCTGGGCTGATGGCTCAGAGCCTGGAGCCTGTTTCCGATTCTGTGTCTCCCTCTCTCTCTGCCCCTCCCCCGTTCATGCTCTGTCTCTCTCTGTCCCAAAAATAAATAAACGTTGAAAAAAAAATTTAAAAAAAAAAAAAAAAAAAAAAAAAAAAGAAACTGATGAATCTATTTACCTATTTCTAAAGGCCACTGAGAGTATACACACAAATACACACACAGTGCCTAGCATATTATTGGCCCTCAGTAACAGAGATGTTATCATAGTTTATTTTCTCCTCTATGATTAAAAGAAATAAGCCATTAAATTTATCCTGTAGATTTTTAAATAAGTATTATTCTCTCACTCTTAATCCTGAGGGCACTCAATAGAAAAACAAAGATAAACTGTTAAAAATATATCCAATAAGTTTGCATAATAAAATTCATCTTATTGCACATAGGACTGATTTCTGCTCTACATTTCAAGAGCTCTTCCCCCAACAAAATTCAAATCAAAATTGGGTCATATCTATTCAGTGATGCTCCATGGATATTTAGACTACATGGTTTTGCAGCTAAAGGGCTTTGGAACTGAATTCCTAGTCATATTCCACACAGTTAATCCCAGTGGGAAATGCAACTGCAAACTTTGCTCAGTTCAACTTAGAGTTAAAATGAGATCTGCGTGGGAGGCAGTGCAGCTTGGAACATTCACGTACAATACAGGATGCATCTTTAATGCAAGGAAAGGGCTCTTTGGGAGCAGAAGGCATGAAAGCTTGAAATACCAGAACTGATGTTGGGAGCAAAGCTTCCCAGTGAAAGAAGAGCTGATTTACTTTTGCAGAAAGATACCAAGGGAAGAGTACATCCCAATTTGCCCTTGAATTGGAAAGCACGTTGGTTGCTTGTACACTACTGCTAACTCTTAAATTCATTACCAGTTAGATTTTGGATTACCTTCGGAAGCATCTCTGACAGATTGTAACAATTGGATCAATCATTGTTTTATTAAACCGATATTAATTAAACATTTTCACCTTTTAGTGGGGCTTTTTAGATCCTGATTAGCCATGACAGATCATTATTTTCAGCAGAACATGGTCAAGATCCAGCAATGAGCACTGAGATGTAATCAGGCACCAATGTATGCTGGAATTAATAATTATACTAAATTGGCTGTAATGAATAATTTATGGTGTAAATTCTTATGCAATTTGCTATGGTAACACACAAGAAGATATCTGCTGTATTTTAACAAAGCATAAGTTTCCAGGAATAAAATAATGAATAAAATAATAGGGAGCCCACTTCAGGAGGAAAAGGCTTAGAGATGGATAAAGTGCAAAAAAGTAAAACATGGAATGATGCCATTGTCATTGTCATCGTTAATTAACATTCATTATTCATCCAGAGGTACAGAGCCTGCAAATGAAGCCTTTCCAGGTTGTAGAGAATTAACTCCTTGCCCTTCAAATGTTGAGACAAAATAGGCAAAGTCTGTACCTATTGTGTAAGGCACTGCAGAGGATGCTGCTTGCTTTGGTTTGTTGGTTGTTTCCTGGGTGAGTAAAAACACACTCAGACTTTCATTGACTCTATTCTATCTTAACAGTAAACAAAATTAAAGAGGTGCTTTACAGGAGGAAAGTGTTGCAAAAACGGGTTGTTGCCAACTATGGGTTTTTTGAAGAAATGAGGCCTTGAACCTAGTAAGTACCTAGTAACAATCACAATACCACCAAGTACTGATTATGTTCCTGTATCTAGCACTTTATGAATATGCTCTTTCAATACTAAAATCAATCTTATGCACGTGGTAGATGAGGAAATTTAGGCTGTAAGCAGTCGGGCTTGTTCAGTCAGTTAAAAAATTAGTAAAGCCATAGTTCCAGAGTATTATAAAGTCTACAGAGTTTGTAAAATGTTTCAGTGGCTCAATATTGTGAAAAAATTGGTTGAGTTGAATCAAAACTGCTATCTCTGGTATAAGACTATTTGGTTTATAGTCTTGGATTTTAAAAATCAGATTATTAAAATCCACCTATATTCACTTTTTCTGTTTGTTTCTTGAATTTTGACAAGATTGATGTGATCCCTCATTTAATAAAAAAGGGATGCAATTACTGTACATTTGTGGTCATTGCTACTTTAAGTACATGCTCAACTAGCTTATTGGGTAGATAATCTCTCATGTTAGTTTTTGTATGCATTTATTTTTAAGGTTTCCTTTTGTGTTCATTGTTCCATATCTAAGCCTAACCAGAAGAAAAAGAAAGAAATATTTCATCTTAGTGAGAAGAATTCAAATCAACGGAGTCTGCAGTTTCAGATAATGGAATCATTCATTACTAACTTTACACAAAGGCATGCTATCATCTATTTCATATAAATAACAACAAATACTAGCTTGTGGCCAGACAGTGACTTGCATTTTACATGCATTATGTCATCTAATATGTACTATACTCCTGAGAATGTATTAACTATTATTGTCTCTACTTTAATGGAAACTGGCTCTTAGAAAGACTGACAAATTTGCCCAATGTTAGCACTGAAAGTAAGTGATGAGGCTGAATATAACTTCAGGTCAATCTGTCTTCAGAATTCACAATGTTACTAATTATAGTCCCTTTCCAAACTAGTGTCAGAAGTCCCTGCCTTATCTTTAGTGACTTTCTTCACACAAACCAAACCATCTTCCCACTGGATGAGTAATGTCCTCAATTCAGAACTGCATTTATTTGACAGTTTATATCTAACTAAGAGCAATTACCTTTGGGAGCTATTATCACTCACTTTTACCTTAGTATGAATAGGGAGGTGAAGGCAGCATTAGGACAAGAGGGCAAATGAAAATAAAAGTAAAATGCTCTTGGTTGTGTGTGTGGGGGGGGGGGAGGTGTTTATGTGTTTCTCGGGATGAAGGATACAATGTATGTCTCAAACAAAAGTCAAGTTTCCTGCTTGCTGTTGCCCACACTCCAATTTTCACCTTGAGATCAATCTAGGTTACAGCTGAGTGTGCAAACCCCAAGTACCCTAAGCTGAGTAGCTGTCTCCAAGACCCTAACCCTCCCCCCAACTAACTATTGCAATATCTGAGTTTGGATGCAATGACCTACCCAATCCACTGGTCACTGAAGTCCAATCAGTACTGAGCTCTCCTAGTTTTACTAATACTCTACCAGAGGACAGAAAAAAGAAGGTAAAATGAGGGTGGGAATTCTCTTCTTAGAACTTCCCTCTTTGAAGGGAAGAGTCAGGTTGTGTTTTCATACAGGGTCTCTGTTTTCAAACTTATTTCTTTTTTCTTAAAGACTGTACGTAATGACTGTGCAGTAAGGCTCATCCGCAATGATGATGACGACAATGGTGATAATAACCGTGCGATTCTCTGGAATACGGTGTCCTAAGAAGATGAAAGCACCGGGGCAAATTTCATACGAATAGAATCCTAAAGAAGATGCCACTCCTCATTTCTTACTCAGCTACACAAGTACATGTCCTCTTTCAAAATGAAATGTTTTCTCAAGCAGCCATAAGAAATTCCACAGAAACAAACAACAGGAAATGAAACTGTTTTTCCCCTCTTCAAATATGTTTGACTTAGCAGCACTAGGACTTTCAAAGAAGATTAGTATTACCAATAAATCACTGTGCTCACAGATGCGGAGCAAGACAGAACACAGGGCTGCCGAGGCATATATTACGACAATAGATGCCTTAGCAACAGTTTTAACTGTTCTGCAACAGATTGTGCCCTAAAGCAGTAAATACCCCGCACACAGGAGGTTATTTAGCATTTGCTTTTTCTAAGTAAATAAGTAGGGAGACAGACAGACAGATACACAGAACTTCATCACCCTCATTTTTTGTTGTTCTCAGGTTTGTGAAAAATGGAATTGGTAAAGATTAGGTAACACAAAGCTCTTAAGATTGATACAAGTCCCAAAGCCGTCATGTTCCCCTGCCATTTAGAGTATACTGAACAAAAGGCATTCTTACTGAAGCTCAAGCTGGGACTATGAGCACCAGTGTCAGCGCTTGCTCAATCTGCAGAGACCTGAGAACCTGGATGTTTCTTTTCTCCTCTTGAATGTGAGCTTCCATCTATCTCATATTCTGACATTTGATGAAGTCCACCTACCAGACATGCTTCTAGTATTTCTACCCAGAAACTAAGAGAAATGTAGATAAATTGAAACACTATGCAGCCCCAGGTGGAGCCATTGCAAACTGAAAAAGCCCAAGAAACCAAGTTGCATTAGTGGTGGTGGGATCACTCACTGATGTCCTAACTAATATGTTCTTGCTACATGGTTTCTCTACATCCTGAATGCAGAGGGTGAGTACCCACTTCACTTCCTCCTGCTTAGTCCACCAGGGGTGACCTGTCTGACCTAGGAGTACAACTTCAAAAGCATTTCTTTGGCCCTCTGTACTTCTCACTAACTCCCCAAATACAGCATGCAGATTAGACCCACCAAACCAGACTGAATAAACTTACGAGGTTTGGGAGTTTGACATTAATGGTGTTGCTGTCTCTATTATGTCTACACCCCACCCCCCAACAATGTAAGAATAATATCTCTCTTTCTGTCTCTCTCTCTCTTTCATTGTAAGACAAGCTAAAATACACGTGCCTCAACTTTTCAATGAAAATAATAATGGCAGCCATGTTACGGTTTTGTTGTGAAAATTAATTGATAATAACTTGAAAGAGAGATACAGTTACCACTTATTCTCTCAGGATATTTTTCCTGAGAAAAGAGAGTTTATTGTACCTTCTGAAATGCCTAGAAATCTCAGCACAGGCCTGAGTCATCCTCCTTTCTATTGATTCTCCTGCTCTTGCCTTTGCTTCTTCCGTGCACTTAGCCCTCTACACACCATAGCTGAGGTAATTTATGAAATTTGAATGTGAGCTAAAAGCCAAAGAAGAAAACTCAGCTCTTGTCTACTATGCTCCAGATCTCAGACCTGTTTCTGACTCAGGTAGAGGAAATATTCCCCATAACCACCATGGCTCACCAGAGGACTGCTTCAAGTCCCAGCCCAAGGGCTAGGTTTTCTAGCCTTTTCTTCTCTGTATAGTTCCTTCGAGAACCTCAGCACATGACATGTGATTACAATAAGGGAAAATCCCATGTTTCGGTGACCCTGCATCTTAGCTATTGATCTGGATGTCAATCTTTCCATCCTTAAAATCTGTCATTATTCTGGCGGGCTGAAGACGCATGCAGGGAGATTGGCTGTGGGATAAGGCATCGAGGGATAAAGCTCCAAATGAAGAAATAAAGGGTCTGAGATTGAGAGAGTTTGAGAAAGGGCGTCAGTGTTCAGAATTCAGACTCATGGTTTTACTAGAAAGAGGATTCACTGAGGCTTATGGGGGGGGGGGGGGTGAGGGTGTGTGGTCTCCTGGAGACAATGGTAACCTGTCTTTGCCTTCAGGAGAGAAGACATGTTTGTCTCAAATCAGAGAGTGACAGAGAGCTGTCAGAGTTGTTAGAAACAAGAACAAACCAAGAAGGTGAAGGTAAAAAAGGAACGTGGCTGGACATGGATAAAGAGAAGGTAGAGTCTATGTCACATATTTGGGAATTCCAGCAGATTTCATGGATGGGACCATTCACTCTGGGGTACTCAAAGGATGCCGATGTATTTGGGACACATCATGAATAGGTATCATTTTAGTTCAACATAAATTAAGTTCAAGTGGTCCCAAGGGTCCATGGTGTTTCCTCCACAGGGAAGAGACCCCTGACCACACTCCTTGAATCTCAGGACTTGTTGCTTCTAATTCATTTTGATACACAAATGAGTAGATATCAACCCGCAGCTTATTTGCTATTGATGTAGGACATGTGAAATGTTTTAAGAAAGCAAAAAGGTAAAATCCAAGTTTAGCCAATTGCTGAATACTATCCCAAGTTTGTCTCACTAAAACTGAAAAACCAAGTTTGAGAAAGAACTTGCAAAGTATTCACAGTAAAAATCATTGCCTTCAGATGCTGCGAATTTTAATAATTGAAACTGTCATTATGTTTGACCCATAAAGAGTAACCTTGATGGTTATTTGTTATGTATTCAGTTTTGTCTGCCTTAGCTTAAGCTTAAATATTAATGGAAAAAAGAAAACCTACAAAATCCCTCAAGCTGCACTGTAGGACTCCAACGCTTTTAGCTGGTGGCAATGAATATAAACATCATTTCTGTGCTAATTTTTAAAGACAGCAACAAACACTGAAGCAAATAATTTAAAGAATTCTGGATAGAATATCTGACAATTTGCATATGCAAAACATATTGCTTAGATTCTGGGAGTCTCCTTTCTAGGATAAACATTTTTAAGAATGTGGGAGATAATGTATAAAACACAAGGAGGGGCTTTCTTGGTTGTGTTGGAGAAGAAAAGGTGTGGTATTAATGGTTGACTGTTCTCATTCAGGTTACTAGAGCCTGGCTTGCCTTAAGTGGCAATATAACATAGTGATTAAGAGTACAGTCTTCATCAACAGATTTTCCAAGCTTAAATCTCAGCTCTATGAATTACTAATGGTGTGATATTGAGCAAGTTAAAATCTCTATACCTTTACTATTCAATGAGAATGAAAATGGTAGCTACATTGCAGGTTTGTTGTAACAAATAATATAAACCTTGACAAAGTACTTGGAACATGATAAATGTTCAATCTCTGTTAGCTATTATTATTTGGTCTTAAGAAGGATGGCTGAAGGGCACTCCATTAGACATCCTTGACTCCACAAATAAAGACCTATGCTTCTGGAAAAATTAAGTTTAAAATAGAAAATCCTTTAAAAAAATTAAAGTCACTCCAAACTTTTAATAGATAGTTATTAAGCAACTAAACTGAGATTATACTATGGAATCTGTGATGTTGGTAATACTAAGGAGCTTTCAAAGCATTTGAGGATATACAGTTGACCCTTCAACAATGCAGGTGTTAGGGGCACTGACTCTCTTTCTGGTCGAAATCTGCATATAGCTCTTGACTCTCTGAAAACCTAACTACTAATAGCTTGCTGTTGGCTGGAAGCCTTACTGATAAGACATTAACACAGATTTTATATGCTATATGTATTATATACTGTATTCTTACAATAAAGGAAGCCAGAGAAAAGAAAATGTTACTAAGAATATCATAAGGGAGGCGCCTGGCTGGCTCAGTTGGTAGAGCATGCAACTCTTGACCTTGGGGTTGTGGGTTCAAGCCCCACGTTGGGTGTAGAGATAACTTTAAAAAAATAAAATCTTAAGAAAAGTCATAAGAAAGAAAATTCATTTACAGTACTGTACTGTATTTATGAAAACAATCTGCATATAAGGAGACTCTTGCAGTTCAAACCCATCTTGTTCAAGGGTCAACTGTGTAATTAAGTCATCAAACGTTTATTGAGTGGCAATTAATGGCAAATGAATATCAATTGATTTGTGGGCATTTTTCATTTAACAATTCTTCTTAATCCTTACAGCTCAGGCTCTTTAGGTAGGTCAGATCTTGGTAAATAAGTAAATTAACAGATAATTGCAATATGATATGATCAATGCAATAATGGGGCTCTATTAAAGGCACAATGGTGATAAGAAGCAAGGAGTAACAACTTATTTCATTTTGTTGTATTAGGTAAGGCTTTAGAAGAAAAGCAGAATCCTTGAAATAGTTAAGGAACTACCAGATTAATCAAAAAGCAGTATGTGTGAAGATGTAACATGAAACCATCATGGTGTAATGGTGTGCCTGGATGCTAGAATATGTGGGAGCCGGGAAGGGAGAGGAGGCTGGAGGATCTTTTAAATTCAGTGTATACCATGGTCTGCTCAGGTTATGGAGCAGTAGATAATCTTCTCATAACTGCATTTTAGAAAGGTTACAAAGAGGAGAACATATTCAAATTAAACTCCCAGAGCTGGACACAATACTGGATTCATTTACATAATTTGAAAAATTAAAAATGTTCCTAAACTGACTTATTGAAGGTCAAAGGCCAAAAAGCGGCAGGCAATTCAGCTATTGACAGAACTGGGACTTGTCAGGAAAGGAGAAACAGAATGAAGAAACCAAGAAATAATTTTATGCAGAACTCTGACTTATTACTAAAAGAATCATTGTATTTCTCATCATTTGTACCTCTTTTTACTGGTATTCTTCTGCACCAATTTCCCAATCGTCCTTTATATTTGGCCTGCACAAGTAAAGATTAGTGTAACAATAATAATATCCTATTTATTGTCTACTTATTATGTTCAACTACAGATAGTTTCTACTATTTCATTTAATACTCATAACAAACCTCACAATACCTTTGTTATCTTGATGTTATAGAGGAGGAGACTGAAATTTACAAAGGGCTCAGTGATTTGTCTAAGCCACATTGTTAAGGAGTGGCATGATTTGTATGGGAACTCAAGTCTTTTTGATAGCATGGCACAGCTCATGAATTCCATGCTATAAACTCTTATTTAAAGATACTCCTAGGTTAAGACTTTCATCTTGGAAAATCCATTAAGCCTTGGCAGAGAGAGTCCTATGGAGAGATTAATGCCTCTGTAATCAAGTTGGACAAATAAAAAATCCATATGAACAAAGGACAAATAGAATTTGGGGTCAACGTCTCACTGTATATCCATCTGTCTCATAACCTCTAAGTTGTACCAATTGACCCATGATTCCTGAGGTCCAGAGACTCCTGGATAAGGACCAGGAAAAACAGAAACAGAATATTCATGTTGGGAAATTAATCAGAGCCAATGGAAGATGTTGAGATTATGATGGCACCATGGTCTAAACATTTTTCAGGGTTTTTTGGTTTGGTTTGGTTATTCTAATGCTTTGTAGCTCTCTTAGCAAGCCAAATAACAAAGATTTAATCATTCTTTTATGAACACAGGACTTGCAATACCTCAAAATAAGACCTTGCATAGATTTCAGCAACTTTATAAATACTACAAAATAAATATAATTTCAGAGAAAACAGATATTTCTCTAATTCTTCTCTGCTTTAATGTATCTTGGAAGAAAAGTATTCCAGACTTGAGAACAGAGCAGAATGTCAGATAATCAAGTACATAGTAGAGAAGCATTTTCAATTATGCCTCTAAAAGGAAAAATTCCTCTTTCTTTCCTCCAGATGTATTGAGCATTTTGACTTCAAGTTTTTATTGACTGTAGTTGGTTATATGGACAAAATAAAATAGACAAATATTAAATTAACATATTTTGGCTGACGATGACTAAAGTTGGGTACTCAGGACTAGTATTTCCTTCAAATTCTGATCCTATTCTATACAAGGACAGGTGTAAGCCCTGTCTGAATGTTCTATGACAGTCTCATATTCACATCATAGTTAAAACTGAAGTTGTTAAGTGTCCCTTCACAAATTGTTTATTCTCCTGACTTGAGAGTTGGTATTTCCATTAATGGTTCTACCATTCCTCCAGTCACCCAAACTTATAAACTTCAAAATCTTTTTGGACAAGTTTTGTTTTGTTTTTGCTTGTTTGTTTGTTTTTCCTTCTGTGTGGCTTTTTTATTATAGACCTTTATATACCTTGTTTGTTACCCATCTTTATTTCAAACAAAAGACATGGAGCATCCATAAATCTACTTTGCAGGAAGGGAAGTTAAAAGGAATAAAAATTAATACATAAAGCTTAGTTAACTGCTTAATATACTACAAGCACTTGAAAATATTTTTTTAAAAAAATAAGTGATAAATCAAAATTTTATTTTTATGCAAATATATTTTGTAAAATAATATTTGCATGAAAATATGTTCTTTGACTTACCATTCTACCCTAGAGTCTCAAGTGCCTAGTGGAGTATTCTATATGGGCGGGTATATTTGCTGGCAATATTCTGGAAATACCTGAAATATCTTAATGATAGAGACAAAGACTTTTTTTTATCTAAGTTACATAAACAATTGCCTCTCTTATCCCTTTTGATTTATGGAATGTAAATGTGAATCCTAGACTCTTCCTTTTATGTCACTGTAGGATCCAGTTATATATTCAGTCCATACCCTCAAAACCCAACTTTCTCTTATTAACTTTGATGGGTCATATGGTCAACTGTGGCTTTGTTTTTATATTTATTTTTTAAAAAAACTAGATCTGAGAATAGATAATTTAATTGATTCTTTTACTTATAGTCATCTTGCCATAGAAAGAAGTTAGGGTGATTAAATAATTTATTGAAATTTTTAAATTATTTTGTTATTATTTTTTTTTTTTAATTTGAGAGAGAGAGAGCACATGCCATAGGGGGAGAAGACCAGAGGGGAGGAGTGGAAGAGGGAGAGAGAGAGAGATTATCCCAAGCAGGCTCCACACTCAGTGCAGAAACCAACACAGGGCTCTATCCCACAACCCTGGGATCATGATCAGAGCCAAAACCAAGAGTCAGATGCTCAACTGACTGAGCCACCCAGGTACCCCAAGAATTCACTGCAATCAATTTTTAAATAATTTCATGATCATATCATCTAATTTGGGTGACTTTTTACACACTGACCAAGAAAAGAAGTATAAAAATATCTAAGAAAAGGAAACTAATAGTAGATTGTAGTTACAGTGGAGCTTTACAAACATGGGGGAAAAAATCTTATCTCACAGGTAGACGAAGCCACTAGTTCAAGGAAGGAAAAATGGAATTTGAAGATTATTGTATTTTGTTACAACTGAAAAAAGCTTCAATGACCCCCAGGTTTTTGCTTGTTTCTATCTTTCTGTGAAGTGCTCTGTTTTCAAGGGGAATTCTACTCAGGATTTCATTACTGTTTCTCTGGGCAATCTTGCTTAAGTCACACAATTTCTTCTTCACATGTTAATTTTGTCATACAAAGAGAAAAACTGATAATAACTCTTTCTTAGTCACCTCAGAGAACACATTAGAGTATTAATTATATGGTTTCCTTAAGTAGTTTTTTGCTCATAGAGAAAAATCCCCCACAAAGAAGAGGACTTGAAATATTGAGTATAAATACCATATAAATGCTGCAGCATTTGAAACCACTCTACCAATAATTTAAAAAAGCAATGCCATCTACATAATGGGTCAATAGTATTTAAGAAACAAACAAACAAAAAGGTGGGGAGGGAAGAATGCTTCTTAATTCAATTCTGTTGAGAAGTTGACTCATTTCTTCCTGTCTGTCACAGGACAAAAATGTGAAAGGCTGAGAATTACATGCAAAACTGAGAAGAATTGAATCTGAGATGTCTGATTTTGATTTGGCTAGCCCATGCTGCTGTACAAAAATAGCCCTGGGCATTAATCTGTCAGGTCCATTATTATGCCTATTTCTGAGATTTATACATTGGTTTATGGTAGCAATAGACATTTATTGAGTGCTGATCACCTGCCAAGCTTGGTGCTGTACCCCTTAGTAGCAATGGTCCCAACCCAGTGGGTTTTCAATCTAATAAGACAGGCAAGGCAATTAAGACACAGACTCAGAGGAAGAAAATGACTAATGCATGCAGAGGAGTCGGAACAGCTTTCCTTTCCTTTGCTACACCTTGTGTAGCCCACCGTTGTGTCTTTGTTCAAGGAAGCTAAAGAAGTATTTTATAGACCAAGAGGGTGCGAAGATGGATGTCAGCAGCATGCTCAGATCACCTGTTCTCTTTGGATTTTTTGACATTGATGCGAGTAGTAGATTTTCAGATGTTTTACTGGTCTAATTCAATTCCTTGTGTGAGTTATTTTCCTATCCTCTTTGTTTTCTCATATCTCATTTTATTCTCCTGCATATATAGCCATCATTACCATCTTTCTCCACCACAATTATTTAATGTCTCCCTTTGAAATGCCTTAATGGTTGATCCCCTTCCCTCATTCTGGGTGGTGGAGCATCTTCATCAAAAAACATTGTCAAGACTCTCCATACACTTGATAATGAACTCAGTAAATTAAACAGGTATGATCCCTGGTCCCCAACTCACATAAAATGTAATACAAAAATATACTGAACCATTCACAGAATGGTCATATAGTCTTAACAGTTATCACTGAACAAATGAATTCATTAAATATTATGCTTATAAAGGTTTAAGTAAGTTCAAAGGAGCTGTAAGTGAAAACAGAAATATGGATATTACATATTGTTTATAGGGTGAAAATGATAGTAATTAGATCCTGTTCTTAATTATTAGGACATATTATATTATTCTACATGATTGGTACATGAGCATATAAATTCAAGCTGCTTTATATTAAAGTATAAACTTCAGTATGAAAACCTTCTTCACTGGCTGAAGATTGTTACTAACATTTCAACCAAGGTAAACCTGTCTTTTGGTTCAAAAACAAAGATAGCTTTTATAAATGCATTTCAGTAGTGTTATTTTTTTTCATAAGGCCAAATTTATGCATTGTCATTCTTTTTTAACATTAAAGTAACCTTTTTCCAAAAGACAGCCTCTTTAACAAATGGTTCTGGGAGAACTGGACAGCAACATTCAGAAGAAAGAAACCAGACCACTTTCTTACACCATACACAAAAATAAGCTCAAAATGGATGAAAGACCTAAATGTGAGACAAAAAAACATCAAAACCCTAGAAGAGAAAACAGGCAACAACCTCTTTGACCTCAGCTGCAGCAACTTATTACTTGACACATCTCCGAAGGCAAGGAAAATAAAAGCAAAAATGAACTATTGGGACTTCATCAAGATAAAAAGCTTCTGCACTATAAAGGAAACAATCAACAAAACTAAAAGGCAACTGATGGAATGGGAGAAGATATCTGCAAATGACATATCAGATAAAGGGTTAGTATACAAAATCTATAAAGAATTTACCAAAGTCAACACCCAAAAAACAAATAATCCAGTGAAAAATGGGCAGAAGACATGAAGAGATACTTTTCCAAAGAAGACATCCAGACGGCCAACCAACCCATGAAAAGATGCTCGATATCGCTCATCATCAGGGAAATACAAATCAAAACCACATTGAGATACCACCTCACACCAGTCAGAGTGGCTAAGATTAACAACTCAGGAAACAGCAGATGTTGGCAAGGATGTGGAGAAACAGGAACCCTCTTGCACTGTTGGTGGGAATGCAAACTCGTGCAGCCACTGTGGATAAAAGTATGGAGGTTCCCCCAAAAATTCAAAATAGAATTACCCTACAACCCAGCAATAGCCCTAGTAGGAATGTATCTAAAAGATACAGGAGTGCTGATTCATAGGGGCAAATGTACCCCAATGTTTACAGCAGTGTTATCAACAATAGCCAAATTATGGAAAGAGCCCAAATGTCCATCAACAGATGAATGGATAAAGAAGATGTGACTTATATATACAATGGAATACTGCTCAGTAATGAGAAAGAATGAAATCCTGCCATTTGCAGCAACATGGATGGAACTGAAGGGTATTATGCTAAGTGAAATAAGTCAGTCAGAGAAAGATAGATATGATATGTTTTCACTCATATGTGGAATTTGAGCCTTAACAGACCATGGGGGAAGGGAAGGGGAAAGTAGTTTCAAACAGAGAGGAAGGGAAACCATAAGAGACTCTTAAATACAGAGAACAAACTAAGGGTTGATGATGGGGGTGGGGGAGAGGGAGAAGTAGGTGAAAGGCACTGAGGAGGGCACTTGTTGGGATGAGCACTGGGTGTTGTATGTAAGCGATGAATCATGGAATCTACTCCTGATATCAAGAGCACCCTGTATACACTGTATGTTAGCTAACTTGGCAATAAATTATATTTAAAAATAAATAAATGAATAAAGTAACCTTTTCCAAAATAGATAGTGATTTCTAAAAAAGTTTTCACTTGGCAACATAAAGTGTTTGCCAGCCCATATTGTTCCTTCCCTTTTCTTTTTTATTTTCATTTCAGTGTAGTTAACATACAGTGTATATTAGTTTCAGGTGTACAATATAATGATTAAACGTTCCATATATTATCCAGTGCTTGTTAAGATAAGTGTACTCTTAATACCCTACATGTATTTCACTCATCTCCCCACTCACCTCCCTCTGGTAACCATCTTATTGTTCTCTAACAGTAATTTTATTTTTAAAGAGATTATAACCATCAGCCCATACAAAGAAAACACTAATATCTCAAAACATTTCAAACCAGCAGCCAGTGTAGGAAAACATAGACTCTTGGGAGAGCAACTGAATAATCCATTACGTTCCAGACTACTAAATGAGTTCCCAGGGATTACAGGACACTTACATTCTCTGCTATATCTCAAATATAAGATACTACACTCTGCACTACTATAGAACTGTGAAGAAAAAGTTCTTTCCCTCAAAGGACTTATAGTCAAACTGGGAGGCGGGGGAATAAAACTAAACATATCAAAAATAACCTGAAGTCTACATTAATGATAAATCACTGAGACCAATGTGTAAGTACCACAACAGTAAGTACCACAACAGTGAATGAGAGGTTGTGCTTTTGGTAGTCTCCAAAGCAATCCAAAACCTTGATGGGGCTTTTCCGTTTTAAATTTAATTTAATTTTAGACCTCAGGTGCATAAACAAGAATTGGTCTTGAAATACAGTCATCATTGGTCCATGCACAGGCTGCTTCTATTTAATGGACTGAGAATTAATATATGATAGAAAAAATCAAGGGTCTTTTGCAAGCAAGTCAAAGAGGGATTTAGGGACAAGAGTGATTTATGGCCTATTAAAGCATTTTTTAATTGCATCTCTACTTAAACTATCTTTGTTCTTGAAGGCTACTATTAGACCATATTGCTCATAAGTACCCATGGCAAGTTTGCACAAACAACCAAGATGAAGAAGCATATTTGCAAGAGACTGATACAGACAGACATATGGACAGACACACACACACACACACACACACACACACACACACACACACACCACTACATTTTCAGTTATTGACAAGGTAGCTAATTACAGCTCTTCATTTATATGTGATGCTAAATCTCTCTCATGGTGCCCTTGTCCTTAACTATGTAATGCAGGGTTCTAATTTTATTCTTCTTCAGCTAGAAGTTGTTTTTCTTCAACTCACTACTCAGAAAGTGATGTGGTTTTAACTTGTAAGCATTCACTCAAGGAGAAAGCATTCTATTGTGAGAGGTAAGCAACTCAGGGACTAATGTGAGATGCACGTTTTGCTGATATTAGTTCAAGGCTGCCATGGCCTCTGGAGGCCTGTCCCACGTGGTGATAATTAACTTTTAATGTAAGCCTGGAGGGCAAAACACTTAAGAGTTATCCAGTTTTCTCCAACAGAATGAATAGGTAAATGCTAACATATGTTTATCAATAGCTGATGTACTTAGCTATTATTATAAGAAAAAAAAAAGCCTCACTTGCCAACATGTTTGTTCTCCTATTTCTCTCAATCCAGTATTATAGAGAATTGGGTGGCTAATCTTTAGAAATGAGTAGTGAGGTCATTGAATCTTAGAGATTAGATGGATAACAGCAAGTATGAGTCATGCCTGCTGCCACTCCCATTTCTATGTTATTTTTGGCTGGAATTACTAATTCATTACAGAAATGTTTTTTATTGTCTCTGCTTTAGAAGCTGTCTTCTTCTTCTTCTCCTTCTCCTTCCTCCTCCTCCTCCTCCTCCTCCTCCTCCTCCTCCTCCTCCTCTTCTGATGCTTATTTACCTTGAGAGAGATAAAGTGAATGAATAGGGGGAGGGGCAGAAAGAGAGGATCCGAGGCAGCATCCATGCTATCAGAGCAGAGCCCAATGCAGGGCTTGATCCGTGAACCAGGAGATCATGACCTGAACCAAAATCAAGAGCCTAACACTTAATTGACTGAGCCACCAGGTGCCCCTAGAAGCCTTCTTAATAAAGCATTTAGAGTAGAAACTTATGTTCAGTGCAACATATTTGTTATGCCAGTATTAGACTATAAATTCCCTAAGTACTGGAACAATGGCTTTTTTTGCATCGTTTGTTGGTTTATCCAGAAATTAACTCATCTCATTGAAGATGCTCAGTAATACTTCTTGAACAAATAAAATACAATTTAAATAAGCATTTTGCCTAACCCATATAGATACATAGATGAAATCTAATAGATTGAGAGGAGAGAGAGAAAGAGATACATACATACCTACATACATACATACATACATACATACATACATACATAGAGATACATATTATAATTCAGGAAACTAACCTTCATATACTAAATAATGTTTTTAACAAGTTGGATGGAATTTAGGAATTCAGTCTCCTATGCAATTGCCTAGATTTTTCCTTTCTAAAGTACCTTTATATAAAGAAAATGTAAGAGTAAACTTTGTAAAATTAAATGAGGGGAGCATTTCTATTTCATTTCCTGGTGAAACTCAGAACTGTTTGAAAATTGACTATCATCTGTGTTTTTATTTTCTATATCACACATCATTAATATGACTTAACACTGCATACGTGAGTGGGGATAAATATACATTATGTAGTGATGAAAATCCTTAATGTTCATGATCAAACAACTTGTAGAAAGTTCTGGACATCTAATATATGACCCACCAGAGATATTTAGCCAAATAGTATTTCACACAAATTGCTAGCATGCATGAAGTAATAAATTAACATTGAACCTACTTATAAACAATTTCCATAAGATAGCACCTATGGGACATTTAAAAATGAAAAACTGCAGGGCACCTGGATGGCTCAGTCAGTTAAGTATCCAACTCTTCGTTTCTGCTCAGGTCATGATCTCACAGTTTGTGGGTTCCAGTCCCACATCGGGCTCTGTGCTGATAGTGTGGAGCCTGCTTGGGATTTTCTCTCACCCTTTCTCTCTGCCCCTCCCCTCCTCTCTCTCAAAAATAAATTAAAAAAAATTTAATGAAAACCTGGGTGCTGAACTCCATGTCCAATTCGACTCTCAAAATGTGCCAAGTCAGGACTACATGACTGGAAAGTCTAGAAATGTAAATGACTATACAAGAATCTTCCAGCTCTACTAAGACATTCCAGAGTGGTCAACTGTCACATTCAGTGCCACTCTCACAAGTTCCTGAAGGGTCTATGTTTATTCCAAAAGGGTTATAAATATACCCTCTTCCAGAAGTCAACTACCTTTCCTCTTGGGCAAGAACTCTATGCTCTGCTTCCTTTGGTTGAAAGGGCACAGACATGTCATTACTTCTCTGACCTTAGAAGACAGAAGAAACCCAGAAGAATAATCAACTTTCCAGCTGAAACCTTGAAATCTGTATACAGAAAACTATTATGCATGTGTTCTTGCAATAATTTGATAGATGGTTCCTAAGAAATATTGACTTTTTTATTTCGATACGGTTACATCAAGAAATACTAGCCATGTAACATAATTTACAATCATGTGTCTGAACCCCAAATGTTGATCTTTCTATAGAGAGATAAAGTCCAGTAAATATGTTGGGGAGAAAAATGATTGGTTAGAAGTAAAACTGACAATGAAATATAATAGTCCAAGTTATATTTCAAGTTATATTTTGCAAATAAGGACATATAAAAATCATAGAAATAATACATTTGTACCAAAAACAAAACAAAAAGTGAAAAACAGACCAGTTGACATCCTACTGGCATTTATAAGATATAATGAAAAGTAACCTCAAGTTTATACAATAATTGTGATTTTAGAAGCTAATATGATTTGCACACCCTTGGGAAAAGAAAAACTAGCATTGATGTTATCACCAAGAAAGCATTATTTGGAATTAAAGGAGATAGTCAAAGCCCCTAAAACACTCCCTATATTACCTTGAATGTGGCAGTAAAAGGTAAGAGACACAATGGCTGAATTTTTACATGGAATAGCCTGCTGTAGACCACTCAGAAGGAGAGGAAACAAAACAAGAGTACATTTGAGTTTCATATAGCTAAATTCACACACATTTGTCTAGGTAGGACTTTCTGTGCAACCAGATCTGCTTAGCTTACGGAGCCTCCCTGTAAACTGAGGAACATTAGTTAACATTGCTACCTGCAGAAACTGGTAGAGACTGAAAGAAACTACTGAAGACTGGGAAGGCAGGGTCTTGCTCTCTTGGTTGTCTATTTGAGTCTGCTTTGGATTGGTCCAATCTGGGAATTATTCTCTTAGATTGTTTTCTTAATCCTTAAGAATGCCCAAGAGACTGTGACCCACCTATGAAAGGTACAGAACAGGGACTTTTTCATGCAACATTTATGAGTTTCTCCAGATCTTCATACCCCAAATTGGACCTCTTAAAATATCAAGTTACCCAAAACTGGCATCTTCTGAATAATATGTTCCATCATTTATTCTTGCAACACAAATGTTTTCAGCATGTACGGGAAAGTAGGCACTCCATTAGATGAGGGTAAAGGATGGAGTAGTTCATAATCATTGATATGATGAAACAACATAATAATCCTAGCTATGACTTACTAAGTACTTACTATATGCAGACTAAATGCTTTATAAGCATTAGATAAGCAAGAGATTTGCAGTAACACTTTAGAGGAAGGTACTACTGTCCCAATTTCACAGGTAAGGAAACTGAGACAGGAAAAGCATAATTTATGACTGAGTTTGAATTTGAGGCACTGTCCTAAATCCCACAAAGCTATTAAACATCACATGGTGTACATACGTACCATACTGTCTTTCTAAAAGACACACTAATCTGAATGCCAAAACACATCTGGCTGCAAGTTTTTCAAATAATGAACTTGGGACCTGTGGCACTTCTGAGAAAATCACATCTATCAGTCAGTGTTTAGACAGGGAAGCAGAGTAACTTTCAATGCAAAGGAATAGGGGAATTATTAAAATAATTAGGCCTTACATAATGGTGGGTGTTACTAGCAGAACAAAGGTCTGGAAGGTGGAGTTACTGGTTCAGGGAAAGAGGCACTACCCAGTCCTCCTAAAACTCTCTGTTCATTTTGAGAAAGGGAAGCTCACTGAGGTATAGGACGTGCCTCTGGGTAGATATGTTTCTGTGGGTCTAAAGGCGGTTGCAGAAAGAAAATGCTGCTGGCAGCATAGAAAAAATAAACAAGCTACAAGCCACCATGTACTTCTTCATCCATCCATCTGAGAGCAAAGACCTTCTGGAAATAATGACTCATGCTTCACTTCTGATTCCTAAATCTTGAGCAAATCCTTCCTTGGTCAATTCTTACCTGAAATCCTACCGGAAGCATAATTCCCAGCTTGACCAAGCTGGCGATAGAACAACTCAGAACAACTCAGCATGAGAACTAACAGTGTGCTGTCAGTGAGGTGAGTTCTTCAAGGTCAGGGTCAGATCCTACCTTTATTTAGAATGTTAATATATATTGTTTTCATCATGGACTTCTTGCAGTAATTTTGATTTTTTTAATATTGGGTTAAAATATTATTTATTTACATTCCTGAATTTTGTGGTGCTCCCTTAAGTTGTATGCCTGACACGGGTGCCTTATTTGTCTCACACTGGCTCTGCCCATGCCAGTTAGTCATGGTTCCCTGACAGGTGGGATGATTCCAACCTTTGTTCTTGTGCCTTTAGCATTCCAGCCTGTATTGTGATATTATATTTATGCATTACCTTTTATCACAGAACATGAAAGCATTAAGAAGTGCCCTAGGGGAACATATGCAATCTATATTACTCCTATCTGCCCTTATGTGTACTAGCAACCTGATTTTTCCTTTATATGGCAATCAATCATCCCATTCAGTAGAATATTGGATCACTAGTATGAGGTCAGGTAGTAGTCTTAGCTTCCAATGTAATGGGACCATTACTATATTCTCTCTTGGAATTCAAGACAACTAAACACGAACCCAAGATTATAAGGACAGGAAGCAAAAATTTTACTAGTGGACAATTAAATGTAACAGTGAGAGAGGCCATTTCCATTTCTATCCCTGAATCTCAAAGCCATGATTCCTACCTGTGAAAGAAACAGTATCATATCCGTTACTGATTCATTTTGAAGGACATTTTCCCAGTCCTAAAAGATGTTGCCATCTAGCTGGTGCCATAACTGAGCCTTAATAAAAGCTATTCCACTATTTCATAAAGACATCTGTTTTAAGGTATTGGGAAACAGGTTACCATGACCAGTGAATGCCATGAACAGACTTAATTGATTATAAAATCAGTTCTTGGTCAAAAGCAATGCTGTACAAAAATCTATGATAATAAATAAGTCATTCTGTCTCTCCATGAATGGAGCAGAAGCCTTGTTTTGGGGGATGGCAAATCAAAATAAGATGAAAGCACTGCCCCTATCTGATGGAAGTAGGCCAAAGTACCCTAACCACCATTAAGGAGGTGCCTATCCCTTCCTTCCAGAAAATTCTGCATCTATTATATTTTCTGACTGCAAAGACCTTCAAAGGGTAATGGCTGCTGCCTTATTTACATCTCTCAAAACTCACTAATTCCTTTGGCGAATTCTAACTGGAACTTCACAGGAAAGAGACGCCCAGAAAACACAGACCCAGTTTGACCAATTCTGCAACAGAACAATCTAGCACATCAGGAAAGATTATTTGAACAATCTTAAGGATGGTTGGGATTTAGCAAGAGAGGACATGATGATAGAACCTTCATATTGGCAAAGGTATAGAAACGGAAAAACACAGGTTGTTTGGGAAATGACAAGTGTTAAGTTTAGTTAAAACTTAAGATATTCAGAGGTGGTAGGAGCAATAGCTGAAAGTGTGAGTGTTGTTTGGTAACAACCAGAGAATTCTGAATCTCAGGCTAAGGTAACTGGATTTTATTTAGCAGCTAAAGGGTGGCAGAAGAACTTTTGAGCAGAGTAATACAACAGTGAAAGTAATATTTTACAGATGAATCCTGATATGCTAGTTTTGAATGTACGGCTTGAATTGAAGAAAACCAAGTATGGAGGGGTAAACATGCTAGGTTTATGTTATAATTGTTCAGGTTAAAGTATTAAGGGTCCAAGACAGAGAGAGCAGTCTATTTTTTTTTCCCTCTTCCATTCATGGGCAAAATCATCCAACTGATGCCTCCATCTTTTTCTTCCTAGCACATATTTTCCCTGTCATTTTCATCATTAAGTAAAATTTTAATAATTTCTTCTCATCAAAAGTTATTGTCCATAAATTGTCTTAAAATTCCTAACATATAGATGAATAACATCCTGGTGCCTTAAGCAGAAGTGCTTCTGTTTCTTAAAAGTTTTTTGAATCACAAACACCTTTAGGAATTTAATGAAAACTAAGAGTTTTCTCTTAAAAGGAATGAATGGTTACACTGAAATATAAAATATCACCAATAATTTTAGTGAATTTGTACCTATACGGACTCCTATACATAAATCTTTAGAGACACCATGATCTTGAGGTCAATACCCGTATGTTCCCCAAAAGGTCATTCTTTTGGCATTTAAGCATCACTGTGCAAATGAGGTGGGGGTTTTTTTGACAGAAGAGCTTTCAAGTGCGCCTGAAATCATAGTGCATAGACACCCACTTACATTTTGCCTATGAGAAATTCCACAGAACACCGAAGTAGCTGGGCATGAAGAAAATAAGAGCTTTCTGCTTTCTTCCTTCTTTGCAGATTGAAAACACACTAGCAATTTTTCAAGAGCTCTGTTGTAGTTACCATAAAAAAAAAAACTGTACACATAGGAATAAAAATGAAGATGAATTTACTCTTCACTTCTATGTAAGTCTCAATTCTAGCCAAGCCACATGGCTGTGGAAGGAGGGAGGCATGCAGAAGAGCAGGGAAATGCTTCTTCTTTGGGAGGGAGTCCGATAAGACCGCCTATTGTGCTTTTCCATGTGATCCTAATACCAGACCCAACATGAGCAAAGAGCATGCTGTGAGCTACTGTCAGGGGTGGCGTGAGAGAAGCAGTGATGGTCCACCATTCCCTCTTTTCACCTCAAGTACACATTTGAGCTCTGCCTGGGCAAAGTTTGAGTACAATGCTATCATGAAGCTATATTATAGTTACAAAATAAGTTATGGAATATGTATTACTACGTAGACCAAGTTGTCTTTACTAGCACAGAACACTAACTGTTTATAGGCAGTCAGGACCCAGCAACACAACTTTTCCTGCTTTCTGGCAACCTCTCTTTACACTATGAGGACCATCTGGCGACATTCAATTGAAATGTAAAAGAGCCACTTACTTCATAAGGGCTCAGAAAGGGGAGTGTTATGAACTGAATGTCGCCTCCCTCAAAAATTCATAGTTGAAATCGAATCCCCAACATGCTAGTATTTGGAGGTAAGGTCTTTAGGAGGTAATAAATCATGAGAGTGGAAACCCTCATGAATGAGATTAGTGCCCTTACGAGAAGAGGCCAGACAATCAGGTTTCATTTTCTTTCCGTCATGTGAGGATACAAGGAGAAGTCAGAAGTCATCGACCAGGAGAAAGACCCTCCCAGAGCCAAACCTTGCTGGAAACTTGATTTGGAGCTTCCAGCCACCACAACTGTGAGATACAAATTTCTGTTGCTTATAAGCCACCCAGTCTAAGGTACTTTATTATAGTAGACTGAAGCCAGACAAAGAGCAAAGAAAAGTTGAATAATCTTTATTAAATGCCAAATTCAAGGTCATACTATTCCAAGGATAGTCCATGAACCAGCAGAATCAGCATCGCTTAGGAATTTATTAGAAATGCATAATCTTGGGCCCCACCCCAGGCATACTGAACTGCAAACTACATATTAACAAGATTCCCAGGCCATGCTGAATTAGGGTACACCCTAAATTAGCTGCAACAAGACTAAAAACACAATGGCTTAAACAACACAGGGATTCATACTTCTCTCACTGAACAGTCCAAGGGAGGGAGCAGGCTAGGGCAGATAAGGAGGTGCTGCAGCACACAAAACCCAGCTTCCAGCTCTGGATCTAAGGTATTTGCAGCTATTTTTGCCATTTTCTGTCCAGGGGGGAGGAGAAAAGCCAACAGAAATGCAGACTCACGTCTTTCTTTTAATAGTATGAATAGAAGTGCCACAATTTAGGTCCAGACCTCACTAACATGGTTACACCCACCACGATGTAAACATAAGGCAGTTTTAGGCCAATTGAGGTGCGCCCCTCTAACCTCAAGAGTCCCATTGTTTTAAAAAAGTAAAATCAATATCAGTAGGTAGTCAGCATTGTCCACCACACCTTTACAAGCCAGGCCCTTTGCTATCTGACCTTGACAAGCCTATGAAGAAGACAGTGTGAATCTCACTTTTCACGGATATTATCACTATCAGAACTAAGACAAAATATAATGGGTCTGGCCTTGTATCATCCCAGAGCACCATAAGAGGAAATAGACTAGTCTGGTTTATACAGCTGAAGACACTATGATACTATTATTGATACTATGATACGTCTTATCTCTGAGTTCTAGGATTGAGGATATCTCCTTCACAGCTTAAAATTCTACTTTTTAAAATACGACATACAGTTAAGAAAGTCTACCTTCCCTACAGTTTCATCATCTCTCATCCCAGTAGCCACCAGTGTTTCCAGGAAGCTGTATGATTGCCAACATGGGAGTTCTTCCCTTAATGTTTGCCTGGACCTATTTCTTGATGTCTCCTGGTAAGCCATTGGTTCTTAAAACACCGAGTTCAAATTAATCATACCTAGGCACTTGTTTAAATCTTCCTTTTTGCAAGACCAATCAATTGAGCAAATGAACACCAAAATCACTCTCTCCAAACTACTATGTGCCTGGCACCCACTAGGTGCTTTAAACACTTGATGAAGGAATGAAAGCCTGGAACCTTAGTTTCTCTCTGTGACAGTGGTTCTCTGTCATTAGCTTGCATCAAGATCACTTTTAAGGCATATTAAAAGGCAGTTTCTGGGGTGCCTGGTGGCTCATTCAGTTAAGCCTTGGACTCTTGATTTCAGCTTAAGTCATGATCTTGTGATCCTGGGATTGAGTCCCATGTTGGGCTCTGCCCTGACGCTCCCTCTGCCCCTCTGTTGGCGCTCCCTCTGCCCCTGGTTTTGAGAACCATTATTATAGTATTAAATGAAGTTCATCTTATCATCAGAAGAATATGTTAATAGATGAAACACAGAAATTGACAAAGGATGATAGCACTGCCTTATCTTAGAAAAACCAAAGTATATCCTTATACAGGACACCCATATTTATCTGAATATTTTGCCATATGTCTTGGATATCTATAATTAACATGGGGATCAAATATACGTAAGGTGCATGTAGCTGGATCACACAGAGTTCCCACTAAATTATACCTATCATTATTTTCATAGTTGTTTATACAAAACAATTAGCAGTATAGATCATCTGAATTATAGTCAGCAGAAACCTTATTTCAAGGTATAACTTACACATCAACCACTCTCACTAAAAGATTCATAAGTAAATATACTTTCTTTCAGAATTATGTTCTATAAGCCATATAATTTATTTAACCTCACTATATACATATCAGTCACTATGAAGTATGGCTTCATTATTTTATTTTATTTTTTATTTTTTTTTAAGTTTATTTACTTATTTTGACAGAGAGAAAGGAAAGAGAGTGCACTCACACACCTAAGCAGGGGAGGGGCAGGAGAGATGGAGAGAGAGAAAATCCCAGGCAGGCTCCACACTGTCAGCACAGAGCCCCACATGGGCCTCGATCTCATGGACCGAACCGAGAGATCATGACCTGAGCCAAAACCAAGAGTTGGCTGCAAGCTCTCCCCCATTATTTTATTTTGAATGCGATAAAATATCTGGTCATATGTTAATTGTAAGATCTTTATCACTGAATTCCTTTAGACCCACCATGTCAGACAATAGAAGCCTCTCTTAATTGCAATAATCGATTTTCAGACTTCGAGTTTAAACTTTAGAATTTAAAAAGTTCTAGCTATCGAAATAAATACTTAAGTAAAATTCATGAACTATGCTTAAACAGTTTTACATATAATTCTACTTTATAGGTGCTTTATAGGTGCTTTATAATCACTTTTTATCAGAGCCTCTTAAAAACAGTTCTATAAAATAGGTCAGTAATATGTTCATAATTTTGCAAATGCAGATGTTAAGAGACCTGCCTAAGGTTATACTGCACACTGGTAGTAGTTTGCAGATCAGAGTTTTCAGACCCTGACATTCTGTTCTCTAACACCAACCCACACCATCTCACTACACTGTAAATTACTGATTTGAAACCACACTGCTACCTTAATGAGCAAAGAGGGTGTTATAAAACTTTATGGATTTACTGATTCTGACCTAGTTTAGATTAATAATGCTTTATATTTTTATAACACTTTATCGTGTTCAAAGACATTTTATATAATTTGCTTCTTTCAGCCGAGCACCCACACAAGGGAGTAACCATATTCCCTGAAGAGAAACTCTGCTCAAGATAAGAGACAAAAGTCCAGTTCTCATGATTCATTCTTTCCACTTCTCTACTGATGCTTCTAGTTTATTTCAAAAACACTATTTTCAGTAAAACAGAGAAAAATTATCCAGTGTCAAGTTAAAGAAAAACGAGTGCTAACATTTCAAGTGTATTATATCACTTACCAATTGAGTGAGTTCCTTAAATTCTCTGAGCCTTATTTTGCTCATCGCTAAAACAGTGTATAATAATGCCTCTTTCATAAGGTCATTGGGAGTATGAGCAAAGGGACATATGTGAATGAATAGTGCCCAGTACATAGTAAATGTTCAGTAAATTGAAGCAATTATCACAAAAGATGAGGAAGTCGATTTCATGGGTGAAAAAGTATCAAATTGTGCTACATTTAGTAAAGTTGTATAACATGGTGCATGCATATTTGAGTGAATTTGATTACTGATTCTGACCCTATTATCCCATAACCTTGGGTAAGTTATTTAACACATCTTTGTATTCAATTTCCTCACCTGTAAGAATAAAATGAAGTCAGAATAACTACTTCATATGGTTTTAGGAGAATAAACATTGAATAATATGTGTAAAGCAATTGAACCATGCATGATACAGCATTTGCTTATTAAATATGTTGCTTTTCTTGTTCTTCTGAATTACAGGGTGGGACACCCCATCAATGGTTACCAGCAAATTTATGGCCGTTGCCTCACTTTTTTTTTTAACAGCTTTGAGATACAATTAAAATACCATACAACTTATCCATTTAGGTGTACAATTTGATGGGTTTTGTTTATTCACAGAGTTGTGCAACAATCAACACCATCTAAATTTAGAATATTTTCATCTCACCTAAAGAAAACTCATTAGCATTCCCCATTCTCTTCCTCACTCCCTCCTTTCCAAGTTCAACTAATGATTAATCTACTTCCTGCTTCTATATATTTGCTTGTTATAGAAATGTATATAACTATTTGAAAGTAGGCACATAAAATATATGGTATTTTGTTCCTGGCTCCTTTCACTTCAGTGTTTCCAAGGCTCATCCACGTGAGTACTTCTTTTTTTTATTGCTCCCCACACAAAATTCATTGTATGGAGATTCTATATTTTCTTACCCATTCATCAGTGGATACTCAAGTGATTTATAACTTTTACATATTATAAATCATTCTGCTATAATAAGTACTTATATGTTTATAATTACAATGTTTTCTAGATGAAACAACCCTTTTATCCTTATAGAATATCGCTTTTTATCTCTAGTAACAGGGTTTTTTTTATTAGTTTTATCTCACACTGCCACAGACACTCCAACTCTTATGGTTACTATTTACATGGTGTATCTTTTCCCATTCTTTTACTCTCAGCTTAGTTGTATGTTTAAATCTAAGGTGTGTCTCTTGTAAACAGCATAAGATTGGATCCTGATTTTTTTTAATTAACATTTAGTTTGAGGGGGAGAGAGAGAGCACAAGCACAGGAGAGGCAGAGAGAAAAACAGACAGAGAATCCCAAGCAGGTTCTATACTGTCAGGGCAGAGCCTGACATACGCTCTATCTCACAAACCATGAGATCATGACCTGAGCTGCAATCAACAGACAGAAGCTTAACGAATTAAGCCACCCAGATGACTCTGGATCCTGATTTCTTTTTTTTTTTTTTAATTTTTAATGTTTTTATTATTTTGAGAGAGAGAGAGAGACAGAATGCGAGTGGGGGAGGGGCAGAGAGAGAGGGAAACACAGAATCTAAAGCAGGCTCCAGGCTCTGAGCTGTCAGCACAGAGCCCACGGCGGGCCTTGAACCCACGAACCATGAGGTCATGACCTGAGCTGAAGTTGGGCGCTTAACCGACTGAGGACCCAGGTGCCCCTGGATCCTGAATTTTTTAAATCAGTCTTATAATCTCTAATTGAATTGTTTAATCCATTTATAGTTAGTGTTATTATTTATATAGTTGGATTTACCACTGCCATTTTGCTTTTATTCCTATGTGTCTGATGTCTAAAAAGACATCAAAATGTTTCTGTTTTTCTTTTACTGCTTTCTTTTACATTAAGTGAATATTTGGTAGTATAAAATTTTAGTTACTTTAATGACCATTAATGATATTTATTTTCTGAGTTATTTTCTTGGTGGTTGCTCTAGTGTTTAAAATGTTCATCTACTTACACTATCTTTACACTAACTTCATTTCAGAAAGATTTAGAAATTTTAGTTTCTCTAGTTTCCTAGTTTCTCTTCCCTCTTTTGTGGTATCATGGTTATACACACTGCATCAACATCTATGAAAAATTCAAAAGTAAATTTTTATTATTATGTACTATAGTAATGCCTTTTTAAATGTTTTAAGTTTATTTATTTATTTTGAGAGAAAGAGAGAGCATGTGAGCAGGAGAGGGGCAGAGAGAGAGAGAGAGAGAGAGAGAGAGACAAAGAGAGACAAAGAGAATCCCAAGCATGTTCTGTGCAGAGCCAGATCTGGGGTTTGAACTCACAAAACCATGAGATCATGACTTGAGCCAAAATCAAGAGTTGGATGCTCAACCAACTAAGACAACAGGTGCCCCAATAAGGTATTTTTAAAAAGCTAAAAACAGGGGCGCCTGGGTGGCTCAGTCGGTTAAGTGTCCGACGTCAGCTCAGGTCATGATCTCACAGTCCGTGGGTTTGAGCCCCGCGTCGGGCTCTGGGCTGATGGCTCAGAGCCTGGAGCCTGCTTCGGATTCTGTGTCTCCCTCTCTCTCTGCCCCTCCCCCGTTCATGCTCTGTCTCTCTCTGTCTCAAAAATAAATAAACATAAATAAATAAATAAATAAATAAATAAATAAATAAACAAACAAACAGCTAAAAACAGAAAGTAGAGCAATAACATTTACTAAATTACCAGAAATTACCATTTCTAGTTCTCTTAATTTCAATTTATGGATACTTTTAGTGTCATTTTCTTACTACAGAAAGCTTTATTTGTTGCTACCTGCCTCTTTTGTCATGTTATTCCAAAAATAATACATTCATATATATCATAAGCCCCACATTTTATTACATTGTTTTTTAAATAAATGAAAAGAAGTAATCGAATTAATGTACCTTTTATAATTACTACAAGGGCATGTGGGTGGCTCAGTCAGTTAAGCACCTGACTTCGGCTCAGGTCATGATCTCACCATTTGTGAGTTCGAGTCCCGCATCAGGCTCTTTGCTGACAGCTCAGAGCCTGGAGCCTGCTTTGCATTCTGTGTGTCTCTCTCTCTCTGACCCTCCCCCACTCATGTTCTGTCTCTCTCTGTCTCTCAAAAATAAATAAATGTTTAAAAAATGTATAATTACTACATAATAACTTTTCCAGAGCTCTTCATTTTTTTTATGTGGATTTATTTGAAGTACTGTTTGGTCACTTGCTTTCAGCCTGAAGAGCTTTAATATTTCTTGCAAGATAGGTCTGCTAGAAACAAATTCTCCAGAGGGAAAAGAACAGTATATACAAATGGCAGCTACAATGTATTATCTAAAATGTCCATTTTCAACAACAACAAAAACGAGATACACAGAGAAATGGGAAAATGTGACTCATTCAGAGGAAAAATAAAAATCAGGCAATAAAAATTGCCTCTGAAAGAACCAGATGTTGGACTTACCAGCCAAAGACTTCAAAGCAGCTATTATAAATATGCTCAAAGAACTAATGGAAAAAATTTATGAAGAATTATAGAAACTTTGATGACAAAATCTTATCTAAGAAAATATTAGAAAAAAAATTTTAAAAATGGAAATTCTGGAGTTTAAGTCCAATAACTGAAATGAAAAACTCACTTAGGAGTACAAAAGTAGATTTGAGCAGGCAGAAGAATATGAATAGAGATCAATGGAGATCATACAATATAAAGAACATAGAGAAGAAATAACTAAGAAATATGTACAGGACCTCCAAGAAGTGTGATTCACCATAATACACCAACAAGTATGCACAGAGAACACCAGGAGAGAAGAAAGAGAAAGGAGAAAACAATTCAAAAAAATTATAGATAAAGACTTCCCAAATTTGATTAAAAGATACATTAGTCTACATATCCAAAACCTCAGTAAACTCCAATTCAATAATTCAGTCCAATTCTGGATAAACACAGAGATCCATACTCAAACCCAGCATAGAATGCTGGAACACAATGGAAAAAAGAAAATCTTGAAAAGAGAAAAAGTGACTCATCATATATGAAGAAGACTCCCACTAACAGAATAGCCGGCTTTTATTTAGAAACAATGGTGGACAAAGGAAGTGGTAAGACATATATGAGATCCTGGGGTAGGGGTGGGAAACTAGTAACCATCTTTCAACAATCTTTCAAAATAAAGGAGAAATAATAGAGTGAAAAGATTGATTTGTACCTAGTATGCCAGGCACTGTATTTCTTTAGTCATAACTTTTATTAATTCCATTAGAAACATATTTAGAGATAGACTGTCTCTGTTGTTGCCTATTTTGTACTTTGCTGATTTCCTATTTCAATTATATTATTTAAAAACTTACTCCTTTGTCTATTTTTTTTCAATTTTATCTGCCAATATCTGAACCAAATTAAGTAATAAGGCATATGTATTTAAATCATACTACAGGGGTGCCTGGGTGGCTCAGTCGGTTGAGCAACCGACTTCAGCTCAGGTCATGACCTCACAGTTTGTGAGTTTGAGCTTCGTGTCGGGCTCTGTGCTGACAGCTCAGAGCCTGGAGCCTGCTTCTAATTCTGTGTCTCCCTCTCTCTCTGCCCCTCCCCCACTCATGCTCTGTCTCTCTCTCTTTCTCTCTGTGAAAAATAAACATTAAAAAAAATAAAAAAGTAAAAATTAAAAAAAAAATCATACTACATATGAAGACAGGATTGGGCACCATGGTTAATCAGAATCTGTAAATACATGGGGTTTACAAATGGGAACTATGTATATGTATATGTATATGTATATGATTCAATTGAAGTTGAGACAAACGCTTCTTCATATAGCTTCATATACAATTAGGGAAGACATTATAACAAACTGAACCATTTACATAGTTCATGATAGTTAATTTTGGACAGATATTTTTCTTCCTTGGCCTTTACCAAACAAAATACAGGACAAATGATTAAAGATGAACATGTGAGAGAAGTTGAATTCTAGACTACCTAGAGAAAAGAGCAAGTCCATTGAGTTTTAGAAGCCACAGAAATTCCGATGGTTCATATACAGTCCTGTCTACAAGGAGGGTGATAGAGTACGGTCCTCTCCAATTTATAAGGATAAGACTTTTCCCTTTGAATTCTTTTATGGTTATGTTATTCAAAAATGATAATAAGAAGCAGTATAGCTTATACATAACCTGGAGGATATTTGTTTTATTGCAGAAGTCCTCAATATGTCATCAGATCATGAGCTCCACATGGCAGAATATATGCCATGTTATATTCTTTGAACCTGTGCCACAATTTTTGACATAATTCCAAACATGTAGTTGATATCTAATTTACTTTTCCTGAAATGAACATATTAACTTAAAATAAGGGTGAGAGGTATGTTTTAATTTGGAAACACTCAAATCTTAGATCATGGAATTTCAAAGCCGCTTCTCCTCACAGTCCAGAATTCCTTAAGAATGTTCCATAGAACACTTTATACCCACTCCTTTAAAAAAAATGGGGGGGACTCTGCATTCAAATAAGCCATAAAATTTAAGTATCTCTCTTAGCTATTCATAGTTTTGGCCCAAAATGTCACTGAAATGGCCTCAAGTGAAGAAATCAATTGAACTGTTTTCTCCAAGCCGTTCCAAAAAAAAATATTTTGATGCTGGAAACTCTTTTGCAAGGAATTCCTATTAACATTTCACATAAATTCTGTAGCATCTACTTTAAGAAAGGCTGTCAAGCATCTATTTCTGAAATACATGGCTGTACTATTTAATCTAGCCTATGCAGTCCAGAAGAATCTAGAAGGGCATGAAGAATTTCTGGCTAATGATTTGCATAAGCTTATGTTGTCAAAGCTTTCTCCTTCAAGGACACCAAATGATCACATAGTCCTGGTTTGGCTGCCCAGTGGTGGAACTCACACCACAGATTTCTGTGCTGCATTAAGCCAATTCGGTCTCTCTTCTCCTACTATAGTTAAGAAGACTTGTTGGCTTTTTTCCACATTCTGCTCCCATTCACAGATGAGCATTAGAGAGAATTTGGAAATGGAAGGCCTTTATGTCTGCTGTGAACAGGGTCAATTCAGTGTGGCAGCTGTGAGCTGGTGACATAGACTTATATTGACACAACCCACTTTTTTGCTGCAGAATCACAAAGTGAAAGCACCCGGGGCTCTTCTGCCGTTTTCAATAAGATACGAATTTTTCTCTTCCTTGTATTAAGCAGAGATCTGTCATCTTGACTTGTACACTAAATGGTCCATTCTGACTGCCTTGTTTGTGTCCAATCCCAGCCAGAATCCAGAAACATGTGTTAACATTCGGCATGTTTGGGGGCTAGTTGGAAGGGCCTGAGGCAAGACTCCCTGATGCCTGCTGGAGGCTAGTCAATAATCATTAGCCCTTCAAGTGGTGGATGCCCAACATAAACTGTATTTATTTATTTAAAAAAATCTTTACTTTAAGCCACAGGGAAAGGCATTTTAGAGAAGGCAGTTTCCCAGCAGTTACTAGATTGTAATAAAGACACAGTTATGGGGGGGGGGCAGAGAGGGGGCACTGTTCTCACCAGAAAGCATGGGAAGTCATCAAAATAAATTAATTACGCTGGATACAGCAATACTACTTAGAATCTTCGCAGTTATTTTTTCATAGCCAACCTTCTGAAGTTCATCACTCGCACCAAAGTAAGATCTCTTTGCAAAGGGTAATCGCCAGTATGCAAAATAGTGCATCAAGCTCTTCCATGTAAAAAGCACTCCATTGGTTAAATTAAAAATTAAATAATAGCACTGACTTAGTGCTTTCATTCTGAAAGAGTCAAACTGAGGATATTGCAATTAATAAAAGACTATATAGAAACACAGCCAACTTTTTAAATAATGGCCATATCTAAGTTAAATAAGGTATCTTTGATACAGCACAACTTTTTTCTTTATTTAAGTAGTAGAAAATGAGAATGTTTATTACACACAGAGCTCATTGGATAAGAAATGATGTATTTATTGGTGTTTTTTACCCCTTTTAAAATCACTCTCCAAATTCTTGCTGGAACCCTATACTACACCCTCTATAAGACAGGGAAGCCCATCAAATGAGCTCTGGAGAACATTCACATTCATGCATGCTTTAATTAAACAAAAACTTAGTGATTCTCTATTTGAACCCAGCTCTGTACCAGGAAAATTCTTCCTAATATAGAGACTGCCACTTTCAACCAATAAAGATAACTAGTAGTTATTGGGATAATTTTTCCAAAGCGTAAATAAATATTAAGAATCTCAAATCTAGGGGGACGTGGGTGGCTCAGTTAGTTAAGTGTCTGACTCTTGATTCTGACACAGGTCATGATCTCATGTTCCGTGAGATGGAGCCACATGTCGGGCTCTGTGCAGAGCCTGCTTGAGATTCTCTGTTTCTTTCTCTTTTCTCCTTTGCTCTCTCTATCTCTCTCTCTGTTCCATCCCTCTCTATCTCTCTCTCAAAATAAATAAATAAACTTTAAAAAAAGGAATCATTTCTGTGACCATTCTTTAAAAAAAAACCTAAGCCCATTAATTTGTTGACTCTTATTTATATAATTTATGCACAATATTGCATCAACTTTAAAGCCGAAATATAAATTATTATTCATTTTTTCTGGCCTATTTTTTAGGCCTTTACTCAAATAACATTTCCACTTGAAGCTTTGCCTAAAAGGCATCCCCTATAGAACTGAGTTTCTCCTTGGACTTATATTGAGAAGAGGCCAACGAAGGAAATAAGGCAAATACAAAATAAAAAGATCCAGAGGGGAGACCACAAGTACTCAGGATGGGGACAGAGAGTCAGAACTGTCACTGGGATGAAGCCAGGGTACAGCCAAGCACCATGCAAAAAAAAAGAGCCTTGGAGGAGAGCCGTAATACATCCAATCAGAATCCACGTGAAGCATCAATACGGAAGGCAGAAAGACGGAAGAGAGCCACAAAACAAGGCAGAAACAAGGATTATCTGAACAAGGGAATTGGGACCTAAAGGAATGGAGTGGGAATACCACAAATGGACTCAATGGGACTTTGGTGGGAAGCTCTCAGTTCCTTCTGGTGGTATCACTAGGTTATTAAGAATGCTGAACTGATCATCAGAAATAGAGGTAAATCACAGGCATGGAAGGCATAAAACTTGGGTGTGAATATTACTTTCAATTTCCACTAATTACTATTTATACTACTTTAGACAAATTGCCTAACCTCATTCCGAATCCTAGTGTTCTTTATCTAGAAAATGATAATCCCCCTTACCTCACTGTCTGTGATAGGATTAAAAAGCAATGTATGTAACCTGCAAAACACAGTGATTAGGATATGTAAGCATGCAGTAAATGCTTAGCTGGTTTTGTTAGCATTTTTAATTTGATACTAATAATATCATAGAAGAGCTTTTATTTCCTGTAGACATCTCTGGCAAAGTGAGAAGAAAATAATTATACTAAAGCCCATCGTCAAGTCAGAGCTGAGCATAGCTTTTCATTTCATTCACTCGCATTTTCTTTTCTCTCCCGAGTTGTGAAAATACATAATGATGCTCAGGGTCAATGTAGTATGGAGACACACATATGTAGGAAAACATAGTAGGAATCATCAGAGAATACAATGTGTGGTGTATCAGGAAGAGCTGGACCTGTATCCTAAGGTCATGATAATAAAGTGAGAAACTATCCAGAATCTACAAGCCCACAATATTTGGGGGTAATTTCAATACACTCTCCACTGTATTTAAATCACTGGTGCTGGATTCATAGTTAAACCGGACATATGAAGGCAAAATGAGACATTAAAACCCTCTGTGCTCTATTTAATTCACTTCAATTCTAGCTCATCTCTGGGCAGAAACTCTACTTTTCTTGATTGGTATTACAGATCTGACATTCTAGGTCTTCTTATTTCTTTTTTTTTACCAGTGTGTTTCTTTGACACACACATTATATGACATTTATAATCATTTATAAATGATTATAATCATTTATAATCAGTCATGAATTAGAGTTATTTGTCTTCCTTCCCTTAGCAGAGTGGTTTGCATAGAATAAACCACAATTTTGATTGGATGAGTTAATAGTTTGTAGATAGCAGGATCCATCTCTTATTCTTTTTTATATCACCCTTTATACGGAGTCTGACATATAAAAAAGTGTGAAAACTATGAATTTGAATTACATGATGATTGAATTGCTGCTGGTTTTACTTTCTGGCACTTTAACTTTTATTTGATATCAAGATTCCTATAATGAAGTCCCATATTTTCATCACTACACTGAGTTCCTCCTCCAAACATATCCGGATCTAGTATGGCCTTTCTTATTTTGGTGACAAATTCCAAGTATATCAGGAAAGTATAATTAAAAACTCTTCCTTTCATAAACTGTGACATAATTTGCAAACCAATCAGTCTTTCTAAGTTGGAGTGAACAGCTCTTCTGCGATCCTAAAAAGTAACTTTTTTTTTTCTTTAGCTCTTTATAAACACACCACACACTGAGACACACACACAGCATACTACCTGAACTATGGAGCAAGAAGTCATAACCCTAAATCGACCTGGGCCAATTAGAGTGCTGATAATACAGATATGTTCTGTTGATCCACTCTCTCAAGGAGTTTTTTAGGAAAAACTAAATTGCAGCACATTTATAATTCAGCGTTATTTTCTCAGATTAGAATTGTTTCCCCTTATATGTCAGAATGGGATTGCTAACAGAATAGAGTAAAGCAATCAAACCTTTCTCATGGACACCACACAGAAACCCTGCTGGGGACAAACCCAGTTGAAAACTACAGCATCAGTCTGGGGGAAAACCCCTTCACAAAACTATTTCCAGAAGCCAGGATGTGGAAAGAGAGAAAACTGTTAAAGAAAAATATTTTGCAACCACATCAAAACATAAAGCAATGGTTCCACTTAGAGGGGTCCTCTTAGTTTGTAATAGCAATTCCAGTTCCATTATGCCAAATAAATTGGAATTAAATGGGGAGTAATAAAAGTAAAGGCACAAAGTCAAGGTTAATGTTGAAGTAGTGCCCGGAGGCCCTAAAGAGTGTGAGCATGAGGAGAGATGTTGAAGGAAAGAGGCAACAAGTGCTTCCAATGTAACAGCATGGGTGTCTCATGGACAAGGATTGGAGGAAGGTGTGTAGGAGTAGAATCTTTGTTCAAACCATTCAGGTCTATGAAGCTTCTGCAGGGCTTTCAATATCCACAGGTGGACCAGAACAGGTCTCCAACTCAAGCTAGGTTCACATTTTTTGACTTTTCCCCAGGGAACTATCCTTCTACCGTCTTTGTTTGCTCCTGACTTTGGTTCTTTTTCTTTCCCTGCCACTTCTCGTCTCTTCAGGTCTACATCCAATCAGTTTTTCTCAATATGACCCAGACATTCTGTCCCAGATAGGCTACCTGCTGAAATGGCCCTCTTGCTCAACCCTCTCCTCCTCTCTGTCTTATGGACCAGATTGCTAAAAAGAGGGAGGAAGGAAGGAAGGAAGGAAGGAAGGAAGGAAGGAAGGAAGGAAGGAGAAAAGAGAAAGAAAGAAGCAGAAAAGAACTGCTCACTGGAATATTTACCATCCAGCTGCTGAGGCTCAATCTTTACTTTTTGGTTTTCTCATCTTAAAGTCATTTGTGGAAACCCACTTTGTGTGGATAGTTTTCTACTTTCCTTTGATATGGGTCAGAACCCCATACTAAATAGCCAAAGATTCCAAATATTCCCTCTTCCAACCATGTCCACAAAACCAAAATCAAGTAATAGTACAAATTGGAATGAACAAAGGTAATGATGGTGATGCCTTTATTCTTACCTGAAGTTATCCAATCAATACATAGTCATTTCTCTCATCTTACTTAGTTGTGCTGCCCTGGTTCCTTCATCACAACATTAAAAAGGACTCTTCCTCCTGACTCTCCACAGGAAGCCAGAGGATCAACATTACAACTCACATTTTAAACTGACTTAGTATTTCCAAGAACCTTTATATAAACAACATTTTTAGATTTTTTCTCTTTTCTCTACTTCTTTGTAAGATTGGGCAACTTTTAGAGGTTTTGTTTCAACAATTCTAAATATCAAAATGTTTATCAAAATACTTGTTTACCATATAATTTTAAAATTCTCTGATTATAACATTTATCTCCATTCAGTGTGATCATAATACACAATGCATAACTGTTGGGAAAATAAGGAAGAACCACAGACTTGATAGTGTGTTATAATAGTGAGAGCCTGCATTTTAGAACTGAATACTTCTTATTTATTATTTCAGCTGATAAAGCACAAAGTCCTGATTATAAAAAGTTAATTAGGCCAGAACACAGTCAGTGAAAGAATCTGGAAACAAGGGAAATAGTAAGAGCCTGAAAATCTACACAAAGTGCATGAAAGGATGGAAGTCTTATAGACCACTGATTCCTTGTCTGGAAAGCTGAAGAGAGAGACTTATCTGAAACTATCACATGAAATAAGTGCACAAAATTTATCCTATGGATAGGGTGAGATTTTGTGTTACCTATCAATTTATCAAAGATTAAAAAAACATAAAAAAATATTAATATATACAAGCTACTGGTTGAGAGATCATGGGCCCAATAGGAAAAACATAAAACAATGCTGTTTCTGTTAAAATTCTGGAAATGTCCAGCTAGGCTGTAATTGATCCCCAGAGTAAGGGCAGGCAAAGGTGATAGTTATGCCAATGGACTCCAACAGATACTGCCAGGAAGTTGATACTAGTTCAGGTAACTTCACACTTTTCACACTGTTGATAAACTTTACCTTATGAGTCACTGTCAGTTTGTCATATTAGCTTTTCAGAATCCTTCTATTCTGAAAGTTTTATATGTGAAGAAGCAGTGCATAAGCTTTTATCCAACCACCTGTGAGCCATCACTGTGACTATCCGGCTTGAAACTATAATCTTGAAGGTCAATGGTTTGTTTTCCCATCTCTTGAGATGTTAAACAGAAGACACCAAAAATGTGAACTTTAACTAACATGGAAAACTTCCTTTTTATATATTATGTTTTTAATGCTGTAATATGGGGATAATATTTCTCAGCATAAGAGCAGTTACATGGGAAAATACTTTCTCTCTAGCTTTATTTCATAATGGGCTGGGATAGGAGCTGATGACATACACTAAGTATGATTTAGTATTGACAGATTTTATTCACAAGCTAAAATGACTAATGGTGGTAGTAGTGATTTAAGCAGAAAGAACCCATTAATCACCTAAGCAGAAGGAAACAGTGGTCTAAGCAGAAGGAAACACTGAAGCAAAGAATTCCCTCTGAAATTCTGTGAAGGCAAACTGTATTCTTAATTTGATGGGGAAAAGTAAAGAAAATGTATTGAATTACAATTCTAAGCTATTGGTAGAAACGTGGTTTTTACTGTAATGTTCCAATACTAAGAAATATGCTTACCACATGATGAATAGTTACTGTCTCAAGAAACAAAGTTTCCAAAGGCAATTCAAGAATGTGCCTAAATAAGTAAAATTACAAATATATTCAAGAGAAAAATAATAAATGTAAAAAAAAAAAGAAAAAACCTCTTTTCACAACTTTTAATTAGAGCAGAATGAAACTTGGCGGCTTCATCTGGGACACTTCAGAAAAGGAGGTCAGTGCCCTAGGATGAACCCAGTCCCTGACTGACAGGTCAGAGTGTTTTTGCTTAATTAAACCCATGGAGGGAAGTCCTCTTTGGGTTTATGGGAGGGATATAGTAGAAGTATAAGAATGCCTTTCCTCACTGTGCTTGTGTGAAAGGCTGCATTACATCCACTGTATGTAAGACATCCCCATTTCCACACCCCCAGGCACATGCTCCTACTAGGGGCCAAATATGGAGAGAATCTGGCAGAAGGCATTGCTTGAGTCTGTTCCTGTTACCCTGATAATTTTCTTTTTTGCAATACTTGTAAAGCATCAGTTTTAGCTTTGAGAGCACACAGCCCACCCACTGAGGCAAAGTGTTCTTTTCTTGATGAAGCATATGCCTGAATCTTGGAAAGAATGTAAGAAGAGGTGAGAAAGCTCCACAGTTAACAAAATAAAGAATTATTTAACATTGTAGGACAAAATTTAGCCTTTTGAATACTGAAAGTTAAAATCTACATCTACATGACACCCAAAGAAGGATGCTCCACAGCTTTTCACTTTTTCATTGATTCTGTCGATTCATTCATTGAAACATGCATGCAAGTAATTTTACTGTCGACCTACTAAACTCTAGGCTTGTGTTGGTCTTTAGAGAGTAAGTGGAAAAAAAAGACAAAGTCCTCATTCACATGTATCTTATATTCATGGAAGGCCTGCCATTGAAAAATCATGTCTCATGTAAGCTTCAGGTTAGGTTATGTTAGGTCCCATGCACAGACATTCAATCTTTAGAATCTACAGTCACTTGGGTCCATTCAATGTGAGACTTAGGGTGTAAGTTTTAGACAATGTTGATGATGAGGCCATGTGGGCTGTAGAGAATAAGAGCCAGAATGAGGAGGCCCAGCCCTCCTCTGACCTGGTGAAACTCTCACCCCACTGGCTGCAGAATGCATAAAATGGTCACTGCCTGATTTACTGCCTGATTTATCCTTTGCCTTGTATCATGTGATTAAATCCATTACCCATGATTACTAAACACACATGACTGTTACGACCGTCCTTACAAATATCACATTCTTGCTGAGTCACTTGTACTGGGGCTCCTAGATACTGACATTTTACAATCAAGAAAATGTATGGGAAACAGACAAATAAAATGAGAAGATAATTATAGATCCACCAAAGTGTTAAGAGAAGAACACAAATAGGTTAATGGCAGAGAAAGCAAAGGGAAATAGTTACTTTATAGTTTTCTTTCAATGTTTTATTTATTGATTTTGAGAGAGCGTCAGAGACAGCATGTACAGGGGAGGGGCAGAGAGAATCCCAAGCAGGCTCCATGCTGCCAGCTTGGAGCCTGACGCGGGGCTCAAACTCACGAATCACGAGACCACTGCCAGAGCTAAAATCAAGAGTTGGACACTTAACCTACTAAGCTCCAACAGCTACTTTAATTAGAGTAAACAGAATGGTGTCTCAGAAAGGTGACATTGAACTATGAAGGATGATAATAAGCCTGACAAGAGAAAAGCCAGTGAGAAGATCATTCCTTTTAGAGGAAACAGCTGGTTAGAACATCCCTAAAGCAATAAAGAGTGCAAAGGTCCTAAGAATAGAAAGCAGGCTAGAGTAGCACAGATAAATTAAGAGAAAGTGGTGTAAGAAGATGTTGAAACATTAGGCAAGGACCAAATTATTCCAAGCTTTACAGGCTGTGCTGACATCAATCAGATGATGCTTTGGGTTTATCTGCCAGGTTCTTGTTTATAGCTAATTCAGATAGAGAACAATGGGATGAAGTTCTAAAGGATCAAATAGAGCTAAGTAATGACTTAGCAAAAATTAAGATGTGTATTAAATATTTAAATGGAAGCCAAGCCATCGATAATTATTCTCCTGAGAACTGTCCTCATTATGTGAGAATCCTATGAGGTTTTTTGTTGAGCAAAAAAATACAGGTTTGTGTTAAGGATTTAACAATTCAATTACAAATGAGTATAATTAAATAACGTTGGTTTTCTATCAAACTTATTAGCTAATAATAAATTCTTTCTATAATACAATAGGAACTTAGATAAAATTAAATTGTATTTCCAATCTTAGTAATAGTATAAAACAATATACTACATTTGGCTTCTGGACATTTTTCATTCTTCATGAAATTATCTTAAAATGGAGTCCATAGGCAGAAGATGGTTTCCTCTCTGAAAACCAGCTATCAAACTTGAACATTGTTCTGTTAGACTATTAAAACAAAGAGAAGATTGGAGCAAAATACAAGAGTCAACATTTGTTGGAACAAAAAACAATTAAAAGGTATCTATGAGCTAAAGGCTGTCAAACAAAATTTGCTAGACAACTGGAAGATAGTTTCTTATACAAATTGTGATGTCAACACTTGGGACCCAAAGTAAGGCAAAGACGAAGATTGTCATCTAGTTAAAAATGAGGAAATGTTTTGGTTTGGGTTCTTCAGTGGAAACCAGGCAGATAAACATGCATTGAATTATATTTGTGAGTCATTATTATTCTGTGAGAAGAGTTCTGGTTTTATAGGATCTCAAATAGCACTCGCATCATAAACATTAGATTCATGCTTGAAGATTGACCACCTTCTTGATTATCTGTAACCCACCCTTCAGCAGAGATACTTTTCTAGCTCACTCTCCTCGTAATCAGTTAGCTGATGGTCAGGCAATGAAGATTAATATTAATATTTGCCTTAGGCAAATAATCAGAAGACATTTCTCCTTTTAAAATACTAAATATCACTCAACCATTATGAAATATAAATGATTTCTGGATTATCTCAAACCAAAAACTCGTTACAGAGCTTGACCTACCATAGGATCTTCTCATTTAAAAATAGCTTCTCAAGAAGAAGTTATTTCTTTTTTCTTTCATTTTATTGGACCGCTGTATCTCTGAGATACAGTTGAAGCATTCGTAATTAGAATATGCATGGTTTAAATCTAAATCCCCTCAAAGGTACTCAACAAACACATTCTTACTGACTTTTTTCTAGCTGTTTAATTCCAGATGGTTGTTGTTGTTGTTTTGTGGGTATACATGCACTAAGACACACTGGACTGACTAAAAATGTGTTTAGTACAATTGCCTATAGACTGAGATATCAGAGACCCAGGGATGCCTGAGCGACTTAGTCGGTGAAGCATCCGACTTTGGCTCAGGTCATGATTTTGCAGTGAGTTCAAGCTTCATGTTGAGCTCTATGCTGACAACTCAGAACCTGGAGCCTGCTTCAGATTCTGTGTCTCCCGCTTTCTCTGCCCCTCCCCTGCTCATGCTCTGTCTCTCTCTGCCTCAAAAATAAATAAAAACATTTAAAAAATAAAAAAAAAAGAATTCTGGGCTCTAAAACTGAAGAAAATATATAACTCTTTTCTGACTTAAATACTTTAATTTTATAAAACTGGGTGTAGAACTACCCTACGACCCAGCAACTTCACTACTAGGCATTTATCCATGGGATACAGGTGAGCTATTTCAAAGGAACACATGCACCCCCATGTTTATAGCAGCACTATTAACAATAGCCAAAGTATGGAAAGAGCCCAAATGCCCATCGATGGATGAATGAATAAAGAAGATGTGGTATATACACAATGGAGTATTACTTGGCAATCAAAAAGAATGAAATCTTGCCATTTGCACACGGATGGAACTGGAGAGTATTATGCTAAGTGAAATTAGTCAGTGAAAGACAAAAGTCATATGACTTCACTCATATGAGGACTTTAAGAGTCCCTCTTAAGGGAAGGAAAACAAAAATAATATAAATACAGGGAGGGGGACAAAACAGAAGAGACTCATAAATATGGAGAACATACTGAGGGTTACTGGAGGGGTTGTGGGAGGGGGGATGGCCTAAATGGGGAAGGGGCACTAAGGAATCTACTCCTGAAATCATTGTTGCACTATAAGCTAACTAATTTGGATGTAAATTTTTAAAAATTAAAAAAAAAATTTAAAAACTGGGTGAGATCCTTGGTCTTGCAAAACTAGTTTTCTCTTTAGAAAATGTATAAAATTAGAAACATGCTTCCACAAGTATTATGAGGCTCCAACAAGGTAATGTCCAACAAAGGACATTACTTTAGTAACATACTTCACTCATGTTAAGTGCTCAATGAATGGTCATATATTAAAACAAACAAATGAATAAGTAAGCATTATTCAACAGGAAAACCATGTCTACCCTGTACTTTCTAGGTCATTCCTTTGAATCTGCAATTTTCCCATCCAAACAGATATTTTTTTCAAAAGTCTTAACACATAAAAAGTTTATTTCCATACACAATAGGCAATCAGCAAATGATACACAATCAACATATAAAGGTAGTTGGATATCTAATAGAAGACAAAATGCTTTGTTTATTCATAATTGAGGGGAAATAATCATTACCCACAATTAAGATATAAAGTCAATCCATTTGATTAACCATGGCTTTAATTTCTTGATAGCTTATGATCTGGTCTATTGCACAGGCAGACTACAAGACTTTCTAAATTATTTTATAGGACTTTTGAGTCTTTTCTTTATTCTGTCACAAGGGAGTGTGAATTCCTCACTTCTCTTTAAGTTATGCCTACAAAAATAATGCTAAGTGACTTCCAAAAATTATTTCTTTTCATGTGACAAGTCAGTAGATGTGAGCCCACAGCTACAGTTCTGCCCCACGATGACAACTGAGTTTGGGTCTGCTTCAGGGTAGTCTTCAGGCTAAAGCAACAACCCTTAAGTGTGATGTGTCCATTCTTGTGTCCAAGAGAAAGGACCAAAAGATCTGGGAGAAAACTGTAGATGCCTGTTAAATCTTCATCTCAGATATGACCATTGAGTGAAACATATCATCTTTATACCACGTGGTCAAGTACAAAGTCAGTGAGGCACAGACCTATATTCTTCCCACACATGTTACATGACAATGGGTAGAGATCTATAATAACTTTTTATCAGAGGAGAAAGTGATGGAACAGTGCTAAATATGCTTCATAGAAAGTTTGATTCAAACAAAGTTTCCCTACTTATAAACATACTTTGAATAAAATACAAACCAAGTGCAAATCTTCAAGAAGGCAGGTAAAATATCTGAAGACATTTTTTGAATGACTGTACATAGTAAGGACTTAATGTCTCTGTCCATGTTACTTGAAAGTGTATTTGATAGAAGAGTAAATCTGTGAATCTCAGTGATTTCTTAATGGAAACACATGAAGAGAGCATTAAGCACACATGAGGATGAAGCCATAGGGCATCACTGATTCATTTTGTCTTTCTGATAAGATCTTCCCTTTATAAATAAAGGGAAATAGTTTTAGAAAAGAAGATGAAAACCAATCAAACATAAAACCATATTCAAACCCAATCAAAGAGGATAATCTCCCAGGAAGGACAGTGGATTGATATGCTGGCAAGATGAATCAAACAACATCCAAAGCAGAGAACCAACCCTGAGATTTGACAATCAATGAATCACTGGACACCTAATCAGCCAGTCTCCTTAGAACATCATGAACTAAAGGCAAATCGATAGCAGTCGATCATATTATGATCTTGTTAAAATGGTGAATGATGAGTGAAGACCAGGCAGTCGAAAACTTTCTACAATATTGCTTTGGGCAATAAAATGTAAGGAATCCAAGGAGGCAATCATGAGGTTAGAAATGCAAGAAATAAGGCCAGTCTCTGACAGTTAACATGTCTAATATAAATGGGATATCTGACCTGAAGGAAAGTGCTATAAACTATAAGCCACTTGGGTGCCTGGAAGACCTGGAAGTAATACCTACCAGAGATGCCCCCAAAGAGGCATTCCAGAGTTTCATGTGTTGGAGAAATGTCTTGTAATATTTCCTTGGCAAGTCTCAACAGGCTAACAGGAAAGTCAATCTAGAGATAGTTGAGTACCTCAAGCCCCGAGTTTCCAGCAACTAATGATATGAGAGAAGGCAGTCACCATTCCACCTCATGGATGCTGGTGAGAAACAGGACAACATGGAATCTTCTTTACTAGGCAGAACTTTTTCTTTTTTTTTTTTTAATTTTACTTAACGTTTATTTATTTTTGAGACAGAGAGACAGAGCATGAACGGGGGAGGGTCAGAGAGAGAGGGCGACACAGAATCCGAAACAGGCTCCAGGCTCTGAGCCATCAGCCCAGAGCCCGACGCAGGGCTCGAACTCACGGACCGCGAGATCATGACCTGAGCTGAAGTCGGCCGCTTAACCGACTGAGCCACCCAGGCACCCCGAACTTTTTCTTTTTTAAGTTAGGTAGTAGGGCAAGAGGTGATGAATGGATAGGTAGATAAATAGATAGATAGTTAGAGTTTTGTGCACCCTTTACCTTTTCATTCTAACTCAGTAAACAGGAGCGGGTTTGCTCCCCCAGGAAATGTTTGTCAATGTCTGGAGATATTTTTTATTCTCACAGCTGCATAGATGCTACTAGCACCTGGTGGGTAAAGGCCAAGAATATTGCTAAACATCTTACAGTGAACAGTATCATTTCCCACAACAAACAATTATTTGACTCAAAATGTAAATTGGTCTGAGACTAAGAGCCCTGGTCTACCTGAAGCTTGAACTCCTCTGAGGACACTACTTACTCTGTGATGCTCTCAAGTTCTGCTTTTACCAGAAGGTCTGTTTGCTGTTCCCTTTGTATACGAAATTCTTCCCTTTTTCTTCCTCATAATCTGCTTCTTCACATCCATCAGGTTGAGGGCAGATACCACCTTCTCAAGTGAAGCCTTCTCTCATATTACATGCCCCTCCAGTGCCTGCTTTGTTTATCAATATTTGCCACATCACATGATTTATTTTGTTTCTTGCCTATCTTCCCATATTAGAATATAAACTATGTCTTTCTTTTCTCCCACTAATATACGAGTAGCATTTACAATAATGCCAGGCACATATAATAAATTCATAGATGTTTATCAGTCCATCATATATGGATATCTTTATCCAGACTCTTTGCAAAGGTCTTAGATGGGTACCTGGAATTCTAATACAAGTGTCTAGGAAGGGGCTTTTGGGTGGCTGAGTCGGTTAAGTGTCCAACTTCGGCTCAGGCCATGATCTCACAGCTCGTAAGTTCGAACCCCGTGTCAGGCTCTGTGCTGACATCTCAGAGCTTGGAGCCCACTTCAGATTCTGTGTCTCCCTCTCTCTCTGCCTTTTTACCGCTCATGCTGTATCTCTCTCTCTCTTTCAAAAATAAACATTAAAAAAAAGTGTCCAGGAAGACAGAACTAGAATGTAATGGTAAATTTTTAAGCCTAAATCTAATCAACTGCTTGGATTATCTTTATCACTAGCATGGAATATAAAAGATACTCAAAGAGGAAAAAATGTGATCATATGGTTATAGTAATTCAATATCAAGAGAGGAGGGAAGGAAGAAAGAAGGGGAGGGAGAGAGAAAGAGAGCATTGCTGTGTACAGCAGCTATGGATATAGTCATTTGAGAGATATGTATACCCTGCTGAGGGGTATGAATGACTCACCAGACCTCATCACAGTGGGGTTGGGAATTTATGAGTTTTAACCTCATTTTGCTTGGATTCTATTTTTACTAAAGAAGTAACCTTCTGTTCAGTAACTCAGCTTTCAGTTACTCAAATATTAGAAAAGGATTGCTTTAAAGGATAGGCAAAAATGATATGGTCCCAGAAAAAGTGACCCTGGCAGTTAGAAAGACCTAGGAAAGTTGCATATTCTAACTAAGCCACAGTTCCCCCTCCACTCCTGTATATACTAGTATCTACTGTATGGAGAAACCATAAGATTTGGTAGCAAGTATTTTAGTGCATATTTAGTGTATATTAGTGTATTTTTGTTTGGGTTTTGTGTTTTTGTTTTTCTTTTTGGCTATCATGATGCTAAAGATAATTTACCCTTCAGTCTCTTTTTAACTTAGTCAATGTGGGTGACTTTCTCTGAATTTGACTGTGGAAGTCCTGACATGAGTGAAGTTTTAAAACTTCCAGGATGATGGAGAGCACCTGGATGGCTCACTAGGTTGAGCGTCCAACTTCAGGTCAGGTCATGATCTCACAGTTCATGAGTTCAAGCCCCACATAAGGCTGTGTACAGCCCACTTCAGATCCTCTGTCCATCTTCTCTGTCCTCCCCCCACTGTGCTCTCTCAAAAATAAAAAGAATAATAGTGATAAAATTAAAACACCATTTAAAAACAATTTAAATAAAACTTCAAGGATAATGGAGATGTCGCCAAGGTAGTTTTGTCTTTCAAAGCTCAACCAAAGACGGCCATTTTGCTGGTCTTGTATGGTAGACATCACCAGCACACACCAACATCTGGTTTCCCTCTCCTTCTTGTTACCCAGTAAATCACTCTTCCCATCCCTCTTGAAGTTAGGTGGGGTCACGTGACTAGTCCTAGCCAATGGTAGTGAGTGGGAACTCTGATAGGTGTCACTTAGAAGGTGAAACATAGAAGAGAAACTCCAACCACTCTTTCTCTTCCCACTTCAGGCGACTGCTGAAGCTGCAGGTTGAACTGGCATTACTTTCATCAGTGTGTCTCTTGAATGTATGAATGGAGTAGAATCCCCCAGTAGCATATAATGGGCATGAGTAAAACATAACTCTTGGTTAAGCCTCTAAGATTTGGGGATTGTTTTCACAGTATAGACATATGTTGTCTGTATAAGTTGCCTTGCCCAACTATACTAAAATAAATAGAAAAATTTAGAACCAATGCCTAGTGGAGGCTGGAGCAATTGTGACCCCTCCCTGTCGGGAAAAGGAGAGCAGAGAATGTCTGTAGGGGAGGAGGGACATGCCCACATGCACACATGCATGTTTACAATATGATTAGGTGGGTTGCATATGAATGGATAACCAGAGATCTAAAGTGTGGCAGGGCAGGACTTACCATGTATGCACGTGTGTGCATGCTCCAGAAAATAAAAACTCTGAATTACATGCATCCAGCTTTTCTAGTACTTCAATAACTCTTTATTCTATAGAGTGCTATATTCCTTGAACTATGAACTTTCAGGGGATTTACTATAGCAGGCTCTTTGAAGAGTACACTGTTGGCTTCACATAGTAGGGGTAACCCATACTTCAGCACAGTATGTGCTTAACTAAATCGTCTCTAGAAAGTCAGAGAAGGCATGAAAGCAGATAGGTGGTGACTAAAAATGCAACACATCATATGCAATTCACTGGCTCTGAATGAGTACATGGGGTTGTTCCCTAGGACCAGACACTTGCTTAGAGGCACCCTCACCATCATACATACCGCTAAAGATAGCAGTACTCGCATATCTGTGCAATGGAGTGCAGTGAATGGGATATGATTTCATCAGGGTCCATGGATAAGAACTTTTGTCTACAGATAATCAGCCTAACCAGAAATCAAATTTAATTTCTCCTTTCTCTGGGCTAATCTAAAAATAAGGAATGAGAAGCGGCAAGATGGCGGCTTAGGAGGACGCTGGGCTCACCGCGCGTCCTGCTGATCACTTAGATTCCACCTACACCTGCCTAAATAACCCAGAAAACCGCCAGAGGATTAGCAGAACGGAGTCGCTGGAGCCAAATGCAGACGAGAGGCCCACGGAAGAGGGTAGGAAGGGCGGCGAGGCGGTGAGCACTCCACGGACTGGCGGGAGGGAGCCGGGGCGGAGGGGCGCCTCGCCGGCCAAGCAGAGACCCCGAGTCTGGCTTGCAAAAGTGGAGGGGCCTTACGGACTGTGTTCCCACAACAAGCGCGACTTAGCGTCTGGGAGGTCATAAGTTAACAGCTCTGCTCGGAAAGCGGGAAGGCTGGAGGACAAAGGGAGGGAGAGCTGCTGAGCCCCCTGACAACAGAGCTCAGTTTGGTGGGGAACAAAGGCGCTCGCCAGCGCCATCTCTCCCGCCCATCCCCCAGCCAAAATCCCAAAGAGAACCAGTTCCTGCCAGGGAACTTGCTCGCTCCGCGCAAACACCCAACTCTGTGCTTCTGCGGAGCCAAACCTCCGGCAGCGGATCTGACTCCCTCCCGCTGCCACAGGGCCCCTCCTGAAGAGGATCACCAAAGGAGAAGCGATCTAAGCCTGCCCCTCCTGCCCCCGTGCACCTTGCCTACCCACCCCAGCTAATACGCCAGATCCCCAGCATCACAAGCCTGGCAGTGTGCAAGTAGCCCAGACGGGCCACACCACCCCACAGTGAATCCCGCCCCTAGGAGAGGGGAAGAGAAGGCACACACCAGTCTGACTGTGGCCCCAGTGGTGGGCTGGGGGCAGACATCAGGTCTGACTGCGGCCCCGCCCACCAATTCCAGTTATACACCACAACAGAGGGGAAGTGCCCTGCAGGTCCTCACCACGCCAGGGACTATCCAAAATGACCAAGCGGAAGAATTCCCCTCAGAAGAATCTCCAGGAAATAACAACAGCTAATGAACTGATCAAAAAGGATTTAAATAATATAACAGAAAGTGAATTTAGAATAATAGTCATAAAATTAATCGCTGGGCTTGAAAACAGTATACAGGACAGCAGAGAATCTCTTGCTACAGAGATCAAGGGACTAAGGAACAGTCACGAGGAGCTGAAAAACGCTTTAAACGAAATGCATAACAAAATGGAAACCACCACAGCTCGGCTTGAAGAGGCAGAGGAGAGAATAGGTGAACTAGAAGATAAAGTTATGGAAAAAGAGGAAGCTGAGAAAAAGAGAGATAAAAAAATCCAGGAGTATGAGGGGAAAATTAGAGAACTAAGTGATACACTAAAAAGAAATAATATACGCATAATTGGTATCCCAGAGGAGGAAGAGAGAGGGAAAGGTGCTGAAGGGGTACTTGAAGAAATAATAGCTGAGAACTTCCCTGAACTGGGGAAGGAAAAAGGCATTGAAATCCAAGAGGCACAGAGAACTCCCTTCAGACGTAACTTGAATCGATCTTCTGCACGACATATCATAGTGAAACTGGCAAAATACAAGGATAAAGAGAAAATTCTGAAAGCAGCAAGGGGTAAACGTGCCCTCACATATAAAGGGAGACCTATAAGACTCCTGACTGATCTCTCTTTTGAAACTTGGCAGGCCAGAAAGAATTGGCACGAGATTTTCAGGGTGCTAGACAGAAAAAATATGCAGCCGAGAATCCTTTATCCAGCAAGTCTGTCATTTAGAATAGAAGGAGAGATAAAGGTCTTCCCAAACAAACAAAAACTGAAGGAATTTGTCACCACTAAACCAGCCCTACAAGAGATCCTAAGGGGGACCCTGTGAGACAAAGTCCCAGAGACATCACTACAAGCATAAAACATACAGACATCACAATGACTCTAAACCCATATCTTTCTATAACAACACTGAATGTAAATGGATTAAATGCGCCAACCAAAAGACATAGGGTATCAGAATGGATAAAAAAACAAGACCCATCTATTTGTTGTCTACAAGAGACTCATTTTAGACCTGAGGACACCTTTAGATTGAGAGTGAGGGGATGGAGAACTATTTATCATGCGACTGGAAGCCAAAAGAAAGCTGGAGTAGCCATACTTATATCAGACAAACTAGACTTTAAATTAAAGGCTGTAACAAGAGATGAAGAAGGACATTATATAATAGTTACAGGGTCTATCCATCAGGAAGAGCTAACAATTATAAATGTCTATGCACCGAATACCGGAGCCCCCAAATATATAAAACAATTACTCATAAACATAAGCAACCTTATTGATAAGAATGTGGTAATTGCAGGGGACTTTAACACCCCACTTACAGAAATGGACAGATCATCTAGACACACGGTCAATAAAGAAACAAGGGCCCTGAATGAGACATTGGATCGGATGGACTTGACAGATATATTTAGAACTCTGCATCCCAAAGCAACAGAATAGACTTTCTTCTCGAGTGCACATGGAACATTCTCCAAGATAGATCATATACTGGGTCACAAAACAGCCCTTCATAAGTTTACAAGAATTGAAATGATACCATGCATACTTTCATACCACAATGCTATGAAGCTTGAAATCAACCACAGAAAAAAGTCTGGAAAACCTCCAAAGGCATGGAGGTTAAAGAACACCCTACTAACGAATGAGTGGGTCAACCAGGCAATTAGAGAAGAAATTAAAAAATATATGGAAACAAACGAAAATGAAAATACAACAATCCAAATGCTTTGGGACGCAGCGAAGGCAGTCCTGAGAGGAAAATACATTGCAATCCAGGCCTATCTCAAGAAACAAGAAAAATCCCAAATACAAAATCTAACAGCACACCTAAAGGAACTAGAAGCAGAACAGCAAAGGCAGCCTAAACCCAGCAGAAGAAGAGAAATAATAAAGATCAGAGCAGAAATAAACAATATAGAATCTAAAAAAACTGTAGAGCAGATCAACGAAACCAAGAGTTGGTTTTTTGAAAAAATAAACAAAATTGACAAACCTCTAGCCAGGCTTCTCAAAAAGAAAAGGGAAATGACCCAAATAGATAAAATCATGAATGAAAATGGAATTATTACAACCAATCCCTCAGAGATACAAACAATTATCAGGGAATACTATGAAAAATTATATGCCAACAAATTGGACAACCTGGAAGAAATGGACAAATTCCTGAACACCCACACTCTTCCAAAACTCAACCAGGAGGAAATAGAAAGCTTGAACAGACCCATAACCAGCAAAGAAATTGAATCGGTTATCAAAAATCTCCCAACAAATAAGAGTCCAGGACCAGATGGCTTCCCAGGGGAGTTCTACCAGATGTTTAAAGCAGAGATAATACCTATCCTTCTCAAGCTATTCCAAGAAATAGAAAGGGAAGGAAAACTTCCAGACTCATTCTATGAAGCCAGTATTACTTTGATTCCTAAACCAGACAGAGACCCAGTAAAAAAAGAGAACTACAGGCCAATATCCCTGATGAATATGGATGCAAAAATTCTCAATAAGATACTAGCAAATCGAATTCAACGGCATATAAAAAGAATTATTCACCATGATCAAGTGGGATTCATTCCTGGGATGCAGGGCTGGTTCAACATTCGCAAATCAATCAACGTGATACATCACATTAACAAAAAAAAAGAGAAGAACCATATGATCCTGTCAATCGATGCAGAAAAGGCCTTTGACAAAATCCAGCACCCTTTCTTAATAAAAGCCCTTGAGAAAGTCGGGATAGAAGGAACATACTTAAAGATCATAAAAGCCATTTATGAAAAGCCCACAGCTAACATCATCCTCAATGGGGAAAAACTGAGAGCTTTTTCCCTGAGATCAGGAACACGACAAGGTTGCCCACTCTCACCGCTGCTGTTTAACATAGTGCTGGAAGTTCTAGCATCAGCAATCAGACAACAAAAGGAAATCAAAGGCATCAAAATTGGCAAAGATGAAGTCAAGCTTTCGCTTTTTGCAGATGACATGATATTATACATGGAAAATCCGATAGACTCCACCAAAAGTCTACTAGAACTGATACAGGAATTCAGCAAAGTTGCAGGATACAAAATCAATGTACAGAAATCAGTTGCATTCTTATACACTAACAATGAAGCAACAGAAAGACAAATAAAGAAACTGATCCCATTCACAATTGCACCAAGAAGCATAAAATACCTAGGAATAAATCTAACCAAAGATGTAAAGGATCTGTATGCTGAAAACTATAGAAAGCTTATGAAGGAAATTGAAGAAGATTTAAAGAAATGGAAAGACATTCCCTGCTCATGGATTGGAAAAATAAATATTGTCAAAATGTCAATACTACCCAAAGCTATCTACACATTCAATGCAATCCTAATCAAAATTGCACCAGCATTCTTCTCGAAACTAGAACAAGCAATCCTAAAATTCATATGGAACCACAAAAGGCCCCGAATAGCCAAAGGAATTTTGAAGAAGAAGACCAAAGCAGGAGGCATCACAATCCCAGACTTTAGCCTCTACTACAAAGCTGTCATCATCAAGACAGCATGGTATTGGCACAAAAACAGACACATAGACCAATGGAATAGAATAGAAACCCCAGAACTAGACCCACAAACGTATGGCCAACTCATCTTTGACAAAGCAGGAAAGAACATCCAATGGAAAAAAGACAGCCTCTTTAACAAATGGTGCTGGGAGAACTGGACAGCAACATGCAGAAGGTTGAAACTAGACCACTTTCTCACACCATTCACAAAAATAAACTCAAAATGGATAAAGGACCTAAATGTGAGACAGGAAACCATCAAAAGCCTAGAGGAGAAAGCAGGAAAAGACCTCTCTGACCTCAGCCGTAGCAATCTCTTACTCGACACATCCCCAAAGGCAAGGGAATTAAAAGCAAAAGTGAATTACTGGGACCTTATGAAGATAAAAAGCTTCTGCACAGCAAAGGAAACAACCAACAAAACTAAAAGGCAACCAACGGAATGGGCAAAGATATTTGCAAATGACATATCGGACAAAGGGCTAGTATCCAAAATCTATAAAGAGCTCACCAAACTCCACACCCGAAAAACAAATAACCCAGTGAAGAAATGGGCAGAAAACATGAATAGACACTTCTCTAAAGAAGACATCCGGATGGCCAACAGGCACATGAAAAGATGTTCAGCGTCGCTCCTCATCAGGGAAATACAAATCAAAACCACACTCAGGTATCACCTCACGCCAGTCAGAGTGGCCAAAATGAACAAATCAGGAGACTATAGATGCTGGAGAGGATGTGGAGAAACGGGAACCCTCTTGCACTGTTGGTGGGAATGCAAATTGGTGCAGCCACTCTGGAAAGCAGTGTGGAGGTTCCTCAGAAAATTAAAAATAGACCTACCCTATGACCCAGCAATAGCACTGCTAGGAATTTATCCAAGGGATACAGGAGTACTGATGCATAGGGCCACTTGTACCCCAATGTTCATAGCAGCACTCTCAACAATAGCCAAATTATGGAAAGAGCCTAAATGTCCACCAACTGATGAATGGATAAAGAAATTGTGGTTTATATACACAATGGAGTACTACGTGGCAATGAGAAAAAATGAAATATGGCCTTTTGTAGCAACGTGGATGGAACTGGAGAGTGTGATGCTAAGTGAAATAAGTCATACAGAGAAAGACAGATACCATATGGTTTCACTCTTATGTGGACCCTGAGAAATTAACAGGAACCCATGGGGGAGGGGAAGGAAAAAAAAAAACAGGTTAGAGTGGGAGAGAGCCAAAGCATAAGAGACTCTTAAAAACTGAGAACAAACTGAGGGTTGATGGGGGGTGGGAGGGAGGAGAGGGTGGGTGATGGGTATTGAGGAGGGCACCTTTTGGGATGAGCACTGGGTGTTGTATGGAAACCAATTTGTCAATAAATTTCATATTAAAAAATAATAATAATAAATAAATAAATAAAAATAAAAATAAGGAATGAATGTGAAGAGATCCAAAAGAAAATGCTACTTAATTTTGCAAGTTAGAGAAGGCAGAAAGCAGAGAGTAAGAGAGTATTATGGCAGAGTTAAAATCTTATATTCTGTATTTCTCTCTTTCTCTCTCTCTCTCTCTCTCTCTCTCTCTCTCTCTCTCTCTCTCTCTCCTTTTTCACCCCCATGTTAATCTAGTTTAAGACTAAGAACTAGAAACATAGGAACACAGCATATGATTTACCATGAATCATGGCCAATGCATATAATCTTCCAACTATTGTTTAGTAATTTATATTATTGTTTCTAAAATTGAATTGTGTCACTCAAAGAATAATTCCTCCCTTGGATTCCATGACATAGAGAAAATTTTGTCTATTAGGAATGATAGTTGATATGATAACACTTGTTTTTGTAATTCCTAGTATTTTGTAGGATCTTTCAAATAGAAATAAAGAAGGTAATAATTTTCGCTAAAATTTCAGATGCAAATATAACTTGCTCCAAGTCAATAAGCATAGTCACTTAAATGATAAACATTTGTCTAAATAGAATCTACTCTTTAAAAAGTCTACTCTTAAAAAGTCTTAAAACTGACTATTAACTATCTATAAATTAACATTCCCCTTTTTTCTACCTTTTCCTCATTTTACTCCATCTTCTAAACTTAACTCCAATATAATCTACTCCTATCTATATTTTGATCATGTTCAGCTGTGATTACAGAATATCAACAACAATAATGGATTAAAAGGTGTACATTATTTCCTTATTCAAAAGACACAGATTTTTACAAGCTTCAGACTCAAGAAATTACTTAAACCAAAAGCAGATGTTTGCCAGAATATAAATAATAATTTACCATTTTTTAATTATTCATTTACTTCAAGCCAAGGCCTTAAATTCATTAAACTCTAATCATTACAAAAACCCTACAAAGTGGCTGCTGTGACTTCCACTTTGTAAATTAGGAAAATGAGGCTAATTTTCCCATTTATTAGCCACTGAAACATTCAATTTTTCACAATTAAAAATTACACTTTTAATTCTTCAATTTTCATTTGTCTACTTGCCATTTATTTATTTATTTATTTATTTATTTATTTATTTATTTATTTATTTTACTTGCTACATGTTTAAACTCAACTTTCCTGGTCCACAGAAAAGGTTATATCTTTAAAAAGAGTTATGTTTTTTAAAACAGTTTTTTAAAAGACAGCTACAGGAAAAAGTGAGAGAGTTGGCTAAATGAATTATCAGTAGAATCCACTTACAAATGGGCATTTTATCTTTTGCTTTCATTTCCTCTCCCTGCTTGTATCCCACACTCCTGTATAATTCAGAATTGTTGACAGAGATCAACATCTGTGTGTCTTAATGTATCTTCTTTTTTCTGATGTCTCTAGTCTTCCCTATAAATCTACCCCATTAAACTCTGGAATCTTTTAACAAAAGAGGCAATGCCTAATTCGTCTTTATTTTTTCAGTGACTAACAACATGTCTAAGCACTTAGTAGATAGTCCCTAAGGTAAGATAGGTTCCTATCTTAGGTCCCTAAGGTTCACTTAGGTAAGATAATCCATCATTTTAATACTTTTTTGTGTTGGAGATAGTTTCTCCAAGAGGGTTCCAACAACTAACTCCCCTCTTTGCTACCCAAGGTCTGAATAATATGAAAGACAAAGACACTATTATTACAGACAAGGGCAAGAATGGAGAGTGACCTTTAGTGTGAAATCCCAGTGGCCTCATAAGTGAATCCCAGAATTAAGGAAGAATTGTTCATCCTAGGGCACAAGCAAGATTGGGCCCAAGCTGACTACATATTCCCACTCCCAACTCCAGGGGAACAAAGGGAAAGAGAGAAAAGAAAGATGGAGCAGAGCCACACAAGCCCAGCTCTTGCTCCCAATACTACCAGCCCAACAATCCTCCTCATCTCTCAAGTATAAAATGAACAGTGAGTTGGAGAGAGACTTGCAGTTACAAAGCTCTCCTTTCACAGAAAAGAAACACATCAGGAATGGAGAGATGTTCCCAAATAATATTACATGGCTTTCATCAGCACCTCAAAATTGTGTGTTACCTTGAAAGTTAAATGATAAATTGCAGGATCTACTTTATTAACTAATGTTGACAGGATGGCTCCCCAGAGAAAGAGAAAGTTACGCAGAGTAAAGTAGCAGCACTTAATAGAAATGGCAGCTATAAGACAGAAGTAAGGCCATTTCCCAATCTGCATTCAAGGATACACACACACACACCCCTGGAACCAAAATTGGCTGTGTGTAGGAGGTGGAGAAAAATAAAAATGATGAGGTCCTCCTCACCATCTCCCTTGGGGGGTAACTATAGGAGTTTCCTGGAGAAGGTGCCAAAACAACTGAGCGAGTCTCAGCTGGCTGTGTCAGAAGTAGTTTGGCAGACTTCTGAGAGCTTATCCAGTAGCTTTACAGCAAGCCCTAAAATCAGAGCACCACATCTGTGTGAACAGAAAAACCTGGGAGCTGACATTACCTTTACATGGTTATTTGGAGTGCATCATTAGGGAAAGACATATTTTAAAGATCACATGGAGGTATTCTTGCATTTTAAATAAGCACTGCAGTACCGTGATTTGAAATGTCTACAGATTGTTTCAGTAGCTGCTTCATAGCCTTAAAGTCTAAATAAAGAATCCATCAGAAGCTACTCTATAATAACTAGCATTTATTTATGATGACCACTAACCTGACATTGAATCTTTAAGGTACTCTTTCAAGAATTTGAAGGAACTTAGAAAACAAAAACAGACCACAAAGAGGAAGGAAGGATGGAAGGATGGAAGGAAGGGAGGGAGAGATGGAGGGAGGGAGGGATAGAGGAAGGAAGGAAGGAAGGAAGGAAGGAAGGAAGGAAGGAAGGAAGGAAGGAAGGAAGGAACCAAAGGAAGGAACGAAGGGAGGGAGGGAGGAAACACTGGAGAGTCAGAAAATCCAATAATCTGGCACTGGTTGCCTCATTAATTACCTGTGTAACCCTGGCATGTTTCCATTTCTGTAGATACCATGGTAAGGAATTAAAGCAGAAAGGACTCTCAGGGATAAACTATTCACATATTCTCATCTTATAGAAGATGTCCCCGGGACCTCAGGGGAAAGTATCTGCCCAGTGACATGCAGTGAGTCAATGGCAGAGCTAGGATTGAATCCAGATATGTTTCACTCCTAGTTTGGTTCTTTTCCTCTATCTCCATGGTTCCTTTTAGCTCTAAAATTCTGTGATTATAATAACTTCCTTTATGGTACTTTGCATCCCTAAAATATGGTTAGACCATATCTTCTTACTCCTCCTTACCACTCCACTTTACAGATGTGAAGGCAGAAGCTCTGAGCGTAGGAATCATTACTACATACTAAGAAGTGCAGTTTGGTCATTCTGAGAACAAAGACACACAGCTCATAATGTTCCACTTTGCACATGCCCCAAGAGACTTAGAATTCCTCTCAGAATAACTTACAGAGTGAGCTAACCTTGAACTGAAATCTGTATGCATTTACTCAGCCTCCTATCTGTATGCTTCTTGTCAACATAGACCAAAAAGAGAATCAGGAGACTGTCTCTCAAAGATGAATGCATGGCTCTCTTTTAAATAGAAAAGCAAAGGCTCCAAGAAAGTTTTACAAGTGTTCATATTCTCAATGTCTGACCTAGTTCCTGACAAATAAATATTAGCAAATGCTTAAAATATTCTTCAGAATTCCAGGGGACTTATTATCCCTATTTTATAGCACCTGTATTTTAGAATTCCTTTTCAAAGCGAGGGCAATTCCAATGTGGGTTTATTCTTATTGTAACGAACTTCTGAACTGAACTGCTAATTTCCCATACAGATGGGAATTAAGCCCCATTCTAGCACCTCAAGGAGTGTTTATAACATCTGGCCGTCCTCTACACTGGAAGAAAGGAGAGTTCTCCCTGAATTAATTAAGCCCTACATATCCCTGTTAGTTCATTGGTTCTAATGAACATACATCAGTACTTAAAAGCATCTTTTTCAATAATGATGGCTAAGTACTGCAAAGATGATTTTCTTCTGAAGCCTGAGACTGGGGCTAGGAAGTGCCTGGGCACCAACACATCGCTATTTGACAATTCCATTACCCTTCTTTTGGTTTCTGTTGACCATGACAAAGCAGCAGATGCTAGAAATGGCCCCTCCACTCTTCACCTGTGCAAGATTGCCCTGCCTCTGCTAATCTCAGATACAGACTCCAAGGTTCTCCCTCAGCATACAGCTTCTTCACACAGGATGCTGAATTATCTAGTGTGCCTTCTTGCATCCCCTGTGGGGTCAGGGTTCCCCTCTCTACTTCCAGTTCAGCAATCCTTGTCATCTTTGTAACACTTAGCAAAAGATAACAGATTAAGCCAAGTGCAGAGATAATGAAATATAAATTAGTAGGTTTTCTAGCCTTTATCCACAGCCCTGTCAGAGTGTATTATCTGATAGATGGAGTTCAGAGCAAGTCAGTTAAATTTTCCCTTATCAGAAACTGAGTGTGAAGTGTGGTAATGTTGCTAAGTGCAGAACAAAAATCTCTCTCTTTTGCATCCCATGACTGCTCCAGGCAACATTCTTGGAAACCTCTGACTAGGAAGCAAGAGAAGACCCTGAGATATATACAGTGTGACAAGCCAGGAGGCTATGCTTCTCCGGTAACCGTCCTATGAACGGCAGTCGCCTGTGGCTGTGACATTACCACACTTTGCTCAGCTTCAGAAAGGGAAATTTAACTGACGACTGCTATGAACTGAAGCCACAGCCTAAACCAGATAATACACCCTGACAATACTGTCAGGCAAAAAAGGCTGTGTTCCCATTGATTTCAGCGCATTAGAGACATATTACCCTGAGCAGTGTGTGTTCGAGGGTATATTGTGCACACTGTGGGAATATCAAAGGGAATGCACACTGATTTAGGCAGAAGCAGGCCTCCAAGAGGAGAATCTCCGAGTGGCCTGCCAGAAACATGCAGCATTTGGCAAAGTGGAGAAGGCGATGCTATTGACAGTAATTAAAACTTGGTTCTCCATCTGTATCAACTGTTACCTGCTGGGTTTATTTGAGGGAGGAAACCAGTTCAAGTACACCAAGAACAGCACTGAACTCTCCTTTCTCTTTTTCTACAGAAAGGTAGCAGATACACCATAACACATGCAGAAGATGGGCATGTGAAAATTATTCAAATCATGCCAAAGTTGACTAAGTTTTGCACTTCCTTCAGTTTGGAGATATAAAACCCTGGAGAACGTTCTCTTTCTTTTGCGACTATCATGTATCAGCACCTTTTACAAAACAATATTGCCACATTCCATTCGAATAAATCAACATTCCTCTTTCAGCTAATGTGGCAAAATATGAACACTTCACAGTATAATGCGAAGGCAAAAGGAATTGGAAGGAAGAATTTTCTAATTTATATTTTTAAATTTATAGAAATATCTCAAAATTTTTTTAAATTTAAAATAGCTCTTAATAGCTTGTTTGTGCCCTGTATGGATAGAAGGTCAAATAAGGAAAAAAGGCTGCAGAAAGAATATATCGTTACTTCTCATAAACTCAAAAACTAAATTCTAAAGTAATCGTGAAACTCAGACTCAAAAGATTATTTTATTAACACTTTAAGTGTTAAATGATCTCAAATTCAAAGTTCTGCACCTTTCTTTAATTATATATTTTTATTTTAAAATCTTCCAAAGTACTGCTCTTAGGATCATTTATCTCTATCATAACTCTGATCCTAACACTTTTCACTACTGAAATCTTTTATTAATTTATATACAGTCAGGGTTTTGGACTTCTGTGGCTCACTGATTTGTTTTGTTTTGTTTGTTTGTTTGTTTGTTTTTTACTGTAGCCTGCTGACATAGGTGATAATCAACATGAATATCATCCTCAATCTTAATTATACTTAGTACTACACAATAATGAATTCTTTTACACTAAATGATCTATATGGTAAATTAATGATTCACTGTTATCATTGGCTACATGTGAATATCTAGAAACACACACACAAACACACACACACACACACACACACACACACACACACACACCGAAAAAAGCTGCTAACTCATGATCAAAGAGGGTGATTTGTAATTCAAAAGCCTCAGTTTTGATGCCATCATTTCTTTTTTAATTACAATAATGGGTTAGTAGTTTGGCAAAGGAGGAAAAGTGGTGAAAAAAGAGATTAAAATGTGCTCAGGTCCATTCAAAACTGGTTCTCCCACCATTAGAAAATGCCAGGGGTGGGGCGCCTGGGTGGCGCAGTCGGTTAAGCGTCCGACTTCAGCCAGGTCACGCTCTCGCGGTCCGTGAGTTCGAGCCCCGCGTCGGGCTCTGGGCTGATGGCTCAGAGCCTGGAGCCTGTTTCTGTATCTGTGTCTCCCTCTCTCTCTGCCCCTCCCCCGTTCATGCTGTGTCTCTCTCTCTGTCCCAAAAATAAATAAATGTTGAAAAAAAAAAAAAAAAAAAAAAAGAAAATGCCAGGGGTGCCTGGGAGGCTCAGTTAGTTGAGCATCTGAATGTTGATTTCGGCTCACCCACATTGGGTTCCCCAGTGAGTACGGAGCCTGCTTGAGATTTTCTCTCTCCCTCTCCCTCTGTCCCTCCCCCAATTATGTGCCTATGTATGCTCTCTCTCTCTCTCTCTCTCTTTCGCTCTCTCTCTAAAAAAAGAATGGCATCAATAACAAGATGATCACCCTCTCCTTTGTGTCTTCTTTTCAATATTTTAAGTACCAATATATTTGAACTCATCTTGACACCTTTTATTCTGTTTTTCTATTGCTTTCCCCCCACTCTTTCTCTCTATGGTTAGACTGACAAAATGTTCTTTCTTCTTAATTGGTATAGAAATTTGCTCCTCCTTTACAAGTTATGATGGTTACCACTACCTTTTGAACAAATTCATTAAAATGTTATTAACATCAAGGTAATACCTATAAACTTCCTTTCCCCCTCCAAGTATGTCCATAGCTGCTCAATTCTGGCTCAAACACCCTCCAGATACAGATCTTGGATTTTATTTTCCAGTTTTACTTTTGATTTGGGGATAAATATGTTGGCATAGGGGAAAGGCTTACTCTTGTGTGTGTGTGTGCATGTGTGTGTATAGTTATTGCGGATTAGTAAAGTATATCCTCCAGTAATCCTGATAGAAAAAATCTGAAAATGATAAAATTCTTAAATTCATCAATATCTAAAAATGTCCTTTTTTTAACACTCAAAATTGATGCAGCTTTGACTGGGTAGAGGATTCTAGGCGTAAAATATTTTTCCTGCAGAACTTTCAAAATATTGTAGCATTTACTTTTAGTACCTCAGCTGTTCATTAATGAATCTGTTGTTAATCTCACTCTCTTTTCTTGATCCTCTATACATGACCTTTTTCTTCCAGAAGGGAGTCTTTATAATTTTCCCTCCAAATTTTTACAGTTGAGTTAATAGTTTTTTGGTTACAAATTATGCTTAAAGCATTGGGTCCAATGTTAAGTATATCTTTGGAAATCATTTATAAATTCAGTAAATGTTTATATGTACACACCATTTGCCCACCACTATAAGATATAATATCAAACACGACAAACATAGCTCCATTCTGGTTATGCTCACAGTTTACCTGGGAATGACACACATTAAATTACTGACAGACAGTAAATCTGTAAGTTTGCATATAATTACACTTTTGATAAGGGCTACAAAGGAAAGAAAAATATGTGATGAGTGTAAAACGGTATAGGCAGGACTGGGTGGGGATCGAGGTTAAGTCAGAGAAAGCTTCCCCAAAGAAATAGTAAGTAATGCTGTGCCTGAAATGTGAGAAATTGGGAAGGTAGTTAGGTATGAGGAAGAAAAAGTGAGACCTATAACATTTAACCTTGTCCAATAGTAGTGAAATGATGTAATTATATAAGAACCTAGACAAAATCATAATTCTTAAGTAAAAATCACTATTTATTCAAGCTATTATTTAAAATATGCTTCATATGCTAAAATTCCACAAATGGTTTTATACTAAGGCCTTTTCTGTAGGACACTACCAAAAAGTTGAAAAATAGATGATCTGGTGCTTTAAACCAATATAATTACTAAATCATAACACAGCACAGTGGACTTGGTGATTTGTACTGTACAAAACAACTTCTCAAGCCATAAAGGATCTTTTGTTGATCACCTTATATGACAGCCTAGGGGACATAATAGTATTAATGTTCCTTTCCTACTTGTAAGACTGGCAAATTTAAGGCTATGACTCACTTCTCAATAGAAAAAACACTTAAAAAAAAGACTAATGAAGAAAGAGCAAGGGAAAGACTCTTAGCTGCTCTGCAGCCTAAATTTGGGGGATCAGACTAGATAATTTTGCTAGAATCTCTTTGATTCTGTAATTCAAACTCTTGGACCTGGGAAGTTAGAATCCATTCTGTCATGAAGTTTACTAGTGTTCTTTCTTCCCTGTGCTGTGAAGTCACATTCCTAGAGGTAGAACTGTACAGCGTTGGAAAACTAGGACAGTGGGGAATATAATGAGGAATATAATGAGGTGACTCTACGGGGCTGCAAATTCCAGAATTTCCCGAGCATATCCATAAACTAATCAAATGTCACAGTTTAAACAAGATTCAGTGGCAACCCAGCACAGAGCACTAGGTCAGAGAGTCAGTTATTTCCTTTACACCATCCCTGTGACTTTCTCTGTGTAGTAGAATCAAGTAGGTCACAAAGCAGGGAATTGGTGAATTTGGCTTTCTCTGCTCCTTCACTAGACATAACCAGAGGAGTTTTGAGGCAAAAACCAATGGCAAAGTGATGACAAAAACCTGTAATTGTGATAGAATTAATCTGTTATTACTGTTATTCAGCCTATATCAGCAACTCTTAGAGTTTCTAGAAAGTCATATAATTTTAAAATATTAAAGAATCATAGTAATTGGTGCCCCGTTGAAAAACAGTTTTCCCTTCTCCTTTTAATAAGGAGAAAAGTGGTAGGAGCAAACCCTTCAATTTGTTCCATCTGTTATATTCATGTGACTGTGTTTCTTTATTCCTTTTTTTCCACAGATCAACAAGATAAATCTAACTGCCTCGCTGTAAAAAAGGATGAAAGAGGCTCCACTGTGAACTGAAGTTTGAGTTGAGATGCCTTATACTGGCTGGTGTTCTGAAATTAGCATGAAACAGCACCAGAGAAAACAGAGGGATTCTTCAGTGTTGTACAAAGGACCCTGTGAACTTTCCAAATGCCTGAGATCTCATTACTGACAACATTTTTTTGCCCTCCAAGTTTTCACGTGGTGACCTATGGCTTCCATAGGAGCGCAGATGCAGATTTCCTCTCCAGTGAAATGGCATGAACAGAGTGAAAAACGCAGTCTTTAAGAAGACAAGCTGTGCGCCACCGACATAATTAGGAAAGTTGCTTCCGAGGCGAGCAGTGGACATCTAATGAGCTAGTGAGGATAAGGTAGAAAATGAGAGCGTGGCTATGTAGTGGAGGCACTGTTTGAATTTTCCTTTAGGTGGGCTGAAAAACAAAATATTAAGCCTGCTAAAGCCCTTCCAGAGTTTGGGGATTCAAAGCTCTAAGGAAGCTTACGCCACTGTAGAAAGGGAAGAGAGACAAGAGAGTGTTCTGCCTGTAGTTACTGTGTCTGATTACTACTCTTTTGACCCAAATTCACTTTAAGGCAGCATCAGCGTTAGCAGGGAAGAGTCATAGAAAATGTTTTTAATGATTTCAATCTAGAACACAGGATTTTAAGCAGGCCGTGTGACATACTCTGACAAAAGTCCAAGGAAGAGTTTAAATACAACTACCTGGCTTTAAGACTAACCATTATAAAACGGACTCTTAGCCATTATATTTTAGAGCCCCTATAAAAAGGAATGAACCCTAAGTAGCTATATGACTTTAGACAAGTTGCCAAACTTCCCTGACCCTCCAGTTTCTCATCTACATAAAGGCAAAAATAGTTGTCTCTATTTCAAAGAAATTTTCCATGAGAATTAACTAAAATAATGTATGCAAAACACTGAAGAGTACCATCCCATAAAAATGAGTATTAGCTATTTTTGTCATTGATATCAGAAATGATGAGGATCTAAACTAACACAGTGGGAGCAGCAATAGAGGGAAACATGATGACATTTGAGAAATATTTAGGTAGTAAAATCAGGAAAATCTGGAGGCTCATTGACAATGCATGTTAACAGAGAAGACGGAATCAAGGATAATTCTCAGAATTTAACATGGACAGCTGACTGGATGAAAGATCATTAATTGAAATGGAGACTACCAAAGACACTGAAAGTTGAACGGGGACCATGATGAAGACAACTGGTTGGGAAATCCTGAGTTTCCCCCCATGGATTATTCCAGGACAGGACAACAAAGTGCTTGGTCTTAGAAGACAAAGAACTCTTAAAGGAGACAAAATTGAATTGGTACCAGAATCATGTGGAAAATCTCGAGCATTTAGTGAAATGGAAACAATGGATTAAAGAGGGTCAAAGAGAGAATGATTTAACTAAAGACAGGAAAAAAAAATAATTGAGAGAAAGAGAGAGAGAGAGAGAGAGAGAGAGAGAGAGAGAGAGAGAGAACAACACGTAAGAAACCCAGAGGGCAGAAAGGGGTTTAGTGGCTAAAACCAGGGCAAGATAGAGGAAGTAATATAAAATGGGACTAAAGATGAAACCAGGAAGGCTGTAATATTTTGAATTTTGCTCAAAGGCAATAAGGAGACCATTGAATAATCTCAGGCAGGGGTATGGTCTAATCAAATTTGGTCATTAGGAAGACAATTAAAAAAAAAAGCTGTGGATAAAAAGCTGTGGATAATAGGTTAGAAAGGAATATGCCTGGAGTCAGATTTACCATTTTGGAGGCAATGATAGCAATGGAGTAGGAGGTAAGGGGGATAAAGATAGTACAAGATTATGGCTCTTCAGTAGTTAAGTGAATAGACCCAAGACATTTAGAACGCTAGTAATACAGAGGAGCTAAGGATGAAGTGAAAACCTGATGTAAGATTAGACATCTAGGCAGACCGTAATGAGCAAAAGAGGAGAGAATAGGCTTGTTGGGGAGATAAATAGTTCCATTTTAGGTGTGCTGTGGTTTTTAATTCCTTTTAAACATCAGATAGAAGATGTTGGCAGACGTCGTCACAGATTTCTGTCTCAGGAGAGAAAACTGTATTGGAAATATAGATCTGAGAGCCAATAGCCCATAAATTGTATTTGGAGTCACAGTAGAAAACAAGGAACTATGTAGAGTGGCAAAAGAAAGTGGCCCAGGAAAGAACTTGAAGGTTGGTAATGTGAAGAGCACAAGAGGAGGCTCCTGAAAGTAGGCTATGAAAGAATGACCATCAATGTAGGAAGAATGCCTCAATAGGTCACATCACGATGACACCAAGAAAGGAACACTTCTGGAAGAAAGTGACTGGGTGATTAGCAGGATAAAATAACTCAAAGAAGTCAAGCAATTTGAGGAATATCCATGGGATCTAAAAATGAAGTCACCAGGGCCCTTGGAAAGAGAAAATCAATGAAGTAGTGGAAGAATTATAGCTTGGCCTGTGTTGATTTCACATCTTCAGTTGTAAATCTGGGTGACTAGGCTAGCAACAATTTCAGATAGTGACTTCTTTTCAATAATACACCTCTGCCTAGGAGAGGTAAATTATAGCATGGGTCTTCAAAGATGAGGAAGAGAGTGATCTAAAGAAACAGGAGTATAAAGTGAAAAGACACCAAGGAAAGGGAGCAAGGTGAGAAAGTCGCTTCACAAAGATTCTGAGAGGTGTATTCTTATGTTTATGTATTGTGATCTCTGTGGATACTTGTTCCTTGAACATGAATGAGCCTTTCCTCATACTTTTAGCCACCCATCTGTTTCTACTTGGAATGATCTTCCCATTTCTCTCAGCTAAACTGTCTTAGTCTTCTCAAGCTGAAATAGATGTCCTTTCAAATAATAAAAATAGTAGCTAACTCTTCTCTTTGTTTATTATGTCAGCAAGGTTCTATGTGCTTTACAGGCATTAACTCAAGGCCATATAAGGTAGACACTGTTACTAGAATAAATGTGAACACTGTGGTATAGAGAATTTAAGAATTTAAGCTTATCAAGTGGTAGATTTGGAATTAAACCCAGAGTCTCTGGCTCTAGACTGTGTTTATAACCATAACAGATATTGTCTCTCTACAGAAATCATCATAAAGATGAATTTATTTATCAGTTAGCAATTACACTTGACATTTCTTATTAGTTATTAAAACCAACACATTAAGTTAAGTGCTTGACCATTCTGCATTAAGAAAACTCTGGCTAACCGGATTGATTCACAAGCCTGTTTTGCAGACTCGCTAGGACTGGAGCAAACTGGGAAGAATTCTTGCAACTGTGCAGAAGGGACCAAGAGTGAATGAAATTAAACCCTGTGATAACACAACCCAAGATCTCTCTCATCTGTCATGCTTGCATTGCCAATTTTTGAACGTGTGCCCATGAAGACACATGATTTTTGAATGTGCATGATCAGAAAGGAGGAACCTCCTTTTTTTCTATATCCAATGAGCATATGTACACTATGACATCTTTATCCTTAAATCCCTTATTCTTAAATATGCCCAACCTCAACCCTTTGGGAAGGTGGATTTGTTGCCTGCCCTCCAGTCTCTTATTTAGTTACTTCTCAGAGTAAACTCTTCCCTGCTACTTACTGATGTCTCAGTGATTGCCTTTGCTGTGTGCTGGGCATAAACCTGGGTTCAGTTACATTATTTTCACCACATATATACATTAGATATTTTGTCACTGCAACGAAATTGTGAACTTCCTTAAAGGAAAAAAAATGTAGTGAATGTTTGTTAGGTTTTGATGATCCAGCATCCAATCATTTTCTTCTGGTAAAAGGACCCAAAGTTTCCCTTAGGGAAAATATTCTACCTCGTTTTCCACACATTCTCTCCACACATTTCCACTCCTGCACGACCTGACCCAAATTCTTGAAACACTGGTTGGTTTAAGAGCAGATGCCACGTTAGTCCACAGTGAATTACAGAATGTGTGGGAAGAACTTCCACAGAGTCTTACCTACTGGACTTAAACCTGGAAGGATTTGAGCTTGAAGCTTTCAAAGGAGTTACATGGAGCTTAAGAACAAGACAGACAAGAAGGATAATCTGAGAGAAATATGGGGAAAGAAAAATAATTTTCCCTCTACACTTCTAGGTTCTTAGCAATAGCCCCTGTAATAAAAGACAGGAGAAAAACAGAGGTTTCTTAACACATATTCCTCCCTTATACATAGGAATGACCCAGGGAAACTGAGTGACTCCCCAAAATGGCCCAATCCACCACTTTAAATACCATCTCCAGCTAAAGACAAAAGAAGATATTTGGGGGTAGGTAACCATTTATGGGAGGTTTCTAAGTAAAGCACAGTAAAAGAGGGTAAGGTTATTAGTGCAGATTTAAGTCTCTGATTTCTCCATTGATAATAGTTTCTAGAGATTTTGAGTCAAACTTCTCTTCTTGGTATAGAGAGGGACACACAAATGGGGATTTTCCTTATAAATGTAAATGTCTCTTATAAAAAGGTAACTTCTACTCCATTTTCAGAGCGTTTTTTGTGTGTACTCTTTCTTAAGGTGCTTGAGTGACTCAGTTGGTTAAGCATCTGACTCAGATTTAAGCTCATATCATGATCTCACAGTTCGTGAGTTTGAAGCCCTGAGTCAGGCTCCGCACCGTCAGTGCTTGGGATTCTTTCTCTTCCTCTCTTTCTGACCCTCCCTGTATCTCTCTCCCTCTACCCACGCTCTCTCTCTCTCCCTCTCTCAAAATAAATAAATAAATAAACTTTAAAAACTATATATAACCAACTCAATGCCAACTATACTTCAATTATTAAATAATGAAAAAATAATAATAATGACCAACTCAAGATTATCCTTATTACAAAGAGATATATTTTGGGTGGCAAATTATGCTCCCCTTCAGAAGCAAGAAATTATAAGGAAGGATGAAAAAATGGAAAAACAAGGAGGGGTGGAAAAGATGAAAAGAGAGAAGGATAAGAAAAAGGAAAGGAAAATAAGAATTGCAAAGGGGAAGAAAATTACTTTGCACATCTACAAAAGTTCCTGTCCGTGAGCTAGTCATTTTCATATAGGTTATCCCATTTAATATTTATAAAAACCTTGCAAGGCTATAAACAAATGGAATGACTAGGGTTCAACCTTAGCCCTAACTACTTTTTTTTTGCTTTATTTACTGCTTTATGCAGTTCTTATAAGGTATGAAATTAATATAATATTTTGAGCACATTTTAAATATTCAGTGTGCAAAATGAATGTGGTGGATACTGAAAATGATGATGATGTACTGATATGATATATTTGTGGACATAGTGTTGTAAAATTTTATTCTGAAGATAAAATATCTAGTTTGGTATATTAGAAATATAGTAACTAAAGTGAGCTCTAAGGAGAAACTAAATTTTTTTAAATAGTATCTTTAATTCCTAATGATTGTTACCATATTCCATTGTCATTTAGATTATCCCTAAAAACCTAGGGAATAGATTTTTTAATTTTTTTTAATGTTTATTTATTTTTGAGAAAGAGTGAGACAGAGCATGAATGGGGGAGGGTCAGAGAGAGAGGGAGACACAGAATCTGAAGCAGGCTCCAGGCTCCAAGCTGTCAGCACAGAGCCCGACGCGGGGCTCGAACTCACAGACTGTGAGATCATGGCCTGAACTGAAGTTGGACGCCCAACTGACTGAGCCACCCAGGCGCCCTGGGAATAGATTTTTTTTATACTAGACAAAGATTAATAAATACTAATTAGATTTATTTTACCCATTGTTTAGCTTTACGAAAGTGAAAATTGGAGACTATGAATAAAGTAGTATACAATAAAGGGATCAACAGAAAACAGATTGATACATTGATATTATAAAAGTTTTTTTATAGAGCTCAAGCCTAACAAATTCACGTTCCCATTTATTAGCACATTTATGTTTCCAGGAGGCTGGTCAGGTTACACATTATACTTCCATTCTAATAAAATTTATAGAAATTTACATCTAATAAAATTTATGTTTCACAAAGTTTTTTCTGTCATTCAGAAAAGGTTTTACAGATGACCCAATAGAAGAGACCATGTTCCAGTTGCCTGGGTGGCTCAGTCAGTTTAGCATCTGACTTCAGCTCAGGTCATGATCTCGAGGTTTGGGAGTTCGGGCCCCATGTGGGGTTCTGTGCTGACAACTCCGAGCCTGGAGCCTGCTTCAGATTCTGTGTGTGTGTCTCTCTCTCTCTCTCTGCCCCTTCCCCACTTACATTCCCTCTCTCTCTCTCTCAAAAATAAATAAACATTTAAAAAAGAGAGAGAGAAACTTTTTTCACGTTCTGAAAACCCTGTATTTCAAAGGCATGTTTAATGTAGATTCTCTGGGAATATGTGTCAAGATCAGGTCTTGGAATCTCCCTGGGTGTGTAATTTGGCAAATATATTGGTAATATACTGTAATGTAGCAAATATAGCAGCAAATCCAGGAGTTCAGGCTCAACTGTGGTCCCATAAGCTCCACATTCCTAGGTACTAAAAACTAAGGCCAAATAGTTGATGTGTAATGTTATAAATGACCAGTATTTCACTTGCCAGGAAAAAAAATGGTATTCATTTTATACTTCAACTTCCTATAGTGGCAGAAATGACTATAGCTGTCATCTCTTGATTTTGTCTCTCCAGGACCCCTCCCCCCTACTTTGTCTAGTACTAGAGAACTTTTTGTCTGTAGAAAGCCTACTCTGCATGGTGCAGGCAAGACTGATCCTTCTCTCACTCCAGGGGCAACGATGACACACTGACCCATCAGAAAAATCCAGTTGACCAAACACAGTGAGCCAAACTAAGCCCAACAAAATCTTCTTGATATTTTTGCCAAAGATAGTGGTCATTGGCTCACTTGCAAAGAGGATTTATGCTGAAGAAAGACACAGTGTGAGTTTTGCAGACACCCTCTGAATAGCTTGATCTAGACTAAGCTGACTCCAGCTGCACCCCTGAATTTTCCAGTTACGTGAGCCAAAACTTTGCTCACTGTAACTTGCAGTCAAAAAGTGTCCTGGCTGAAACAGGCAGAACTAGTTGAATGACAGTTAATTTTCTAAGGACTGAAGAACTTTACAAATCGGGTGTTTAACGTACCATCTCAAATATCCATGTCTTATTAATTAGAAATTATGCAATAAAAATATCTCTATGACCTACAGACTTCTCTTAAAAGGCACTGGCTAGGACATTAGTTGAAGAGACATTTTAACTTGTATAGAGATTTCCGGGTAGGAGATTGCTACAGAAAAATTATACACGTTTTAAAAAGAAACTAAGGGTTTAATTTGCATTAAAAAATTTAAGAATTTTTTTATTGCTTCCAAAATAATTAAAAAATATATCTACACATTGGCAAAATTTTGCAAATTCAACTTACATTGTGGGTGCATGCAACAATGTTCTTTAATTATTTATATAACCGATCTCTGGCTTCTGTCTCTCACTCCTCCCTACTTGGCTGTCAAAATGGAGAAAAATGTGTTTCCCACTTCTGCTGTGATTTGCTTGCTCCTCCTTGAGATAACCAGCAAGGACTCACTGAAGGTTTATGTGGGGGGTTTTGATTGTTGTTGTTTTTTTAACTTTTCCTTCAAATTAAACATGAAGAGCATCAAGAGATCTTTTAAAACTCTCTTAGGTTACATCTCATCTTACTTTACATTATAATGAAGTCTATAGAATCCATATCAAAGTCTATAGAAGTCCATATCAAAACAATTCAGGCAATGTGGATAAGGCAAATGTTTTTAGAGGTTCACTATTGCTTTCAGGAGGATTTCTAAATTCCTCAGTCTTTAAATTAGGTTTGGCCATCTAAGGTATTAGACCATTGGAAATGTTTCAATGTCAACTGAATTAAATAATCATGAACTGAGTCTTATTTATGTGCTAAAACAGAATCTAGGATTAGAAACTAATTGAAATACAGTCCCTAAATACAAAAGTCCCAAATACAAAAAGGATCTAGTGAGGAAGGAATGTAGACACGCAAACCACAATTTACAATACAGGGTGGTAGGAATTTTAACAGGAATGTGCACAGCAGAAATCAGAAGATAGTCAACTCTCTTTACAAGAATTAGGGAAAGATAACCTTGGGTTGATCTTTAGACTGAGGAGAAATTCAGTAGGGTGAGGGCATTCCTAGCAGGGAAAGAATATGTCAGAGGCTTAAAGTCATGACCTAGCATAATTTGTTTTGAGTTGCAAACAGTTGGTATTGCCACAAAGTGATGCTCCTTGAGAACTAACTAGAGACAAGACTGGAGAGAAAGTCAGAGTCCAGGTAAGAAAGAATCCTTACATTATGTAGTATTTGGGGACTTTATTCTTAGGAAATGGAGAAATGAGACTAACAGTCAAGGTTAAATATATATAGAAGGCTGTTTTTTTTCTTTCCAGCATGGATTGTTCTATTGAAATTTAGAAACATACTACTTATTCCCAATGATAACATTGATTCAAGCTTATAGTTCATCTGTACAATAACATGCTATAGGCAAAATTACAACTCATTATATAAATCAAACTCACAAATGTCTACATGATAACATGATGAGTTAAAAGAGAAAGTTTTAACACATTTTGCATTGAATCCTAGTTCTGTTCCAGTGTTCCTTTAGGTGGTAATATTTTTGAGGTGATACTGAAAGGATTTTTTTTACTTTTTTCTCCAATTTCTTAACTTAAAAACATGAGCAGGCACTATTCTTCATAGAGCAAAGAATTTTCATTTTTGCAAAACATTTAGAAGCTAGATTCTGCCCTCAAATACTTTGATCAGTGGTGTAGAAAGATAGCTATCACAGCCATTAAAAGGTACACTACAAAGTATTAAGTGATTCATGAGTGGTATACAAAATAGGCTAATTTGGTGTCACCACTAGTATGTCGAGAAAAGCCAGAAATCTGGGAGTTATTTTCAACTCTTTCTCTCCATCTCTCTCCCTTCCACATTCAAACATCTACTAAGTCCAGCCAATTACATCTACAAAATGTTTATCATTTAGTCATCTGTTCTCTTTATCACCATGACTGCCATCTAGCTTAAGTATTCACTACCTCATCACAGAAATAACACCTTCTGCTCCCCTTCCAACAGTCTTGTCCTGATCAAAGTCGTCCTTCACACACTTGACAAAATGAATGGCATACAACACAAGACTGACCATTGCACTCCCCTGTTTAAAGTCCTGTGTGGTCACACTATCCACAGCATAGAGTCTGAACTGTTAGCACCAGAAACAAGACAGTTCATGCCTTGGTCTCTGAATTCTTCTCTAGATTCATGTTCACCAATCTCTGCTGATACCACGTGTCAGTAGACCCTTTCTGCTGGTAACTTCCAATCACACCAGGCTATTTCTTACCTCTGTGTCTTTGCTCCCATTATCACCTATGCCCAGCCTAACTCAAGCTGGGCTTTGTGCCTCTCCTTGTTTTTTATTAAAATATCCTTTCTCCAGCTCTACTGCTATAGCAATAGGCGCATTTCAGCACCTAGCACAAAACCTGGCTCCCAGTAAGTTCTCAAAGTATTCAAAAAATAAATGAATAGATGGAATTAACACACTGGATTAGCTTATATAAGTATGGGCAGATAGTAAACCCTTCACTCATACAGTGAGACTTCAGTTGTTGCTAAAGATTGGTGAAAAGACAGACAGGCAAAGAAAGATAATTCCAAATAAGATGGGTGAGATGTAGCTTTTACTAAAGCCTCCAGGTTGAAAGGCACAGACATGTTCAGAGGAGTCTCCCTATAACTGGAGTTGAAGAATTTATTCAGATGGAAAAGTTGGGTCGGAGCCCTATAGAGTTAACACTAAAGAGTAACACACTAAATTAATTTTGAGTCCCTAATGGGATGTGGCCAAAATAAAATAAAATAATAAAAGCTACTATATCTTGATAGTTCCAAAATAGAGAGCAGTAGAAATACAATGAGCAAAATGTTTATATACCTTTTCAGAAAAAGCTTAGACTGGAGTTGAAGTAATGAAAATAGGAAGAAAATGTTATAGATGACATTAAGAAATAATTTGTAGAATTTGCTGGCTAATTAAATACAAGGAGCTCAGGAGAAGAAGCATAGAGGATGATTTGAAAAGTCTAAAACTGGGAAAGAAAATGCTACTATTTTTAAAGAAGAGGGACCTCTAAACGTAAACCAATATTAGGGAGTCAATAGAGAGGTTTAGTTTTTTCCCATGTTAAAATTAAGGTGACTGTGAAATATCCAAGTGGAAATAGTAGTAAGCTTCTAGAAATATGTACCCAGACCTTTAAGAGCAGGCCAGGATTGATGGCACTAAGTTAAAAAAAAATTACATACATAAAAGCAAAATAAGATACTTCACACCCATGGGGATGACTACAGCAAAAGAGAGAAAAACTATATATTGGTGAAGATGTGTTCAAACTGGATCTCTACTGAACTGCTGTGGGAATGTAAAATGGAGCAGCCACTTGGAAAACAGTTGGGAATTTTCTTCAAAAGCAAAACAAAAACTTACCATTCCACATGTAGAAAGCTATCCAAGAAAAATGAAAACATATTCCCACACAAAGATTTGAATGCTTATAGCTGAATTATTCACAATAAGCCCAAACTGGAAAACCCAAAATGTCCATCGACTGGCTAGTAGATAAACAAATGGGACACCTGTATAATGAAATACTACTCAATAAGAGAAAGAAACAAACAATCCGTACATGGATGAACCTCAAAAACATTATTCAAAGTGAATGAAGCAAACACAAAGGGCTCCCTGATTGCCTGATTCCATTTATACAAAATGCCCAAAACAGGTAAGTTTATACAAATACAAAGCAGGTCAGTTTTTGCCTTGAACTGTGGGTGGGAGCAGGAATTAACCACAGATGGGCAAAAGAGCACTTTTTGGGGTGATGGAAATGTACTAAAACTGGATTGTGGCAATGATTGCACAATTCTATAAATTTACTAAAAATCACTGAATTGTACATTTACATTGAATGAATGTTAGGGTGTATAAATTATATTTCAATAAGGTTGTTAAAGGTCATATTCTTGAAAATGGTGGCTGAAGTCCAAGAGGTTGTTGTCATCTCAAGAGTAGAGGGAAGAGTTCAGAACCAAGAGCTACATTTGGGGGGATTTTCATTTGAAAAATAGGAAGAAAATGAGCTAATGATGAAAATGAAAAGTAGACTGAGAAGTAAGGAGAGAAAAAGGACTACGGAGTTAAAAAATCTAAGGGAGAAAGTTATTTTAAGAAGAAAGTTCTGTCCAAAAACATTAAATACTACAGAGAGATCAAGTAGCATGGGAACTAAGGAAAACACATTGGATTTGGCAGTTAAAATCTAATTGGTGAAGTTTGATTCAAGAAGCTAGAAAAATAAAGATAAAAGCAAAAAAAACTTAATTAGGAAAAGAAAAATGTACAGTGATAAATAAATTCAAGAACTTATTCTTAGAAAAGACCAACAACAAAATTGATTTTAAAGTAAAAGATCCAAGTTCATAAACAAAAGAAGAAAAAGAATATTCAACAAACACAGAGAAACAACTGAAAATTCTCTGGTTGTTCCAATAAAATATAAAAGTAACATGTTAAATGAAATTTAAAATATCAAAACCACAGTTAAATTTCCAGAAAAAAATACAAATTTTCAAAGCTGACTCAACATATAATTTCAAAATCATGAATACACAATTATTATATGAGACAAGAAAGCCATTTTTCAACTGCCTCCAGAAACATAATGGGCCAAGACCATTTCTCCAGAATATTCCACCAATTCCAGCATTCAGATATTGTGTGACCTTGAGACATTTACTTAACTTCTCCAAGCATCAGTTGATATAACTTAGTAATGAATTACTGACAGAAATTAAAGTTCATCTCAAGCCATCTTCAAGAGACTTGTGTTGAAATTTGCAATTGGCTGGCTTCATTTGTGGGGAGATGAAGACTAAACTAGGCTTTGTTTTTTTTTTTTATAAAATATACTCTATCAAAAAGATGCTTTCTGAAAATTACAGTTCCAGTATTTACTAGTTGTATAACTATATGCAAGTTACTTAATTTCTTTGAGGTACAGTTTCTTTAAATGCAAAATGAGGATAATAAGACCTTCCTTAAGACATTGTTGTTAGACACATTGTTGATACACACACACAAACACACACACACACCTTGTAGAGTGCCTAGCTTATAGCAGGCATTCAAGAAATGGTATTAAATCACATTTTGTACCTTCTAAATTTATCCACATAGTTATTATGCAAATATTGTTAGCTGTGTTTGCTTATTTAAAATAAAATAGACATAAAATACACTTGTACTTCACAATAGAAATGTCCCTGACAGCCTATTTACAAAATAATTGTTTACAAACTTTGTTTATCAATTTGTCATGTATGTTAAATAACCTTGCCATTCATATGAATAAATCTGAGCAAAAGTTACATCCTAATGAGTAAAGAGACACTCTGTCTGCAAATTATTCTTACACATTTCAGGGATAAAAGTGTGTGTGTGTATGTTTGCATTTGGGGAACCTCAGTAAAGTATATTTAGGAATTCTTTGCAATTTTTCTGCGACTCTAAAAATATCTTTTAAAAACTTAGTCCCTATATACCTATTACATAAAAACTAAATGTTTCATATCTTGGCTTTCCTTAAAGAAAAATGGTACATGTCTTTTAAGCATCAAAGGAGTCAGGTACAGAAATATTTGAATTTAGGGTAAGAAGGTCCAACATTGACTAAACTATTGGTTTTGTGGCCAGTGACCAGAGGTTCCTTAAGGTACTGGGGAAATTAACCTTCCGCCTCTCTATGAGAGTCCTTGCAGAAATTCTACAGCTCACCTGTCGTGTGGGTCAGATGTACTTCGGGTCAAATTCCCTATGGTGGAATAGAGGTTTCTGAGAATACACCAAAGGAAACCTTTGTGTGTGTGTGGTGTGTCTTCATATATCCTAAAATGCCCACTTATACATTTACTCTTAGATCTTGAATGGGAAATGCAAAACACTGCTGGAAATTAAATCTGGTGAGAAAGCCCTCTACCTTGATTCTTTTTCTTTCCTCTCCTTTCATCTCTTGCTCTCTTTAGGTTATTTGCATGCAGTCTAGATCCTACCATCCCATTGTATTACTCTTTATGCCATTTTCACGGTTTTTAGTGAGCCAGTTGGTTTCCGTTTCTCTTTCCACAAAAGCAAACTAAGTTTGAAAATCAAATCAGAATTAATAAGGATTAGAAGTCAACGTTATCAAATACAAAATGAAAGAGAGGGAAAAGTAGATGAAATTTAACAGTATTTATAAATAGGAAGGAGTGGGAAAATAGCAGAGAAATGAGAAAGACAGATAAATTATGTCTGTCTCACCACATCCATCCCTCTTCCATATGTTGTATATCACCTCCAGCAATTCACCACACTCCAGTTCCAAGACAGCGGGAGGCAAAGGATTTCCTTAGAGACCACGGCTCAGCACTGCTTCTCACCTCTTTTTCGCAGGCCCACATTCAGAAAAACAAAAACACTCAACAATAACCAAAAGTTCACATTGGACTTCTTGTTTCTCCTCCAAGCCTGGTTTCTAGGCAGATTTTTTTGTAGCCTATGGAAATGTTTTAGCGTTAATTTGGCCATGGTTTCTTTCACACTTCCTTACTAAAGTACTAAAAAAGGGAATTCACAGAATTTCATGGGAGTGCCATCAGCGATATTTTCACACGTGTTAAAGAAATGAATATGATAATAGATTTCAGACTAAGTTCTTCAACTTATTTAGTTCACGAGGTGTGATAAATTAGTCATAGTCCAAGTGTGTATAGCAAACAAAAAAAATTGAATTTTTACCATGTAGGTCTCAAATTTGAATCATATAATTGACCCTGTAGCCATGTAAACCTCCCTATTTTTTCCATATGCAATTCTATCTTCAACTTCCAGCCCCAATACCTATTTTATTGTGGCTACTTAAGATATGCATATGTTCAATTTCATGGCATTAGAATCTGAAGCAGGCCCAGGTTCTGAGCTGTCAGCACAGAGCCCGGAGCTGGGCTTGAACCCACGAGCCGTAAGATCATAACCTGAGCTGAAGTCAGATGCTTAACAGACTGAGCCACCCAGGCACCCTGAGAACATATACTTTCAAAGGACACAGGTCAAACCAAATAATTTGATCTAAATGTGCAGGTCTAATATGTACTGGAAAACACATTTATGCTATTTATAGTTAATAAAACTTATATTCTGTGTCTCCCTCTCTGCCCCTCCCCCACTCACACTGTCTCTCTCTCCCTCTCTCAAAAATAAACATTAAAAAATTATATATAGATGATATAGATACAGATACATATACAGACACATACACGTATATGTATATGTGTGTATATGCATATACACCTCTCTGGAGTATAAGTCTGAGGGCAAGCTTGCCATAGAATTAGTCTTCTGAGGGGCTCAATCTCAAAAGTACATTATGTGCCAAGAACAACTGAAATTATATTTAAATAAAAAGAACAGGGGTGCCTGGGTGGCTCAGTAAGTTAAGCATCCAACTCTTGAATTCGGCTCTTGTCATGATCTCACGGTGCTTAAGTTTGAGTCCTGCAACAGGCTCCACGCTGTCAGCCTGCTTAGGGTTCCCTCTCTCCCTCTCTTTCTGTCCCTCCCCTGCTTACTCTCTCTTTCTCGCAAAATAAATAAACTTTAAAAAAAATCATAATAAAATAAAAACTATTTTAATAAAATAATAATAAATATAAATTAAATAAATAATAAAATAAAATAAACTGAACTTATTGAATGTAATCAGAGGCTTTCAAAAAATAAATACATTTCTTTAAAGATCAAGGAATCCTACTCATGCAAGATGGACATATATATCACCTCAAAGTGCCATGAAAGATAAATACTACAGATTGGGTGGCTAGAGCAACAGAAATTCATTTTCTCAGAGTTCTGGAAGCTGGAAGTCCAAGATCAGGGTACCAACACAGACGGGTTCTGGTGAGCATTGTCTTTCTAGCTTTCAGCTAGCACTTCTCACTGTGTCCTCACATATGAGCAGAAAGAAAGAGCAAGCATTCTGATATCTCTTCTTATAAGGGCACTAGTCCTACCACAAGAGCCCCACTCTCACGACCTCATCTAAACCTAACTTCCCAAAGGTCACATCTCCAAATATCATTACAATGGAGGTTAGGGTCTCAACATATAAATTTGCGGGGACACAACTCAGCCCATAACGATAAGCAGAATTAACCACGCTTTGGCAGCCCCTTATAATCCTGACACATCCTGTATTCAGTGAAATGTGGAAACCCCATGTCTTTTTTACACTTTGCTGCTGCTGAGCCCCTTACTCTCATCCACTATTTTGGCAGCGAACTAGAGTCAATAGTATAGACCATTATAATAATCGATATTCATTGTTTTGTATCTGATCCATTACTCCAGGATTTCCATACCATTGGGGTTAGGGGGCCTTCTTAGATTTGTGTTATCTTCCCACCTAATAAACTTGCTTTACACGTGGCCATCTGATTAAATAACTAAAATGGTAAATACAAAAGGGAAGAGAGGAGAATGTTTGGGTATGGCCATGAAACTCGCCTTATGTGTTATATAAACCCATCATCCATATCATTTGGTTCTGTCATTTAATAAGTCCGCCTAGTTGTAATCATGTACATTTTATGTTTTATCTAATCTATAAGAAAATTGTTAGGTATTTTGTAAAATACTTTCAAAATACCAAGTACACTATGTTGACATCATTTTTTGGACTCCTCATTCCAGTAACCCTGATAAAATTGTGACATGAGATAGACGGGCACATTTTGCTCTTAGTAAATTAATGCTGATTCCATTGTTCAGTATTCCTTCTAACTGTGTGAATTTTTCCTTAGTTAACTCTAGTCTGCACTGGCATGTAGTTCACCTTGACTTTCTACAACATTTAGGCTTCAGTGAAGGATTCTATACTGGAAATGTACTTCATATTTTCTTTTTCTGTATTTAGATTTAACTCATTGTGTTTATTTCCATGATATGTTTTTACAGGTAACTTCTGCATTGCTTGAAACTAGGTTTAGCACATAAGAAGCTCTTCCAAAAGTGCTTATTATATGAATGACTGAGGGGCGCCTGGGTGGCTCAGTCAGTTAAACATCTGACTCTTGATCTCAGCTCAGGTCATGATCCCAATTTCATAGGACCGAGCCCTGCAGTGGGCTCTATGCCGAATGTGGAGCCTGCTTAAGATTCTCCCTCGTTCTCTCCCTCTGCCCCCTCCCCCACTCATACTCTCTCTCTCTCTCTCTCAAAAAATAAAATAAAGTTAGAGTCATTTCATTAAAAAAAATGAATGACTAGCATTCCCTCATGGGGCAGCTATGGGAAGTTAGTCGTTATGGGAAAAGCAAATGGCAAAGGAATTTTGAGTACACTATAGGAATTCAGAAAGCAGAGTAAAATGAGAATTGGGGACACAGCACAGACAAACTGAAAAACATATAGGAAGAAACAAGGGGAATGTTCAGAAGAGCATAGAGGAAGACAGATGACACTGGTTCAGTTATAATTTGGAATCATTAAAGGGTTGGTGGAAAGTGGCCAAGGGCAGCCTGACCCAACATGGGCCACTATGGCATGAACATTATTTTTAGTTAAAAGTAATCAAAACACATCAGATGCAAGAAAAGCTCTCTTCCTGGTCCTCAACTGCCTAAACTTGGAAAGGAGAGCCTATAACAGGAAGAGAACCATTAACAGATTCCCTTTTACCTAAGAAACTTAACTTCACAATAGGGTGAAACCTTTGTTTTTCAAAACATTTCCTTTCACCCTCTACTAATGGCCTTCCTCTTCTTTCTTTCCTTAGACCCTACTCCTCTTCTCACCTCTCATAAGCTTCATGTTAGCTCATTGTCTTTAAAATTTCATCATGTCTGTGTGGATTCTCCACATGTACACTATTAAATTTGATTTTCTCCTGTTAATCTGTCTCATGTCAATCTGATTCTAAGTCTAGCTAGAAGGACCTTGAAGGGCACAGGAAGGTCTTCCTCCCCAACAGAATCAAAAAAGACCAAGGGTACAAATTAAATAGGGTATAGAAAGTCTGTCAAGGGAAAGACAAACAAGTGGCAAAATAATTTTTAACACTCCAGAAAGCAAATACAAAAGAGATATAATATCATGGTGAATTATGTCAGTAGTTGTCTGATAATGGGGCACTTGGGTGGTTCAGTCAATTAAGCATCTGAGTCTTGGTTTCAGCTCGGGTCATGATCTCATGGTTTGTGGGATAAAGCCCCACATGGGGTTCTGTGGTGACAGTCCAGAGTCTGCTTGAGATTCTCTCTCTCCCTCTCTCTCTCTGCCCCTCCCCCACACGTGTGCACGTGCTCCCTTTCTCTCTCATTGTCTCTCAAATAAATAAACTTAAGAAAAAAAAGCACTGTCTGATGAGGTTATTATTCTGAGCAAATTTAAAGCCATAGGATGACAAGGGTCAAGGCTGACAAGGGTGATGTAATTTCACCCATAACTTGACACCTACCCTTTACTTCAGCTACAGTATTTCTATTTGCTTGTCTTTTTAAACTTATTTTTTTCCCATTTAAGGTTTTTTGAGAAAACAAATTCTGCAAACAGAAATGTCTGTAAGCCATTGATTTATATAAGTGCATAACCCAATTAATTACATTCTATTCAAAAGTGATACCATAAACAAAAATTCAGGATTTTAAATTTTACAAGTAAAGAAATTATGCTTAAAGCACATATGCTATATAGAACAAACTACAAGTCCAAGTGGATAATATCTTTCCTCTGTCTAGGCTTCACTGGATGTTACTATTATGAATGCCATGGAATTCACTCATTACATGAAACATTTTTAAGGATTTGTTCATGTGAGACAACAGGCTTCCATAGAGTTACCCCAAACTGAAAGTTATCCTACTGTCTGGGCTTAACTTGTCATTTAACCTTTCAGTAAAAAGACTTTAAGCCAACTAGCTAATGTCTAAGGACTTTCTCGATTTCCTGTTTTTTTCTAGTTACCACTGGTTTCTTTTTCCTGTGTCATTCAAAAGTTTAGTTTCATTTTATCTTGTTCCTCTTCTGCATTACTTCAAATCACAGACAACATTCTCCTGGTTTCTCTCATTTCTCCAAAATATGCCTAATAAAAGACTGTACCTGTACAGCCTAATCTACTGAAGGTTTTTGGCAACAAGGTGCGATAATTACATAAGCAATATTTTAAAAATCTTAAAATTGGTTATCAGACACCATTCTACATTCTACTGGGCATTTCCTCCCATGAGTAATTTCTCATTAATCATGGCCAACTTTGAATATAACTTTCTACATCCTGCTCCTATCTCTACCAGACAGCCTCCAACTTACTGTTCTGGTTCATTTCTTGCGCAGAGCAATTCAGCTCTCTATTCCACCACCCCAAATAATGTTTCACTCACATTTGCATACTCAGAAATTCATGAAGATGATTTGCTAAACAAAAGGTTGTTGACTTTACATTTCTACCATTTAACAGTAAAGCACCTGAGGGCTCTTTGAAATTGTTTTTCAAATTCTTGGGAAATTTCCCACCAGCAAGATTTTACATGTCCTAAGTTTTATATTATTTTTCCAGAAAATCAACTATGACAACCACAGACACATGTAAAACACAAAAACAAACAACAACAAAAACAAACCCCCGATATCACAGTTGTTCACTAACCATCAAAAACCCATTTTACTAACAAGCTTTATTAATGGTTCAGCCATATCATCAATCTGATGAGAATACATAAAGCACAGTTTCAAAAATAACTCTTCTATTACCTGATAGAATTCACTTTTGATCACTTTCCTGAAGGTAGGGGTTTGGGGAACCTACCTTTGGAAGTGGGGGAAATCCACCAGCTTAATTTCTAGTCACCAAAGAAACATGATTCACTCTTCCCTCTGTGGGCTTTGTTGCCACTTGGATTTATGGTGACAATATTTCCTGGGTCTCTAGATTTCTGCCTGAGACTGAAGTTGCACAGACGGCCATTTACATTTCTTTAGAAGACTTTTTAAATCTGTAGCTCTAACAACTGCTTTTGAGCAAAGGGAAATTAGGTAACTTTGAAGATCAAAGTCTTGCATTTTGTGTTTCTTCCTTACCATTGCTATACTATGTGTGGCTGACACAGCCTGAAGATACAGCATGATACGCCATATGTGTTTAGGGGTGGGGAACAAATCAACCTGAAGGAACTGAGAGTCACCTTCAATATACCAATTTGTGTACAACTATTGATTTTCTTTCTCCTTTTCTTCAAGAGCCAGAAGGTGGCATCTGACTACTTATTTTAATATTTGAGTTTCTTTCATTAAAATATATTATGCTTAAATAAAGGACTTAAACTTAGTTTTATTATTAACTATAAGATTAACTACAGCAAATTAACTCTCTGGAGGAAAAAATAAATAAACCAAAGCAAAAAATATGGAAAGGCAATAAGGCCATCTATAATCACATCCAAAGAGTAGATCAGAATTGTTTTCAAATGATTGTGGCCTAAATATTTTATACAGATTTTAACAGTGATTTTTGAACTGTTTAAACAGTGGTAAAACTATTAAAATGAGAGGTTTAAACAGATATACATTATCTTCCAAATTACTCTAATTTGGGTTTAAATTTCAGAGATCTAGTTAGACTTTAGATCTAGAAATGGAGAGAAATGCAAGAAAATGACTCTTCAACCTGGAAGACCCAGTATCTTTTCTTTCCCTCTTCACCTATGATTTTGTTCACTGAGACTTATTGGTTACAATATTAGTAAAACTGAGGAATGAAGAACAAAATATAAAGCATAGACAAATGTTATTAAAGATAGCGTTCCTCTCTTTATAACTTCACTGCACGTCTATATATTTTTTCATTCACTGAAAAAATAATTTTTGTTACTATTCTGTACAAACTCTGTGTTAAGCATGTTGGATATAAAGAATAACAAGCCTTGGTTCCTGTCCTCAAGTCACCCACAACATAGCCTGGAAGCTGGCACAAAGAGATAATCAAAATGCAGTATGGTGAGGGCGATGACAGACGAATGCAAAACTGTGACAAAAGCTCAGAGTGAGGCATTTTCTGAGGATCACTGTAAGAGCAAGTAGGAGAGTCCAGGAAGACTTCCTAAAGACGGGTGCCTGAACGGACTCTCCTAACATTAGCAGGAATTCTGCAAAGGCAGGTTGGTTAAGAGAGTGTAATGGCATTGTAGACAAGGGACAATAGGGGAAAGAGTTGGGGGTGAAGATGGCAGGTGCCAAATTACAGGGTTGCTTATATGTTACATTAAAGAGTTTGATATTTACCCTGTCAGAGTTAGTTCTCCATTGAAGGATCATACACCAATAGGTGGCATGGTCAAATGTGAGTTTTTAAGAGATCACTCTGGTGACAGGATGAAGAATGAATCACAGCAGGATACGCCTGGAGAGGGGCAGATGAGGTAAAAATCTACTGCGTGAGAGGATGAGGGTTAACCCAAAGAGCATTATAAGGACAAAGAGAACAGAACCTATCCCAGAGCTGTTTAGGTGGGGAAATTGGCAAGATTCCATGGGTGGTATGGTATCCAAGAAGGGTGGGGTCAGTAGCAACTTCCTGATTTCTTGTGTGGCTGCTGGATAGAAAGTAATACTGTCAAATAAGATAGAGAGTAAAGGAGGAAGGAAAAGTTTTAAGAGGAAACAATTTAGAAATACTGAGACTGAAGTGCCCATAAGGCATCCAGGTAGAGGTATCTAGTTTGTAAACGAATAGGAGATGAGACCGTAGAAGTTCAGATTAGCACCATCAATTTGGCAGTCTTTAGTAAAGTTTATGGATGTGAGAATGGCCAATATCTCTCAGACAGATCGTGACCAGGAAATCTAGGGCTGTAGGAAAACCCATGGCAAATTCCAAACTTTAGGACGAGGGCAGAAGGAGTTCCCAGGACAGAAACCAAGAAGCCAATGTCCATTTTTCAAAATGATCCATATGACTGAAATAGCATGTTTACTGATAATCCTAACAGCCTGCATTTTCCTTTAAAAATGGCAATGTGGATGGCAGATATTTAAGTGCTGAGGGTGTAGACACCACAAATTGGAACTTTTAGTTCTCTTTGAATATTTATCTGCCTGAATTTTTATTTCTAAATGTAAATTCTAATGAAGGGTTGCTGATAGTCTTCTTTCAGATAAAGGTTTCCTCTTCAAACATTTACATATTTTTCTCGTTTGAAACACTTAGTAAAAAGAATTTCTTGAAGAGTGGCAGTGAAGAATTGGAAGGAGAACTTTGAGAGCTTGACTGCAATAGAGCAAAATAAGACAACAGGTTTATTACCAGATGAAGAAAAATAATAAACAAGTTGCTCCCTGCTTTATTAGTCAGGGGTTAGCTATGTATAAAAGACCATATTGCAAAATTCTACACACAAAGACAAGCTGAACAGTTTTCCTTTGGAAAATCAATTATATGTTTCTAGTACTTTTTCCCCCACAGTTAAATCTCTGTTCCTGTCCTTGTCATTTCACATCTGATATTCCAAAACCCATTCCTCACCACCTGTCTTAGCTCTCTTTTCAATCTGTCCAAAATCTTCTAGTTCAATCATGTTCAAAATCTCTTCTTTAACCAGAGTACTTTCTTCCATAAGATTACTTTTCAATGTAATCATTATGTCTAAATCAACATTTTCTGTGAGCCCTTGGGGGACATTCCAGTAATATCTTCTTAGCCTCAAAATAAATACCTGTACCTAAGAACATATATTTTTAATTGTAACAAATGGCAATATATTGTGCTATGCACAATTAAAAGAAACAAAAACAGTAACACCTTTTATGTCCACGGTTGCTAAAATTTTAAGCCCTTTTATCTTGTTTATTTTATTACCTTCTATCCTTTGATAGATGTTATTTTCCTTTTAAGATGGAAGAAACAAAGACCCACAGAGTTTAGAGATCTTATACAAACTTACTCAAGGTCAAAATGAACACCTGAACTCCGTTTTCCCAGCCACTTTCCCCATGCTTTCACTACTAAAGTAAAATAATATGCTTAATACTCCCTAGTATTAATGCCAGTAAAAAAAGGAGGAGGGGGCAATATTACTGGTGCCTACCATACATCTGTCAGGGAACTAAGTTACACAATTATCCCTCTTACTCTTCTCAACAACTCATCTTTTCTTTGTAACTGAGGACACAGACAGTATAAGAGCCAGTAATATTACTTATTATGTAAATCATAAAGTAGTATAACTTATTACACAAGGAATAGAGAAATCATTTGAAACGATGTTTCTGACCCCAAAGTCTGTGCTTTTTCCACTTAGGTGCACTATCTCACACGTCAAAAGCTTCCAGTCCATCTCTATCTCTTACATCTCCACAGTAGACTTTCGTTGCGTGGCTATTATGCTACCTATATATTCCAGGCAAGGTGACAGTGTTACTGAAAGAAGACAAGTGCCAGCAGCCCTGGCCTTGAGAAGCTCCAGTCTGGGAGGGAACACAGACAAGTGAACACAGCAAAAAAGTAGAGATTTTTCCTTTGTGACAATGAGGGAGGGGAGGGAATGAAAGCAGTTCTGTCAAAAAGAATGTAAGATAAAACAAAAATGTAAAAAGCTGGTGATTGTTCAGGAACAAAACTCTGAAGCCAGTGATTCCCAAATTTCATTTTGTGATATTTGAGGATATTTTACTATAAACATGGGTAACCTATACTTCTCAAAGAAAATAAGGACAAATTTTAATCTACGTAACAAACCATCAGTGGCAGAGGGATATTAAGCATTAAAGTAAATAAATAGTAATAATATCTCTTCCTTAATATGGTCAGGAAGCATTGTACTTCAAGGGATGAAATACAGCATGGTGAAAATTCTGAATGCACACCTGATAAGATCCATCTGCCTGTTTAGAAAATGTTCATTGATGATAGCAGCAAAAAGAAAGTTTTGTGTGCTTGGAAATGAACACTGACATGTTAAATAAACTGCAAACAGAAAGCAGAATTGTGTTGTGTTTAAAATATCTACTAGCCCTCATTTTAACCAGCATAAAAAATTACACAGCTTATATATCATTTTCCACTACTATTGACCCTCCTGCTGAGAAATTATTTCCGTCTAAGGGGCAAGAGTTTTACATAAACAGAATTCCATGAAAGTTATCCTATTATTCTTACCGAATTCAATTACCAATAACTGTTTATTAAGGACCTACTATGAGCCAGGCACTTAATAGAAGTTTCCTTGAAAAATGGGCAAGATCTTGGAAACAACGACATCCCTGAACACAGAAACTATGTCCCATTCATTGTGCATTACTTTATTACACATTAAATAAAGTCACATTTGTAATAGGTTTCAGTGAGTATTTATCAAGTGTGGATTTAGGGAGTCTTTTTCTTGGTAAATTCAAAATCCATTTGAAACATATGGGTTCATTATTTCAATCCAAATTCATCTTTTTCAAGTTTAAATGAATTGGTTTTGAAACATGAATTTAGAAAGGCAAAAAGACTAATCAAAGAGGCTCCTAAGACTTCTCGCCCCTGGAGAAACATATGGATGTTATTTAAAATCAATTCGGAAAAAAGACAGGTTGAAATTTCTTATTTAAATCAAAGCTTGTCTTTGCAGCATTACATCCTGCATGATTATTAGAAGATGAGTATCAGACAGAGTTCACTTTAGCAATCAACACAAACTGACTCTGGCTAATGTAAGCAAGGAAAAGGATTTTTAAAAAGGTGTTGAGGAGCTCCCAGATTTGAATTACAGTAATCTCCCCTTATGCATGGGGGATATGTTCTGAGATCCCCCCACCAATGGATGCCTGAAACCGAAGATAGAACCGAACTCTGCATGTACTACTTTTTTCCTATACATACAAACCTACGATAAAGTTTAACTTAAACATTAGACACAGTAAGAGATAATGACAACAATGAATAATAAAAATAGAACAGTTGTAACATATACTCAATAAAAGTTATGTGAATATAGTCTCTCTCTCTCTGAAAATGTCTTATTGTACTGTACTCACCCTGCTTCTTGTAATGATGTGAGGTAATAAAATACCTACGCAATGAGATGAAGTAAAGGATGCAGGCATTGCAACACAGCGTTAGGCTACTATTGACTTTCTGACAATGCTTCAGAAGGAAGACCAACTGCCCAGACTGCCGTGGACCGTAGGTAACTGAAGCCATGCAAACCCAAACTGCAGATAAGGAAGACTGGAGAAGACCAAGAACCAAGCAGCAGAACACAGCCAGAACTGTTAACCTTAACAATAAAACTGCCAGGCATGTTACCAGCAAAAATGGATTTATTTGGGAAGACCAAAGAACTGCAATACAGGAAATGCAAGTAAAGGCAAAACAATAGGCAAGTTTGGGAACAAATGAAAGGGAGGCTTCCTTAAAAAAGAAGGAATCCGAGTGGCTGCTTTAAACAGGACTAAAAAAAGTGGAATCCGAGTGGTTGATTTAAACAGGGAGTCCAAAGTATAGTGGTTTTTCGTTGGCTGAGTTGTGATAGGCTCTTATTGGTTGGGCTGTTGTCATGGGAAGAGAAAAACTTTCTTCTTGCTGGGATGGTAAAGTAGTAGCTAAAGTATCTAAAGTAAAGTAAGTAATGTAAAGTAGCTAAAGTAAAGTTTCTGTGGTCTTTAATTGACAAGTGGTGGGGTGAGAGAGCTCCCCCTGCTGGCCTCCTGGCTGCATTTTAAATGAGGTTTCCTTTGGTTAATTTTCACAAAACTACAGCCAAAATCCAACCAGAGAATGTCTGCAAAGAGTAACTCTGTTGCTATCACCACTAATTTCTCAACCCTACATCTCACTGTCCCACATTGTTGATGCTGGATGCTGTGTGTCAACACTTTCCCCTGGCACATCCAAGGACTTTCTACTGCTCTCCCTCCCTGGCATCATTTGCTTTTGATTTAAGTTCCAGAGTGAGTGGTCTGATTACTGAGTGGTCTGATTGATCTAGTAGCCAAGATCACAATATATTACACTCAAAAAATGGAAGAAGACTCAGATGCTGTACAGAAGGTTTTAAAGATAAATATCAGCAACAAGATGATTTTAACATTTGACGCTGAGAAAATTGCCCTACATTCTTCACTGCTTATTCTGATTTTGTCCAATTTTTCCGTTTCTATTTTCTTTCATAAGTCTATAAGGTGCCTTCTCTTACAGAATTTAAAGTCACATCCCCATCTCTTAAGACTTGAATATATCTGTATTAGATATGATCAGATTCATCTGCATTAGATAGAAAGCCTTTAAAACAGCACTGGATTAAACAAAATAGATTTTCTATCCCTCAAAAAATGATTTTGGAAATCAACTACCCAGAATTGCTATGATGGCCTATTAATTATAACGAGATCAAGACCTTCTTCTTCCATTACACCATCAAGGTCACCTCCTAGTCCAAAATAGCTGCCAGAACTCCAACCATCACATCTGTGTTATAAGCCAGCAAAGTGAAAAAGTAGAAGGGTGAAAATGATATCTGCCTCTTCCCCAGTAAGGAACTCTCTTAGAAGTCACACACAAAACTTTTGCTTACATCTCATTGCCCATAACTTAGTCACTGGTTTATACCTAGCTGCTAGAGAACTTGAGGAGCAATGTCCTCAGACTAAAACTTGAGATTCTGATACTACTGAAGATAGCAGGAGTAACTGATGCAGAGAGAGGGTGTATATACAATTGTCTCAAACAATTCATTTTTACTGTGCTCCCAATATCCCATATGTGGTGCTTTTGGGATGCACACAATTATTTAAAAGTAGGCCTTTCTGGGGAGCCTGGGTGGCTCAGGTGGTTAAGTGTTCGACTCCGGCTCAGGTCATGATCTCGCAGTTCATTAGTTTGAGCCCCGCATCAGGGTCTATGCTGACAGCTCAGAGCCTGGAGCCTCCTTCGGTTTCTGTCTGTCTCTGCCCCTCTCCCCACTTGTTCTCTCTCTCTCTCTCTCTCTCTCTCTCTCTCTCTCTCTCTCAAAAATAAATAAAATGTTTAAAAAATATTTTAAGGTAGGCCTTTCTACTACATATTCATTGTTTGCCTCCCCAGGTGCTATTTCCTACTCTTTGAAAACAACTAGATTGTTTTAGGGAATTTTTGTTCCTTCAGTCTCAGCCATATGGTTAACTATACTCGACCCTCCATTCCAGTGCTCAGTGTAGCCCATCACCTGGTCTTAATATTTCAGCCCATAACTGGTATCTTATCGGTACTAATTTCACTCAATAAAAAACAAGAAGTTTGGTGGTAGAGGTTTCTGGAAGAAAAATCAGCCAGGTGATAAGTAATTTGTGTTTACGTACAATATGCCAACTATCATTCTAGGCACTTTGAATATAGCAGGGCATGGATTCAGGTGCAGACAACAAAAACTATTCTAGACAGTTTAAGCAGAAAGCCATTATGCAGAGGGTGCTTACAAAATCATTGGAGGAGCTGAAGAAGCCAAACCAAGTCTCAGTCTTTAGAAATGATTCTCAGAAAATTCACTATAAAAGAACCGTCCTAACATAGTTACTTACCTTGTTACCAGAAAGCTGGGTAAGCAGAAAGCTACTTGTTCAATTGCTAACTACAGTATCATTTCCAGGCTGTTGGCCCCAAGATCACATCACCTCAACTAAAATTCAAACCCCATTTCCTGTTTCTTGACACTCCTGAGACAAAAACTGAATTCTGGAAACTCTAACAACATTGATGAAGAAAGAGCAAACAAACAAAATCTCCACAATTGTGCTTACCTACAGAACTAGATGAAGCAAAAAGTGGAGAATGGCTTCTTCCTACCTTGCACATCCCACATCAGTGGCTCTGTTGGCAGAAATGTATCATCTGAAATGGGGTCTAGAAACTGTCTTAAACTTCCCAGTCTCAAAAACAAAGGAAAGTATATTACATGCGAATGGGAACGGAGTTTTTGCATCCAGTATGCTAGAGCTGTCACACACAGTCAACAAGATAGATGGAATCTCTATCTTGCACAATAGTTGAGTAAGTGAAGAGCTTATGCCCTGATAAGGAGCCTCCCCTCTTCTTTGAGTAAATAAATAAACAAGACGGCCATTAGACTGAGGTGGCTGTAATGCCCTAGGAGCCTATGTAAAAAAACTAAAATCTAAAGCCATAAATTTCAAGGCTATGAAATTGAAACTCTAAGGACAACCAATCATAAATAGCCAACTAGGCATTAAGCTATAGCCAATCAATAACTTCCTTATTTCGCTCCCACCTTTTCTTTATAAAAGTGTCTCCCTGGGCTCTCACCTGTTCAGCACTCCTGACCACTTCTGGTTTGGTGCTGCCTAATGCAAATTAATTTTTCCTCAAATAAACTCTTAAAATTTTTAATACGCATCAGTTCATGCTTTTAACAGGCAGTCGCAACCAGCATGGGTCTAAATTCTGGATAGTGTCGTGAGTATATGGGAGGGTCTAACTTCTCTTAGCCATTTAACTATCTTAACAACTGGATGGAAGACAACCTAAAAATGTCACTGATCAATGAAGAAGAGTAGAGCCAAGGAACTCATTGAGAAATATATAACTGAAGCTCTGATGATATCAGGAACCTCTAGATTAAGCAACAGCTTTTGTTTCCCTTGAACTTCTCTGTGAGCTAACAGAATCCTCAGCTCTTTGTTTTTGGATAAGCCATTTTGATTTGTATTTTCCACCTTTTGGAAATGATTCTTAATCATATAGAGTTGAGAACCAGGAATGGGGTATCAAAAGAGAATTTTAACAGACAGCATTGGCTAAATTGAAGTAGGGAAAAAAGTAATGAAGATCCTGTTACCTAGAGCTAAGAAACTGGCACCCTTTGCTATATGAAAATTGGCAGCTGTTGGAGCTTTATGCTCAGACCATGTATCTACTGAGGCTGAAGCACTGAAGGATTCAGTAGGAAATATTCAAGATACGAGTGTGTTGGCTGCTTATGACCTTTTTTTTTTTTTACCATCATATATTAACAATTTACTATGCACCAGGCATTTTTCTAACAGTTTACTTCTATTAGCTCATTTAACACTCATAATAACTGAAGACACTGTAACCAGATTCAAGGAGTTTTCCTCTTAGGGTGGCATTAAATCGAACACAACCTAAGAAACTACTGAAAGCAACAAACTTTCATTACTTGTTACAAGTAAGGAGATAGGGAGATTGCTCTCAAAACACTGTCTCCCCTTGGAGTTGGTAAATAAGGCTTTTATTCAGCGTATTGGTGTTGGGGACCAGGAACTTGCATACACATTAAGGAAGTTATACATATTCTATTACTTTGGTAATAGATACTTTGGTTCAATTGTGCATGCTTAGCATGTCAACATGCTAGGGCATATATCGTATATTCAAAAAAAATCGTGGAAAACCCTGACTTTAGTATTATAACGAGCTAAAGGTAACTTTGGATGAACTAGGGGGGCTTGTATGTAGATCCTCAGCTCCGAACCAGCTCAAACTGGCTCAAAAAAGGGGCTACCAAGTGAAACACCTAGCCAGGGGTATCAGGTGAAACACCTAGAAGGCTTTAGGGTGGGAATTTCTGGTTGTGCAAAACAAAACATAGACTTTCCCTGTCCCTTCCCCTTCCTACCTTCTGCTGATAGCTTTTAGCCCTCTGATATGAGCAACTTCCCATTACATCCTACTAACAACAGAGCTACAATTATTATCTCCATTTTATTGATGAAAAGACCAAAGCACTCTTCTATAAGTATCTATAGAAAAGACAATAATGTGGTCCAGAAAAAAAAAAAAAAGATTCACAGATCTCTGAGTGGTTGTTTTGGTTTGCTCCAAGCAATCAAAATTGACTGGAAGTTTACTTTGCAACTGGTAGAAAAAACTGAGTTATCAGCCCAAGCTAAAATCAGTTGCAATAAAAATCATAGGGAAGAGATATTAGCATGTGATAAGATTGGGGCCTTAAACAAATCCTAATGCCTAGGCACCTCCCAAGAAAACTCTTGTTCATTTCTATATACAAAAGGGACCATCCCCTTTCATTACAAAGATGCAGATAAATGACCCCCCTACCCCCCAACTATCAACCTATTGCTCTGAATTGCTCCCAAAAAGAGAACAGGGAAAGGGCATTAAACCAACACCTATTTCTGGTAAATAAACTGATGCCAGGTTATATGCTCAAAGACCATTATCTAATAACATTTCTGGTTTTGTTCACTATCCTTTGATGTTTAATAAAAGGAGTTTAAAGTCTGCTTAAAATTCAATTAAAGTATTAAGGAAATAGTTTGAAGACAAACCTGCAACCAATTAGTGAGAAATTAAGGATGTTGATGGCTGTACCCCCAAGGGGAGCTGTGTGAAGCTCTAAAGGTAAATACCACTCAAACGCCTACACAAGAGGTGATCACAGTGACAACGGATAAGAGAGATTCTTCCGGGCAGGAGCCAAGACGGCAGAACAGCATGCAAGTTTTCTGTGTGTCTCGAGTCCATGAAATACAGCCAGACCAACACTAAACCATCCTGCACACCTAGAAAACTGATCTGAGGATTAACACAACAATCTGCACAACCTGAACCACAGAATTCAGCAGGTACGCGGCATGGAGAGGTAAACTTGGGGAGACAGAAGCCACGGAGGGCAGGGAGCTGCTTTTGTATGCAGAGAGAGGACAGAGACGGGGGAGGATACGGGAAAAGCGCCCCTCCCCAAAAGCAGCTGGAGAGAAAGTGGAAAATTGGAAACAGCCACAGGAACTGAACTAAGGAGAAAGGAGAAAGGAGAAAGGAGAAAGGAAAGGGTTTAAATTCCATTAAGACTGTAAACAAGGGGAGCACATAGTCTGAAAGTCTGCAGCTCGATACCTGGCGGTGCTCTGGTGGGAAGGGTGAATCCCCAGGAGCAGAGTGGGGTCTGGGAGGTTCTTGGGGCACATGGGAGAAGCCGTTCCACTGCTGGAAGGGCATTTTGTAGAGGCTGTGAGGCCACCTGGGCCTAGCAGACCCCAGAGAACAGCCACATTCACTGGTGCTGGAACAAGGTCATTGGGGGTGAAGCCTGGTGCCAGATGTGTGTTGTGATTTTCCATAATCCCTGAAACACTGCTGCTACACTGTCTCGCAAACTTTTTCTGGGGCAGGCTGGCACCCAGCTGCAGTCTAGGGGCACCAGCATCAGCAGCGCCCAGCAAGCATGCCTGGGTGCAGCTGACATTCGGCTCATCGCTCGGTGAGACCCTCCACAGAGGGGCGGAACAGATCAAAACCACAGTCCCTCAGAAGTAAGGAGCCAGGGAACGCAGCTGCATCTGAAACAAAACTCGGAAGGGAGGTGCTGCCGGGGGCTTGGTCACAGACAGTGTGGAAGCAGGGAGCGGACAAAGCCGAAGACGAAGGATGGGGGTGTGATTGCTGATTGGGAAGAACAGAGTTCCAATACTAGAGACTGGGTACCTGGGTAACGCCATTTTCACCACTCCCACGCATGCACATACACACCGACAAGCACCAAAACAATCCACCCCAGTAGGCTACCAGCACCATCTAGGGGAGAACAGAGCCATTACACTAAGCCCCACCCAACTGGGCCAACCTTGCTCTTCAAGAACACAAGTCTCACTGCCAGCTTAGTTTATGGACTATAAAGTGCTTCATAGTTTGACTTCTAGGGGAAAAGGAAGTAATTTCAGTCATATTTCAATGTGTTAGCCGGTATATCCATTCAATTTTCTTTCTTTCTTCCTTTTTCTTCTTTTTCGTTTCTTTTATTTTTTTTTAATACAGAACGGGAAAAAATTCACTTTTATTTTCTATATGAAACAAACTATTTTTAAATTTTTTCTACTATATTTTTTACTTTTGTGTAATTTTTTTCAAACTCTATTTTACTTCCATTATTTCATTTTGGTCTACTTTAGTATATTCATTTTTTCAAATTTTCAAACAATTTCCTTGTTTTTCCCCCTTTTTTTCTATAATCTATCAAGCCACTTTAACATCCAGACCAAAACACACCTAGGATCTAGCATCATTTATTCGATTTTGTGTGTGTGTGTGTTTATTTTTTTAATTTTAATATTTTTTATTTTTAATTTTTTTATTTTAATTTTTTCTACCTCAATAATTCCTTTTCTCCCTTCAAAATGATGAAGCAAAGGAATTCACCCCAAAAGAAAGAGCAGGAAGAAACGACAGCCAGGGACTTCACCAACACAGATACAAGCAAGATGTCTGAACCAGAGTTGAGAATCATGATAATAAGAAGACTAGCTGGAGTCTAAAATAAATTACAATCCCTTTCTGCGGAGATAAAAGAAGTAAAAGCTAGTCAGGATGAAATAAAAAATGCTATAACTGAGCTGCAATCTCAAATGGATGCCATGGTGGCAAGGATGGATGAGGCAGAACAGAGAATCAGCAATATAGAGGACAAACTTATGGAGAATACTGAAGCAGAAAGAAAGAGAGAGATTAAGGCAAAAGAGCACAATTTAAGAATTAGAGAAATCAGTGACTCATTAAAAAGGAACAATATCAGAATCATATGGGTCCCAGAAGAGGAAGAGAGAAAAATAGGGGTAGAAGGGTTATGTGAGCAAATTATAGCAGAAAACTTTCCTAACCTGGGGAAAGATGCAGACATCAAAATCCAGGAAGCACAGAGGACTCACATTAGATTCAACAAAAACCACCATCAGCAAGGCATATCATAGTCAAATTAACAAAATACTCATTCAAGGAGAGAATCATGAAAGCAGCAAGAGAAAAAAGTCCTTAACCTACAAGGGAAGACACATCAGGTTTGCAGCAGACCTATCCACAGAAACTTGGCAGGCCAAAAAGTAGTAGCAGGATTTATTCAATGTGCTGAATCAGAAAAATATGCAGCCAAGAATTCTTTATCCAGCAAGGCTGTCATTCAAAATAGAAGGACAAATAAATGTTTCCCAGGCAAACAAAAATTAAAGGAATTTGTGACCACTAAACAAGCCCTTCAAGAAATATTAAGGGGGACTCTCTGAGGGGAGAAAAGATGAAAAAATACATACATACATACATACATACATACATACCAAAAACAACAAAGATTAGAAAGGACAAGAGAACACCACCAGAAACCCCAACTCTACAAGCAACATAATGGCAATAAATTCATATCTTTCAGAACTCACTCTAAACGTCAATGGACTCAATGCTCCTATCAAAACACATAAGGTAACAGAATGGATAAGAAACCAAGATCCATCTATATGCTGTTTACAAGAGATCCACTTTAGACCTAAAGACACCTTCAGATTGGAAGTAAGGGGATGGAGAACCAGGTATCATGCTAATAGTCAACAAAAGAAAGCCAGAGTAGTCATACTTATATCAGACGATTTAGACTTTAAAATAAAGACTGTATCAAGAGATGAGCAAGGGCATTATATCATAATTAAGGGGTCTATCCACCAAGAAGACCTAACAATTTTAAACATTTATGTGCCAAATGTGGCAGCACCCAGATATATAAATCACTTGATCACAAATATAAAGAAACTCATTGATAGTAATACCATAATAGTAGGTGACTTCAACCCCCCACTCACAGCAATGGACACATCATCTAATCAAAAAATCATCAAGGAAACAATGGCTTTGAATGATACACAGGACCAGATGGATTTAACAGATATATTCAGAACATTTTATCCTAAAGCAGCAGAATATACATTCTTCTCCAGTGCACATGGAACGTTCTCCAGAATAGACCATATACTGGGACACAAATCTACCCTCAGCAAGTACAAAAACATCGGAATCATACCGTGCATATTTTCAGACCACAACGCTATGAAACTCAAAATCAACCACAAGAAAAAATTTGGAACGGTAACAAATACTTGGAGACTAAAGAACATCCTACTAAAGAATGAATGGACCAAACAAGAAGTGAAAGAGGAAACTAAAAAGTATATGGAAGCCAATGAAAATGATAATACCACAACCCAAAACCTCTGGGATGCAGCAAAGGTGGTCATAAGAGGAAAGTATATAGCAATTCAGGCCTTCCTAAAGAAGGAAGAAAGATCTCAGATACACAACCTAACCTTACACCTTAAAGAGCTGGAAAAAGAGCAGCAAATAAAACCCAAAACCAGCAGAAGACCAGAAATAATAAAGATTAGAGCAGAAATCAATGCTATCAAAACCAAAAAACCAGTAGAACAGATCAATGAAACCAGTAGCTGGTTCTTTGCAAACATTAACAAAATTGATAAACCACTAACCAGTTTGATCAAAAAGAAAAAGGAAAGGACCCAAATAAATAAAATCAAGAATGAAAGAGGAGAGATCACAACCAACACAGCAGAAATAAAAATAATAATAAGAGAATATTATGAGCAATTATATGCAATAAAATGGGCAATCTGGAAAAAATAGACAAATTCCTAGAAACATATACAGTACCAAAACTGAAACAGGAAGAAATAGAAAATTTGAACAGACCCATTACCAGTAAGGAAATTGAATTAGTAACCAGAAATCTCCCAAAAAATAAGAGTCTAGGGCCAGATGGCTTTCCAGGAAAATTCTACCAAACATTTAAGGTAGAGTTGACACCTATTCTCTTGAAGCTGTTCCAAAAACTAGAAATAGAATGAAAACTTCCATACTCTTTCTGTGAAGCCAGCATTACCTTGATTCCAAAACCAGACATAGACCCCACTAAAAAATAGAACTATAGACCAATTTCCCTGATGAATACGGACGCAAAAATCCTCAACAAGATATTACCCAGCCGTATCCAATAATACATTAAAAAAAATTATTCACCATGACCAAGTGGGATTTATACCTGGGATGCAGGGCTGGTTCATATCTGTAAAACAATCAACGTAATTCATCACATAAATAAAAGAAAGGACAAGAACCACATGATCTTCTCAATAGATGCAGAAAAAGCATTTGACAAAATACAGCATCCTCTCTTGATAAAAACCCTCAAGAAAGTAGGGATGGAAGGACCAGACCTCAAGATCATAAAAGCCATACATGAAAGACCCAACACAAATATCATCCTCAATGGGTAAAAACTGTAAGCTTTCCTCCTAAGGTCAGGAACAAGACAGGGATGTCCACTCTCATCACTGTTATTCAACATAGTATTGTAAGTCTTAACCTCAGCAATCAGACAACATGAAGAAATAAAAGGCATCCAAATTGGCCAGGAGGAAGTCAAACTTTCACTCATTGCAGGTGACATGATACTCTATAGGGAAAACCCAAAAGATTCCACCAAAAAACTGCTAGAACTAACCCATGAATTCAGCAAAATCACAGGATATAAAATCAATGCACAGAAATCAGTTGCATTTCTATACACCAACAATGAAGCAACAGAAAGAGAAATCAAGGAATCAATCCCATTTATAATTGCACCAAAAACCATAAAATACTTAGGAATAAATCTAACCAAAGAGGTGAAAAACCTATACACTGAAAACTATAGAAAGCTTATGAAAGAAATTGAAGAAGACACAAAAAAAATGGAAAGATCCCATGCTCCTGGATAGGAAGAACAAATATTGTTAAAATGTCAATACTCCCCAAATCAATCTACATATTCAGTACAATCCCTATCAAAATAACACCAGGATTCTTCACAGAGCTAGAACAAACAATCCTAAAATTTGTATGGAACCAGAAAGACCCCGAATAGCCAAAGCAATCTTGAAAAAGAAAATCAAGGGCCGCCTGGGTGGCTCAGTCGGTGGAGCGACAGACTTCAGCTCAGGTCATGGTCTCACAGTTTGTGAGTTCAAGCCCCGTGTCTGGCTCTGTGCTGACAGCTCAAAGCCTGGAGCCTGCTTCTGATTCTGTGTCTCCCTCTCTGTCTGCCCCTCCCCCACTCATGCTCTGTCTCTCTCTGTCTCAGAAATAAATAAACATTAAAAAAAAATTAAGATATCAAAGCAGTAGGCAGTACAATCCCGGACTTCAAGCTGTATTACAAAGCTGTAATCATCAAGACAGTATGGTATTGGCACAAAAACAGACATTCAGATCAATAGAACAGAATAGAGAACCCAGAAATGTACCCACAAACTCATAGTCAACTAATCTTTGACAAAGCAGGAAAGAATATCCAAAGGAATAAAGACAGTCCCTTCAGCAAATGGTGTTGGGAAAACTGGACAGCAACATGCAGGAAAATGAACCTAGACCACTTCCTTACACCATACACAAAAATAAACTCAAAATGGATGAAAGGCCTAAACATAAGACAGGAAGCCATCAAAATCCTTGAGGAGAAAGCAGGCGAAAACCTCTTTGACCTCGGTCGCAACAACTTCTTACTCAACACGTCTCCAGAGGCAAGGGAAACAAAAGCAAAAATGAACTATTGGGACCTCATCAAAATAAAAAGCTTCTGCAAAGCGAAGGAAACCATCAGCAAAACTAAAAGGCAACTGACAGAATGGGAGAAGATATTTGCAAACGACATATCAGATAAAGGGTTAGTATCCAAAATTTATAAAGAACTTCTCAAACTCAACACCCAAAAAACAAATAGTCCAGTGAAGAAATGGTCAAAAGACATGAATAGACACCTCTCCAAAGAAGACATCCAGATGGCCAACAGACACATGGAAAAAATGCTCAACATCACTCATCATCAGGCAAATACAAATAAAAGCCACAATGAGATACCACCTCACACCTGCCAGAAGGGCTAACATTAACAATTCAGGCAACAACAGATGTTGGCGAGGATGCGGAGAAAGAGGATCTCTTTAGCACTGCTGGTGGGAATGCAAACTGGTGCAGCCACTCTGGGAACCAGTATGGAGGTTCCTCAAAAACTAAAAATAGAACTACCCTATGACCCAGCAATTGCACTACTAGGTACTTATCCAAGGATACAGGTGTGCTGTTTCGAAGGGACATATGCATGCCCATGTTTATAGCAGCACTGTCAACAATAGCCAAAGAATGGAAAGAGCCCAAATGTCCATCGATGGACGAATGGGTAAAGAAGATGTGGTACATATATACAACGCAGTATTACTTGGCAATCAAAAAGAAGGAAATCTTGCCATTTGCAACTACATGGATGGAACTGGAGGGTATTATGCTAAGCAAAATTAGTCAGTCAGAGAAAGACAAATATCCTATGACTTCACTCATATGAGGACTTTAAGGGACAAAACAGATTAACATAAGGGAAGGAAAGCAAAAATAATATAAAAACAGGGAGGGAGACAAAACATAAGAGACTCTTAAATATGGAGAACAAACAGAGGGTTGCTGGTTGCACTATATGCTAACTAATTTGGATGTAAATTTAAAAATATATAAAATTAAAAAGAGAGAGAGAGAGAGATACTTCTTGGTGGGTTTAGAAGCACCAGCGAGCTCATTGAGAATTTACTCCCAGGTCAAGGAGTCTATGCTGTGCAGGCCTAGCAAGAAACATGCATGTTACAGACATGATTAATATAGATATTATTATGCATTATCCTCCATTTTATATTGATTGCATTGTAAGAAGTTAAGCTTCCAAGCTAAATTTGGTCAGATCATCACACTACAGAAAGTTAGATTTGAACAAAGTCGAGAATATGGCCCACTACTAGAGTAGCAGTCAAGAAACTACAGTGTGTGTACCAGATCTGCCCACACCTTCTCCCACTGCTTGCATTATAAATAAAATTGTACTGAAACAGCCACACTCATTTGTTTATGAATTATCTACAGCTGCACTACAACAGCTCACACAGGTAGGTAATTGTCACAGTGTTATTACCTGCAAATGTATTTAAGATCTGGCATAAATTTATATATACATGTTTGCCTACCACTAACCTAGAGAACCCTAGTTTTGGATCTGGATGGTAAAACGTGACTTTTTTGGAAGTAGTACAACCACACACACCTTTAATGATTCCCTAGAAGGACTCACAAAACCCAGAACTAATGTTTATTACAGTAAAAGGAAACAAAGCAAGATCAGCAAGGGAGACAAGACCTTTGAATGGAGCCTGTCAGGAGCTAGGTACAGGTTTCTTTTTTCTTTTTTTCTTCTTTTTTTAAGTTTATTTATTTATTTATTTTTGAGAAAGAGAGAGAGAGAGTGTGTGGGCACAAGTGGGAGAGGGGCAGAGAAAGAAATTATCCTAAGCAGGCTGCACGCTGTCAGCTCAGAGCTCCATATGGGGCTTGATCTCATGAACTGTGAGGTCATGACCTGAGCTGAAATCAAGAGTCGGACGCTTAACCAGATGGAGCCACCCATGCACCCCTACACACAGATTTCCAAAGCCCTCCTTCAAGGAATCACACAGGGTGCACTGTTCCTCCAAGAAAGAATTGTGGCACAAGCCAAGTATTTCTGACCAAGGAGGCCCTCTTGACTCAGAGAACAGGACTTTTATCGGGACTGGGTATGTAGGCTCACTTCCCTGCCATGATTTCTGAAACGAAGAGCCCTAGAAGGAAACCAGTATCCACCAGATGTCTGCACACGCTGTCTTAACAAGTTGGTAAAGCACGGCTGGGTGCCCCAGGTGTACAAAACGGCCTCACTCATTAGTAACAGAGGGAGAACCCCCGAGGGTGGTTCCCAGGAGTTGGCCGAGAGCCAGGCACACAGCAGGCCCTGCAGAAGACAGGCTAGTGCTGAACCACCAAACCCACTCAGGGATGCGGGTCTGGATGGTCTCCCTGGAGGGCAGGTGGATCAAGCACACCTGACATAGGCCTCGGCATCCCTTCACGGGAAGAGGAATGTATATGGATGTGGGGTAGTCAAGTGACAACCAGCAGATGCCAGCCTCCCCAGCATTTTTCCTCTAAACCAAACCTGAATTTCTTTCAGAAGAACCACTTCTCAGCCAGAATTTACCTGTGGGATAGACTGACCTTCAGTTTCTGGGTCAGACCCTAATAGTGTATCCCACTCATGTGGCCATTCAAAGGCTGTCATGTGATCACATTTATTGCAAGAAGAGCCTTTTATAGGAAAGTTCTAGTTGGGTTTCTACTCTTCTGTGGGAATTACTTTTCAAATACCCTCTTTTCTGTGTTGTTTAGTCTGGGATTGTATAACTTGGATGCTTTTCAGTCACTTTTGCTGCTGTTAATACAATTTGTATGATATCCAAATTCAAAAGAAGGTAACAGCAAAACTGAGTAATGCAGAGAAAGAGAGCTGGAAACTACCCCTACCCCTAACCGTGAAAAGACTTATGACCCTAAATCAAGCAGCTCCTCTGATGCTGGTATGCCTCTGGGTTTTCTATCAGCTGAGCCAAAAAACAAAAACAAAACCTGTATTTCTGTTTAAGCTGATCTGAGCTCTGTCACTGACAATAAACACTTCTGACTGATACAGTATTATCATTCTGGTTGTACAAGTAGGAAAGTTATTCATAGAAAAGCCAAATAATTGGTCTATAGTAGTAGCTAGAAGAAATGGCAGAGCCAAGATTCAAGAACAGTTCTCCTTGTGACCAATATCGATACATTTTCCTCCTAGTTCATGTAGCCGTCTGACTAGAAGTTTCTTGGTGAACTCATCCCGCATCCTCCCACCAGCATGCACGTGAGCTGTACCACACATTCACGTACTACATGGGATTTGTTGTGGCATCTCTGGGTTTGTGGCTGTCGATCCCTACAAACTGGGAATATATGAGTCTTTATGTGAAAACAGAGTAGGGACCAAACTGACCAGTCTTCTGGTTTTGTGTTCTCCTCCTCCTTAACCACTTCATACACTATATTCCATTTTTCGTAAATCATATATGGAGGGAAACAGATATCTTTATTACTCTGGGATTCCTGAGGAACTCCAGATCTTAGGTTCAAAAGTTACATCCAAATAGAAACAGTTGCCTTTAGCTTCTAGTAGAAACCATCTCAAATGATTTTACTAGGCTTGTCTATAATTGTATTTATCAAATATTCATGCTTATGTATAATCTCAATTACATTCATACAGCAAAAAAACCACTACGTATGTCCCCAGAAAGAAAAAGGTGAAGTATAACTGTGGGGGAAAATCTTTTCAAATATTCTCTCACTGTGAGCCTATTACAAGTGCAAAAAGATTAAAGATACAGTATAAAGGTGTATATCTAAATGACTACAAATAACTGTTTAACTGGAGCTGCCTAGGGTACATCAGTAGCCCCTAAATGATCAAAGGCTATTGCTGCAGGCAAGGTCCGAAACCACCTGCTTATATAAAGAACTTTAGATGACAGGACTGATACTATGCATGTATATTGATACTTCTTGAAACAACGATTAAAAAAAATATATCTGTCTAAAACTGACAGAAGGCAAACAGATTGAGAGTTAAGTTTGTAATTCTGCCACCAACTCATCCTTAGCCTTGTGTAGAGATGTGACAATTTCTTTGGATATTTCAAAAATGTCCTATCCTGGTACTGTTATTTACAGGAAAAAGAAAATGCAGGTGATATTGGAACTTAAATGGGCATCCTTTCACTTATCCTGTACAACCCTAAGCAAAATTGTGAAATTGGATAGCTTTATCTTATTTCCCATGTCCGCCTTAAGTACTATCTTGTATGAAAAGGGTCATAAACTGGCTATACTATTACTGCACATTTTTTTATGCAAGGAAATTTGTATCTGTATAGGAAGAAATTTGTGTTACAGCAGACTTAATAACCCACATATATTTGTATAGATAGAAACATATAACTTTTGTTTTAATGATATATTAGTATATATAATATACAATTATGTATTACATATATAAAAATACAAATATTATATATTTTGTATAATATATAATTGTAACAAAAGTTATATAAAACAATTCTTACTTGCACATTATGTAATGTACTGTGAACTTTTTTATTCCATTCTATCGTTCTTCATCTTTTTAAAAAATATTTATTTTCGAGACAGAGAGAGACGGAGAGAGAGAGAGAGAGAGAGAGAGAGAGAGAGAACAAGTGGGGGAGGGGCAGAGAGAGGGAGAGAGAGTGAATCCCAAGCAGGGTCTGGGCTGTCAATTCAAAGTCCATCGCAGGGCTTGATCTCACAAACCATGAGATCGTGACGCGAGCTGAAATACGGAGTTGGCCGCTTAACTGACTGAGCCACCCAGGCGCCCCTCCTTTTGCATCTTTTTCAAGTGCAGGTCGCAACTTGACATTAAATTGTTTTCAAATCTGCTAATAAGTTATGACTCACAAATTAAAATGCAATAATTTATAGTAAAAGATACATATCCATCAATGTCCCAAATTCCTACTTCTCTTATTTATATGTCAACAAACATAAGAACCCATTTAAAGGGTTGCTTAATAAAATATCAGACATCAATGAGGACACAGGAATGTTTACTTGAAAATTTGGGAGATTCTTCCAAGATAGTTTTGTCTTCTTGTCAAGCACACAGTAAGACCACCTATTGCAGCCTCCTTTACAGGTGCTATGGCCAGGATAGAAATAATATATGCCACTTCCAAACTGGCTCATAAGTCTCATGCACAGCCCCCATCCTCCACCCTCTGACATGAGGCAGAGAAGCAGAGTGGTCTTGAAAGACAGAAGTTGAAATGGCAAAACCACAAGATGGAAGGAGCCTGGAGACCTTAATCACTGCTCAGGAAAGACCTGTCCGTCAACCAGAGACATCAGTGTTGGACTTCGAATGAGACCAAGAAACTTTATTGTATTAAACCCCAAAGATCTGGGGTTTGTCTAGGGTTTGTAGAGTTCACTATACTGTTCCTGACACATACGCTATAATTTTAGAAAGTACGAAGAATAACCTTCTAATGGGACACAACAGAAGGTCTTCACCTTCAAAGGTAACTACATGGTATGAAGCATCCACAACACAAGAAGGAAGAGGCACCCGTGTCTTCATCAGAAATAATGCTGTCTATACCCAGATTTCCTCTTATATCAACTCTTCTAAGTCTACTTTTCAGTTTTTCTTTTGTTAAAGTTTGTTTATTTTGAGAGAGACCAAGAGAGACCACACATGAGCAGGGGAGGGGCAGAGAGAGAGGGAGAGAGAATCCCAAGTAGGCTCTGCATTGACACAACTCACAAACTGTGAAATCATGACCTGAGCTGAGATCAAGTCGGATGCTTAACTGAGCCACGCAGGCAGGCGCCCCAGTTTTTCTTTTTTTTGGGGGGGGGATGTTAGTTTATTTATTTTGAGAGAAAGAGAGATAGCATGAGCAGGGGAGGGGAAGAAAGAGAGGGAGAGAGAGAATCCCAAGCAGGCTTCACGCTGTCAGTGCAGAGCCTGATGAGGGGCTCCATCTCAAAAATCATGAGATCATGACCTGAGCCAAAATCAAGAGTTGGACGCTTAACCAACTGAGCCACCCAGGCACCCCTAAAATAATGCAGACTATACCCAGATTCCTTCCTATATCAACTCTTCTAAGTCTACTTTTCAGGTTTTCTTTCATGGTCTTCTCATTTCCACAACTTCACTATACACTCTTATATAAACTCCTCGGATACCTTTATCCTAATCCCAGACTTTCTTCCATATTCCAAATCCAAACTCCTTAAAATACATCAGCAATGATAAACACATTTAGACACAAATGAGGTAACAAAAGCAAGTAAAAGGAGGATAGTCCATTTGCAGCATAGGTCGCATATGTGCCAAAATCAGATATATACTCATTTAATACATGATGGTGCTCTCTCGCTCTCGCTCTCTCTCTTTCTCTCTCCCCCACTCTCTCCCTCTCATCTTCCCTTCCTTCCTCCCTCCTTTCCAGATCTAACCTCACATACTCATTAAGCAGCCTCCTCTTTCATTTGAATTTCTTTCTTTTCTTTGTGGGAAGAGAGTATGTTTCCAAACCCATTAGTGGGTTTGGCTGTCATGAGTCAGTTTGCCCAGTGCCTAACTTTCTTGGACAAATATATCCCTGAAAACCCAAGTCTATAGTACAGAGAGACCAGATGTGTAGGGCAAGGTAACATTTTAACACCTTATACCACTCTTACACAACAGGCTGTGCAGTACATGGGAGGTTATCAAAGCCTCAACTGACAGAATGATTATCCAAATACCTCTCAAAGTCCAAGGACACATCTCACAGCTGTATTGGCCATGGGGATAATTTGACTAATAAAGAAGTGCAGTGGAACTTTCTTTTCAAGGGTCTCTGTACAAAGTCATAGTATTATTAAAAATAGGAAATCGCTGTCATGCAGAAAATCCCAAAGATTTAAAAGAAATTTTAAAAATAGCAAATGTGAGTTGGGCATTTAGACTTACAGAAAAAAAATATGTTCTCTCATGTATATTTTATCTTCATCTCGTATTTCATAGGAATTTTTATTGGCAGAAATAAATACATTGGATGAGGGCGAGACCCATATGTATCTAATCCACTCATATTTACAGCAAATTCCAACAAAAGTCTGAATCTTTAAGAAATGCAAAGCTATGGTTAATTTAACTTCTACTTAATTCCACATTAATGAGAAATTTTGTTTTGTTTGAGCACTTGTCAAAAATGTTCCTAACACAGTTCAATTTTCAATGGAAGGAAGTAAGAACAGAATAGACAGAACAGATTACTTCTCAAATGACTAAGGATTTTGCATACTCTGGACTTAAAATGTTAATATTTCGCCCTATTTGACTTGGACTTGTTATTTTTTTAGGAAATAAAACATCACAGGGTTAGTTGAAGCAGCTTTTGTCTCCTCAGATATAATTCATAGTTGGAAGAGCATGTGTCTCCTGGCAAAACATGTCTTTATATCCTATGATGTTCTTGGTAACCATAAATCATGTAACTTTTTGTGTCTTCTAAAGTTACAAAAATGATATTTGGGGTTTTTTATTTATCTGACAATCTGTTTTTAAATATGTGTTTCATCTGTTTATTTCTTGTGATTTTTGATGGATTTGGATTTATATTTAACCATTTTATGCTTTCTCTTTTCTATAATTTCTTTGCCTATTTTTCTTTCCTGCCTTGTATGAGATGAAACAAATTTTTGCTATTGCCCTTTTTTCCTTCTGTTGATTTAGAACATATATTTAATATTTCTATTCTTAATTGGTATAACTGACTTAAAGTTAACCAACATCACTACCAAGGTCCAGTGTTCTCTATTTGTTTTCCTTCTTATAGGAATACATTTTTTTTTAGTACTTCTTTTGCTGAGATTCAATACACAGTAAATTGTCTTTGTTTGTCTTTGATAAATCTTTATTTTACTTCTGTCCTAAATAATAGCTTTGCAGGGTAAAAATTTCCACACTATATGTTACTTTCTCTTTGTATTTTAAATATACTATTCTTTCATGTTCTGGTTATTAGCTTTGTAAGAGAGAAATGTACATTTAGCTGAAGATTTTTTTGTAGGTGAGTCATCTTTTCTATTGGCCCTTATAATTTCTGCTGTACTTGGTATCTCAGTGTTTTTCAAATTTCCAGTGATGCATGCAATGGTCTTTGAATACACTGCTTTAGACTGGATGTATTCTTTGTCCTGGGATCTGGATTTGCAGTAATTCATGGAAACTCTCAAATATTATCTCTTAGCATTGCCCCCCCCCCATTTTCTATGTTCATCTTCTGGAAAATCTATTGGACATTTGTAGGAATTTGTTACCCTACCCACTGTTACATAATGTCTTTCTCATATATCCCATTTATTAATCTTTTTTCCCTACAATCCCAAGGACTTTCTTAAATCTGGTTTTCAGTACACTAATAGACTTCAGATTAATCTATCTATCTTGCATATTGCCTTTCTAGATTTTTTTTAATCTGCCAGTTCTTTGTTTATAGTGTTCTCTTATTTCATTGTGGCTTATATGTTCTTTATATGCCTTATCATTTTAAACACACAACATGCACTTTTCTAGGGTTTCACCTTCTTAATCTTGAGAAAAATATAACTCTTGTTTAGTAAGGACACTTACTTTTTCTCCTGTGGAATATTTCCTAATGTATTTGATAATCTTTTGGTATGAGATAATCTGCAATCAAGTTTTGTTGTTGTTGTTTGTTTGTTTTCTTTCATTTTTGCTGTTGTTGTCTTTGCTGGGGGTGGGAAGTACTGCTTGGTCTGATTAGGAAAAGTGTTCCCTACAGAGACATTCTGCATTTACTTTCACCAAATGTCCAGGAACACCACCAGAAGATGGCTAGTTTTTATGTTAATTTCTCAGCTTGGATTTCAATACGCCTTTGTATTATTAAGCTATAGGTTCTTTCACTGTTTTGGTTTTCCCCTTGTGGGAGATTTTTTTCCCAATCATACTCCCAAACAGGAACAAGCTTGAGAAAGGTAGAATTTTCTAGTCTTGATTTCACAGAGCATTTTCCAGTTTGTACAGTTTGGTGTCATCTCATGACTTGGCAAAGGCCCTGAGCCATAGCATCTACAATAGCTTCCGTGGCCCTACCTGTAGCTATTAAAGCCAATTTCCTGCCATTACACGCATCCCTAAACTTTTACTCAGCTGTTAAGCATCAACTTGCATTTTCACTGCTATGGCTTTGAGATTTTGGTTGTTATCTTTTCTCTTTGGTAGGTAGGAATTTTCCTTCTGTTCTTTTAAATTTGCAGGGAAATTAATGTTTTGGTCATACATATATATATATATATATATATATATATATATATATACACACACACACACACATACATATATATATTAATGTTTATTTATTTTTGAGAGAGAGAGAGAGAGACATCATGAGTGGGGGAGGGGCAGAGAGAGAGGGAGACACATAAACTGAGGCAGGCTCCAGGCTCTGAGCTGTCAGCATGGAGTCCAACACAGGGCTAGAACCCACAAACTGCAAGACCATGACCTGAGTCAAAGTTGGACGCTTAACCAACTTAGCCACTGAGGCACCCCTGTTTTGGTTATATTTTTACACAGCATTTCTATGTGCTTGTAGTTGAATGTAGCTCTATATGAATAGAGGCTACCATGATGGTAAAAAAAGTTTGTCTTCTTTTTCCAATTAGTGAAGTATCATAGAAAGTTTTCGCTAATAAAGGTTTCTGGTTTAGTGAATTACACATAATTTGGAATTTTATTCTGATAAATACATAGAGGTAAAAATAGATCTAGTAGATTGACATACTGAATTTTATGGGCTAACCATAACAGAAAAAAAAATGATAATTTGGACTTAATCAAAATTTGAACCTTCTGTTCATCCAAAGACAGTATTAAGAAAATGAAAATTAAACAACAAGCTGGGAGAAAATATACTCACTGCATATCTCTAAGAGCTTATACTCAGAACATATAAAAATCTCCTGCAAAATACTAACTTTTAAAAATTACAATATAAATGAGCAAAAGTCAAGACTACATACTTCACAAAAGAAAATATGTGAATGGCTATTAAGCACAAAAAGGACTCAACATCATTATTCCTTAGAGAAATGAAAATATTAAATCCACAACCAAATACCACTTCATAGCTACTGGGTTGGCTAAAACTCAAAAATCGATACCACCACCAAATGTTGGTGAGAATGGAAGGTAACAGAAACTCTCCAAAACTCTGGGTGGGAGTGTGAATGTTATCACCACTTTGGAAATGACTTGGTATTTTCTTATATTAACTGTATACCTCGTGACTGAGTAATCCCATTCTTAAGTATTTGACCAACAGAAATGAAAACATACCCACCAAAAGATGAATACAAGAGTGTTCCTTACAGCTTTATTTCTAATAGTAAATATATGTAAACAACTTAATGTTCAGCAAAAGGAGAATGGATAAACAAATTGGGTTAAATTTATGCAGTGCAATACCATTCAGCTCATAAAAATGAGTAAACTATTGATACACACAATAATGTGCATGACTGAAAATATCATGTTGAAAGAAAATGAACGCAAAAGAGTAGAGATGAATCATATGAAGTTAGAAAACAGGCAAAACTAATTTATAATGATTAAAAAAACACAACAAAGGTTACCTCTACATGTGGGATGGGTAGAAACTGTGAGAGAGCACTAGAGGATTTACTGGATAAGGAAAATGTTCTACACCTGACAGGAAAGTTGAGTTATGTTAGAATACATATCTGATAAACCATATTAAGTTGTTCACTTAAAATACTGTTTGTGAATTCTAGCTAAGGTAAAAAACAAACAAACAAATAAACAAAAACATTAAACCAATGGGTAATAAAATATTAAGTGCAGATATTTTAAAATATTATCAACAAGAATAAACAAAAATGTTTTACTCTGAAATCGTTTTTCTGGTTCTACCCTGGCCGGTCTGAATGCTTTTTGGAAGCTTTATCTAGGTTGGAATTTCTGTATTGTTTATTATGTCTTCTAAAAGACAGCATAAAACTTTCTCACTATTCTCATGAATAGTTAATTAAAGAAGTAACCCTAAAAGAATTACATAACCACACAGCTATTTCACTCTTCTCAGTAAATGCCATTAAATAAAATGTTTACGTTGCTAATGCTTCGGGCTTCAGCTTAGTGGCTGAAACCAAGACGTTTTCACCATCAACTATAAAGATTATGAAGGTGAACTAAGAGGCAATTCTGTTGCCGATGTGTAAGGCAGAACCAAACACAGCTTGTCCATCTGTATCTCCCAAGTCTCTGTACCGCCGTCAGGAAGAACAGTGTGGGGTTTGTCAATAAATTCAGCACACTTGACATGGATAGTTAGGACACACAGGGAGTGGAGATTTACAGCATGCTGCCATTTTTACACAAAGTTTCTCGTATCCCTCCAAAGTCAATGGGAGAGTAATAGGAGCATGCTCCCTGAGGAATTGGTTCTTTTGCACACTGTCATAGCAGATGGAGCAGGAGTTTCAACTACTTCACCTCTAAAAACTGAGTGAGGAGTCTTTGAGAGGCCTTACCGCATGCAAGAGAGAGTGATGGGTAAGGAAAAGAACCAAGAAAAGAGAAGAGAGCAGACAGGTCATAAGACTTGGTGATGTCATGATCTCCAGTTAAGTCAAAGATTTTGAAAACTTTCCTTAAAGACTTGAGAACTATTGGAGTGTCTGGGTGACTCAGTTGGTTAAGCATCTGACTCAGGTCATGATCTCACAGTTCAGTTTGTGAGATCGAGCCCCATGCCGGCTCAGTGCTGACAGCACAGAACCTGCTAGAGATTTCCTCTCTCTCTCTCTCTTTCTCTCTCTCTCTCCCTCCCTCCCTCTCTCTCATTCTCTCTTTCCCTCTCCCTCTCTCTCTCTCTCTCTCTCAAAAATAAATAACTTTTAAAAAACCTTGGTTATTCTCTCTAATGCAAAGGAAAAGTGACCATCTTGTTTTGATTTGGTTTGATTTGTTTTTACAGCATCCCATTACATAAAATACAAGGAAAATGAGGTAGTAATAATAGTCTACCCTTCTCTGTCCTAATAATAGAGTTTGGCAGTCTGAGTTCATTTCTAATTCAAAAGACAGAGATGCAAAATAAACATAGTTATGTGCTCGCTTTGTCTTCCTGGGGTTATATTACCTCTTTTCCTCATTTTTCCTATTGCCACCTCAGGGTAAGTGACCTTGGATTCTCACCTGAATTTCTGAAAATGCCTCCTAATTTGTCTTTCTGCTTCTACTTTTGTGCCTTTTGATACATTCACCATCCAGTTTTCAGCAGTATCTCATTAAAACACACATTAGAGGGGCACCTGGGTGGCTCAGTCAGTTATGCATCTGATTTGTGGTTTTGGTTCAGATCATGATCTCGTAGTTCATGAGTTTGAGCACCACATCAGGCTCCATGCTGACAGTCTGGAACCTGCTTGGGATTATCTCTCTCCCTCTCTCCCTGCTGCTCACTCCCCTGCTCCTGCACTCGCTCTCTCTCTCTCTCTCAAAATAAATAAGTAAAACACACACACACACACACACACACACACACACGCACGCACGCACACACACACATTGTATGGTGTAACTTGCCGTAGGAACACCTCTTAGAGCTTTATGATTGCTCCAGACCCCTTTCTAAGCCCATAACAATTTAGCAGACACTATTCTGCATATCTCCCTTGTAAATAGAATGGTAAGTCTTGGAGGTATTAGGTTTAGATGGGTATCCCTTGATATCAGAGAGGCGATCCCTATCTGAGGTATATAGGGGTGACCAATTCTAGCCAATCAGCATAAGATGAAGTCTGCTATTGGGCTTCCGGGAAATCTTATCCCCCCTGAATTGAAGAAGGAAGAGAAGCTGGAAGAGAAGAATGAGATGGGGTGGGGGGAGCAAAAAGGAGTCAAACAGAAAATTCTTCTCCGTGACTGTTTGCTATTTCTTGCTTCTGAAATAAACTGTTCAAATATATTGCACAGAAAGACACTGAAGCCATCCTGCAACCATGAAAGTAAAGTGAAAAGAATTGCAGAAATACACTTAATGCTCTGATATTGAGTTGCTTGGAAAAAAAAAATAAACAACAAGAACAAAAACCCTTCATAATCATGATTCTTGTCTCTCTCTCCATCATGTTAAATTGAATCCCGAATCATGAGGCATCTTTTATTCACCATGAATACGTGAATTTCTTTCCCATCCTTTGTCAGGGCTATTATCAGGCTGCAACATAAAATTGTACAAGGTGTATATTGAAATTATAAGAGGCTTAACTTGTTTCACCTATTTGTCTATTTATTATAGTAATTATCTAGCAACGTCTTGAGGAAGGGACACCATTTTCTACATCACACAAAAAAAAACATTTGGGGTACAGCTGCCTTTGGACTCTCTATTCCCTCTGATGGAAAGAAACACTTCCTTTGAAGTATATTTGACCAGTTCTTTTTTATCCTTCAGCTTTCCATGGAGACATCAGTTCGTTAGAGAGGTTGTCCCTGGGAAGTCTATGTAAAATCATACTCCATCCCTCTCTAACATAGCTTAGTGATGTTTCCTCAGAACCCTTATCAATATCTGAAATTACTTTGTGTAGTAGATCTTTTTCTACTACTCGTAAAAGCTCTAAGAAAATAACTAAGTCTGTCTTTTTGCTGTTAGATCACAAGCACCTAGCCCAATACCTGGCATAAAAAGGGAACTCAACATTTGTTGAATGCCTGGATGGAATACAGAAGGAAAGCAGCAAGGCAGAGGGACAAGGACGGGAAGGCAGGCAGAGAGGGAGGAAAGAAGAAAGGGTTTTCCTGAACTGAGGCATGCCAGTAATTTGTAATTACCAACTGTGAATTAAAATCAAGTCAGAGAACGTCTGGGTGGCTCAGTCAGTTAAGCGTCCAACTCTTGATTTTGTCTCAGATCACAATCTCACAGTGGTGAGATCAAACACGGTGTCAGGCTCTGCACTGGGCATGGAGCCTACTTGGGATTCTCTCTCCCTCTTCCTCTGCCTCTCCCATGCTCACAGTCTCTCCCTCTCTCTCTCTGTCTCTCTCTCCCTCTCTCGAGATTAAATAAGTAAGTAAGTAAGTAAGTAAATAAATAAATAAATAAATAATCAAGTCAGAATGAGCAGCTCTGGGGGCACCTGGGTGGCTCAGTAGGTTAAGCGGCCGACTTCGGCTCAGGTCATGACCTTGCGGTCTGTGAGTTCAAGCCCCGCGTCGAGCTCTGTGCTGACAGCTCAGAGCCTGGAGCCTGCTTCCGATTCTGTGTCTCCCTCTCTCTCTGCCCCTCCTCTGCTCATGCTCTGTCTCTCTCTGTCTCAAAAATAAATAAAAACATTTTAAAAAACTGAAAAAAAAAAAGAATGAGCAGCTCTCTGGTGGTTATGATCAATTAATCATGTCAATTATATGACTCATATATATAATTGTAACATAATTACAGTATATACATTTTATATAATTATATGTTACTATCTATAATATGTAACATTATTAAATAATTATAATATAAATTAATATATACATTATTCTATGTGAAGGTGAAAATGAGAGAATATATCCTGCTAAATATACCATGAGAGAACATATGAGTAGAAAGTCTGCTTATGTCTACAGAAAGGGATCCTCCAACTAGTGCTCCCTAGAAAAATGCACTCTGGCAGTGTCTCATGGGGAAGAAATAATAATTTCAGGAAAGGCTCAGAGCACTGAATTAGTTACTACCAAAAGCAAATCAGCGCAAGTTAAGTGTTGTTTAAATTTAACAAGAAAGTAAAAAGGGGAAAGATGGGTGGGGCCAAATTAGCAGCAGAACAAATTAAGGGTTATATTCAAAGTGCAAATGAGCTGGATCCCATTGGTCAACTGCAGCAGCCAAAATTTATTGTCCAATGAAACAAATAGGCAGCGCTTACCTTATCCCAGCCTATGAACCTGAACATTTTGTTTCTCTTTCTCATAATTTTGACCCACAGCATTCTTGATCTTGGCTTCTCACCACTGCAGGCCTCTTGACGTTGACATCTGACAAGGTTTGTCAGTGTCATCTTGTGCTCTGATGATGATAGAAAAAGATCTGATGGGGTCTGGATCTGTGAGCTTTGTGACAACCAACGAACTATGTATGTGTCATTGGTCTTGTCTCAGTTTTTCTTACTTCTAAAAGATACACATGAAGATATTCTCTCGAAATTCCATTTCTAATCTTTCCAAAGATAAGGATGTCATGTTTGGTGGGCAATTCCAACAATCAACAGATTTATTTCCCTAAAGAAAATTATGTGCCACTAATGGCAAATAGCAAGGACTGACTTGTATATGTAGTTTTTGGAATCACAAGGCAAATACTTTCCTTTAAAATTCCTTTTTGGGGTGCCTGGGTGGCTCAGTCAGTTAAGCATCTGACTTCGGCTCAGGTCATGATCTCACGGTCTGTGAGTTTGAGCCCCGCGTCGGGCTCTGTGCTGACAGCTCGGAGCCTGGAGCCTGCTTCGGATTCTGTGTCTCCCTCTCTCTCTGACCCTCCCCGTTCATGCTCTGTCTCTCTCTGTCTAAAAAATAAATAAACATTAAAAAAATTTTTTTAATTAAAAAAATAAAAAATAAAAAAATAAAATTCCTTCTTTAATTACATAGAAAGTAGGCATGAAATATCTTTATTAAAGTTGATTTCAGTGTATGATTGAACCTAAAAATGAGGTTGCTTCAGAGAACCCAAAAGATTCAGAGATTGTCTACCCTTCTAAATTAAATTTGCTCCATAAAAATGTGCTTTTTATTCTCGCCTCTGCATCTACCCCATTCATTTATTCTGTTGATTCTATTCACAAAATATGCACAGAATCTATCACTACAGCTGCCCCCTTCCTGGTCCAGGCCGTCAGCTCTCAGCAGATCCACGCCCACCACAGCCAACTGACCTCCTCGCTTTCACTCTTTGCTGCAGAAAATAACAGTAGCAAAAGTGAATCTGTAAGTGTGCCATCCTGTTGAGTAAAATCCTTCACAACTTCCCTCTATCCTTCAAAGACAAATAGAATGTCTGCACGACCTTGCCCTTCACCACCTCTCCAGCCTCCTCTTCATCTCACTCATCAATTCTTTTCCCGTTCCAGAGAGGAAACACTTCCAACTCTGACCCTTTGAGGAGGACATAAGACTCACACCTCTGAGGTCTTCAAAACTCCTTCCCCATGCCATCTCCAATGACCCAATGCTTTTTAGACCCTCCACCTTTAGGACAGATTTAAGATTCAGAGGGGATTTAAGACCACCTGCATGGAGGATGTCTCAAAACTCCCTTTGATCCAGCACATATCACTTTAGTGTCTAAAGTAAAACTGCCACTTCAGCATCTCATCACTAAACCTCCAGATACATCAGCTCTTTCTTTTATCAGCTGGGAATAATAGTGTCTGCCCTTTAGTATCATCATAGGTATTGAGAGAGAGAGAGAGACAGACAGAGTGCATGTGTGTGTGTGTGTGTGTGTGTGTGCGCACACGCGGTATATGTGCGGGTGTGTACATGCATTTACATCAAACATAATGCCTAGCACAAAGTAAACACTCATTGATTGTGTATGTGGTCCTGGGAATATAATGATATATCATTGCCCTTGTTACATTTTTTAACTACTGTCAGAGCCAAGTTCAGCCCTTCTCTCCTCATCTGTGTCTGAGTGAGGCCAATCATTCAGTGTATCCAAAGGAAAGGAAAGAAAATAGGCTAAGGAAGAGATCATGAGTAAAGAAATTTTCAAAGAAGACTGTTTAAATGATTTTTCTTTTTTTCTTTTTTTTCTATTTTTTTGAAAAACAAGTTTCAAAAATATTCCTAAAATTGGTATATGCTTTATCTTTTCTTCCTGGTCTACTACTCAGCTTTAGGTTGTGGGTTTTGTTTTGTTTTTTGTTTTGTTTTGTTTTGTTTTGTTTTCATCAGAGTATTGAAAAAAAAAACCCTGAAAAATTGTTGCCATTTGAGAAACATTAGTTCTCTCAAAAGAGATCTGTACATGTAAGTATACACAATATCCTTTCCAAAAAGAAAAAAAAAAAGACACCAACTATCTTGCCCAATTCTCAAAGCAATTATGAATTCACTTGAATTTATCCCTTGATCAGTCCCTTGTATGATACTGAAAATACATTCCATGCTGAATTAATTCCTTCTGCCAATATTTATTGTTTATTTGTCAGTAGACTATTTGGTCCTCAAGGGACCAACACTTTCTACCCTGTTTTCTCAGCCTCACCTTCCTGATATCATGAAGCACAGTAGGGAGGTCTGCCTAATGGACATTCAAAAACATTTTGATTTAACACTGCAAACAGAGATGTGAAAAAAAAATCCAATAAAATCTACCTCTTTTTTTTTACCTGCTTTTGGTATATTTCATGACATAATACCTTCCATTTTTAGAATATTTTAATTTTTTAAATTCATATATATCAAGAAATTAAATTTACTTTTAAAAAATTGAGATACTTTCTTTTTGTTAAGTGTCTAAATAATTTTTGAAATAATTCAGAGGCAAAAAGGAATAAATATAATCTTATAAGAGCATTTTTATATAAAAAAATAGATGCTAGTACACATAATTATAAAAGTATCTATCACTCCATTTCATTTTTGTATCCCACTTAAAGACTTTTTTTTTCAAGTTTTTTTTTTTTTTAAATTCTGGTTAGTTAACATACAGTGTAACATTAGTTTCAAGTCTAGAATCTAGTGATACATCACTTACATAAAACACCCAGGGCTCATCATAACAAGTGCCCTTCTTAAATACCCATAAACCATTTAATCCTTCTCTCCACCCACCTCCCCTACAGTAACCCCCAGGTTTTCAATTTAAAGTCTTCTACCTAAATACATATCATGTAATAATTTAATCACTTCTCTAGAAAAAAAGAAAAATATTTCAGGCTAATGTCATCACTAATAAAACATTGCCCATCCTACAAGTGAATCTTGAGTTAATAAAGGTAAACTTCTCAGGTATTAATTTTCCCAAAGTTAATAAGGATATTTTTTTTTTCTAGTTTATTAAAGACCAGACCTAGGGGCGCCTGGGTGGCGCAGTCGGTTAAGCGTCCGACTTCAGCCAGGTCACGATCTCGCGGTCCGGGAGTTCGAGCCCCACGTCGGGCTCTGGGCTGATGGCTCGGAGCCTGGAGCCTGTTTCCGATTCTGTGTCTCCCTCTCTCTCTGCCCCTCCCCCGTTCATGCTCTGTCTCTCTCTGTCCCAAAAATAAATAAAAAACGTTGAAAAAAAAAATTTAAAGACCGGACCTAACACACCTAAACATTGCCCATCCTACAAGTGAATCTTGAGTTAATAAAGGTAAACTTCTCAGGTATTAATTTTCCCAAAGTTAATAAGGATAATTTTTTTTCTAGTTTATTAAAGACCGGACCTAACACACAGGTACTACAGTCTTTTTTCTTTTTTAACATGTATTCATGTTTGAGAGTGAGAGAGACAAAGGGTGAGCAGGGGAGGGGCAGAGAGAGAGGGAGACACAGAATCTGAAGCAGGCTCCAGGCTCTAAGCTGTCAGCACAGAGCCCGAAGTGGGGCTGGAACTCACAGACCACAAGATCATGACCTGAGCTGAAGTTGGACGCTTAACCAACTGAGCCACCCAGGTGCCCCCACAGGTGTTACTATCTTAACATAGTCCATCCAAAATAAAATATTAAATATCATCACATTGAAGACTCCCTGACCCTATGACCAGATGTTAGTTCAAAATTCATACTATGTTGTACCTCTACTCTATTGCTTAATCCATTTCCTTGAAGTACAATTATGGAATTATCTTGCCTTCCTCTTCCCCACCTTCCACCCCTATTGTAACTCACAAGGCAGGAATTTATGTCTTCTAATTTTTATATTACCCTTCCCAAAGTCTTAAATTATGCACTTAAACCAGTAGATTCTTAGTAACTTTCATTGAATCGAAATGTATGCAAGCCATGCATTTTTCAACAAACCTGCAAAACTACATATTTTTATAAAATTGGTCATGAAAATTATCTTGTGCTCAAGTAAAGGGGAACATTTTTTTAAATCTACTATCCATTCTAAAAGTCAGGAGTTAATAGGTAGTACTGGCTACCATTGACAGTTTTTCATCCATCATTTGTGTCCCCTTTTCTTTCAAGAGGCATCTGTACCTACCACATCCCTTTGAGATGGGATGATGTGAGACAAAAGCAAATGCCTATTGTCAATACCTCAAACTCCAAACACCACCTATGGTGTTTGACTGACATGACATATGCCTTTAACAAGAGCTGTCTTACAGAGACTACAGGAAGGAGACAGGCAGGCAGACTTCAGACAGCTGCTTAAAGTGACTGGCATTCTTCTTTTGACAGTTTCATTTGACTCTAGCTCAAGTCAACTTATCTTCCTACTCCAAGTAGGTTTCTAATTTACAAGTGCCTAGCATCTTAGGAAAAGAAGGGAGAGGAAAAGAAACATTAGCAGGGCTTAGGAAAGCAGAGTAGTTGAGTGCTTCAGTTTTGTCTAGAAGCAACACTGAGTGCTTGCATTTTCACTTTGGATCCATATAGGAGAGGTGGAGTTTTTGATGCCCATGTGAGGTTGACTGCTGTTGTTTTTGTCTAAGATCCATTTCCCATTTTCTCTTAATAATAGCACCTTTGTTTTCCTTTGAATAAATGACCCTCCCCCAACCTCACCCTGTCTCTGGGAGTGAACACATAACCCTCTTGTAGCCTATCAGCTTATTCCATTCTCCACCAGTAAGGAAGCATCCATCTGAAAGTAAGGGGAAACCAACTGAAAGTGATAAATTAGAGTTAAAAAACCAATTCCAGGTTATTACAGTAGCTTCACAATTCCAACCTCGGGCTGGATGTCCTTAAGATTGTTAGCTTTTGCCTCATAGTCCTATGACTGCACCTATAAGCAATAAATGGGGGAAGAGTATATGCCAGGGTGAAATGAGAAACACAGCCTTGACTCATCTCTCCTTTTATCAGGGAGAGAACCCTTTCCCAGAAATCCCCCAGAATACCACTTCCATCTCAATAGCTACAACTGGGTCATGTGGCCATCTTTAGTTGCAATAAAGAATAGAAATTCAAATATATGGCTTATTCAGCTTTAATAGTAGGAAGGATGTGAAGAGCTCAAGAGAAACACTTTGGGGGTACCATCTGATGTTATCTGCAATCTTCCTTCGGCCAGGGTGATTATGTCAAGGATGGATGTAGAAGCCAAGACAGGCCAATGGAACTATGATATGAGTTCTCTTAACAGATCTGTATTTAATCAACTTTCTGTTTTAACTAATACTCTTCATGCCTTCAATAAAACATAGTGAACTCACAACCATACACACCAAATGTGGTCTGTCTAGTTTAACAATTTATTATCAAGAGCCATCAATGTTTCTTCTCAAATTTATTGTAATCATAAAATGTAATCATTAAATATTGAATACACTAATGAAAAGTAAGGGGGGAAAAGTTATGTGTTATTTTTATGAGAAGTTGAATGCTTTTGAAAGGAAAACTAGATCAAAGAAACTCCTATAGAATTGCAAACAGGTGAGACACCATCATCAAGTGATGGGGGAAATTATAAAAATCCATAAAGTTTCTGTGATCCAGCTGTGTCACATGTTTATGCTTCATTTTAAATATATTTACATTAAAATCATAGATGTTTCATTAAAAGATTTATGAAAAAATGAAAACATGGAGCTCTCATCAGGAACTGAAAACAAAACATACTGCATTCAATAATTATAAGCAAACAGATACCATATATTAGTTTCTTATTGTTGAAAATAATTATCACAACTCAGCAACTTAAAACAACACAAATTTATTCTCTCTTGGTTCTAGAGGTTAAAAGTCTAAATCAGGGTGTGGTCCTCAGTTGGCAGGATTTTATTTCTTTTACCACCTTCAGAGGAGGAATCTGTTTCCTTGCCTTTTCAGTTTCTAGAAGTCATCTACATTCCTTGGCTTATGGCCCCTTCCTCACATCACTCAACTACTTCCTGGTTCTGATCTTTCTTCCCTCTTATAAGGACTGTTGCAATTACACTTGTCGCAATTACACTTGACCCACCTTAATAATCTAGGGTAACCCCCCATCTTAAGGTCTTTAACTTCATCACATATGCAAACTCCCTTTTACCACATATGATAACATAATTCACAAGTTCTGGGAATTGAGATATGGAAATCTTTTGGAGGGCCATTATTTAGTGTGTAACATTATCTTCTTTATTTATGCCAGTTTGGATTAATTTTCCATATATCTCAACCAAAATATTGCTGGATAATACATATAAGCTTAAGTGGATGAATCAGGAGGCATCAACAATAAGGACTTATGAAAATATAGTAAGGACAAGGAAAAGAAGAACAAAAGAACATATAAGACATGAATAATGGAAAAGTGTAATCTATTTTAAAAGGGTATGATCATGGAAGAAAACATAGATAAATATCACTGAGTAAAAAAGGATTGCCATCAGGAATTGGAGATAATGGGTAAAAGGAGAGAGAGAAGAGAAAAGAGTTTCAGCATACTATAAAGAAAAAAAATGAAACAATAAATTAACTGTAGTTAAGTCAATAAAGGTCTTATTTTAAGAAGTAAAGATGCATTTTTTAGTGTAACTTTTAAGTGTTTATTTATTTTGAGAGAGAGAGAAAGCGTGAGTGGGGGAGAAGCAGAGAGGGGAGGGGACAGATAGAATTCCAAGCAGGCTCCACACTGTCAGCACAGAGTCTAACTCAGGGCTTGATCTCGAATAAACTGTGAGATCATGACCTGAGCCAAAATCAAGTCAGATGCTTAACTGACTGACCACCCAGGTGCCCCTGGAGGGACATTCTAAAGCTACAGTCATAACCAAGTGCAATATTGCAGTAAAAATGGGCCTTATTGAAGTCAAATTTTCTCTTTCCACAAACTACATCTTTCTCTCCTTTGTTCTGCAAGGAGAATAATGATCCTGGTTAAGTCAAAGAAGTTTCAAACTTAGGGAGAGGTCCTTAGTTGGCAGAAAGTTCCTCACCAAATAATTGAAGACCGCACAAGGAGATAAATTCCAACTTAACTGATGGATACAAATTTCATTTATTAATTAGTAGCTATTTATCATCTAACATATGAAGACTATCAGGGGGAAGAGTTACCTTCTCCCTTCCTTCTAGGAGTTAGAGGCAATCTGAGAGCTAAAACAGCAGATCTGGAGAATTTTACTCCTCCTCCTCAGAGCAGGTAATACATTAACACACATTAGTTGAACTCACAGACAGGAGTTCTTCCATATCTCCCACCTCTGTTGTACTATGTGTTCACAAATCACTTTGAGACAAAAAAATGATGAGAGGAAGAATCACTTCAATAAAAAAAAAAAATTCATGTACTAGGACTTGAGTAAGACACAGGGCACTAACCTCACTCGCATGCTGACCATTTAACTTACTAGTGCTCTTAATACAGTAAGGATGTATCTCTTGCTCATGTCACAGCTCCAGGCAGTTTTTTGGGAATGGAACTCTTTTCCATGCAATCATCCCTCCATGTCTCTGCTATCTTGCAGGATTCCAGCTTCCTCACAGGTCCTCTGCATCTGGCCAGCAGCCAGGAAAGTGTGAAGGATGGTGTCAGAAGATTTAGCAGTCTAGCCTGGCCTGGTCATGGCACACAGCAGTTCCTCCCACATGCCAATCACCAGAACATGATGAACCCATGGTCACCCAGACCTCAGTGCAATAGTTAAAAGAGAAGTCCACCTTCACAGTCCCTTCCTGGTCGAGAGAGACTCGTGCTGAGTCTGGATTAATCCTACACAGAAGCACCAAAGCACCACACCCTTTTCTTCTAAGTACATCCTACCTATACAACTGCCTGTGGAGCACAGAGCCTTGGTACAAAATGAGAATGGTGTTTTCATGACAGTCAACCTCCATCTGTCCTGAAACAGAGAGACATAATTTCTTATTCCTGACCCAATGCCACTCACAAATCCTTAAATAAAGAATATAAAAGCCTATATGATGGGAGAGGCAAAATGACCTTTAAATCCTTTGGTTGATGAGATCACTCCAGGTAAAATCACTAACAGCAATGACAAAACCCAAGTTGCTTTCTGTATGAACTTATGAATAACCTCTGCTTTTGTTCATTCTTTCAGGGATGCCACCCCCCAGGCATGATGCTAGGCTCTAGAATACAATGGTAAACAAGACTATTGCAGGCTCCGCAACCGAGCTTAAGGTCTAGTGTGAAAGACAGACAATAAATGCAAAAAGTAATAATAATAAATGATAATAGGGACAAGTTTGACAATTTCATATGCTTACTTTTTGACCTTGGTCATCTCACTCACTCTTAAAAATTCCAATTAGCATAAGCAGTCAAGTCCACATCAATGTTCCCATATATTTCATTCCTGGTCATGGCATTGTCAATTCCATCTGCTTGCTAAATGATTAGATATTTATGTGCATATTCTGTCAATAACAGAATAACTATCAAAAATGGATCCAGTCATTTCCCCAGACAAATTGAGGATTCTCATGCCATTTCTCGCATCTCAGTTAATTACATTAACTCCCTTCTAGATCTGTATACCTATAAGTTTATGGCTGTTAATTCTCTTAAAGCTATTCCTTGGTCATTTCTCAAATGTGTGCCACTCCCCATGAAGACCAAACAAAACTAAACAAAAGAAGTTAATCCCAAATTTATTCCCTGTCCTTGGAAACTAATTTGAAAATGTTTTTCTTGCTAATCAGAGAACTTGCTGCATTTTCTTTGCACATGGTGGAAAGCAAAGTAATATTAGTTTACATAGGTTTGTCATGTTGGGACCATAATACCCCTATGTCCTTTTGCAGGGATTATTTAATACACACACACACACACACACACACACACACACACACACACACACACGTACACATGCACACATGAATATATCCCACATTTTACTCAAGTATTTATTATCCTCTTCTGTTTGGGCACCATATCTAAATCTGACCTTATATCTTAACTTTGAAGAACTGAAAAGTAAGAATACATGAAAGTCAAAGCAAGTAGTTGGCTGATATATGTTTTAAAATCCATTTTATTATTGCTTTCTTAAAGTTGTCAATGTACAATCTTGAACTTAGCAGGCATAGTAGTTATCAGGCAAAGGAGTTGGCATATCTTCCATTCTTGTTCAGATGCTAGCTTGCTATAATTTTCTGAAATCCACAGGGGATGTTTTGGAGAGAAGCTGTGAGACAGCTAATCAGAAAAAGATATTCTAATGTTTAGTTATATTACAGTGTAGCAGAGGCTCCTGGGGGATATGGCAGAAGCCCCATTGGTTGATTCATTTTAACAGGGTTGAATAAAGCAGGGAAAACAACTATCAGAGGAAATCTCACACTGGTAATTCTCGAAATGAGCTCAAACATGTGTTTCCTAATTTCTGTGATGCTATATATTTTTAAGAATTCACCTTTATTTTACTTTCTCTCCCTTTCTTATTTTCTTTAGTTTTATATTCCATATCTACCAGCATCTGAGACTCATTTCATTTCTACTATGAGCACTGAAACATGACAAAGGGAACAGAGACATTCAGAAGACACCAGTTAAATAATTCAAGTTAAATTCCTTAATTATCCCTATTTGCTTTCTAGGTGTAAATAGATGCCATGTATATATTGGGCATTGCTTTTGGAACATTACAAACCAGAAAGGTTGCCGTAGCAACCTCAGCTACCAATAACCTTCATGAGAAATGAATTCCCAATGGGCATGGAGTCCTTGGCAGTTTACACAGCACTTTTAAGCTATAAATGCACTTGTTATTTATTACAATGATGTAATTAAGTGGGACTGCTAATATTACCCTTATTTCCAAATGACAAAACTTTAACTAAAAGAGGTTAAAGACTTGTCCACATTCATGTTAACAGGAAAGTGGCAGGCTCAGAACTCAAATCCATGTCTCATGATCATAAGAATCATATATTTTTCAGAGTCAGTATAATTATTGGAAATAATAACATACTATATTTACAGTAAATCTTTTTTTAAATTTTGGACTCTAGAATGAGCTGGCTGGACATTCTCCTATTGTTAAGGTAAATGTCAGGTGTGGAGCCCATGAGTTTGGGAGTACAAGCTCTGATTTGGAGTACAAGTGATGGCTCTGATTTGAGCAATTAGCCATGGTGATCACACTGACAGATAATCCTTTCAGATTCAGTGATCCAAGCCTTGGATCACCTTGTCAATTTACTCTAGTTCAGTCTCTGAGAAAAGGAAAAAGCAACTTCCCCTTCAATATGGAGGCATGAAATGACGAAATATTACTGGAAGAATGAATATGTAAGGGAAGATAATTGTTCCACATACAAATTAAGAATCATGGTTCATAGTATAATCAATCAATCAATACCTGTAAATCAGTGGTTCTCAACTGGGTGTTGTTTTGCCCCTCCTCCCACCCAGGGGACATTTGGCAATGTCTGGAGACATTTTTGGCTGTCACAACTGGAGGATGCTACCTGCATCAGGTAAGTAGATGCCAAGGATGCTGTTAAGTATCTCACGATACACAGGACAGCTCCCACAACAAAGAATTATTTGAACTAAAATGCCTATAGTGGGGCTGTTAAGATATCTTGCCATATATAATGCAAATAGTTTCTGATGCATTTATTTATCCTATAAAAATGATTCTTGGGGCACCTGGGTGGTTCAGTTAAGTGTCCAGCTCTTGATTTCAGCTCAGGTCATGATCTCACATTCATGAGATCAAGCCCCACGATGGTCTCCACACTGGGTGTAGAGCCCTGCTTAAGATTCTTTCTCTCTCTCCCTCTGCCTCTCTCCTTTGTTTGCTCTCTCAAAAAAAAAAAAAGTGAGCCTTGCAATTGGTTTTTCTAAAATTTCTAAAATTTATGATTAAACACTTTTTTTTATTTTTTAAGATTTTACTAAGTATTAAGTGGCCATGAGAGAAAAATTAGAAAATAAGAGTAAAAAAAAAAATCAACCTTAAATCCCACATCCTAGTGGTCAATACTATTAACTTTCTGGTTTTGTCTTATAGACTTTATCTCACACAAATATTCACATATTTACTGACACTCTGGGACAAATATACAATCATGTTATACTTTCCTATAATTTACCAATATATTATGAATAATTCCCTATGTCAGGAAATCATGATTTATCTCATTATTTTTAATGACAGACTAGTATCTGATTTAGGAATGTAACAAATTATATTAACTAACTTTTATCAGATATTTAGATTAGGTCCATTTTTCTTGTTATAAACAATATTGTCATTAATATCCTTATACACAAATTTTGGTGTAAATGTCTGTTTATTTTTAGCATATGGTAGAAAATGATTTTTAGGTCAAGGTCAATCACAGATTTCTGTGATTTTATTTGAGATACTTCTCTAAAATTTATAATACAAAGGTTACACAGATTCACAAATTCATAATTAAGTCCAATGTAAACCCACTTAATGACATGTGAAAAAATCATTCCTTCAATTTCTGTGCCAAAAAAAAACAGATTTCATGATGGTCATATATATATTGATGAATGTTCTAAATTCACATTCTTCAGCAATACATAATCATCAATTTGTGGAGGTAAATAAAGAGGTTGCTAAATTGCCGTAATCCTCAATTTGTGGTCAATAAAGTAAAGAAGGCTGACTTCTGTATAGGTGTCCATTTAGATACTTTTATGAGACATGCATGAAATTAGGAATTCAGTAGAACTCGTAGCAGAAATTAAATAGACAGAATATAATCATCTCAAAGCCCTAGAAAATATTGAGAATTGTGCTGCATTCCCTATTGTTTATAGGATGGGGTTATGAGATTTTTTTAATTATAAAAGGGAAATATATCCCTTCCTATGCTGGAAGATAGGGGAACACCCAGACCACTGGCATCTGGAATATACATAAAAACATTTTCAAAGAGAGAAAAAGAATACAAGGAAATTATCCAGGCTCATGTGTTACTTTGTGTATTCCAAAACCAGAGGGAAAATGCCACTGTGGCAGGAAGCAGAAATGTTCTGCTATCCACCCCCCACCACCACCACATACAATTTGATGCCTTTTTTGTTGAGTATTAGAAAAATATTTATGAAATGCAATTTAATACATTTGCTAAAAATTAACACAAAGATGGATTTTCAGCTAATTAACCTACTCTCAAAAAAAGGCAGTGGGGAAATGCTTGTTAATGTTTAAGCCATAAGATACACAAAAATGCAGGCAATATTTCATCGTGACACCCAGGAGACCCATGTGTGACACAATATAGAGTCTATGTGTATCTCACTCTCCACAGGAACTAATTTTGAAGCACCAGAATGCTGTGAATTGGCTGTAAAACAATGTTGAAGAAACTCAACATAGAACAGAAGGCACACTTTCCTTAGGAAGAATGCTGATAAAATTTTAATGAACTAACATGTTGTCATGGGGATTTGTTGCTATTCATTAATTCATTGTGCTGTTCCTCTATAGTTTTGCTGAAGTTGAGTGACAAATTGTCAAGTCGCTGTTCTGGTGGTTTACACTGCCTCATTGATACCCTAAATTCAGGGGGTAAATTCTCTCAGAGACTTACCCCAATGCACGTGGGGTAACACGTTTTTTAGCATCATGTACACTCAACTGTATTTCAAATGAAACTCCATCTCTAGGGTAGGCCTTTGACTCTGCAGAACAGTGAAAATAATCACAGAATGACTGACAGTGCTGGCCACAGATGGAGACTACCATAGGAGCCAGGGCTAGGGAAGGCTCTACCACGCAAAATAGTCAACTGGCCGCCTATGAATTAGGGTAAAAGTCTCAGAAGAAAAGAATAATTCAATCATACAATCATAGAAAGCCAGCGTTTGGAGGCTGTTCAGTCTGTTTCATTTTGCAAATGAGAAACTGAGGAGGCCCACAGAGATAAAGCCTGGCCAAGGATGTGAATGGCAAAGCAAGGATTAGAAACTAAGTATTTTGACTTATATCAATTTTCCTATCATGGTGCCTCCCTGGGTTTCTTCTCTTGTTCTTTTCACTCCCAATAGCTTTCATATTTTCTCCTTGAAATTACTTTTAAAGGCACAATAATGTGAAATAATATCCCTGGGGTATAGGAACACAGACAGAAGTGGTCTACCATAAGTTTTCGTACTGTTTTTTAATGCACACAAATTCTATGCTATAAATGATCCATATTTGTGTTAATAGAATTTTCTAAGTCTTTGAGTAAAGGATGTTCACAGAAGATTTGGAAAAGTTGTGCAATATTTTATACACTCCGGGCTGCATACCTACTCTGTAATAATCAGGTGAGGATAGTGGGCCAAAAGCAGTCAGAGCAAAGATCCTGATGTGAGGAATGTGTGTGTCCTCATCATGGTCATTATTAAACAATATTGATACGATGTGATTACTGCTTCTGTGTCTTGGTGGAGGCCAGCTGAAAGAAACCACACCATTCTGTGAGGGCAGTGACATTGAGAAGCATCCAGAGAGGAAGAAAAAACAAAACCCAGCCTGGCGCCAAATATTCATTTGGTATTTGCAGACAGCCAAAGATCAGTGGATGGAGAGTTTTGGTTTTCTTTTTTTTTTTTTTTAATGCTGTTCTTCTCCCCCACTGCCAATTGTTTGAGGATATTAGTTTTATATAACTGTGTTATTTTCCCACTTTTGCAAGACACTGAGAGGACTCAAATTTATAATCTGCAAGGTTTTTCTTTTGAATTTAAAAACTCACTATCAAACTTCACTAACATCATTTTTTTATTCTAAATCCTTGTTACTCAATGTACCTATTGGACCATCAGCATCACCTGATATCTGCCAGAAATATAGAATCTCAGGACCTAGCCTAGACTTATGGAATCTGCCTTTTAGTAAGATCCCCAAATGACTCATTAAAGTTGAAGCAGCTCTGGACTACATTACATAATACCAAAGTAGCATCCTTACACGTGGAGCTAATAAGACATAGAACACATAACACAAAGACACTTACTAGGATCTCTCTTCTCTGCTGTTCCCAGCAGGCAAGAATAATTGCTACTATATTACATTGTACTTTTCTAAAAAAAAAAAAAAAAAAAAGTTTGTATTGCTACAAAGAAAAGCTTTTTTAACCAGGTATTATGTACCTAATGAAAATATTTGCTATTCTTGACTTCCTCACAAGAAATGCAATGCTTGTTAAATCTGAATACATTTTTATTTGCTAATGGCTGTATTCCAGTAATAGCAGCAGCTGACATTCACTGGAGGCTCTCTATGTGCCAGGCACTGCATGAAGGAGATGATGCACATTTCCTAATTGAATCCTCTCCACAACTCAAAGAGGTGGGCAATCATTTGGGCAATCCTTCATTTTACAGGAGGAGAAATTAAAGCACAGAGGTTAAGTAGTCTGTCTGAGAATATAGTATATTTTACAGGAAGTAACAGCGGAATCTGAACCCACAAACGTGGAATCTGCCATCCACCATAATAGTTTTTGATTAAGCCACTAGCACAGAGAAATAATACCTAGATTAAAACATATATATTTCTGAGGTGCCTGGGTGGCTCAGTGGGTTACGCATCGCATGACTCCTGGACTTCAGCTGGGGTCATGATATGGTTTATGAGTTGGAGCTCAGCATCAGGTTCTGTGCTGACAGAGCCTACTTTGGATTCTGTCTCCCTCTCTCTCTGCCCCTCCCTCACTTGCTCTCTATCTCTCTCAAAATAAATAAAAATAAACTTTTAAAAAACATTATTTTAATGTTTATTTATTTTTGAGAGAGAGCAAGAGAGCATGAGAAGGGGAGGGACAGACAGAAAGGAAGACACAGAATCTGAAGCAGGTTTCCAGGCTCCGAGTGGTCAGCATAGAGCCCCATATGGAGCTTGAACTGATGAACCCTTAGATCATGACCTGGGCCAAAGTTGCCTGTTAACTCACTGAGCCACCCAGGTGCCCCTAAATAAAAATAAACTTTAAAAAAATATAAAATATTTCTTCTAATGTCCCCAATGCTATTCTTCAGCCATGATATGTTTCTATTTTATCAGAAAACCTAACAAATAACTAATAATTACTAATCAACTACACCTGCAGTAGCCTAAAAAGAAGAAATTAACAGTATATTAAGGAGCTATGGAAATTTCTAATGCTAATTATTAACTTTATTTTTTTAATTTTTTTAAAGATTTTATTTTTTTGCTTGCTTATTGATTGATTGATTGATTGATTGATTGATAACATGAAATTCATTGTCAAATTGGTTTCCATACAACGACCAGCGCTCATCCCAACAGGTGCCCTCCTCATTTTATTTTTAAGTAGTCTCTCCACCCAGAAGGTGGCTCAAACTCACAATGGGAAATCAAAAGCCACATGCTCCACCCACTGAGCCAGCCAGGAGCCTCTTTTTTTTTTTTTTTAAGAGCTAATCATTAACTTTAAATAAGATTTGAAGTCCTCCCAGATGATCAAACTTATTGATACTCCTTGACTTACAATTTTACCTGAAACAAACCCATCCTAAAATGAAAATCAGAAATAAGTCTAAACTAAATCAGAAATAAGAGTTATCCCTTGCAATCACTTTATATCATTTCCAATTTAACTAATATGAAACTCAACATTAGAGACTTACTTAAGGGAATTATGCTATATTCATATATTAAAATATAACAGTGTCAAAATTTTATTTTCAAATATTTTTTTTATAATATGGGAACATATGCATTAAATAAAAAAAGTTGGGTACAACTTTATCGATATAATGTGATCTTTTTTCTGACATATATATTCTAAATGAATATACATATGGATGTCTACATTATGTTTGTGTTTTTCTTTCTTCTTTATTTTTGGGAACTGTCCAAAATAAGCATGATTTTATAAGTAACTTTATAATTTTCAAACCAGGAAAAATAAGTTCTGTAGTCATTAAAACCCAAGAGCCAGTATGAATATTTATTGGAATTTCACAAAATGTATTTAAATTTCAAACTTTTTGCACTTTATGAAGCAGGGATTTTGACTCATTCAATATTTTCCTAAGTAAAGACATACAGGTAAAAAGTCTCATTTGGATACAGCAATAAAACATGTATTTGAAAATTGATCCCAGGCTCGCGTTGGTTAATCATGGTCTGCCACTTAGTTTATGTACGCATAATATTTGAATTGATATATACACAGATATTTGAACTGATACATGCATAAAACACAGACTGCAAACTAGAGCAGAATCAAAAGCCATGTAGACTTTGGCTGATGTCACTCAAGAGTTCCACCGGGCCCTATTCAAGAGCAGTTACAGATTTACAGCCTCATTATCATTTTCTCATTTTAAGATAGATACCATTCCCACTTAAAAGTCCCTTTTATTTCTTTTTTTAAACTATTAATGATCAAGAATTGTTCAAAAATACGTTTCCCTTTGAAATTCTTGGATTTGTATGCATTTTTGTGATACATAAGGCACAATTTCACACCCCATATTTATGTTCATTTCCATATTAATGGGACTCCTAGTAACTTTCAAAATTATTTCCATGAGCACACACATAATCCCCAGGCGCATTATATTTTTTTTTCCTAAAGACCTTACAGTAAACATGAAGCGGGTGAGAAAACAAAACTCACTAACAATCAAATTAAGTTCAGGTGATCTAGCCATTTTCTATATAGAGTTATGTTCCAGAACCCTATGCTAGGAAAACTTATACAAGCAGCCAAATCCTTGCTTTTTAAATTTAGACACAAAAGAATGTCCAAAGCAATGGATGACATTTCATCATGTGATTCCCATAATTAATTTGTTACGAGCTCCCACAAATAAAATAAATGTTGAATGATACAGACTTCTGTTGTCAAAAGCATCCCTCTCTCATTCCTGCCTCTCTGGCTCCTGACATTATTTCTTGGTTATTGGTTGACAGTTCAGTGCCTTGAGTGTTGCTCTCGCTGTAGGGTTAGCAGGATAATTGACAAACCATAGGGATCGGATCCCTGGATTAGGATGACCGGACTGTCAAAACAACCATGACATACTCTCACATCAGCTTCGACTGCAAGTCAAGGCTGTGAGGGAAACATTCACCCTGGCAGGGCCAGATGGGAAGTGTTTAGTTTATAATATTTCCCACTGCAAAGTATACTTCAGCAAGGAACAGGAACAATGTAATATCATTTTTAAAACAAAATTTACAAAAAGATATAATTCAACGAAAAAAATCCACCAAAGTCACAGTTAATTCAAGCATTAATGTGAAATAAACATTCCAGAGGCTTATTTCACTTATATGATGTACCCTTTGGATTATATAAAATGTCTTTAGCTTTTATTAGAAGAATGACATGTATTTGGGAAAACTCTATCTGTACTGATAGAATGTATTTATGAAACATTATGTATGTATGTATTATGTATGCACAAAATCAAAGGGGAGTGTGGTGACAACCCGGTTTTATGCTGTATGTATAATTTTGTTTAAAAACTATCTTGTAAACTTTAAATCAAACTGATGCATGCATGTAATTCATATTAATAAGTAGTACACCACAAGTTATGATATCAATTAGGGGTTATATAATGTTTCATCTTAAGGGGCACAGTTAAAAAAAATGTTTCAAAAACTCTAACTAAATTTGCCACTTTAAACATTGTCTCTAGACTTTCAGAATCCTATCATAGATCTTTGAAATGACAGCTCAAGTGACATCTATTTATAATGCAGACATATTCTCTGTATGAAAACATAGATTGCAAAACCGTTAAGGGGAAATTAAAATGCAAATACAAAAAAGGGTTATTTACTTAGTTCTGTGCCAGCTAACACATGGGACATGGACACCTAGGATTAGAAAGATCCAATTATTTTTAAAATATAAAACTTAAAGAACTTATTCATGCACCACTTGGGTCTTGGAATATGATCAAAATAGTTTTGGAATAGTTAATCAGTATTTTTCCATCAGAGTCAAATTTTTCAAAACATTAAAAAGAAAAAGCAAGAAGTATGAGTGAATATTATTTACCGACAGACACTTCAGTTTAACAAATACTGAAATGTTCAAAAACAAGGATTGGAATAAGATGACATTAAACTATCCATTTTTATCTTGTAAAACTGAGATTTTTTTTGAAAGGATCATTAACATTTGTGAATAAGGGAAAAAACATGAAATTTTATTAGTCCCAACCAAGTCGGTTTTATGTTTCCAGTACTATGCATCAAAATATCATTCTGGAACAAACTGTAAGCATCCTCACATTTTTATGCATATTTCACTTGTTTAAGAAAAAGAAATGGAGCCTAGAGTTGGAAGTAATATGGCAAATAGGATGTTCTGAAGGATACAGCAAATTTTCAAAAATGTGTAACTGATAAATGCAATCTTAAAATCTACAAGCAACACAAAGCACTGTTTCACATGGGAGAGTAACCCGTAGGTTCCTGCACCTCCAAGTGATCTTGTGCAGTGTGAGTTAAAAGAGGAAATGAATGTAAATTAATCTTCATGCTGTTACCATGAATTAGGCAGGGCAGGCATTAACACCATTGTTTTGAGGCAAGGAAATGTGAGGTTAAATGACACCGGTATGTGGCAGAGCTAGGACATGAACCCAGTTTGTGTAACATACTTAGCTTCTTTTCCTAATACAGGAATGTATTGTCTGTATGTCCCCCCTCCCCATACAGAAACAGAGAAACACAATTCTTTTCTTATTGCCATTTTTCTTATGTAGGCATGGCTTTTGTTCCATATATGAACTGTATTAAGACACTTCCAATAAATTATCGAAGAGCCAAATTCTCTCTCTTCTACTTCAAAGAGAGGCATAAACCAATTTATTTGGTGACAGTAATAGTAAATTTAAAGAATATCCCAACAGTTACTTTGAGTTGTGATCTTTGTCATGTCGGTAAGAAAGCAACCAATGTACAACTTCACTGTGCCATCTACTGCTTCCCCATTTTAGAGATGAGCACTAGACGTTCACAACTTGTTCAAGACGATCCCGTCACATAATTATAACAGAAAAAAGCTATGAGGAGTCTTTCTGTTAAATCAGCCTGCTTGTCCATGAAATTCACAACATTTTTACCATTATCACATTATCATTATAATACTGTCTATGATGGGGTTCCAAATGTTTAAAGTGTTGGATAAATAAAAGTCCTAAACCTTGATTAAGGTATTCTTCATCCCTAGGCAACACTAATTTATATATATATATATATATATATATATATATATATATATGTGTGTGTGTGTGTGTGTGTGTGTGTGTGTGTGTGTGTGTGTGTGTATGTATATGGTAAGATTTATTTATTTAGAAAGAGACAGAGAAAGAGAGGGAGGGAGGGAGAGACAATGCAACCACGGGGAAGGGCAGAGAGAGAAGAAAAGAGAGAGTCCCATGCAGGCTCGGTGCTGTCAGCACAAAGCCCCATGCAGGGCTCAAACTCATGAACACTGAGATCATGACTTGAGCCAAAATCAAGAGTTGGAAGTTTAATCAAATGAGCCACACAGGTGCCCCACAACATTGTATTTTAATCACTTAAGAACAATTAAGCAGTTATTCAGCTTTTTACATTCTTCAGTGCCTACCTATGGTTAAGAGTTCACACCTGTGTTACTTCTAGTGCGTGCCCAACACACACATATTCAGTAGGGTTACTTTACATTCTTTTCTTTAGTTAATCATATGGCTGAGAATTTTTTTTATTACACTATGAAAATTGTCTTAATTAGTAGGATATTCCAAAATCAAAATTCAGTAGCCACCAACAAATATAAAAATGAAGTTATTACAACAAGGTATAAAATTCATGATCATATAGTGGTTTTTTTTTGCTCGGGCAAGTAACTGATTTCATTGGAAGAGGAAGTTTTGATATGTGTGGATATAGTAAATGAAATTGTTGTTCCCACTGACTAAAATTCTTTCCAGTTAAGTAAAAAGAAAATGTACAAAACTAATTCAAATGAACATACCATGAATATGGTGCTAATACAGAAAACAAAGTAAGAATTTTGAATAGCTTGAACAACAAAAAGGAAATTATTTTCCTTTGCTATTGAAAAACTCTTTTCAGGAGCACCTGGGTGGCTCAGTCAGTTAAGTATCCAACTCTTGATCTCGGCTCAGGTCATGATCTCAAAGTTCATGGGATCAAGCCCCACATTGGGCTATGCACTAACAGCATGGAGCCTGCTTGGAATTCTCTCTCTCTACCCCTCCCCCACTCATGCTCATGCTCTCTCTCAAAATAAATAATAAACATAAAAAAAGAAAACTCTTTTCAGCTATTTATATAGTTCTGAACTTGATCTCTGCCACAATAGTTTCAGAGGGCAAAAAGATTGGGAAGAGGAAGAAACCCGAGGAAGGAAATTATAAAGCAGTTAAGGTACCAAGATGTTGATAAAAAGAGGAAAAAACAAAAGATAAATTACGTATTTAAATCTAGAAAAGTACCCTAAAGACGAAAATCAATCTCTTAATTTAAAGCAACTGTTAAATCCCTTAACAAAAAGTCCACAGAGGGGCGCCTGGGTGGCTGAGTCAGTTAAGCATCTGACTCTTGATCTCAGCTCAGTTCTTGATCTCAGAGTTGTGAGTTCAAGCCCCACATTGGGCTCTGTGCTTAGCATGAAGCCTACTTTAAAAAAAAAAAAAAAAGTCCACGGAGATTTAAGGACTTCTATACAATGAGAATTTGTAACAATATAATTTTAAGCTGGCAAGAACCAGGTATCTAGATTCATTTCTCACCACCACCACCACTACCCCCAACCCAGAGAAGAGTAGAAAAGAGCAGTGGAAAAATACAACTCCAGCATGGTGGAAAATGTGGACTGTTCAGAAAAGACTATGAGAATGGCCCACATCCTCTCTCTCCAGCTCTTCATCCCTATTTCCTGTTCCTTCCTGTTCCTCCAGTGAAGTACTGCAAAGGGGGAAGAGTGAATGGAAGGGGCAGAGGAATGGCGGGGGGAGAAAATGGTGTCTAAGGATGAAGTTTGAACACCACAGGGACCCACTGGCTTCATGTAGTCCTAGGCAGAATCTACACACTGTAAATTTATACGCTGCATACACATAAATACATACAGTTGACCTTTGAACAACGCAAGGGTTAGGGGCATCAATCCCCCCCACCACCAGTAGAAAAAGCTGCATATAATTTTGGACTCACCCAAAACTTTACTGCTAAAAGCCTAACGACTAAGTCTTACCAATAACATAAACAGTTGATTACCACATACACATTTTGTTATATACTGTATTCTTACAATAAAAATAAGCTAGAGAAAAAATACAAGAAAATCATGGGGCACCAGGATGGCTCAGTCAGTTGAATGTCCAACTCTTGATTTTGGTTCAGGTCATGATCTCATGGGTTAATGAGTTCACGCCCTGCATCAGGCTCTACACTGACAGTGCACAGCCTGCTTGGAATTCTCTTTCTCTACTTCTCTCTCTTCCCCTCCCTACTCTCTCTCTCTCAGAATAAATAAACGTTTTTTAAAAAAAGAAAATCATAAAGAAGAGAAAATATATTTACAGTACTGTATTTATAGAAAAATCTGTGTAACAGTGGACCCATGCAGTTCAAACCCATATTAATAGTTCCAGAGTCAACTATATAGATAGATATCTATATCTACACATTCATGTGTATAAACATAAATGTATATACACACATATCCTTTTTAGGAACACACACACACACACATACACACATCCATCCCTTTTAGAGAAAATTATTTACTCAGCTGCTACTATTATCTTTTAAGGATATTATCCCTTGGGTGTAAAACAAATATTATGTTACCAAAGCAGGTATACATACAAAACATTTAGAATATCTCAAGTTGTTTTTTATGTGTATTTTTAAAAGAGTCCTAGGCAAAAAATTCAAATAAGCTTCAACTTTTACAGCCTGGGAACCAATACAGAGTCAGAAAGTTAGCACTAAAATGCCTGAGGGGGCAAACAGTTGTTTAATGAGGACAAATGGAATAAAATTAAAATGCAGCCTAATAAAATAACTTCTAAATGTAATGTTAGTTCAGTCATGTGGCTCAAATATTTTTGCTCAAAGGTACATAAATGTAATCTTGGTAAAATAAAAATATAAAATGAAAGAAAAGAAGAAAAACAGTAAAGAATCCCTAGCCATCAATTATAGAAATAAGGGAATAGAAAAATATAAATAAGATTATAATAAAAAGATTATTATTGTAATATCTCCCCAACCTAATGAAAGTTTGTCATGAAAAATCATGATGCTTAAGATCCCAAAGATGTCTGGGAATAAGCCTCACACGGAAAAAATACAACTCTCATTTGTGAAGTGGGCTTCAATGTAGAAATCTTTTTAATGGTTCATTGGCTTCAAGGCTGATTAGAATTCTCTAGACCAAAGCCCTACAATTATTGTTTGGTATTAATTAGTTGAGATATGCACAAAGCTAAGCCCCAGTAGTCTTTAAATGTCACTGAGTGTCCGAGAAAGCCAAGAATATCTTACCATCTTCCAGTTCAGTCCAAACTGGCCTCTGGAATACCAAAGAAAAGCCCAGAAAAGTCAAAGAATTCAAAAGACCCTGGTCACACACATCAATCAGCATTTAGGCATATTAGATATTTTTTTTATTTTGTTTTAATGTTTATTCATTTTTGAGAGACAGAGAGAGACAGAGTATGAGCAGGGGAGGGGCAGAGAGAGAGGGAGACACAGAATATGAAGAGGGCTCCAGGCTCCAAGCTGTCAGAACAGAGCCCGATGCAGGGCTGGAACCCACAAACGGCAAGATGATGACCTGAGCCGAAGTCGCCCAATCGACTGAACCACTCAGGTGCCCCTATTTGTATATTTTTAAATCATATTATATAACCACCCCTAAGGAAATACTTGCTAATAGTTTTGTAAAAGAGCCATTGCAACTTGGGACATTTAATTGAAGGGCTGAGCCCAGCCTCTCTGTCATAGTCAGTTGATGAGACCGTCTAGAGGAAAGCCTATGCCTTCCCCTACTCAGTACACACATTTGCCAGGGTCTTGCAGCCTGCATTTAGAACACTTCATGAGGTCAAGAAAGATGTGCGATTGTCCTACACACCCATGTCATAGTCCAGTGGTGGTACCATGGGTCTGACAGCACAGTCCTGGGAAAGTCTCCAGATATCTCCTACACCTACCAGGCACAGCCTCTCCTTCTGCCAGCAGCTACTGCTCATTAATGTCACAGCTATTTCCTGACCGCAAATGGCACACTCATAGCCCATTTCTCTGAGATGTATGTGTCAACCCAGCTTTGAACAGTTTCTTATCACCCTAAACTCCAAGTGGCCACCAATCTTAATGAACTTAGAGTCTGTATATTTACATACGTGGTTTTCAAAAAATATTTTTGAGCAAATAAACGAATCAAGGTGTAAAAATCCCTATAGGATAGCTACTGTACAAAAACACATAAATAAAGAAAAATTAAAAACCAAAGAAAGAGAGAGGAATGGAACCAGGGAAGATTCACAGGAAAATTTCAAATTACAATGTTTCTTTTCTTAAAAAAAAAAAAAAATCAAACATCTCCTTCCAGGAAGATAGAGTAGACATACACATTCCTCCTACTAAGTACAACTAAAACCTCTCTACATTACATATATTAAAATAAAAAAGAAGGGGTGCCTAGGTGACTCCCAGTTGAGCATCTGACTTCAGCTCAGGTCATGATCTCATGGTCTGCGAGTTCAAGCCCCATGTCAGGCTCGGTGCTGACAGCTCAGAGCCTGGAGCCTGCTTCAAATTCTGTGTCTCCCTCTCTCTCTGCCCCTCCCCTAGGCACGCTCTGTCTCTCTCTCTCAAAAATAAATAAACATTAAATTTTTTAAAAAAAATAAAATAAAAATGAAATGAAAAAGAAGACTCTGAAAGATGGGAAGATTAAGACTACCTAGGTACTTCAGAACCCCCAAAAAGACAAGGTGATGAGACCTGTTTTCTTTTTATCTTATATCCCAGACTTAGAGCCAAAGATGCTGATACTTGAAAAATGCCAAAGGATGCAGATCAAAAAACAAAACAAAACAAAACAAAACAAAACAAAAGCAGTCTCTCTCTAGCCAAAGGAGCAGGAAGAGGGAAGCCTATCAGAACAGAAAACTTTTAGACATCAACCACATTACTGCACCTAAATACTACAGGGAAAAAAAAAAAAAACCTGTGGCCCCACTTACACCAAGGCGAGCAAAGGACAAGTGGAGAATGTAGACTTTTACCCTCACCAGGCTATCTGAGGTATACCAAAGCTCCCCCCAGCACACACACATACTACCCCAATAAGGTGATGTCACAGAAGACTGAGCAGGGAGCTGGGACTTCCATTCACACTGAGCCAGTAAGGAGACACCCCCCTCAGTTTTAGTGGAGACCAAGTGGGCATCCCAGACTTCCACTCTCATCCAATATTAATCAGACACTCCATTCTCCATGGCTGAGTGGCGTCAGGGGCCTAGCAAAGAGTCAAGATTTTCACCACCACCCAGCAGTAATAAGCCACCCCTCTGTGATATCAGCAGGGCTATGTGATGAGTAATATGTGATAAGAGGCATTCCTATCTTTCTCAGTCAGGATGGTTAGCAGTAGAGGGCCAGTAAGGCAAACAGAAACTCAGCCTACCCAGGAACACTGAGGAGCCCTCCCCTGGTCCCTCTCCATCTGTGTCAAAGGAAGCCTAGTGGAGAAACTGGAGGTCCATTCTTAAATATCAATACCATGGCAGCACCCTCTGTCATTCCCCTGCCAGAGCAGTGTGACTGGGAGGTAGCTAAAACAAAAGGTTGAATTAAGACCAGAGTCTTATAATATTCTAACTGTCCACGTGTCAAATAAAAGTTATTCATCATACCAAGAACCAAAAAGATCTCAACTTAAATGTAAAAAGATAATCAATAGATGCCAAAATCAAGATGAAGGAGGTATAAGATATATTTGATAAAGATTTAAAACAACCATCAAGAAAAGGCTTGGACAAGCCATTATGAACATGCGTGGTACAAAAAATACAAAGTCTCAAGTTAAAAAGAGAGAGAAGGGAAAGATAGAAGAACCAAATGGAAATATTAGAACTGAAAAATACAACAGCTGGAATTTTAGAAAACAACTCAATGGATGGACTTAATAGCAGCATTGAAGGGACAGAGAAAAGAATCAGCGATCTTGAAGATAAAACATAAAAATAAAAAATAAACCAATCTGAACAACAAAGAAAATATACTTTAAAAAAAGCAGAGCTTCATGCACTCGTGGGAGTATCATAAAAGATCTAACATCTGTGTCATTGGAGTCCAAAGAGGGCAGGTAAAGAAGTACTCAGAGAAATAATGGCTGTAAATTTCCAAAATTTGGCAAAAGACATAAAGTTACAGATTCAACTAAGCAAACCCCAAATGGGAGCAGCCCAAAGAAATCCACACCAAAACACATCACAATCAAACTTCTCAAAACTAAGGGCAAAGAAAATATCTTAAAAGCAGTGAGAGAGAAATAACACCTTCATTTTAGGGGGGGAAACAATTTGAATAACAGTAGATTTTTCATCTGACATCACAGAGGCCAGAAACAAGTGTATATTTTTCAAGTACTCAAAGAAAAAACAACTGTGAACTCAGAATTTTATATTTAGAGAAAATATCTGTCAGGAATGAAGGTGAAACCAACACTTGAGCCCTAACATATCAACAACTATATTAAATGTAAATTGCCTGAGTATCCCCACTAAAAAGACAGAGACTGGCAGAATGGACTAAAAGCATCAACCAATTCTATGTGTACACAAAAAGGTAAGTTGAAAGCAAAAGACAGGGAAAAGATAAATTATGCAAACACTAATCAAAGCAAAACAGGAGTGGCATATTACTAATGAAAGAAGTCAAGCTGAGAAAGTTATATGCTATGATTCCAACTAAATAACATTCTGGAAAAGGCAAAACAAGGGAGACAGTGAGAACATCAGGGGTTGCCAGGGGTTTGGGAGAGGGGAGGGATGAATAGGTGGAACACAAAGGAATTGGAGGACCATGAAAGTACTCTCATACCATAATGATAGATACATGTCCAAACCTGTTACACAGTTGACCAAACCAACAGCGAACCGTAAGGTAAACTACAGACTGGGTGATTATGATGCATCAGTGCAGCCTCATCCGTGGTAACAAGCATACCGTTCTGGTGGGGGATGTGGATGATACGGGAGGCTCTGTGCGTGCAGAGCACAGCATATATGAGAAATCTCTGTACTTTCAGTTTTGCTGTCTGTGAATTCTAAACTGCTCTAAAAATAATTAAGTTTCAAAAAGAAGGATATGGAAAGGCAAAGGAAACTTAATGGTAAAAGAATTTTGAAAAAAAGAAGAATAGGGGCACCTGGGTGGCTTGGTCGGTTAAGCGTCCGACCGGCTCAGGTCATGATCTCACGGTCCGTGAGTTTGAGCACCGTGTCAGGTTCTGTGCTGACCGCTCAAAGCCTGGAGCCTGTTTCAGATTCTGTGTCTCCCTCTCTCTCTGCCCCTCCCCTGTTCATGCTCTGTCTCTCTCTGTCTCAAAAATAAATAAACATTAAAAAAGAAAGAAAAAAAAGAAAAGAAAAAAAGAAGAAGAAAGAGGAATCAAACTACCTGACTTCAAGACTTCCTGTATAGCTGCTCTAATCAAAACTGTGATACTGGTGAAGGGACAGGCACACTGTTCAATGGAACAGAATGGAGAATGTAGAGACAGGGCCATACAAATGTGTCCAGCTGAGGTTTGACAAAGGTGCAAAACCAATGCAATAGGAAAAATATCTCTCTCAACAAACAGTGCTGGAGCAACTGAACATTCATGGGGGGGGGGGGGGGGAAGAAAAAGAAAAGGAGAATGTCTACCTAAATATCACATCTCACATAAAAAATAGTTCAAAATGGATCACAGACTTAAAGGTAAGATTAAAATTATTAACTTTTAGGGGCACCTCGGTGGCTCAGTCGGTTAAGCCTCCGACTTCGGCTCAGGTTATGATCTCGCGGTTCGTGAGTCCAAGCCCTATGTCAGGCTCTGTGCTGACAGCTCAGAGACTGGAGCCTGCTTTGGATTCTGTGTCTCTGTCTCTCTCTGCTCCTCTCCCACTTGTGCTCTGTCTCTGTCTATCAAAAATAAATAAAATGCAAAAAAATTATTAACTTTTAGGGGAAACTATAGAAGAAAGTTGTTGACATCCACAGATAGGCAAAGATTTCTTAGACTTGACACCAAAGCACAATCCATAAAAGAAAACTACTGATAAATAAACTGGATTTCATCAAAACTTTAAACTTTGTTCTGTGAAAGACCATTTTAAGAAGATGAAAGGACCCACAGAAAAGATTTGCAAATCACATAGCCAACAAAGGACTCTATATATATAAAAATAAAAATACAATTAGAAAATGGGCAAAAGATATGAACAGACATTTCACAGAAGATCTGAAGACATTTGTTTTCATTAGCCATTAGGGAAATGCAAATTTAAAACATATGGAATATTACTACACACCCATCAGAATGTCTAAAATAAAAAATAGTGACAATACCAAATGCTGGTGAGGATAGAAATAAACCAGTTCCATAACAAATTGCTGGTGGAAGTTAAAATGATACAGCTACTCTGGAAAACACTGTGGCAGTTTCTTTCAAATATACATGTGCATGTATGTGCGACTCCCATAGAACCCAGGAATTATACTCCTGGGCATTTACTCCAAAGACGTGAAAAGTTACCTTCACATAAAAAGCTGTTCACAAATGTTCAACGTAGGTTTATGACTAATAGCCAAAAAAACAGAACCAACTCAGATGTCCTTCAGTGGAGGAAATTTAAACAAACTGTGATACCTCCATTCCACAGAATACTTTTCAACAATAAAAAAGAATGAGTTATTGAAACACACAATAACTTGGATGAATAGCTAGAGAAAAAGCTAATCCCAAAGGCTGCATACTGTAGGAGTCCATCTATAGAATATTCTTGAAATGACAATATTGTAGCCAAAGAGATACATTAGTGGTCCCCAGGGGTTAAAGATGAGGAGGGGAATTGGTGAGGGTAAAGCAGGTGTGACCATAAAAAAACCAACATGACAGATCCTCATGATAATAGAAATGTTTTGCTTCTTGACTGTAGAAATGTCAATACACTATTTGTGATATTGTACTATATAGTTTTGCAGGATATTACCATAGGGGAAAAATGGGTAAAGGGTACATGGATGTCTGTCTATTATTTCTCACAAGTGCATGTGAATCTATAATTATCTCAGGGCGCCTGGGTGGCTCAGGTGGTTAGGTGTCCAACTTCAGCTCAGGTCATGATCTCACAGTTTATGGATTTGAGCCTCTCATCGGGCTCACTGCTGTTTAGCACAGAGCCCACTTCAGATCCTCTGTCCCTCCCCAGCTCACACTCTCTTTCTTTGTCTCTCAAAAACTAATAAACATTTTTTTTAATTTAATAAAAATATATAATCATCTCAAAATGAGTTTACTTTAAATATATGAAGCAAATTATGAGATAGTTTGACATAATTTTATTTTTTAATGTTAGATTTATACCATTTCTCAATGATTTTCACTTTGTGTAACTCATAAAGATACATATATATTTTTCAATTGTGTATCACTCTTGTACTTTAATTAAGTGAGATAATAAACTCTCAAAAGCTTTTTGAAGCATAAAATCCCACTTAAACATGAGTCTTTCCCAAATGGCATATACTTTAGGTATATCATCTCACTGTATAATCAAAAGCCAAATGATACAGTACTTCTCTTCACGTCCACTGTGTAAATGAGGAAAACAGGAGTTGGAAAAATTGGTGTCATTGATAAATTCTTTATAATTAGTTAATAAACAAACTTGGAGCAGAACCCCACTTTTATATAATCTGTATTTAGAGTTGCCATCAGCAGAGTAGAATGAGAATAGGATACTTTGCTGATGGGGATGTAAAATGGTATAGCCCCTTTGGAAACCAGTTTGGCAATTTCTTAAAAAACAAAACAAAACAAAAAAACGAAGCAGGAAACTACCAAAGAACTGGAGAGTAAATGTGAAAGAGTTGACAAAGCAGATAAAAGCCATTCTGTGTCTGGTGGAGATATGAAAAAAATAGAAGAAAGCTAAGGCAAGAGGTCAGTCATGAGCATCTGTAAGGGAAATGGATGTTGGGGATGTGAAAGCATCCAAGTAGATCTAAGGAAAATCTGAAGCCATGAATAATGTACCCTTCCTGAACATGGCATACAGAAGGCAGCAAACATCTTTGAGAAGGCAGGAAGGAGGCATGATGCTACCGTCAACATGGTAGCAGGCGGGAACTTACAAATAAGTGAGGTACTTCCTTAGGTGGTTGCTCAGAGCCTTGCAGGATCTTGAGACTCCAGAGTGATGTAGAAGTAGTAGCCTAAAGAGGGGCATGGAGGCTCTCGGAGAATCAGAGTCCTAAAACACGTCCTGGATCAAGATGGATCACAAGCTAGCTCTCAGAAACCTTACAGCCAGAGATTAAGACAGTGGTCACGTGCTTTAGTAACAAAGGTTGGAGCAATGTCCAAGAGAAGTGAGTGACATCAGCCACCTACCACTGAATACCAGTTCCAGAAGTCCAGAGACAAGACCAAACCAACCATTCCAAACTGGCAGCACCATACCTGAGGCCAAAGAAGAGAGCGAAGATGTACACAGGTGCATGCCGATGGAATCATGGTGAATTAACATTTCCCTGCACCAGACACCATTCTGGGGAGGAGGACAGGAAAGGAAGTTTCCTTTAGAGAAGAAAAATCCTCAGTATGTGTTAGCTTTGAACTGACTGAGAGGTTACTCAAATGAATCTAAATATTTACCCGAAAGATACTGTTTTAAGTAAAAAAAATAAATAAATAAAGTCATTTTTGTTTGTAAAAAGTACCTTTTCATCCCCCATGAGGTGCATGGGTCTCCAAAGCAAAACAACAAACCCAAAAAAACAAACCAACATTATTTCCAAAATATTTTGTGAGATACTTTGCTGAGCCAAGGATCAGCTACAAATATTTGTGATACACGGCTTCTCCCCTTGTGATATGTTTCAAGTGACAACCCTGCATGATATTAAAGTTTTAGGAGGAGAATCAAAACAAGGCAAAAGCTGTTTGATGTTCTCTGAAGACGGCAAGTCCTAATTGCAACTAGCACCATGCTACAAGTGGGAAGGGACGTACACTTAATCTCTTGCTCACACTTGTCCAGATAAGCCATCTTGGATTTTTGAAAAGTAAAGAAAATAACATAACCTAACAAAATAATTTTTACTATCACCTAATTTATAGATATCACTCTTTAAAAGAACCCCTTCCTAGTCCTTGGAACGCTAAGGAGTTTCTCCACCTGTATGTTTACATTTTGGATACACACAAAAGCCTCAGGGGGCATATAGGAAAACCGGCCAGAGTGTTCTATCTTCCCTGACTCAGATCTGACTCAGGCAAATGACTTTTTTTTTTAAGATTATTTATTTATTTTGAGAGATAGAGAGAGCAAGCAGGGGAGGGGCAGAGAGAGAGTGTGTGTGTGTGTGAGAGAATCCCCAATGTAGGTCTCAAACTCACAAACTGTGACATCATGACCTGAGCCAAAATCAAGAGCCGGCCACTTAATTCACTGAGCCACCCAGGTACCCCAAGCAAATGACATTTGACAGCAGTAATTATTGTAACCCTTTCCCTTTAAGTAGCACAGTTTAACAAAGCCTATTTGCCATGAACATTTGGATGCAGATACTTAGATGTAAGGTATCTAAAGATGGAAATACAACTTTTTAAACCACAAATTCTGTGTCCAACAGATAATTCTGCCCCACCCCCTCATCTTCGTATACCCCTCACCCACCAATAACTCCAGAATGTATTTGCAATTCTCAAAACTTCCTTCTAAGATCTAGACTGATCTCCTTATTTGATACTTCGACTCAGATGACTCTCAAGCATCTTAAGTTTAAAATGTTCAGAATTGAATTTTTCCCTCTTTCTCCACAAAATGACCTTCTCCAGTGTTCTCTATCTCTGACTATCCAGGTGCTCATACCAGAAACCCAGGAGCCATACTTGCCACTTTCCTCCCCTTCGCATACTCCTATGCATTATCAAGTTACAGCCATTTCATTCTCAGATTAGATCGTAAATCTGCCCAGTTCTCTCCACTTCCACTATCACCATCCTGGTGTAGGTCACCATCAAACTGGACTCATACTACCCTCATATCAGGTCTGCCTCATACCATTCCTGTCTACCTCCAATCCATTCTCCATATTATGAAAGTAATCTCTTAAATATACAATCACTCTCCTACTCAAACTCCTAAATGGATTCTCACTGATCTAACCTCCTTTCCTTTACCTTTGAGACCTTTCATCATCTGGCCCTATTACTTCTTTACCATCTTGTTCCTCATTCACCCTCACCTACTTCACCAGACATGCTGGCCTTCTTTAAGTCCCCCAAAGGTCCAAGAGTGTTCCCTCTCAGGACCTGTGCAGAGACTTTTTTTACCTAATTCTTTATCAACTTCCATGTTACAGTCTAAACTCTCCTTTATAAAGAGGGTCTCCCCTGACCCTCCTTTCTAAATTAAGTAGTCCATTATACTCTCTTAATGCTAATCTTTTTTTTTCCTTTATAGCAAGCACTACTCAGTGTGTAATTACTTGCTTCTGTGCTTATTAAAGTCTCTCCTGCTAGCTGTAAGTTCCGTAAGAGTAGGGACACTATTTTGTATACTATTGCAATTCTAGAAATCTAGCACAAAGAAGTTTCTCAGTAAATATCTAATGAATAAATGAATGAATTAATAATAAATTAAGGAGTTGTTTGTCACCTGAGAGAAGAATAGCAATATGAGTTTAAAAGGATAAATTAAATAATCAAGTAAATAGACAAAAGTTTTCTACCTGTTGGAGATCACCAAGAGGATGTAACTGTCAGTTGGCTCAGGAACTGGATCCAGGCAATTGGAACTTCCTCACACACCTCCCTTATCCTTAAAACGTGTGTTCCGCTTGCCTCCCCACAACCCACCTGGAGAAGCTGCCACAAGGGTAGAGCCTTGAGGTAGTAATGTTTTGTTGAGATTTTCGGGACAGTACACATGACTGAACCCAGTTAAGTTTCCTTGCTGTTGGTTCAAAACCTCCTCCAGAAGCTTCCCGAGAATAATCTCAAACTGGCCCGTGTTGCACAGAAGGCAGGGAGACACAGAAGAAAGAGAAAAGATAATTTATAAACAGAGGAACAGGGAGACACAGAAGAAAGAGAAAACAGGGTGCCTGGGTGGCTCAGTCAGTTAAGTGTCCAACTGCAGCTCAGGTCATGATCTCACGGTTTGTGAGTTTGAGCCCTGCCCCCCTCTCTCTCAAAAACAAATTTTAAATAAAGAAATAAACAAGAGAACTTACAAATGAGGCTTGTCTTGAGCCGCCACAAGAGGAGTAGATCTCCACACCTTTCCACCAGAATCATAAATGTTTAAACAGAGGCTTTAATTTTTTTTAGTGTTTATTTGTTTTTGAGAGAGAGAGAGAGAGAGAGAGAGAGAGAGAGAGAGAGAGAGAGAGAGAGAAGCAGACAGAAGGTCTGAAGCAGGCTCCGTGCTGACAGCAGAGTCCGATGTGGGGCTCAAACTCACAAATCGTGAGACCATGACCTGAGCCGAAGTCAGTTGCTTACCTACACTGAGCCACCCAGGTGTCCATAAACAGAGGCTTTAACTGGGCTCAGCCACATATACCACCCAGATGTCTCAACATCACATCACGATCTCAAGACTATGTCCTTGGGGCAGCTTCTGGGAGTGGGAAAGGCAAATGAAATGCACATTCTAAGGATGGGAGGAGGGAGTAAAAGAGCCTCTGATCACTCAGGTCCAGCTCTGGGGTCATCTAGTGGTCACGTTCTCTCAATGACCTCCTCCAACACTTAACCTCTTAAAACTACCAATCTAAAGTGGCCTGCCTTTTTCTTCAGTTTCCCCCGTCCTTGTGTACAGGGGACAGTTTGTGAACAAACTGCACTGAAATTAAGGAAACCAATACATATATCCAGCTCCTATAAAACCTAACTGAAACTGGGGGCACGTGGGTGGCTTAGTCGGTTAAGTACTCGACTTCGGCTTAGGTCATGATCTCACAGCTTGTGGGTTCAAGCCCCGTGTCAGACTCTGTGCTGACAGCTTGGAGCCTGGAGCCTGCTTCAGATTCTGTGTGTGTGTGTCTCTCTCTCTTTCTCTCTCTGTCTCTCTCTCTCTCTCACTCTGCCCTCCCCTGCTAGCACTCTGTCTCTCTCTCAAGAATAAATAAATATTTTTAAAAACCTTTTTAGGGGCGCCTGGGTGGCGCAGTCGGTTAAGCGTCCGACTTCAGCCAGGTCACGATCTCGCGGTCCGTGAGTTCGAGCCCCGTGTCGGCTCTGGGCTGATGGCTCGGAGCCTGGAGCCTGTTTCTGATTCTGTGTCTCCCTCTCTCTCTGCCCCTCCCCCGTTCATGCTCTGTCTCTCTCTGTCCCAAAAATAAATAAAAAAAAAAAACGTTGAAAAAAAAATTTCAGTTTAAAAACCTTTTTAAAAACCTAGCTGAAACTCAATCAGTGATGTTTATAAGTGAATAAAAGACCAATGACCCATTTACAAGATGTCCAAATATATGCATATTTCAGGAAACTGATTTCCATGATCAGTGCAAATTTGGTTAATCTGGTAGTCAAGTATGTTATATGTCAATGTTGAGTATATATATTGCTTTTGTTACAGCTTATAAAACATATGTAAAAAATAAATTTCAAATCAATCTTCCATAGAGTCCCTTATAGGAATCCCATAGAATAAAAGGTGAAATTCATGCTCAGATACCAACATGTTTTTCTAGAGGTAAAAATAGTTGTGATAAAACTTCCTCACATAAATTACTGGCAGTACGCTATTGGAGAGAAGAGTTAAAACATTGGTGAGTATAATAAATCTTACGTCAACATTTATATTTCACTATGGTGGATACTGATAGTAAAGCTGTGCTAAAAAGTAAAATCATTTTTAAAACTGAACCAATTAGAAAGCAATAGATCATTTCCTTAAAAAAGAAGACTGTATTCTTATTCATAGAAATGTTTTCATTAGTAGAAAAAGAATCAACATTTTAGTGCACAAAATGATGATAATTTTGCCCTAATCCCACTATTTAGCCAATTTAAATCTCCTCTGATTAAAGATAATTCCAGCATTTTAAAGATCAAAGCTTCTCTGCTGGTTGATTAGTTTCTAGGTCCTAATTTTACACTCTTAGTCAAACCATACAGTCTTAAAAAAAAAAAATCTAAATTTGAAAAAGCAGGAATATTACCTCTCCCAACAAAAAAATAAATAATTGTCCTTACATGAGATCACTCTTCCAGAAAGTGATAAATGCCAGTCAAAGTACACATCAATTATCCCCCTCCATGCTCTGTAGCTGAAACTCCCCACTTTTCTTGGCCAGGAACCCTTATATTGAACACAAAGCTATAAAAGTGATGCTATTTCCATGAAAGCCTCTCCAAACCCCAGAATATGTAATAAATATCCTTCCTTCTATCACCCCACATTTCAAAATATATAATTCATGAGCTATTATTTCAAAATAGTCCTTCAAAATCCTTAATTCTTTAAATGAGAAAACAGATTACTTCCTTTAAATAACAATTATTTTTTCTTATCCTTAACTAACAGAAACTGAAGTTCAAAGAGTTTAGCAAATTGTGCAGAACTCTTTAACCTAGATTGTTATTTGGCTCTAAAAAGCCATGCTTTATTTTACTCTATTACTAGATGCCTCCTAAAATGTTACCTGACCCTTCTTTTCCCAAGTACGAGGACACAGCTTCCTCTCATTGTCTATATAAAACCAATATACCTTCTTTAACTGAGTCAACTTCTTTATTACAGTCTTTACAAGTCCTTTACAGAATTAGTCAAGCATATAGTTAACACCTAGATATGCATAGTCTACTGAGATCGGTGGCATCTGTTCACAAAGGGCAAAATCCATGTTACTAACCTTGCACAGCATCCACGACAAAGAGATTGGTGCTTATCAAGCTCTTTTTGATGTGATTGACAATTCTAGGACCTCCTAGAAGATTTAAGAAAGACAGCATTTGGGGCTTCCACAAATTCTGACATGTGAGGGGATTCACGGACTCCAAACCAATTCTGAAACTCCATGATACCAATTCAATTTCTTACGATGTGAATATTCTCAAGTTTCCTTCTTTTTTCTTTACAGTGAAAGTTTTAGGAAGTTTATATGAATTAATAAAAATCCTGAGCTCTATGAAGCCAATCTAGCTTTGAACATGCTTTTATTGATCTTTCAGGTAAATCTACTGTGAATGTTATGAGCCAAACCCAGATCACCAACTTCAAACAGAATTGGAGTTACCTGTAGAGAGTTATGCTTGGCAGACAGGCTTTTACTAAAGCCAGCAGAGCAGAGGTGAGGATAAAAAAAAAAAAAAAAAAAAAAGTTGCTTAATTAACATTTTAGATATGTTGTAGGTTGAGTGATTTAAGGCAGCTTATTAAATTCTCCCTGATGCATCCTAGAGGATATCAGTTTTCTTTCTTTTCTATATTAGAGATGTAATCAATTTGTTTCTAATATCTAAACACACTAGCATAGGGAAGGTTTTTAATAAGCTGGGATTCTTTTTAGATTCATTCTGATCAGTCAGTTATCTTGCTTGAAGATACCAATTTTACTAGGGCCAATGCAATGGGAAAATACTTTCTCAACTCTCACTTCTTGGAAATAGCATTTCTCTAACACTAAAGGAAATATTTTCATTCCCAATTTTGCATATGGATAAAAGAAACAATAACATGATTACTCATCCCTACCATCTCCAAAATTCATACTCATATCTATTTGGTACATGTTTCCATATATCAAAATGGATTCAACTCATAAGTCTTGGGACTCGAGAGGCATAACCCTGTCATACGGCCTTTTTCCTTGGCCTACACCTAATTTTGAATCTGCACCCATCAAATAAGCCATGAAGTTCCTTGTAAGATCCATATGAAGAAAACTTTGACAACCATGCTAGGTCACAACACCCCAGTGAAAATCTCAGCCCAGCGATATACATCAGCATGGTTAAGCACAGAGCCTTAAATACAGAGTACCTGGATATGGAACCTGTCTCCACTGCAAATGGGAGTATAACTTGGGCAATTGCCTTTATCCCCCTCTGTCTGAGTTTCCTCATTCTGTAAAATGCAGATTACGATAGTAACAATTTCATAGTTATTTTGTTTTTTCTTGAAGAAAAAGAACAGCCACAGCCAGGTCCTGAAGAGAAAAACTCCTTGTTAACTCTGCAGCTAACATTTGTGCCTGTCAACTCAACCAAATGAATGGCCGGGAAGATTTTTGCTATCTCATTACAAGCTAAATTCTAGCCGCTCAATATAAAAATAGACAGAGTATCAATAAAATTCTTATTTTCAAAAGATTTAAACATTTTCATAGCAAGCCTTGCTGCTTCTACTTTTGCTCCCTCTCCGTATTTTTATAGAACATATCCTACACCTTGTGCCACTTCTTCTGTAGTTACTTTCATGTTTCTCTAAAAGAGAAAAACTCTGCTCAAAATGGAAACCATATATCCACAAAAGCATGATAATACCTAAAAAAAAATGGCTTAATAACTTCAAATATCCCATGAATGCTCAAAAGATGCATCATATTATAAATATTTTTAATCACTTATTGGTTTGAAGTGGGATCCAAATAAGGCCCACATATGGCAATTAAATATTAATCTATTAAGCCTCCTTTAATCTATGATTTTCTTTCTCCATCTCATTTATATTCTATTTGTTGACAAAATTAGGTACTCATTTTGTAGATTTTTCTACAATCTGGATTTTTCTGAGTGCATCCTGTGAAGCTTTTCTTGTGTTTGTTTTTAAATATGTTCCCCTGGTTTCTGTATTTCTTGTGAATTTGTAGTTGGACCTAAACACTCAGATTTAGGAGTGATATCTTTGGGTATTTCCTAGTGGCTGGTATGTTGCTCCACTGGGGGCTTGTACCCACTAGTTGTCTCTCTTCTTATGATGGATGTTAACGATCATTAATGTGCAGTACACAGATCCATTAATTCATTAGGAGTTATAAAACACTGATATTTTAGTTCTATTTCTTCATTTATTAGATAATAAACTTCTATAAAAGCAATGTCCCCTTATCTACCATTTACTTGTACAGTAGTACAGTTGTATGTATATAAAAGGCAAAATAAATGCTCTATTCTATCCTTTGTTTTATTACCTTTCAAATTAGTCCATCCTTTAATGATGACTGTTTCTTCATTAATATATACTAAAAACTCATAGATTGAAACATATTTGATGTACTTAATTCTATTGAAGTTATTACCCTTATTTATACTCAAATTGTCCCATGTTTGGCCAGAGAAAACCTTTCAAGTTGTCTCTTGAGTCTTTTTACACAAAGCTAGTAGTCTTTGACAGTTCCCTTTGGTATCCGCTGCAATAAAATATCGAGGTTCATCTTGTACATTTCTACTTCAGACCTAGAATCACCCGTATCTCTAAAGAGTTCTTGTTTCTTTCAATAGGAAAAAGTATAGCTGACAGAATACTCTACCATATTTTCTCTCCCTTTCCCTATCTGTGCTGCTATGTTTGTATGTATATACATGTTTGTATGTGTATACATATGTATATATCTGTATGTGTGTGTATACATATATCTATACCATTTAAAAGCTGAAAAATTATGGATGGCACTTTATCCTTAAATATTTTAACACACACCTCCTAAAGAACCAAAAGTCTCTTTGACCTAAGAAAATTAAGTTATTCTATAATAACATTTAATATTTAGTCCATATTTTAATTTCTCCAATTCTCCAAATTTTAATTTTGTAACTGTTTTCTTTTGAGCAGAACCACGATCCAGTCTAGATTTTCACACTGCATTTTATTATATCTGTTTAGTCTCTTATAATCTACAATAGCCTCACTCTTTTTGGTTTTCATGCTTTCAAGACATAAGATAGTTCTCCTGTAGAATGTTCCACCTTTTGGATTTTGGGATTGCTTAATCATGGCATTCCATTTCTTTCAAATATTGACTCTTCAAAAAAATTCTCACCTTGAGAAATTTCAGTTAGCCATATACCTAAAACCTTTCCTGAAGCAATATTGATTTTCTCTGTGTAGAAAGTACACTCGAATTACAGGAATGTTGTACTTTATTGATATAGTATTATTTTCTCTTTTTATCAGGTGCAAGGTGTTCTAAAATCCATGATTCCTGAATATATAATAGATTATCATAAGAAACTTCATGGGAAAAAGAATATTCTACTTGACCATTTAGATAGGAGTTTACCCTTGTGAATGTCTACCCCTTATCTGACTGTGATCAGTGACAAAATTCTTGGTAGATATTACAAAGAAGGAGGTACAGTAGAAGTCCAGCAACCAGACTGTCCTCTATTATCAAACTGTCTCTAATATTTTAACGTATATAATGATTATTTTTAGTTAAATATGCCTTCCTTCCCAGGAAACTCTCCCTAGTGGGTCTCTGAGCTTCCTTCCCTCCTTACATTATGAAAAAGAGAAAGAACCTGATTTTAGTTGATTTTAAATTGCTCACATATTTGCATTTTTTTCATGATCCCTTGAGCATGTTTTCCCAATCATTCCTGATAAGAATTACTCAAGAAGCTACTTAAATTTACAGATTACTGGCATCCACCTCAAGAGAGGGACCCAGAAAGGAATATTTTGAACAACTTTCCTGGGTGATGCCTATAGGCAAGTCTGGGAAATATGTCCCTTGTGTGTATCTACTAAAGAAAAAAAAAAACCCTAACACAGGGGTTCTAATCCCAAGTTCTAAAATCATATCACCCGAGTTCATAGTTCAACTACACTCCTTACCAGCAGAGACAATGAATGAGTTAGCTTCTGGGCCTCTGTTTCTGACTCCATATAATGATGAAAAGAATAGTGCCTACCTGATAGGTGAAAATCAAGCATTATAGTCATATTAAGTACATAGTGCAACAATCTCAATAAATGTTCATCATTAATTAGTATTAATAACATTGCATTATAGGTATATGAGATCTGAAAGTTAAAACTTTTATGCATGAATTTTTCATGCTTTAATAGTATATACCCTAAAGAAACTTGGATTTCAAGAAAACTCTTTTTCTCCTATTTAAGATTTTAAAACAGTTTAGCCTCCTTTTTCTCTCTTAAAGGAAAACATTGAGAGGGCCGCTCTGGTTCAGTTGCCAAACTTTCTTCCTGGGAGAAGACCCAACTATAGTTTTGCTTGGGTTTAGCATTTATAACATTAGTCATAATTTGTCTCAAGAGCTGCATTCCTTTCTAAAATGGCACACCGTTTGCCCAGGTGACTGGTCACATTTTGATGGTATTTTACCCCATTAAAAATATATATCTATCCCATGATAGAGAAAATCATCTCTAAAGATATGAAGAACAAGATCTGCCACAGAAACAGTGAGGATCTACAAAAAACCCTAAGGAAAAAAGGATTGGCTCCCATGAGCCACTTCTCCAAAAGTAGGGAAACTTCAAGAACACCACAAAAGTACACAGTGAATAGAGTATTATCAACCAGAACATGGAAATATCAAAAGGTCATTTTATTCTTCTATTAGAACTGTTATAGTTCATCCTCCCCATTTAATTTGTGTATTTTAGATCAGAAAGAAAGGATACTGTTATCTCTTGCCTTCATGATAATGTGACTATTACAGACTATTTCACTTATAATCAGATGAATAGAGAAATTTTTCTAAAACTTAAATTTTATTTTTCATGGATCTCTTGGAATTTAGCCTCAGAGGCCTCAAAGTACATATGAATTACCAGGGGATCTTGTTAAAATGTAAATTCTTATCTTGTTGGTCTGGAGTGGAGCCCTCTTAGGCTGCTCTGGGGATAGCACATGAAAACTGACCTTTAAAGAGTGGTTATCTTTCCATGATGGACAGACTATAGATAAGCAAAACCAAGTTTGACCCTTGACAATTACTTCACTTCTACCAAGAATAGGAGTCCATCTGGGGGGAGGGAACTCAGAATGTAGCTAAGTTTATTTTGCTTTGTTTTTTAGGGGTAATCTACTGAGAATGCACAGGAAATCTCTACTCCTTGGCATAGGACTAGAGCATCTTACTGCTTATCTCAAATCATGAGTGGAAAGAGACATGAGAGATGAGCATTCAGACTTTGCCCACAAGTCTATATGGGATCTGTCTGCAATCTGATACAGTGTAGAACTTGAAACCTTGAGCTGAGACACAGAAATAAAACCCATTCAGAATTGGGCAATTGTCTTGGCAGGCAAAAGGAACTTGCATAATTACATAAATGATTCTGTACAACCAGAGCAATCTAAAAGGAACTTTAAACTGTTCAAAAAGCTAAAGGAAGGAATAAAATCCAGAAAACAGGTTAATTAAGAAAAAATACTTGGGCACCTGGGTGGCTCAGTCGGTTAAGCGTCCGGCTTCGGCTCAGGTCATGATCTCATGATCTGTGAGTTCAAGCTACGTGTCAGGCTCTGTGCTGACAGCTCAGAGCCTGGAGCCTGCTTCAGATTCTGTGTCTCCCTCTCTCTCTGCCCCTCCCCCATTCATGCTCTGTCTCTCTCTCTCTCTCTCTCAAAAATGAATAAAGATTAAAAAATATTAAAAGAAAAGAAAAAAGACTGATATTTAAGAATCAAATAACAACTCAAGAAATGAAAAAATGCAGTAGAAATGAAAACGTAGCATTTTTGTTTTTGTAAAATGGAAGTTGCTAGAGTAGCTTTACATTTGATAGGAATGATCCAGAGACAGGAAGAGACTAGTTATGCAGCAGACAGGAAAAGCTGAGCATGCAGAACCCTGACGTATATAAAAGCAGATGGACTATGAACAAAGAGGAAAGACCTATCTTTGAAAAGAAAAGCTTCCCTAATGTAAGGAACAAGAGAGAGGAATGAGGAAATGTGTGAGGACACATGAGGTTTGTGGATTCTGTGGTAGAAAATAAAGGGGTTCCCACTGAATGGCTTCCTTTTTCCCAGAAAGTATGGCACACAGTTTGTGATAAGAATGAACAGAAGAGATGTGTGATGACCAAGGAGACTAAAGAAGGAATAAAATAGTATATGCAGCAAGTAAGAAATACAACATTCTGGATAAACAGTAGGATTACAGGAAATTATTGAATGATCCTGTGAGGTTTCTGAAAATAAGCTAATATAAAATGAATGTTATCAGCTCAAATGTATGAGTCTCTCTAGGAATTTTCTGTTTTCTTGAGGCACGGAGAAGGTAAATGTTTGGTTCAATTCAGGTTGGAATTCACTGGTGAGCACCAATGAAGGGAAAATTAAAATTAGAGGTGAAAAAATGTTCAAGTTAGTGAATATCATGAGGGAGCAACATTTCAGCTGGACAAAGAGACAAGTGAAGAGAGGAAGGTGTGAAAAGAAGAGTAGTGGAATCAGTGGGACTGGTGGATCCATGAGGTTATAGGATATTGGCAGTAGTGGACAGTAAATCAAAATGGCTGGAAGGATAAGAGGCAGAAGAAAGTAGGGGGATTGAAATCAATATTCAGAGATGGGTGCTGCTGGTGCCAACAAAGTCCAATCTCAGTGGCCCAGGCCAGTGGGTTGGATTGTTCATCTCTTGGATATTGAAGCCAATGAGAATGATCAGGAACTAGAAGAGGAGATGACTGAGCCAAGAACACAAATGAAATGAATGACCAGGGAGCTAGTAGATGACACCACTGAAGCAGGCAAGGCCATTAGGAAACTATTACCAATTAAACCTCAAATTAAAAAAAAAGTATCAAAGGAGTAGAAATGGACAAAGAAGGAAGAAGAAACAAGTAGTGAGGATGATGTTTTTCCAAACTCTTAGCCTTCTGATGTACTTAAGATGTGAAAGAAAAACCAATCTCCATGTGAGAGGTGGCAAGGAAACAGAATCTTCTGAAGAAAGGCAAGATGAAGGGAATGTTCCAAGGAATTCATGATGAAGTGGATTTTTTTTTGTTTTTAAATCATATCTCAGGAAATCCAGAAGGCAAAGTGGAAAGGATTAGTAGGAATGAGTGAAATATTCATTCCATTTGGAAGATAGAACGAGTTAAGACATTAAGAATTACTTAAGAATAATGCTGCTCCAGGTGTGAAGCATCAGTCCATGAACTGCAGAAGAATGAGGCATAGATAGAAAGAAACAAAGGGCCAGGGTTTCTAGGGCAGTGTGGGACATTCAAGAATCTCTAAAAAACAGATATCTAGGTGAAAGGTAAGGAAGTATTTCAATATTTTAAAAACAAACACTTACTGGGCACATATATTTTTACTGATTGATTTATTTTTATTTTATCTGAGTTGTTCCTTTTTTAAAAATTTCTGAATGAATGGAACAAAATCCAAACTATTTACAGAATTTCCTAAAATTGACACAACATTAAGGACCAATAGCATCAATGCCAGAGTTACTGTTATTAGCCAGAAAGACCAATTCTAAAAGCAAATAACAGCCCAACTCCTCATACCTCAGTAGTTAGAAGCAGATTCTTCTTGAACTAAAATGGTGGGAGGGTAAAAAATGGTAGGAGGGGATCGTTGTACAATCCAAGTCACCAAGTTGAACAAACATTGATTCCTTTTATGAAGGCTGCTTCACTTCTCATTGAATGTCCCAGAGAAGCTATCTCATGTAGGTCAGTGATTCTGATACTTTACAGACAGGAAAGTTCCAGAAATTTTTAAGGATAAATTCTGAAATACCTATGAGTAAATAGAGCTGAATACATTTTTTAATCTACAGTTTCAATGTCTTAGTCAAAACAGGATTTTTAAGTGATAATTTTAAATTAATTTTTATTAGCAACTTTAACAACTTTGAAAGTGGAATAAATGCTTATTTTCTACTAATAAAAGTGAATTTTGACAAAAGAAAAAAAGTAAGCATGCCATATATTAACTATATCATTGGGTGACATATTGTTTTGTCTTATCTTTTGTATTCTCAAATTGTCTATAATATACATGACTTACCATAAAAAAATAAAAAAGTTCATTATTAAAAGGAATAGAAGATGATTCTCATTTTCCCTCTTTACAGACTTGTTTACTCCTATCTTTAAGCTCACATGCAGGGATTAAATCTATGTTCTCTTCAGTGCCTAGTAATGTTGGATCTAATTAAATTTTAGCTCATTTAAAAAAAACAAAAACAAAAACTGTGGTCTTTAATGATCTCTTTTCTTTGTTAGGAATGAAGTAATCAGTCTTCTATAGCTATGCATAGGTAAACACAAAAAAATGTCTCTTCAAATGTCCTATGACATTAAATTATTACAACAAAAAAATTTAAGTATAATTTTAAGCCCATTCTCATGTACCAAAGATACAAAATATTTATCTTCCCTTTATCTGTACTACTCAGTAAAATCCTGTTTGCTGGTGGTATGTGTGTGCGTGTGCATGTGTGTATGTGTGTGTGTGTTTTGTTCACATATTTCATGCTCATAAATGTACCAATGGATCAAAATTTTTAAAACCTCTTCAGTAGATAGAGAGCATGATTTTTGTTTTATGATACAAGGGGAAAGTCCTTAGGGGAAAATGTTAAGAGAATACTTTTGGCAAAAGATTAACATAGAACACTTCATTTTAAGCCAAGTTATGATTTGAACATCTTTCAAACTTTTAACATAGTATTTTAAATAAAACAAAGCCATTTTTACCTTTATCAGGTTATTTAATGGTTTTTTTACTTCAGTTTCTCCATCAATAAAATGGGAATAACAAAAATGGTCTTACCTACTATTCCAGTATTCATGAAGGAGTATTAGGACAATAAAAGATAGATACCAAAACTCTTTGGGAAAAAAATAGTATTTATCATTATCATCATTTATAAAACTGGGAAGGAAACTTTTCCAGTCCCCAATTTTAGATGAAAAATCTGAGATGTTAAGAGGTGAAATGACTTGCTTAACTTCAGATGGCTCCAGGCAATTCTAGGCCAACTTTTAAAAGAGCTAATGGGGGTGCCTGGGTGGCTAGTCAGTTAAATGCCAGACTCTTGGTTTCTGTTCAGGTCATGATTTCACAGTTGTGGGTTCAAGCCCCATGTGAGACTCTGTGCTGATGGTGTGGAGCCTGGTGGGGATTTTCTCTTCCTCTCTCTGCCCCTCCCCTGCTCGTGCATTCTCTCTCTCTCAAAATAAATAAATAAACTTAAAAAGAATTTTTTTAAAGAGTTAATGAAAACCAAAGCTCTTTTTAAAATAAAATCATTTGGAGCACCTGGGTGGCTCAGTCAGTTGAGTGTCTGACTCTTGAATTTGGCTCAGGCCATGATCCCAGGGTCATGGGATCAAGGCCCGTGTGGGGCTCTGTGCTGAGCCTGGAGCCTGATTAAGATTCTCTTTCTCCCCCCCTCTCTCTCTTTCCTTCTGTCCCTCTCTCTCCCCTGCTTATATGCTCTCTCTCTCTCTAAAAATAAAAATAAAATAAACTTAAAGTTAAGTAAATAAATAAATAAATAATAAAATTAAAATCATTTGTGAAATATACTAAGGGGATGTGCTAACATACATTAATGTGCTCACACTTGTAAACATCAAATTCAAAAGCTGTGTGATGATAACTTCATAATAATAAGGGAAAGTTATCTTTTATTAGAATTCTATAGCAGCCAATGGATCAATCAAATGTGAAAAATCAATACAGATACCTTTAATATGTAAGGACTCAGAAAATGCTTTCCATTCAACATTTCCTAATAAGGCATCTCTTAATAAGAGAAATGAGGGTATGATAAAAATTTAATGATACTCTGAAATATAATAATATATAATATTATATTCAAACACATATATTCAAATATAATAATAGAATTAAAAACTAGGCATATAGAAACTCTAAGGGAAAAAAGGCTGAATGAAAAAGAAAATATATTCATGGCACAATTTTTGCTTTTGTAGTCATCATTAAGAAACAGATAAGAATAAACATTGTTGGATTGTCAAATCAGACTCTCAAGAACAGGGAGATCTTATCTAGTATTAAATGTAGTGTTAATTGAAAGAATACAGATAACTGTAAGACACAGAGGTGCATGGAGAAGTCTGGAACCACCAGAAAGTTTTCCCAGTTCCTTCCCAACAATGTTAGGACATGTCCTGGCCCAGATTTATAAGATCTCAGAGTAATGCATCACTTACTCAAAGGGAGCCCTTTCCATCATAAAATGACTCCTTCTTATACTCTGATCATGACACATCCAACATTAACATTTTCCAATAAGCCATGGGTCATAAATCTATAAATTCTAAGTTTCCCTTCAGAATGGGTTACTTTTCCCTTTCTCCCCTCTGACCCCCTCCACTTTTCCCTTCTCCATCATTGTGTCCCCAGAGTAGGAAGGATAGCATACAAACCCAATGCTAACCCATTTCCTCTGCACTAGTCATAATAATATAAACAATATTCATTGATTTTTCAACTTTTAGAAACAACCTATAACAAATCATAAGATACTTAATTTTGGTTTATGAATACAATTTAACATAATCAACCTTGACATATAAGAATAAAGTTGACAAAAGTTTGGGTTAGAATGGTAGATGAAAGAGGAAGGAAATGTTTACAAGTGCTACTATATTCACCTTCAAAGTAGAGAACCAAGGAATACTGTCTATAATTTACCAAATAAGAAATGAAGATGTAAGCATATTACTTAAAATTACAAAGACAATGAGTAAAGGAACTAAAATTTTAACATAATTATATTGAGTGAGAGGTATGCCATTACTGTTGAGTTAAGACTCAACATATGTCTAAAATTAATAATCTAAAGCTCATAGACACAATAGTGTTTTGCAATATGGATATATACCTGTGGGAAGACAAAGGAATTGAAAAGGTGTCCACTTTTCCAAAGGCCACTATGGAGCAAGAACCTTATGCTTTTCCTTATAAGTTACACCCTACATGATCTTTTGTAACCATGTGTGGGAATTATTTTTGTACTACTTCGATAACTTTTTTTAAATTACTAAAATAAAGACACAAATGTTCCAGTCTGGTAACATTGGGATCTACATTGGTGCTAGAGCATTAAAAAGGAGGTGTACTTGATTAAGGCTAGTTCCAAAATCACAGATTTTGCATCACAGATTCAGTCAGGAAAATTTCCCCAAAGACAAGGTGAACATCGGGGTTAAAAGCTAAGACTCTACAGCCCCACTATCCCTTCCTACACTGTGACTCTTCCTGGATCAGAAATGACTATTGTCTATTGTCTTGCAATGTTCATTCTCCATTCCATTAAGAAGAGTGCTATTGAGTTTTATAAAGGAACATGCCCCTTAGCTACAGAGAATTCCCAACACTCCTTGCAACTAAGTGTGGCCATGTGATTTTGTTCTGTCAGGGAGATATGAACAGAATTGATGTTTGTCCCTTCCAGGTTGTACCCTTTAAAGAAATGAACTTCCTTTGTCTTCTCTATGTTCCCTTCGCAAGACCTGGATCCAGGGATGGAAGCCATGTTTTTAGAAGGACAATGACTCTACCAGGCTTAGACTACCTAACTCTGTTATGTGAGAGAGAAATACACTTCTAAATTGCTTAATGTAAGCTACTGTGTTTTTGTATCTCCCTTATAGCAGCTTAGATTGTATGCTAACTAATGCCTTTCCCCTTCACTGAAGGCCTTATATTCCATTCAGTTTGTGTAGGTTTTTCTCTCCTGAGTTACTCTGTCTAGTGTCAAGTTCTACTTGCCTATTGACAGACCCACATATAATTCTATCAGTATCCACAGATATACTTGTTTCAAATACATCTATTGTTATGTAGGTTTCCAATTCAATTTTGGTCAAATACTTCCCCTGATTTCCATACTTATGTTAAAAGCATCATGCCTTAGATAAATCACTTTTATTTGAAAACTTTCAAAAACTTTAAAAGCTTAACACTTTTGCAAACTGAATTGCATGGCCCACCGATGTAATGTATAAAGTATCCCTTGTTTTTACTTGATTTTCTTTCTTTTTCCAGTTCAATAAGCTAGACAAAAAATTATAAGAGGCTTAGTTTCCTAAAAGAGTACATGGACCTCAATTTGGATTTTCCATTAAGTGTCTAACTTGTCACCTCCCCTTGATCTTTCATATTGGGATTCTGGCTTTTCTGAGTACACCTGTGTTGAACTACCACTCGATGTGCATTCATTCTCACCTCAGTTTCATTGGTACAGGCTTCTAATCCATTTTTGTACTGCAATTGTTGTCCTTGGTTGCAGAAATGCTGTCTATCAACTGACTTTTCCTTCATAGCTTATCTAATTTTCTTATCGATTAAATAAAACTAGACAATTACTGAATCTTGAGACTTCTCTTAAATATGCAGATTTAATGTCCTTTGTAAGTCTTGTAGCATTTGCCAAGTTATCTATTAAAATACTTTTCATTGAGGGGTGCCTGGGTGGCTCAGTCGGTTAAGAGCACTCAACTTCAGCTCAGGTCATGATATCACCGTTTGTGAGTTCAAGCCCTGTATTGGGCTCTGTGCTGACAGCTCAGAGCCTGGAGCCTGCTTCAGATTCTGTGTCTCCCTCTCTCTCTCTCCTGCTTGTGCAGGATTCTGTCCCTCTCCTGCTTGTGATGCTCTCACTCTCTCTCTCCCTAACAGAAATAATAAATGAATAAACTTTAAAAATATATATATTAAAAAACTAAAACAAAATACTTTTCATTGAAAGGTGTGGAATACCAAAGTAAAAAATACTCATACCAATATAAGAATGGGTATTTATTACCAACTCATATAACAAAAATATTGACAGTTACAGGATTGATTCGTGACTCCATATGTTATCAAATACCCAGGATCGTCTATCCATCTGCTCTGCTACACTCAAGAAGTCAATGATCTCTCCTCTTGGTTGCAGAAAGCATGCAGCTGTTCTAAGTATTACATCCTTACACAAGGTATGTACAAAACTAACCAGGGAAGACAAAGGCTCCCATTCATATACCTTACCTTTTTCCCTTTATTAAGGAGGAATATTCTTCCAGAAAACTCCAGCATAATTTCCTTCATGCATCACAGACAAGTTCTAGCTCACGTGGTCTTTTTTAGCTGGAAGGAAATTCAGAAAGTCAGTATCTGGTATTTTCCAGCTCTCTCCCTAGTTGTTGTGTTTGGCCAGTGGGAGAAGACAGAGGAGATGGCTCTGGAGTAGGTAACCATCAGTGTAAGCTACTATATAGTAAAAAAATAAATGTTGCAAAAAGGAAATTCAGGATGGTTCCAAAAAACCATCTTTCCAAAAAACCATCCAAAAAACCAGCTTTCTTAGGAACTTCTTTCCAACTTGTCTCAGGACCCTTACTATATGAATTGAAGAAATGGATTTTTTTTCTCACTAATAAAGTTGTAAAACAGAACATATAGTTTCATCGTATTATTTTCTGTAACCAATTAGAGAAAATTAATAGATTAATCTGAATGCATGGCTTCAGTTTGTGATAACATTTTATTATAAATTCCATATAGATCAAGAACATGATTATTTAGGGGATGTTAAAGATAGAACTATATTATTTTGTTTTTGTTTTTGTTTTTTGCTATGCGCCATAACTCCTCTCATATTGGAAATTCTATTAAAATGCAATTTGCTATATGTAGCTTTTAGAATCCCATGAGTCTCTGTTAAAGAAATTAATCACCAATTCTATGCAAATCCAAAGGCAATAAATCACAATGTTACATAAGCATAGCACTTTTTTCCTCCCTTCCTATCACACTCTAAGTTGAAACAACAGCACAAAGTTTTTTCAGCCACTAGCATACTGAAAACAAAAAGAAAACAGCTAGTTGAAGGAGAAAACATTTGTTTATCCATCTATCTGCAAATGCCAACCCAGGATAGTGCCTAATTACAAAAGTTCTGTTACATTTCCTTGCATTGGTACTTACTTTGTAGTTAGAAAGAGATATAAAATAAAGGGGAAAGTGACACACAAAAAAAGAATTATGAAAAGAAATTCTAGTTTATAAAGTATTATGTCCATCATCTGGAACTTAATGCTCTGAGGAAAAGCTGCTGTCAGACTCCAGCATGACCAGATTACAGGGAGGGTAAAGTTTAAGAGCTCAGACTGAAGAAAATGCAGCCTTCTCCCTTACTGCAGTCACGGGAGCTGGAATTGCCGCTCTTGAGAACGTCATGTCCACATGAAAACGACACCAGCAAACCTTCATCCCAACAGCAGCTGGTAGGCAGCAGGGCTTGAATTCCTGATAGACCACAAAAAGCTACTGATCCTTGCGGAAAACTCTGAGACGCATTCTAATGCAACTCATCGAGCTTAAATTTTAAGCATTTTTTTTCCCTCTGAGCAGCAGGAACAGATGAACTCTCAAGAAATAAAGATCTCATTTTCATGGAAATCATCTCCCAAGAACGAGAGAAAAAAATAAAGAAAATGTATGAGGTAGGCTTGGGATTGCTGTAAAAGACAACAGGTGTCAGGGTTTTCCATAAGGACTTAACTATTCCTCGAGGTATATTTTAATGACTTTCGAACAGTTGACATAGTTTATCTTCCCTTTGGAGTAAACGGGATTCTGGTAACCAAGTGCAATATAATCAGCTTAGAAAAACAAAGTTTAGCAACATAACTACCAAACGTGCAAGACTACTCCGTGCCTAAGGTTAAAATGTCAACAGGACTTATGGGCACTAGGCAAGGATAAAGCCTAACTGGTATGTGGTTCCTAGTAATGGGCCTGACTTTCTTTCTAAGTACTCTTGTGATACAGCCATACTTCTGATCAGATAATAAAAACGTAATAAAACTTCAGAGGGCCTCAATCTATGACTCATCAGAAGCACTGGAGAGCTCTTCAAAATGTACACACTAGGACCCCAACCCCAGGATTATTGATTCAGAAGGTCTGAGTGCAGCCCCAGGCAACTGTATTTAAAATGCTGCAAGGGGATCTGCTGGGCACCAAAGGTTGCAAATCACTGAAATACCCACTAACTTAACACAGAGCTGCCAGAAGTATTTATATTCCGATCTCAAATATGGGATTGATAGGAAAGTTTGATATAAAACAGGAGACATTCATGAGCTTATTAAAAGCTTATTGTTCTGTCTCTTCCAGCCCCCAGCTCCATTAATCTGCAAGCTTCACAGAGACAGAGATTATGTTCACCTTTGCACTCCCAACAACAAATCTGGTTGCTGGTACATGCTAAGCATTCTGCAAATGCTTGTGGAACAAATAATGAATCTTGCATGCAATGAATTCCCATATATTCTTCTTAGCATTTTCAAGGAAATGACGGATATGTGAAATTGCAGCACCAAATATTCAACCCCTCATTTTTACTGAAAAAGAAAAGCAACAAAAATAGAAGCTTTAACACTAGAACAATGACAATGTTTCAACATTTTATGATCACAAATTTGGGGGCAGCTTAATGAAGGGATCCCATAAAGAATGTTTCCAGGGGTGCCTGGGTGGCTCAGTCAGTTAAGCATCTGACTTTGGCTCAGGTCATGATCTCATGGTTTGTAAGTTTGAGCCCTGAGTCGGGCTCTGTGCTGATAGCGCGGAGCCTGGAGCCTGCTTCAGATTCTGTGTCTCCCTCTCTCTCTGCCCCTCTCCAGCTCACATTCTCTCTCTCTCTCTCTCTCTCTCTCTCTCTCTCTCCCTCTCTCTCTCTCTCTCTCTCTCTCTCTCTCTCTCTCTCTCTCTCTCTCAAAATAATAAATAAACACTAAAAAACAAAATTTAAAAAAAAAGAATGTTTCCAGACCAGAAAGGCCTCAGTGAACTATTCATTTCCAGACCAGAAAGGCCTCAGTGAACTGTTCACAAGGATAAATATGTTGCATTTCTTTCTTTCTTTCTCTTTTTCTTTCTTTCTTTCTTTCTTTCTTTCTTTCTTTCTTTCTTTCTTTCTTTTAGTTTTTTTAGTTTACATCCAAGTTAGTTAGCATATAGTGCAACAATGATTTCAGTAGATTCCTTAATGCCCCTGACCCATTTAGCCCATTCCCCCCCCACAACCCATCCAAGTAACCCTCTGTTTGTTCTCCATATTTAAGAGTGTCTTATGTTTTTCCCCTCCCCTGTGTTTATATTATCTTTGCTTCCCTTCCCTTATGTTCATCTGTTTTGTATCTTAAAGTCCTCATATGAGTGAAGCCATATGATATTTATCTTTCTCCGACTAATTTCGCTTAGCATAATACCCTTTATTCCATCCATGTAGTTGCAAATGGCAATATTTCTTTTTTTTTTTGATTGCCGATACATATACTTAGACATACTCTATTAGGGTGCAGCATCTGTAGCTTAGAAAGGTGGATGTATTCACTTGTATCTTGTTAACAGTGATGAGCATCACTTTTGCCTTCTATAACCAGGAAGTTATGTAAGTACAGCTCTGGAGGCTTCCTAAAATCTTCTGGGCCTGTTTCTTTTCACACTCCCCTTAGCTATGTACCTCTACAGATTTGTTAGACTTCTCTGAAGAGTTTGCTAGGATATATAGTAGCTTGAATATTTTTGTGCATGTCAACAAACTAGATCTATGTATATCATCAGCTACATTCACCTCCTTGAGAATCTGAGGAATTGCATAGGCTCTGTGATGGGGGAAAAATGAACTTAGAAGAAAAAGCTCCTGTTCAATTCTAGAAGTTCACTGTCATCCTGAAGTCCATCCACAAATCTTCTAAGGATGCATGAAACCATGGTGAGAAACCATGCAAATGAGTGAGTAAAACTTGGCAACCTATCTTTGACAAATGCTACATTAAACACAGACACATGTTTTAAATACATATACACAGGTCATTGCCACCCTTATTTCTAAATCATCTCTCTCTAATCATTCCAAACAAAATGCCAATTTCCACAATTAAAACTTCAGACTCTCTCCTCATCCATACTTTTTGACTTCCTTCCTTCCCACATGACCTAAAACAAGGAGAAGCTTGGCACCTCATTCACCAGGTTACCAACCCATGTACATTAATTTACTAATGCATCCTACACAACTGCCGGAAGACTCAGTCATACAGCATTAACTAATCACAGCGACCACTCTTAGGATTACACTCCACAACAAGAACACTTCCCTGCATCTGTATACAGCACTAGGTTATTCACTGCATAGACAAATTAAGAAGAAAAAGGGGGCTTCCAGGATTGCATTTCTTCCATCTCCAATTTCATTTTCAATATTTGTGTTTGTGTGATTGACAATAATTTACTTTTTTAACATCAGCACGCAATTGTTCAGGTACTGAGTGGCACCTCAGCTTTACAGGTATCCTTTCTCCTTCAGAGGGTAATTGTATCAGCCAAGCAGTTAGTGGAGCTCAGCATTGTGGAGAATCTCGTGGGGGCTGCACCTCCAATGTGCAGATAAAAGGCATTGAAAAAGCGGATACCACCATTTAAGCTCAGTGTGAGCCCATTAAACTCATCCAGTTTATGAGGTTCATTCCTGCAGTGACTAAAAAATAAAATATGCATTTTTTTAGGAGGATAATAAACTTTTTCAAGTTCCCAGGGCAACATTTATTGCACTGGAACAGTCATTTTACAAAATGGCACTTTAATGGCCCCAAAAGTTTCCCACACAGGAAAAAACTTTAACGTATTCTCCCTATGGTCTGGAAGATAAAACACCATATCAATGAAAATCTCTGGACAAATTCTAATGTGTGTAAATGTGACTAAAAGTTAGGGCTATATTACAGATTGCTTTATGAGACAGTTAAGTGAAGTTTAGTTAGGCATTCCTAACTTTACCATGATACACATAACATCATACATACACACACACACACACACACACACACACACACACACACACACAGATTCTCCAATATTTCTGAATACTACAAATATATTAAAAAGGTATTTTTATGTTTTTTTTGAAATTTTATAATTTGTTTATTTATTTTTTAACTTACATCCAAGTTAGTCAGCACATAGTACAACAATGATTTCAGCAGTAGATTCCTTAATGCCCCTTAACCATTTAGCCCACCGCCCCCCCACACAACCCCTCCAGCAACCCTCTGTTTGTTCTCTATATTTAAGAGTCTTTTCTGTTTTGTCCCCCTCCCTGTTTTTATATTATTTTTGCTTTCCTTCCCTTATGTTCATCTGTTTTGTATCTTAAAGTCCTCATATGAGTGAAGTCATATATGTGTCTTTGACTAATTTTGCTTAGCATAATACACTCTAGTTCCATCCACATAGTTGCAAATGGCAACATTTCATTCGTAAAAAGTATATTTTTAAATACACAGAGCTGATGAAGAATAGAAACCAGCATTTTATTTTAAATGCTATTCATTCATTTTTAAACAAACCTGGTTCATTTTAGAACATATGGAAAAGTTACATTTTTTAATGGCTCAAACCATCCTATAATATGGGTGTGGCATAGCACATTTAACTAGTTTACTCCCACTAATATATCAGTAGATTATTTTTAGTATTTGGCTACTACAAAAAATATTAATGAAGTTTTCTTGACTATCCTTGAACATGCACTTTTAGACATAAGTACAGGTATACCCATAAGATAAATTCTCTGATGTGGAGCTGTTAGCTCAAGTGACTTTAATCTTGACTTTAAGGTCTATTTTGAAATTTCTCTTGAGATAGGATATAGCAATTTATACCTCCAACAATAATGCATGAGAGTACCTATTTCTTCACTCCTTATATTCAGTATATTATCAAACATTTTGGTGTCTATCAGTAGATCAAGTGAAAACATGATATTTTGACAGAGATTTAATTAATCTTACTCTCATTAAATATGAGCTTGAGTGCCTTTTGCTTTACATATATTTTTTCATTGACTTAGAAAGATTTTATATATTAAAGCAGAGCTTTCAAATATGTTACAATATTCCTCTACTTTGAATTTATATTTTAACTTTTTTCATTTATTTTTTTAACAGGAAGAAGTTATGGTTTCTGTATTTTAATTTAACTTCTTTTTTTTTTATAAGACCTCTGGGTTTTTGGTCTTGACTAGAAAGGTATTTTCATTTGAGATGAATATTAAAACCAAAACCAAAACTAAAACACCTCTCCTGTATTTCTGAAGGTGAGGATGTCTTTATATCTATATAAACAGTGTCTCTATAGCAAAATGTTAAATTTACTTTAATCATTAGTATTCTGTGAGTACTCTTCACAGAGATGGTAGAGGTTGATAAAAACAAATGATAACTTTTTAATATAATTCTTCATAAGACTGAGTCCAAATTAAAATTTTACAAGGGAACCACAGATTCATTGTCCCAAGACCCAATGACAAATATCATGTTCATTTCCCATTATTGATGGGAAATCTTCGGAGATGTTTTAATAAAGAAATATTGATAAGAGCAGAAGTTTTACATCTAAATCCACAGAAATGAATATTCTTTCTGGAGTTTTGGTAACAAACTCTCTAATCACCAACTGAACAATAAAAGTACATTCAAGTATCTGAATTAATTCATTCAACAAAATTTTATCAAGCAGATACTGTGTACCAGGCTTCTTGCCAGGCACTTAGGATACAGAAATTAATAAAAACAGCAAGATTCCTACCATCATGAGATTGGGAATACTAATGTAAATGTCTGTTCACTAACTGGAGCTCTGAAAATCACTTCCATGAAGAAACATGAAGGTAAGATCATGATACTTTCAAGTAATTCAAAACACAATTTCTCTTCTCCAAGGAGAATCTTTTATATCTCTAAACTTCTAAATTCCTCATAGATTTCTTTACAGGCCACATCTGTGATGGAACTTAGAGCGCCCATAGATTCAAAGTACATGATATATGTTGAGAAGAGTGAGTCTTTTTAGGTCTTTCCTAACTGAAGATTTTGAGAACTGTTCAGAACATTTGGAAGCTGGTAATCAGCATTTTACTCCTGTTTTTACAATACTAAAGCAACTTGCATGTGAAACAGCAATAAGAGACAAATGTGTGGTAATGCTCTCAGCACAGTGCTGGACACACAGAACTACTCTGTCCATACTTAGAGATTATTCAGTTGAGCACAGGAAATAAAGCCATATTTCCCATTCAATCTCCAGACAGAATTCTTTGATCAAATGACCCACCTCTCTAGAGAACAGCTTCTTACAGCCCTATTTGGGCCCTGGTATGGATTTGCAAATTAACTGGAAAGACCATTAGAAAACATTTCTGTTTAAAGTGCTAAATGGACTGCAACTTTCAAAACTACCCGGCCTGCCAAATTGTGATTTAAAGTGAAATTGGCATGAGCAGACATTTCCACATCAGCCTGTAGCACATCTGGTCCAGACCAAACAAACAGAAGATTTATTCTGTCAGGGAGATCATTTAGCATTCCTTTTCATGCTTCAGAAGGAGCCTGTACCTGTCACTCACCAAAGCGCTCGGCTTTTGGTGGCTAGGCTCTGTTGCTCTCCCGGACTAGCCTTGATCTAACACTTCTAAGGAGGCTCATGTGCGCCGCTCCACCTGGGAGCCCAGTACCCATGCCAAGTTCATTTCCATAGTCTTATAGAAACCTCCTGGAGGATTTCAAACATCTGCTCATAAGTAAAGAAACATTGTCTTGAGCTCTAACAATAATATAAAGGGCAACTGAACCTTCTTTTGCAAATAAAGCAGAGCTGATAAATGATCTTATTTCACAGGACTGGGGGCAAGTTTCTTTGTGTCTTTCTGAATTCAAATCCTTAAAATGAATGTCGTCAATCATGGGAAAAATTTAATGTGTCCAGAGCTTTTTAACATTAACTTAAGAGGTACAGAGTCAGGACTCTATAAAACAGAACCAAAAAGCAAACAAACAAACAAAAAAAACTACATTATTTGGCTGACCTTAAATGAACATATTTATAAAAGCTGTGTCATTATTCCTAAAATGTATTGTTATTCTCTCTCTGTCTCTCTGGCTGTAGCCTGGGAACCAAGTCTAACACTCTTGCTGTGTGAGCCACATAGCCACTTTCTTCTCTGGAATGTTAATCTGCCTCTCTTGGGAATCAGCAACCCCAGGAGGATCACTTCCTGGCTTGTCTCATCAGAAATACTATTCTTTTTTTTTCCCCAACCCTGGAGTACTGTGAATACTCAGAAGAGATAGATGTACCACCATTGAGATTCCCCTGATTTCCTTATGATGCTAGCTCATGTGAATATGAAAGATTTGGTTTCAACCTAAACAAAAACTGGAAAAGGAAGAGGCAAATATTTTGCTGGTGTGCATGTTCTTTCTGATTTCTAGTTAAAATGTACCTCCGTTTCCTCTTTTGAGAGATGCATAGGTTAGGCAAAATGTCTCCCAATGTTCTTCCAGTCATGACATAATTATTATGAATTCCTTGTGGTTCTTTTGTCCCTGAGGAACTCATTTAATTCATAAACACCATTACATTGCTTTCATACTGACAAGTGATCTAGTTCTAGGCAAACATAGGGCAAGTTTATCACATAAGCACAGAAAAGGTATTTGCCTTACCTAAAAATGTAACAAAAGGAAATATTTTGAAAAATCTGGGGGCTTCCAAGGCAATTTTAAAAGTATACATCAGACAAAGCACATCATTTATACAAATATTTTCATCCTGTTGGTTTGTTACAGTACGAAGATAGTATGAAGAATGAATTACATCTATACTTGCTTCATGTCTGTCCCTCCTATCGAGGCATTAATAAACATGACACCATAAGTACTGCATTGTTAATACTCAGCTTGGTCTATGGAGCTTAGAAAATGCTCTTCTCAAATTCACACAGAACATTCTTAAATAGGTTACATTCTAGATACTGCATTTGTCAATGAAAAATGTATCATCTATACCAAAATCCAGCTTCTTTGGAAGAAAACAACAAAATTAGTGTTCCATAACAACAAAACTAGTTTCAACCAATCTTGAAATATATTCTGTTACAGAATGCTAATAATTTCTCAGTATATCTGAACATTTTATCCACTTGGAAATTGTCAAGTGGGGGGAAAATGTATATGATATTCAGTACTTACATACTTCACTTCGGTTAGATTTATTTATATTCTTATTCTTATATTCTTACTTGAAGATATAAAATTAACATTGAGGTGTTTGTACATTTTCACCACAGTAAGTTATAGGGAACAAAGGTTTTATCCTTCCATGAAAAACCTGGAGAACTTCAAAATAAGAGATAATATTTTTTATTAAAAATAGCTATTATCATGAATAATAAGCATCTAAAGGGACCTGGCTTATGCATAAAATGAATTAGAAAGTTACTTCCTTTTTCCAGTTTTTATTCTTTTACAGGTTGCATTTGGAGACAAAGAAAGGAAGCTCAAAGTAGACAAGTAACTTCAGGTCAATAGGACAATGGGACTGGTTAATAGGTTGAAGAGAAAAAAATAAATCTACTTATAAAATATAAAAATTCAATTCATATAAAAAAATCACAGGTGACTAATAAACTGTGGTTCAATGAGATCATCCATGTCTTTTGAATGTTGGCACTGTCTAACCAGATACAACTAATCAATCAAAGAACAAAGGAAAAGTAACCAATCTTGGTCATCAAACTAATGAGCTATGTATATAGCAGAAAAAAGTAGCAAAGACAACATTGGTCAGAATATGTGATAAATTCAATTTCATTGAATAGGAACTCTCAGAATGGAGCACTTAGAAACTTGTAGGAACATACTTGAGACTTATTGTTATTATTTTGAGTTTACAGTTCTAAATTTTTAACATATTCCATTTGCATCTAATTATCAAATAATTGATCATTTTTCATAGATCTCATATTTACAAATGTGCCTACTTGCTAAAATGTATTTGTAACCCCAAAATCAATCAGTTCTCACAACTGCATTCATGGTCATTTGCAAACATGGCGCAGTGACAGCAATTTTGAATCTTCTGACTCACCCAGCCTGCTTTCTTGTTTTAGCACTCAGACTGCAAACAAGTGTCCTGTTCATAGTATATTTACTGCCACATTTTTTTTTGCATTTTTGTGCTTGTTGGGGGGATTTCACTGTTTAAAATGGCCCTCAACCATAGCACTGAAGAGTTATCTGGTGTTCCTAAGCACAAGGAGCCTGTGATATTCCCCATGGATAAAACATATGTATTAGAGGAGCTTCATTCAGACATGAGTTATAGTACCATTGGCCACATTCCATGTCAATAAATCAACAATAGATATTACATAAAATGTCTTTAAACAGAATCACATAAAATAAAGTTAGGTATTGATTAGTTCACCAAATGTGAGCAGAGGCTCACAGGAACCTAACCCTGTTATTTCCCCTAGGAGCAATGGTTCAGTATTTGCTAATTCAGTGTTTGTAGTGACTTATAGAACATAATTACTGCTAATAATGAGAATATGTATACACACACACATATATATATATGTATATTATATTTGTGTGGGGGGGTGTAGGTTTTGCCTTTAAAATAAAACAAAATCCAGAAGTTATCACAATTGAAAACCTCTTAAAATGTCTACTAACTGAGAAAATATTGTAGGGGAACAGCAAAAATAACATTGGGTTTTAATTGTGTATAATATTTTTAGCCATTGAAATTTCCATAAGGAATTTTAGCACATGCAGTTAATTTGCATGAGAGGCAGCTGGAGCATATTGGCTCTTTCAAAGCCACTATGATTTATCAGCTCAATAATGCATGAGCTTAGACAAAGTTATACAACCGTCTGTATTTTTAACAAGGTGATGGAGTAAGAAATTTGCTAAAACAGCCATTCCAGACCCAGGTGACTAAAAGGAGGTTAGATCATTTACACAAACTGGAACACAATTTTATCAGTCCTGTTCTATTTTGGGTCTCAGACTTTTTTTTTTCCAAACAAAATATTTTTTTTGGAACAAGTGCCAGACTGACAGACAGACAGTCTGAGACACTGAAGTCAAGGATTCGTATAGGCTATTAGTATAATTTGGAAAGAGTCAATTAAAATCTCCACTAAAGTGAGCTCTGGAATTAGATTCATCCTGTATAGGCAGCATCTGAGGAAGAATAAACAATTTATTTCTGTTTATTCAGTAAAATGTATGACATTTATTAATTAAAACTTAAATCTCACTAGGCAAAAATAGCTTATTGGCAATGTCTCCTTTTTAGAGTCGAGTTTATGTCTCATGTTAAGGTTTGAGGCCCATGTTGCCAAATGCCACTAAGAAGCTATTGTTGTAGTAGAGGTGTTCATTAGAAAACCTCCCATAGGGACTCTGAGGTCAATGGCAGCAGTGTGGAAAATCTAGACAAAATTACGAATTCAAACTGTAAATGAAAAATTATTCGATAGGACAATATATAATGACCATTGGTATAAAAAAGAGAGATGAACTATTTCAAGATTCCAAGTTTTTAACCTAGGTGACTAGCAGTATTTGTTTTAGAGCTGCTGTAAAACTTTGAATTTATCCGTTAGAACTCATTTTAGGCACTCACATCTAGACTATAAACTTTAGGGGCACCTGGGTGGCTCAGCCGGTTAATCATCTGACTTCGGCTCAGGTTATGATCTCACCATCTGTGAGTGTGAGCCCCACGTCAGGCTCTGTGCTGACAGCTCAGAGCCTGGAGCCTCTTTCAGATTCTGTGTCTCCAACTCTCTCTGCCCCTCACCCACTCATACTCTGTCTATCTCTCTCTCAAATATAAAATACATTAAGAAAATTATAGACTATAAACTTTAATATGTAATATGCTGATTTTATAAGACAGCAATTCTCTACTCTAGATACTCCCACCTTTTTTTCTCTGTTAATATATATATATATATATATATATATATATATATATATATATAGGAAAAAGGAAAATAAGAGATGAATTTTATGAGAAATACTAGCACCCAGTCATCTTATCTGCTAGAACATCTTGGGTTAGCAGGTTGAAACAAGAAATCGGTCCTACGGCCTCACCAAGTATGTTGACACAGGGCTAAGAATTACAGCAGGTCTCTCACCATAAAAGGTCACTGAAGTTTAAGAATAAATCAAGCTTCCAGTTATAAAGTTACCATGTTTCATTTAGGTTAATCTTACTTCAAATACCAAGTCAGGAGACTGAAAGGGAAACCAGATACTTATTACATTGCAGCCCTAAGACTAACTGGAGAAAACTTCCTCCTTAGGAAGGCAGCCACACTGTCAGAGCTGAGAGTTGGTAAGACATATTAACTATGACCTTGCAACGATAACCCCTCATATTATAGATGGGAAACCTCAGACCCAAAGTTGTAAACTGAATCAGGGCAGGAATGAAAATAGGAACAAGTCCTCTAAGTCACACATTCTCAAAATTGAATGACCTCTTTCAGTGATCAACCATTCTCTAGACCAGCAGCTCTCGAACTTTTCTGTGCATCAGAATTACCTGGAAGGCTTATTAAAACACAGACTGCTGGCTCCACCCCCAGAACTTCTCATCCCATAGGCCTGGGATGGGACCAGAGAACTGTTATTTTGACAAGCTCCCTGGTGATGAAGACACTGCTGGACTGGGGAACACACTCTGCTCTATAGACCTTCTGGTCTAATAAATCTTCCCACTCCAACAAATCCCCTTTCAGGGGGAAAAAATGGACCCTCCCCTGAAATACCAGTACAATGATCCAAAAAGAGCATTTGATCTGAGATACTGGGATAGTAGGGGCCTATAATCACACAGCTAGAACAATTCTATCTATTCAGAAACTAAAGTGTTCTTCACTAGACAGGTATGATACGGCTATGCTGAAATGATTGCTGAGAGCTGGAGATCATTTGCTTCCCATCCTAGTGTGAAAATTTCCTGGCCTTTGAGCAAAGTGGATCATTAGGATTTGTCTTAATGCAACTAAAGGTGACATTATGCAGCTGTCTTTTTCCCTCCCCAAATTGAAATAATAATATAACAATTATATTGTGACAATATTGAGTATCTAAAGTCTAGGTACAGAATTTAGCAAACAGATATATACACAGAAAACATCAATAGATGATAGAGAAGAGGGAGTAAAATAGGGGGAACTGAATTCCACTGGAATAGAATACAAATACAAAAAACAACTGTACAACCACTATGTACAAAGCACTGTACAGAGAGGAAAGATGCTGAGAAAGGCCTAGCCCTACTCTCAAAAACCTTGAAGTAATTGACATTTGAAGGATATTAAATAGATACTGAACATAATATTATGTATATTATATATATTTATGTGTATGTATACACATATTACACTGGGCAAATTTAAACAAGTCTCTCAGAATGAATATTGAAAGACTTTTTAACAAATACAACATTTCCAGAAAGAAACAACAGTGACAAATCTAGTGCACTGTAATCATGACGAATTTGAATCATAGATATCACAGAGCACCAAAGGAGGATCAGTATCTCTGCATAAAACACAACAAAAATAGATTAGAAACTGTTGCAGACTTTATTGACTATTTTGAACATTCTAGTTTTTATCTACTTGTATACCTACATCATCAGAAACTTGATATTTGGTCATTAATACTTAGAACCATACAATTGTCTGTTTATAGATCCCAAACTTCACAGTTAATAATCAAATACAATCATCAACCTTTACATTTTACTTTATTTTATTTTTTTTTATTAGAGAAAGTGGGAGAGAGAGAGAGCAGGGAAGAGGAGCAGAGGGAGAGAAAAAGAGAGGGAGAATCCCAAGCAAGCTCCATGCTCAGTGTGGAGCCTGATATGGGGCTTGATCCCACAACCCTGGGATCATGACCTGAGCTGAAATCAAAAGTCCAAAGCTCAACTGACTGAGCCACCCAGGCGCCCCCTACATTTTACTTTAAAACATATTTATGGAATCATATAAGAAGCATATAGAATCCAATTTTTAATCCACTCTTTAACAATTAAGTTAAAACACAATGATCCAGTTGGTTAAAATGACATCAAAGAATCTGACATCGTATGCCTTTCATTTAATGGAAGTGCACTGTGAGTGCAATGGTGTCTCCTGACATACATACGTGGATCTGTTGATAATACTATAGAAACAGACATAATTTCTTCCTGAGGTTGGAATCTGCCAGGGCCTTCTCTGCCTGTCATGTGGAAGAACTGTGATGTTGAATATATTTGTAAGAGCAAGAAAGCAATTCAGCATATACAGAAAAAAAAAAAATTGCAAGCCAACTGTCAAAAGGAAAAACATGCCTTATGCACCAGTCACTAAAGGACCTATCAGTGTAACAAAAACGGTATCATCTATGAATGACAACAGTTTTAAATGTAGGATAAAATGGAACTTTGTACAAATGTACTGCAAGGAATTCTCTGAGTGCCAAAAAAACAAAAACAAAAAAAAAGCAAATTGAAAGGAAGGAAGGGTCTATCTAATAAGAGTTGCTTGTGTCAACAGAGATCTTGGTGAATACTTCAGCACTCACTTCTCCAGAAATAACTCCCTAATCAGCATGTCTGAGCTGTCCTTTTTCCAGGGCTAGTCCTGTATCTTCAGCTGGATTTCACTGAAATTTTTACCCAGCCTCAAACTCAAAGCAAAAGTATTCCTTATGTTTCCCTTACCTAAACTGCCCATGACTTATAAGCATTAGTAAGCCTGAGTCACCTGGGTTGAAGCACAGTGGCAGATAAATGCCAACGGATATCTCTTAACCATGTATTGTTTTCTTTTACAATAGTTTGAAAAGAGAATCCTTGATCACTGTGGAATACTAGCTGAGTTCCTTGGCATGGTATTCAGGGGCTCTTCCAATGATCTAATACCAACATACCTTCCTCCCCTCTCCTTGTTTTCTACATAAAATTTGTGCTCTGGCCAAAATATCTTTTCACTGTCTCCCTTAATTCCATGAACCTTTCCTTGTTTATGGCATGACCCCTTGCCCGTAATGTCACTCTTTTCTGAGAATTTCCTTGTTCAATAACATAAAACCCTGCAGGTAAAACAAAAGAAATCCAGTTGAAAAACTCCTAGTGACTGAAGTCATGAAAAGCTCATTGGTGACTTTTGCCAGACCCGTTTTAGTAGCATTTCAGAAGGAAGAGCTAGAAGGCAGGCTGAGAAGTGAGTGGAAGACTGGCATGTAAAGATGGCAAGTACAGCTCAAAAACATAATGAGGGACAGAAGGGAGGAAAAGGGAGTAGCAAGTAGACAAGAGCATAGGTTGCCGAAGGATATCTTTTCTTTTCCAAAATTGAAAACAACTGAGCATATTTAAAGACTGACTCAAAAGGAGCAATATAGGAGAAACTGGAGACACAGGAATAAGGTCATAGATGGACCAAACACCTGAAAAGGTATGAACGGATTAGAGTTAGAACACTCATGAGGGGGTCAGTCTCAGGAATATACACATTTTCCATTATTTCACATGATGAAGACAAGATAAATATGGGTAAATATAACTGTCAGGGGCAGTGGCGGGGGGGGGGGGGGCAGGTGGAAGAACGGGAGAGTCTGTTTAGGGGAATATCTAACTAGTAGATAAATATGTTCTGGAGACCTAATACACAGTATAGTGATTATAGAAAACAAAACTGTATTATAAACACCAAGCTTGCTAAGAGACTAGATCTTAACTGTTCCCGACACTAGAAGGAATGTTAATTATGTGATGGTATAGAGATACTACTAACACAACAATGGCAATCAGACTACAATATAAATGTATCAAGTCAATATGTTGTACACCTTAAACTTACACAGTGTTGTATGTCAAATATAACTCTAAAAAATAATTAATTACTGTAAGTTGAAGACGTTAAGAAACTCCCCTACATGGTTATTTTTACTGTTGTTGATGCATTTTTTGTTAGTTGTGGTGGTGGTGTGGTTTTGTTTCTTTAGCAGTGTTGAAAGCAAAAAGAAGGCAGAAGGATCCGTGCCCTTTGGAGAACAGGGAAGATTTCAAAATTTAGCTGTGGGAAATTAGTGAGGCAGTGCTTCAAGAACCTATAGAGAACTTCTTACGCAGTGACAAGGGCCCAACAGATATTGGAGACCATGTATTTATATTTGAAGGTTATTCTCCAGCAATACTCAGAAAACTTAGCACTCCATCCAAACAGAGAAGTTGGAGAGGTGGTCAGTAGGATCCATCTAGGAATGGATTTTTGGAATGATAAAAGAGAACGGAGTTGAGAAATTTGGTAAGCATTAGAAGCAATGATCCTAAGTCAAAAATAAAATAATGCAAGACTGCAGAGAGTTGATCAAACAAACAAAAACTTAAGATATCAACCACATAAAATATAAGGTGTAATGAGACGAAAGAATTGAGACAGCTGGAAATATATGGCATGTCATCAGAGAATTGGAAGTCTATAATACGTTTTCAGAAACAAAAGAGTTCCAAGTCCTAAAAAGGTCCAGTCTCTGAGTTACTATTGCCAAATTTTATTCTATCCTCACTTTTTAAGAAGGACTCACTATTTGGTTGTTGTTTCTCTGAAAACTTCCTCCTAATACATCTGGGTCCCTCATGGAATATGGAATAAGATAGGTATTTACCACATTCTTTCCACTGTTGGATCCTACACAAAACCTGGATGCCTCCTTCAAAATCTGAGGGAGAATCTCATTCTTTCACAAAGCATGGGCATTACACATAGTCAAGAGAAAAAACAGGTTACTGGTTTCCAGTCCTCACATACCATTAATTTTCTTTTAATGTCTCAAAACCTGCTCTCCTGAGGCTCTTCGTAAAGGACAGCACCTCCTTTGTCTCTTCACTGAGTCACTCCCCAATTTCACTGACAACTCTGACGCCAAATTTACTCTACACTAAAATTGAATATCTGGATGATATCCTGAGTGTTTAGTGTCCATATGGATGCTTCTACCTACATATTAGGTAGTTCCTCAGTTATTTCTAAGACCAACAAGTCCTGTGGATCAAACAAAGGTGAGTATATTAAACTTACTGTAGTATGGGAAAACACTACTTTGGTGGAGTCCTAAATGCTCCTGAAAAGAAGGAAGAAATTAAAGGGTGTTTGTAAAATTTGGGGATCTAGGGTCAAATGACTGAAGATGGATCTTTCAAGAGGTCTTAGCTTAGACTCGACAAAGTTCGTGACATAATAGGAAGGGTCTTGAAGCAAGTCTTGATGAGCTGATTGTTGTCCTTATAAATGTGCTCTCAGTCCAGGTAAGAAATCTAGTGTCCTGTTTAGATAGCTATTTTCCCAGGTAAGCACAATGTCTACCAAGATAAATTGGTATACAGAGAATATTCTGAAGCAGAGTGAAGTTATTTATCGGTATGCAGTCTGATCTTTCTGGCTAAAATTTTTAAGTGCAAACAGTTATGTTGACACAGAGGATCTCAGTTTACAGAGATGACCAAAAGGGGAAAAGATCCTGCTTGAATGATTTCCTCAGGACAAAATCATTCCTTGTGAGGAGTATGAAATTATAGCATCAGATCTAACACATTATTTAGATCTTGAACATGAGATTGTAATTGGATCTCAAACTAAAGTCAGTTCTCTAGAAATTAAAGGACAACAGACTTGATATAATTCTTCTAAATGACCCAAGACCATCAGCTCTTAGTTATTCTTGCAGACAAACATCTCCCCTATGGAAGGAAACCATTTCCAAGGTGAAGTTCTCATAAAAGCTCTTCTTCCTGTCCATCACAACTCCCTGGCAACTTGGACTCTGTAGCTCTAATACAGGAAGATTTCTCAGCAAATCTGCCTTCCTTCTTTTGATTCTTTTCTTTTCTTTATTATTTTTTTTTTAAAGTTGGCATGAATCTGTTCTCTAACCAGCCCTTCCCTGGAGCCATTTCTCTTACTCTTTCTGTTCTCCTTCCTCAGTTGGTATGAGATGTTTGCCTCCTCCTTTACACTCAACGGCCACATTCTAAAAGTATTTCATCCTCTTGGCTTTCATAATGGAAATGTTAAATTTGCCATGGAGGACGTGCCCTGGAGGGGAGTTTTGCTCACACCCTAGAATGGATGTCAGTTAATATTTAGACACAATTAATTAATGGTAAACCCTAAGGCAAACTTTGCTGTTAGGAAAATCAGACCATATCCCCAATTGAATGAAAGGCTGCTTTCCTGACCAAGTCAGCAGATGTTCTATTATCAACAAAGACTGACATCACAAGGTGGTGGATGGGGACATAGATTAATTAAGGATACTTAAAATGTATGGCTGAAATAGCATCAGAGTTTCTTAAGCTAAGTTGCTGAAGTTTCCCTATCTCCTAAATTTCTCTTCTGCTACATTTCTCCTCCTTTCTACCACATCCCAGGTTTCAATTCAAGAAGCTATCAGGTTTCAAGATTTCTAAAAAGCTCTTTGAGTCACAGTGAGGTCTTCTCAGACCTTTTTCATATAATTCAGCCTACATTGATTTGAAGTTTTTATTGCCACCATATACACTGAGAACTTTTTAAGATACTCATGTTCATATTTTCACCTCAGTATGTACACAAGGCTGGATATGGTTGAATATAATGATTGAAGGGCTTATCTTGACATTGTAAATATCATGAAAATATACATGATGTAGAATATACTATTCACAAGGTAGTAAATACTAGAATTTACTCAATCCAAGAATTTGTAATTCTTCTTCATTTTAGATCAAGTCCATGAAATGTGTTTATCTTCTGATAACTTATTCAATATTTTGTGAATGCCTCTTGTGTACTAGCAACTTTGCAAGAAGAAAAAATAAATTCAGGAAGGACCACTGGTAGGAAAATATGCAGAGTGCGTTGGGAAGGGAACACACTTCTTCCCCCTCCAGATATGGAAGGAGCCCACATCTAGCCTAATCCACACTCTTCTTTCATTCATGTCCAGCTTGAGAAGACAAACTGGACATGGATAGCTACCCCTCTTCCTAGTCCCTTTACCTTATAAGTTTTGGGATCTGCTGGAAGTTCTCTCACATTGTGCCACACCTAGAAGAGTTGGCACATGGCAGGGTTTGCTTTTTCTAGGGTGTTTTTTACTAAGAAGTTAATTGCCTAGTTTTTGAGTTCAGTATCAGGGGCCCCATAAGCTACTGCCCATTTTGAGCTTTATCAAAATAAATACATTTTATATCCCACTCACTTTATTGTTTGATCTTAATTGGTTCATAACTCAAGGGAGAAGAGGGGTACAATTTAATTGATCAACACTTAGACCTCAATAAAGTAGGGAAATAACTATGATAAAGATTTAAGTTTCAAAGAACTAAGAGAAATACAGAAAGGAAAGCAAATAACTCTAACTGGAACACCAGCAGTTGCAGAAAGAGAAAATCAAGGAAGATTTCTTTAGATTATAAACTCAAGGATGACAGGGGTCTTGTCTGTTTGGGCTCATACTCTCTTCCCAGAATATAGCCATAGAGAATGAATTAATGAGAAAGGTCAAGACTTCCATGATCAGGATTAGGAATATGGGATGGACAAGAAGAGAGACATGGGAATCTTTCAGCAGAGGAGGAAAAACTGGTAAGTGGGCAGGGATAAGAAATATACATTTCTCTAAGACTGAATATACCAAAATGTTCACTTAATCAAATTTGCCATCAAAATGAAAGCATAGAGTGTCTTTAATATAGAAAATGTACTTACCTTGTTATAGTATTTTTTTTTCCTCACAGCAGCCTAGGACATCTTTGTTATTTACACATTTAAGTAAGATAACTGATAAAGAATAAGACTATCTGTATACTGTAGAATAAGAAGTAAGTTAAAGATTTATTTATTCTGATTTTTTATAATACATTCTGAATGTAGCTGAAATCCTTAAGCAGCCTTCCTACCACTCAACCAACTGCTTTAATGAACTATGAACTTTCAGTCTACAATATTTGTATTGATATAACCACTAAGAGGTATGATTAGAAGCAGGTTTGATGCCAAACTTTGTAGCTGTGTTTTCAACGTTTATTTATTTTTGGGACAGAGAGAGACAGAGCATGAACGAGGGAGGGGCAGAGAGAGAGGGGGAAACACAGAATGGAAGCAGGCTCCAGGCTCTGAGCCATCAGCCCAGAGCCCGACGCGGGGCTCGAACTCACGGACCGTGAGATCGTGACCTGGCTGAAGTCGGACGCTTAACCGACTGCGCCACCCAGGTGCCCCTGTAGCTGTGTTTTTAAAGATACAGGCATACTCCATTTTATTGCACTTTACTGCACTTCACAGATACTGGGTTTGGGGGGGGGGGTGTTTTTTTGTTTTTTTGTTTTGTTTTGTTTTGTTTACAAATTGAAGGTTTATGGAGGCTATCCTGCCTCCAGCAAGTCTATCAACACCATTTTTCCAACAGCATTTGGTAAGTTTGTGTCTCTGTTTCACATTTCAGTAATTCTTGTAGCATTTCAAACTTCATCATTATTATTATATGTTATAGTGATCTTTGATCAGTGATAACTCACTGAAAGCTAATATGATGACTGGCGTCTTTTAACAATATTTTTAAATTAAGGTATGTACTTTGTTTTTAAAACATAACACTATTGCACACTATTTTTTTTAAGGAAGTAAAGGAAGATAGGGACCATGGGGTATTGGACTGTATTTAAATTGTTTTATGTTTATTTGTTTTTGAGAGAGAGAGACAGAGATAGAGACAGCATGAGCGGAAGAGGGGCAGAGACAGAGGGAAACAAGAATCCGACACAGAGCTTCAACACATGAACCTTGAGATCATGACCTGAGCTGAAGTCAGACACTAAGCCACCCAGTTTCCCCAAGACATAACATTATTGCATACTTTAACAGACGACAGTAAGGTATAAACATAACTTTTGCATGCACTCAGAAACCCAAACAATGCATGTGACTCACTTCATTGTGATACTTCCTCTCCTGCGGTGGTCTGTAACCAAACCCACAGTATCTCCAGGATATGCTTGTATTGGGTATACTAAATTACAGTTCTTTCCAGAGGCACTTCCTCATCTGTATTCATTTCAAAATGTGGTGTCTATCTCTCCTGCCCCAATTCCTCCTAATTTTACAGTCAGCAAACCACTCAGCTGAGGAACTGCCCACTGAGAATCCTACCAAGTTAGGGTACAGCATGGCACCCCTTGAGATAACAGCAAGCCCTGTTTTGTTCTATAGAGTTACAGGCAACAAGGCTTTGAAATTAGGATCAACAAAAACTTTGTTTGTTACCCTTTTTAAAAAAAAATTGTTTTCTTGTTTTTGTGTGTGTGTGTATGTTTTTAAAGAATAAGAAATGAACTCTCTGAAGAACAAAGGAAGCAGCAACTCCAGATGTATTTTAAGCCTAAGGAAAGTTAGAAGCTAGAAGAGAATATGAGTGGCAGGACATATACAGTCGACCTTTAAAGGTTTGATTTCTGTTTTAAGTTCTGCAAACGCCCCCGGCTTTCCCCCACATAAAATAAAAAAACCTGACTTATGTTCAAATGTGGCCTTCGCCCTTCACCCTAACACCAAACACCACGAGGAAAAAAAAATTAGGGGTGGGAAGGCAACATGTCTATAAAGATATGAATATCCATCCCCCGTACCAGCTGAATCAAAGATGAAGCTCTGAGATTTGAGCCTGGTGGAGAATCACGATGTAGTACGATGATTCTTAAGCATGGGGGTCACACTCAGAAAGTGCTTTGCGGCAGTGCTGGCGAAGAACCTGAAACCCATCTCCTCTTCTGACCATCCTTCCCGAATCACCTACCAAGAGCCTGCATTTGACCCTGGATGCAAGTCCCCGCAAGGCAAAATCACTTTGATCTGTGATCTTTGTTTCATCTGAAGTTTACATCCTGGGATCATTAACACTCTGGCTATGTCCACACCAGCATTATTAAGCAATGCAGAATTGAAGAAGTTATCTGGCAAATCAGCCCCACTCCCCCTCCCAAAAAACAAAAACAAAAAAAACAAAAAAACAAAAAACAAAAAACTCCACGAGACAAATCTACTTTAGCCTAAAATATTTAGAAAATGAAGAAAAAATGACCTTGCTATTAGCTGAAAAGTATACATAATTGATTCAATTTTCTATTTTACTTTGGAATGGACTGAGTTTTATTCTCTACTCAGTTACAATTTAGTTCATTACTATTAAAGACCATTAAGAGGATGGTTCAGAACAATTTCTGCCAAGTTCAGTATTATTATTTTGCTAATGGTCATTGTGGTGAGAATGGTTTAAGAAAGTAGGAATGAGTGTGGATTCTCGCTTACAATTCAAAATCCTGATATAGAATATTTTGAAGCCTATTAAAATTATGAAATTCAAACAGTCCCATGGATTTGTATGCTTAATAGTTACCTTTTTTTTAATCAAGGAGAAAGACAACACATCAGGAAAAAAATTGTAAAAGCCTGTATAGGCAATGCACAAATCAAGTAACACAAATGGCTGATAAGTGTTCAACTCACCACTGAGATTTAAAATATTAAATTAAAATGAGATACAGTAGCAAAACTTACCAGATTGGCAGAGACAAAAAATAAAGAAAAAAGAACACACCAAGGCTTCTCCAACTGTCACATGCAACTCGCAATTCAAGGTGAAAACACCTACAACCTTTCTGAAAGCCAATCAGTAAGGTACAGTGGAAGTTTCAACAATGTGCACATCCTTGTTCCCTACAATAGCACTTCCAAGGTTTATTCCCAATGAAGTATGAAGGATGGCTACCAGCTTCCATCCTTAGCTTCAGGGAATAAACATTATATCCAAAAATAAGAATCGGTTAAGTAATTTGTGTTAAACTCACATAATAAAACACCACGCAACCCTGAAAAATAATGCATCTATGTTTTAGGTAAAAGTAAATTTAATGATATGGAAAAAAGGTATTTATCACATAACATACTGAATACAAAGCCATTTTACAAATTAATGCATAAAAATAATCTCTGCTGTGTTTTTTGAAAAGGTATATATCACCAAAATGTTACCAGGGGATGCTTTGGTTGTAGAATTTTACATATTTTTAGTTTTTGACAACTAAAAGGCACATAATATAATTTCTTCTTAATTTACATTGAACAGTTCACAAGGAAGTAAAGATGCACAGGTCATCTACAGCAGCGAGCAGAGAACTAAAATTATGAGCCCCATATCACTAAGTAAACCAAGATTATTTGGTTAAAAGCTATATGAACATAACCCCAAATAACTTAAGAAAAATACAAAATGAAGGCATTCTCTGTTAGCTGCCTATTTTGGTCTTCAAGATACAATTTACAAAATTTTACACTTCTTATTGGAATGCTTTAGTCAAAATATGACTGACAGGGAGTTCAGCTTAATTGTTCAGGAACAAGAGCTCAAGTCTCCTCACATGAGTATTGGATTTCAATGCCAATCCTACACTGGATAGTTCTTTAGTAATCATTTCTAAACATTAATGGAATTCCATTTACTTTCCTAAGTAAAAGATGTCATATAAATTCATAAAGATGATAATGACATGCTGTTATAAAAGAAAAACATGTTTTTATTTATAATTCTCTTTCCCAGTGGTATTTTCTGTACTCTAAACAGAAGTGGAGGTTTTGCCTGAATTATCAGGATATTGCCACACTTCCGATCTTTGTTTTGCTAGGAAGTATCTGACATATGGGGCTTGCCCAAGGTTGTTTAAAAATGAAAAAAATGCCATGAGGGGAATACAGACATTCTGACTAATTCAAATGTACCTCTCATTATTTATTCATTCATTCATTCCTTCATCCACCCATGCCAACCCAGTTGAGTTTGTACAATCCATTTCTCCCCTACTGGGATCTTCTCTTCTTCTTCTGACCGCATTTCACAGACCTGCTTCAATACAGATAGCTGTCTTCCACTCTCTTCCTTCCTCAAAGTTGACATGTCTTTAATTTCATAAGATCAGATCTTTAGTCTTTTAATAAACAGATTTTAAATCATACACTAACTCCCTATAGTTGACAATGCCCACCTGAAATGATTGTTAAGGATTCTGAAGAAAAGAGCAAAAGGATTCTGACTGTATCCCAATTCACTTGGAAACACCCTCATGACTGATTAGTAATGTCTGCCATTCATAAAATTGAGGGGAGGGACAGAGAGAAATAGTTTTCATTTTCAAGGAGTACATTTCTAGTTTGATCCTTCACTCCCCTCTGTCTCTTCCTTACTGTTGGGGACACAGCTACCCTGCAATAGACTTGCCCCATCAGCATCCTGGACCTGAAACATTCACCTATGTGGAAGCTTGGTGAGAGTTGTCACGGAGCCCCATATTCTTCTTCCTAATTAGGAGAAACTTTTCCTCTGTTCTGGGTACTCAACCCAGTACAACTCAGTACAATCCATTACAACCCAATACAACTCAATACACATGAATGTCCTTGTACTACATAAGCTTGTGGGTCATAAAGAACCTGGCCGGTCCAACCAGTCCATCTGCCTCCAGAGGAAGAGAACCGGGTCTTTGCCAGCAACATCAGAGTGTTATGTACAGTCCACTACCTTGAGCGGCCATCAGAGAGACCTGTTAGCCATATTACAGACACTGATCTTGCTGCATTTCTTCTTTCTCTGAGTAGCCTACTCTTCTGACCAGTGCCTTGTGTGTTGAGTTCTCTGCAGGGATCTGAAGCCTACATGAGGCAGTGGGTAGAGAGGTCTGTGGGCTCCTACTGTTAACGGTTGGCTGTGTTCTGATCTTTGCTGTCTTCCAGTGGTGGGGGAGTCCTCACTTGGGGTTGGTACTTGGGTCTTCTGGCTCAGCACCTACCATAACTAATTATCAATATTATCAATATTTCTTTTTTTTTTTTTTTTATCTACAGTAAAGCCTGTCCTGGCATCTTTCAATATGACAAAACCACCCCTTCCTAATATTCTACCATATTTCAGTTGTCTCCTTAAGTCTTAATCCCTCCATTCCACTATATATGGAGCATTAACTAAGTGCCCAACTCAGTGGCTGGAACTCCAAGAAAAATCACTGCAACCTGAACTGGACAGTGAAGAGCCTATAGCCAACCACACGTCACTCCAACACTCATAGCAAGCCTTTACTTGGATTTATATAGAAAGTGATGCCTTTTAAGACTGCCTGGGTGGTTCAGTCAGTTAAGCATCCAACTTTGGTTCAGATCAAGATCTCACAGTTCATGAGTTTGAGCCCCACATCTGGCTCTTTGCCCACAGCTTGGAGCCTGGAGCCTGCTTCAGATTCTGTGTCTCCCTCTCTCTCTGCCCCTCCCCTGCTTGTGCTCTCTCTCTCAAAAATAAATAAACATTAAAAAATAAAAATAAAAAAGTGATACCCTTCAGGCTAATTGTATCTCTAGTTCATACTGAGGAAAACAATACTTCCTAAACATGTAATGGGTAATGAATGACAATGTGTCCCATGTTTTCTCCCTTCCTTTTTCTTTTTACCTTCCCCTCCCTGCCTCCCTCACTATATCTGAAATGTAGCTTAAATAATAATATCAGGCAGAAAGTCCAGCCCAGGAAGCTAACTAAACTCCTGTCCTAAAGTACTTGAATACAACTAAACACAAAACAGGAGTTAAATGCCACTGAAGACCATCAACCATATGAACGGAGTAAGATTTTAAGCAATTGCATAATATTGCCTCGAGCAACAAACCTTACCTAATCATATGAGTCCACACTACTTCAGCACAAATATAAACATTGCAAGACAAAGCCACATTCAGCCTTGAACCGAAAGCAGCAAGATGTGTGCTGAAAAATATTCATCTAATGTAAAAGCAAAAGGCTAATAGCACTAAGTTACATGAGGAAACTATCTACCCAAAGCTTTCTTTGCAAATAAAACAAAACAGAGCTAATGTGCTGCAAACAATTAATTCTATTCCCCATGAAGGAAAAAAGTCTAAATTTTGCACTTACCATTAGGGAAAAAATTTAAATATTGATTAATATGTTAGGTATAAGTGCTAATAGGCATTAGACTCTTAGAACAATGCCTGTACATGGTGAGCACCATATGCTTTGGCTATTATTATTATTATTATTATTATTATTATTACTATAGTACCCCTATTATTAATTCAGAAGTCCCTTTGACTCCTCCATCAACTGGACCCAAATCTATGTATGTCAGAAATAATTTTTTTGCTGTGACACTGAGCATCTCACTTTGCCTCTCCAGATCTCATTTGTACTCCTCTTTAGAATGGGAAACCTGTGCTCCGTGACTAAGCCACCCTACATAGACTACCTGCTCCTCCTGTGGGGAGGGACAATTGAGTAAAGGCACATGAAAAGGCTACAGATGTCCATGCTTCACAAGTACACAGGATTGTAAAGTGAAGGGGAGAAGACTTCTGCCTTCATGGTAAAACAAACAAACAAAACCCCTCTCCCTAAAACAAAAATAGTCACTTTCCAATTATTTTAGTGCCAGATTTCCCATGTTGTTTATGACCGTGAGTTCTGTTCTAAAAGGCCACCGCACTAAGTCCACCAGAAATAAACACCTTATTGTGAAGGAGTCTCTAAGATAAATTTTCAGTACACTGAAATGAGTCAAGAGAATGGGGGGGGGGGGGTACCAACTACATACATTCTTCTAGAAAAGCCAGTTAAAGTCTGAATCGTGGGGAGATGTCTGCAATGGAGTACCCTAAACAGCCTGGAAAAGATGGGCACTGGACAGAGAGCGATGGTAGCAGTAAGGGGAATTACTGCCCATCTGCAGTTTTATTTACTTAGCCATTCTATGAAACTTAACCTATCTGGTAATTTTAATTCCTGACGGGAGTCCTCAAGGATAGCATGCCCTGGTTTGGCTCAGTTAGTCTGTTTACTTGTTTTGTCTCAGTAAAATTACTAATAATACCCTCTTTCTCTCAAGTAACCCAGTTTGGATCATCAGTCATATGTTGATCCTGAATATGAGCAGTGTTAAAAAAAAAAATGTGGATGATGTCACTATTGTTCTTTCTCTTCAACTAGGAAGTACCCAATGCTCCCATTTGTAGCCTCCATCCTCCCTACCGTTTCTGATGACTTATTCCCTTACAAATATAGAAGGAAAGCAAAAGTAGCTTTATAACAAGGTAACTTCCTATAAAAGTTAGAAAAAAGAAATTCAAGATTGTTCTACATTTACTTGGACTATGATGTCATATGCCTGTAAAAATATAAAGTGAGGGGTGCCTGGGTGGCTCAGTTGGTTAAGCAATCAACTTTGGCTTAGATCATGATCTCACGGTTTGTGGGTTCGAGCCCTGCATCTGGCTCTGTGCTGACAGTTCAGAGCCTGGACCCTGCTTTGGATTCTGGGTTTCCCTGTCCCTGCCCCTCCCCCACCCCCGCCCCCACTCACTCTCTGGCTCTCTCACTCTCTCTCTCTCTCAAAAATAAACATTAAAAAAAAAAAAAACTAAAGTGAACACAAGTGAATCTGTAAGCTGCTGAACACGAAGCCAGGGCTTCCATGCACACTGTCATTCCACATTCAACAACTGAAAGAATGGCAATTTCCTCTATGTAGGACCATGTTCCTTCAGTTCCTGATAATCTCTTTCAATACATGAAAGACTTTGTCACCTACTTTGTCACACATATGCTTGAGTTCCAATTGTAATGAACTGTTTAAATTACAAAAAGGGCATTTCTACATAGAACCAAGATCCAGAGGCTTCCTATTTGTGACTGCCAAATTGATTCTGCAAATATTGTGGTTAAATGCATCATATTCATGTAAAATCATTGATATTTGCTTTTATGATTTTAGGACTGTAAGGATAGTGTGCATATGTCCAACATGTCAGGTTGTTAAAATTATTTAAAATTCCAGGGGCACCTCAGTGGCTCAGGTGGTTGAGTATCCAACCTCAGCTCAGGTCATGATCTCATGGTTTGTGGGTTTGAGCCCCAAGTGGGGCTTTGCACTGACAGCACCAGAGCCTCCTTCGGCTCCTCTATTTCCCTCTCTCTGTGCCCCTCTCCGGCTCATATGCTCTCTCTCTCTCTCTCTCTCAAAAATAAATAAACATATAAAAATAAAAATAAATAAAATTATGTGCCTCTTTTTTACCAAATCTTTGTTAGTATTACTAGGTACTGAAATTCCTCCCAATGGACTTTGTAACAAGGAAGGAATTAGTAAACCCTTGAAGGTGCCTAGATAAAAAGGAATATGAAAGAAAATCCACATTTATTGCACTGTACTATCTACCAAGTACACTGAGTTAAATGTTTTCCTTTTGTTTATCTTGTTAATTCTTGTGAGAGTCTGGCAAGATAATCCTCCATTTTACAAATGAGGAAACTGAGCTCCAGAGAGCAAATTGTCTAGGATTCCACAAATACTGGACAGTAAATCTGAAGCTCCAACTAAAACCTGTTAGTTCAAAAGCCTGTGTCTTTCTGCTGCTCTCTGATGTTGCTTAAATTTGGGGATTTCATAAGGCATTTCCACAGAATGACTGTCCCAAGGAACAAAACTAGGATTCCAGGGCGGGACTATCTCCTGCTAGTATTTTTAAATCTTTACCTGTATGTTGTTTTCTCTTATAAAGAGGAGATAACAAATGTGATAAATTTTTGAGAATTTTTCAAAAATTATATAAATGCAAGGAATTATTTCTTTTGTTAAAGTGAAGAGGAAGTAGGTAGGCATGTCTACACTCCATTTAACCCACAGTCTTCTTCTTGCTTCATATATAAAGTCTCTGGGGGCCCAAGTAGTGGGAAAGGTTCCTGTTACCAAATTCAATAGTGAGTCTGTCTGCTTTTTTTGGCTATCCTTTCAGCTACCAATTCATCAAATTTCACAGGTTTGCATATAATGTCAATACCAAATGGACCCAAAGAATCTGGATATTTCATCATGAAAACAAATGTAGAGTGGGAGAAGAGGAGCAAGAGGAGAAACCTTTATGTAGACTGAATGAATTTGAATAGGATCTTAATAACAAGGCTAAAATAACAAAAACAATAGCAAAATGCCAATTTGAAAGGCAAGTACTTGTACAGTTAATACTTCTCTTCCCAAAACAAATGGACAGTCTTCTGAAGCACCTGGGTGGCTCAGTCGATTGAGCATCCGACTCTTGATTTCAGCTCCAATCATGATCCCAAGGTTGTAGCATTGAGCCCCACATCAGGCTCCATGCTGAATGTGGAGCCTGCTTAAGATTCTCTCTCTGTCCCTCTGAACCTCTTCCCTGCTAGCACTCTCTCTAAAATAAAATTTTAACAAACAAAAGAATCCAAATGGACAGTGTTCCTCAAATACTTGCATTGTGTCTTTCTCATGTTGAGAAGGACTCAACATCACTTCTTGGTATTCCTAAAAAAAATACATGATCTGAATCTAATCATTAGGAAATACTAAACAAACCCAAAATGAAAAGTAATCTCTACTCTTCCAAATTATTGAGGAATGGCCTGTAGTCTTCTAAAATATTAATGTCGTAAAAGACAAGAGAGATTTGTCTTTTCTGATGAAAGATAAACTGCCTCCCCACCCCCACCTCAGCCAACAAACAAGAATATAAAGAAGCAATATGGACACTTTTGGATTCTGGGACTGAAATTTTTCTTTTGCTATAAAGACACTGTGGCATGAAATTTGAACGATCTTTATAGATCAGATCTGTATAGATGTACATTAATGTTAATTTCTTGATCTATTATACTGTGGTATGTCAGAAGATATTCTTGCTTTTAGAAAATACACTAAACCATTTGGAAGTAAAAGGACACTGATTCTTCAACTTACTCGCAAATTTTTCAGGCACGTGCACACACACATACACACACATAGAAAGAGATACACCCAGAAAGGAAGAAAGGAATAGAGATAAAGAACAAGCCAAAGATGGGGCACAGGTGGCTCAGTTGGTGAAGTGTCTGACTCTTGATTTTGATTCAAGTCATGATACCAGGATCATGGGATTGATCCTTGCATTGGGCTCCAAGCACGGAGCCTGGTTAAGAGTCTCTGCCCCTCCCCCACTCATTCTTTTCTTTCTCTCTCTCTCTCTCTCTCTCTCAAAAAAAAAAAAAAGAACAAGACAAACAGAATGAGAAAGTAAGTATGATAAAATATTAGCCATATATAGAGACTGTAGGTAAATTATACATGGAAAGTCTTTGTACTACTTTTGCAAATTTTCTGTGTATCTGAAATTATTTCAAAATCAAAAGTTAGAGGAAAAAGTCAAAAAAATCCCTCATTCATGAGACTCATATCTCCTGACCAAGATGAAGCTTTTCCCCTCTCCCTACAGCACCCAGCCCTCGACCAGGCACATTAAGCATTCTGTATAACATTCTGGCTGGCACAGAGAAGGATCTAAGTGCACATAACTTAACCCAAAATTGAAGCCTACAGATTAGATTCCACTCATAAACACGCTTTATTTGTCTCCCTCCATGTTCTGACATCTGCAGTTTTCAGCAGATAACAAATCTGGAGATTTCACTTGAAAAAAAAATCACACTTGAGGGCTTCTTCTCTTTAAAGATCAGAAAATCGAAGCGTCCGACTTCAGCCAGGTCACGATCTCGCGGTCCGTGAGTTCGAGCCCCGCGTCGGGCTCTGGGCTGATGGCTCAGAGCCTGGAGCCTGTTTCCGATTCTGTGTCTCCCTCTCTCTCTGCCCCTCCCCTGTTCACGCTCTGTCTCTCTCTGTCCCAAAAATAAATAAATGTCGAAAAAAAAATTTTTTTTAAAAAAAAAGATCAGAAAATCGAGTAACATTGGGCTCACGTGAACTGAGAGCAGCTTCCCTCTTTAGCTCATATGGATGCCATTTCTCCACAGGCCTCACCGCTTGTTAATTTCTCCCAAACTAAGATCTGGTGTGAATGGCTGTTGATCCTGCTCTTGCACAATTATCTGCCTGTCTTTGTCTAAAGTGAGCAATAGAAGAGAGGCTGATAGCACTTTGCTCTCAGGCCCCTGTGGGCATTTGAGTTTGAGACTCTTGACTTACCCCATTGTGAGGGTCCGGACTTAGTTTTAAGGCCAGCAAGATACTTTGGCTCCAACTAAGCCCCCTCTCATCGCTGAGAATTAGAGTTAATTCCCTGTTTGAACAAGCTTGAGGGAACCTTCAATACGTCAATATCTACTAGTGATTGAGCAGAAGCTGACAAGGAAGACACTACAGGAAAGAATCATTAGATAGATTTCTTTCTTATTTTCTCTGACAGAGCTAGGAGTCAAATAATAAGGTAATGGGAAACAAGGCTTGGCAAGAAGCAGAAAGGTGGAAGAGGTTTATCACCTGGAATCCATGCAAAATGCGAGTCCTAACAGTTTCCGTAATTAGCTTCTTCCTTCTGTGGGTAAAAAAGATAAGAGAAAACAAGTTTCAGAACAATCTCTCTTCCCCAATAATAGCAAACGGTGTAGCAGTTAACTGTATGCCAGATTCTATTTCTTTATATGGTACATGCAGTCTTTACAACAATGCTGTGAGGTGGGTTACTATCATCATCCCATTTTATGGACAAGAAAACTGAGAAAAACATGAATTCACCCATAGTCACACAGGTACATTATGAAGTCAGGATTCTATTCCCAGAGATGACTCTCTTAATCACTACACTTCTTTTGTAAAAATGGCTCTGATTAACTATTTGCAGTGAATTCTGAAGCAATTCTGTTAAGGTTCAGATCCTCATGCCCACCACTACTAATGCTTTTAATGAACTTGCATACTACCAGCTGAGGAGAAACAAAACAGTCACTTTCTATTAAGAATTGAAACCATGACCTAAATGTGTGACAGTTGGTTTTAAGTAACTCTGGGCTGAGGAGACATTTGACCGTTGAGGCTCCTAGGAGTACATCTAGGATGGTGTGTCCTAACTTTGGCCTGGGGCCCTCTGTGTGGCTCTCTGAGGCCCAAACTTCCAGAGTAGCCCTCTGGCCATATTTCTGCAGGTTATAGCTAGGTCTTTCCATCTGAATCTGCTTTCAGAAATGATAAACAGTTGACTACGGATGCTTTGCAGAATTAGAAGCAATGACCTAGCTAGCAGCTTAGACATACAGGTGGCCTTGTAGACATTTAACAATCTTCACTCCAACAGGTACCCAGAACAGGCTCACCATGTACCATTTGCTTTGCAGGAAGCAGCTGTTCAGCAGAAAATAAATGTGTTCTTGCTTCCTTAGGAATCTCTCTCCTTTCACAGAGCAGTGCTCACAGAGCAAAAGGTCAGGAAATTAAAAGACTGCCCAGGGCCTCAGAAGCTCAACCCATTTTGCTCATCCCTCCTTCCTCTGAAACTCTACCCTCTGGATTCCCAAGGTCTGTTTTATTTCATGCCTTTTTGCCACTTTGCTGATTTCCTTCAGTGTATTGGGCCGACTTCACGGTCACCAGGTGTCCTCTGTCCTCCCATCAACGGACACTTAAATGAGCAGATGGTGCAAATGGGCTGGCAGTAATGTGATGCCTGAGCAGGTGGACTGAGAAAGGGAAAGAAAGCAGCTTCAAGGAAAAGGACAGATTGGTTTGGTGTTTGTACCGCTTAGAATCAGCTAAGTGCAGAGAGAGGTGAGAGGCAACTCTTTTTTTAATGTGGAAGTAAGATCATTTTGTTTAAAAGGAAGAAATGGATATAAGAATACAGGGTTCTCATGCTTCTATGTGGCGGAACAATTGGCACAACTTACAAAAGGAGCTTTCTGAGATTTTCAAGGCCTTGTTGGTCAAAATGACTTGTCTTTGAAGTGGGCTGGGTAAGAACACCTTTCTCCTCATTTGTTTATTCATCCCATAATGCACTCTATGCCAAGGGCTCTATTAGGGCTTGTAGGACAGTCCCCACCATCCCTGTGCTCAAAATAATAGTGTTTCAACTAGAAGAAGCCATAAGAGCCTTAAGCCCAGGGGTTCTTGAACTGCAACATTTATAGAAATCACCTGGGAACTATTTCGAATGTGCATTCTGATTCCCAAGGTCTACAGGCCTGAGAGTCTAAGTTCTAACCAGCTTCCAGTGATGCTAATGTTGCCGGTCCATGGACCACACTTTGAGTAGGGAGGTCTAATCTACTGTGTTGTAGTACAGCTCAGCACAGGAAGTTCCAACTATTAGAGATGTGTCAAGGATCACAAAGCCAGTTAGTGACAAAGCTAGGCTTGCGAACCCAGGCTGGACCTTATTCCACAACGATACATGGCTTCAGCAGCAAGGGGGGATCCAGTGCTTTGGCTCTTCAGTGGCCTCCCTCTCATAAAAATGAGTTGATAATAACTATACTCACCATCTGTTGTCAGGGTTAGTGAGGTAAAATCATTTAGGCGATTCAAACAAAAGATTATCTTTACCAATTATCCTTTGTAGTCTGAATCCAAACCACAGAAATCCTGACAATCTTTCTATTGCCAGATGCTCAATCTATCTGCAAATTTTCATTGAAGCACAACTTGTTTGCAAAATGTAAAATTAGAAGTGACAGACAGATCTATTTTTATAAATCTTAGTCTGTCTATTTTGAGGCTCTGCATTTTAAAAGAAGAATTGAGGCCAGCTGTTGAACTTGGCTGAAATATCTAATGATGCTACTCTATTTCCTTGTAATTTATAAGATATAGCCATTTCCCCCCAGTATTAAAAATACGCACTGTGATGTAGGGCACCTAGGTAATCATTTCAGTCCTACAGGGGACATGTTTTTTAGCCTGGTGTTTGTTAGATTAAGGCTGAGAAAGTGGCTGTGGTTGGGTAATTCGTGATTTCCTAGAAACAGAGTACCGGCTTAAATTTACTTTCCATGTGACTTTAAATAAAACACTGTACTGTCTAGACTTAAGTTTTTTCATGTGTTAAATAGAGATAAAATGGCTTATTTCCTTGTTCACCCAACTATTAAATTTGAATGTCTTGTAGTTAAAAATAATGCCTTGCACTTAAAAACAAGCATCACAACAGGAAATTTAGACTTCAAAGAGAGCCTTAACCATATATGGAACTTTACTTCAATTTGTGTAGAATCAATGTCTCAATCAACTGATATTCACTAAGCTGTTCCTACATGCGAAGTAATGCAATCAAAATAGGGGTCTTAATGTTTCATGGGCCTTGGTCTCCAACTAAAACAAGTTCCAGCACATTCTTATTTAAGATATAATTAGAATCATAACTAAATGATGAAACACTAAGACATCCAAGTCATTTATAATGTCAGTAGACATAAAATTTCCAGTGGAATTCAACAACAAAAAGGTGGACACTGAGAGTGAAGTTCTGATAGCCACCATATATGGTCTATTAACAGAACTGGAGGGCACTCGAACAAAAATGTGCCCCATCTTCCTGGCTTTTTGTCACGGTCAGTAATCAGACATTCTTCTGAAGCTAAATGGTCTTAATTTGTATAATGGCTTCTCTTTTGTTTATTTGTTTAAACCCTGCTAATTGATTGCTTCAAACTATGTCTTCTCTTGGGGCGCCTGGGTGGCGCAGTCGGTTAAGCGTCCGACTTCAGCCAGGTCACGATCTCGCGGTCCGGGAGTTCGAGCCCCGCGTCAGGCTCTGGGCTGATGGCTCGGAGCCTGGAGCCTGTTTCCGATTCTGTGTCTCCCTCTCTCTCTGCCCCTCCCCCGTTCATGCTCTGTCTCTCTCTGTCTCAGAAATAAATAAATGTTGGGGCGCCTGGGTGGCTCAGTCAGTTGAGCATCTGACTTCAGCCAGGTCACTATCTCGCGGTCTGTGAGTTCGAGCCCCGCGTCGGGCTCTGGGCTGATGGCTCAGAGCCTGGAGCCTGTTTCCGATTCTGTGCCTCCCTCTCTCTCTGCCCCTCCCCCGTTCAAGCTCTGTCTCTCTCTGTCCCAAAAATAAATAAACGTTGAAAAAAAAAATTAAAAAAAAAAAATCTTCTCTTTTGATCATTGATTCCATTCTTTAGCCAATGTAGGTCTTTTTATATTTATTGGGGTTTTTTTAGGTTTATTTATTTTCAGAGAGAGAACATGCAAGCAGGGGAGGGGCAGAGAGAGAGAGAAACCCAAGGAGGTTCCTCACTGTCAGCACAGAGCCTCATTCAAGGCTTGAACTCAGAAACCATGAGATCATGACCTGAGCCAAAATCAAGAGTTAGATGCTTAACCAAATGAGCCACCCAGGCACCCCCAACGTAGGCCCTTTTTAATAGGAACCCACTTCATCTCCTCCTCACCTTTCCCAAAGCTCCTCGACCTGACTTCCAAATAGGTACGTAAAACTTACAGGTAAACTGCAGTTTTCCAGTCAGAAAGCCTAGTTTCCTTCCAGCCTTCCGTGATAATAATAGGTAGCAAAATTGGGAGGAGACTAACAAAAAGCACATTACATGTGCATGTCAGTTTAAAATGTTCAAATGTGTCTCAAGAGGAAATATGGCATATCTAATTCATACAGTAACCCATGTGGAAGGCAATAATTCTTCCTCCCATTCTAGAGATGATGTTACATCTAATGCACAACTGGCCTAAGGTCTCATAGTCTGAACCTCAACTTTGTCTAAATTTTCTGATCTTCCTGCTATATCACATTCTAAGTCCCTCATTTTCCTCTCCTTCCTGCATTCTTCCTTATTCTCCTTCTCTTCCTTCTTACCTTCTTCATTATCTTCCTAAGATTAAGAAGAGACTTTTTGATTCACCTTACCATCTTTCCTGGCAGGTCTCAGCCCCAAGGTTTAGAGGAGGCTAAGGTTCTTTCTAGATTTAGCATCATCAATCCCTGAGCCTGTCGAGAGCAAGAGATTTATTTAAAGATATTTTAGGCTTTGGGATGACCCTCAAAAATAGGTGGTCAGAGTTGATCCTGAAGAGAGAGAGGGATAGATAACTGCGTTATTTTCTTTCCTGCATTTTTCCTATCAAATCCTACTCAAAATTCTTTGCCGTATTTGATATATTTTTAAAAACCCTTGGTCTTTTCTTGTCCACGTAAAGAACTTCAATCCAACTTTTCTCTCTTTCTTAGCTTCTTTATAGATGCAGAATTACAAAGCATATCATCTAGTGAAGACCTGAGTGGTCTTAGTGATTACCATAGCAACTCCTCCCCCATCCAAAGTAGCAAAGTACCTGAATATAGTAAGTGATCACTTAATGTTGTTTAATGAATGGATAATTATTATATAATACAAGAAGATTAGAGTTCATATAAAACAGAGTTCAGTATCCATATACAGTAATTCTGTACCAAATTTATCATTTGGGTGTAAGTAGTGGTTCCTATAACTAGGGGTGTTTCTGTACACATGCACACACACACACACATCAAAGACATTTGGCAATGTCAGGAGACAATTTAGTTTTCACAATTAAGGGAAAGTTGTTATGGGCATCTAATGAGTAGAGGCCAGAGATTCTTCTAAACAGCTCTGCTACACACACACAGAGCAAAAGACTATTCAGTGCAAAAAAAAAAAAAAAATCCACAACACAATATTGAGGAACCCTAATACAAAGATATTTAAGTAAAGGGACCCTAGAAAGACTTCAGTCATCTTGACTTCAATCCTGAAAGTGTGTGTTCTGTGCTTAGTACTCAAGCACACTGCACTGAGCCCAGAGTTACTGACTGATGCTCTCCAGACAGCACAGGTTCCCTCTTATGCCCCCAAGAATCTCACAATCACAATGTGACAGATGCAACAGATTGTGTTATGAGCCCATGAGATAAGGTACCTGCCAGACCTGCCACATCTTCTGAGGCAGTGTGGTGCATTCAGAAGAGGGCATTCTATGACAGAGCTGGGTTGGAATCCCCATGCTGCAACTTTGTTAGCTGAACAGATTTGAGTAAATCACTGAAAGTCTCTGAGCCACAGTTTTGATAAAACAGGGATAACTCCAAGATTCCAAGGTTGCTATGAGTGTACAAAAGAAAATGATAAAGTGCCTGGACACTTTATCCATATTTGAAAACAAAAATGGTGCATATTTGAAAACAAAAATAAGGCAGCTAGTAGCATTTTCTCTGACTCTGATTTTACAAACTTCACTGCTTTAGACCCATCGGTACTTGTATTCACGCCACAGTAAGGACTACCTTTCTAAAAATGTATAGAGATTTAGTCCAACTCACTGTAGTTGATTTTATTATTACCCAAAGTATTTACTATCCCTCCTCAAGAGAGGATTATATATCCCACCTCACTGACATCATTGGAAATCAAGTGGTACGTAAGTGGGATGAAAACCACTCCCAAGGTTCTGCCATGTTGTATCCTCTCTGTCACAAAGATAGGCCACGTCCCAGAGAAAGTCAGTTCCTTCCACTTAATATTTTAATGAAGTCAATAGGGAGCCATAGTTAATCCACAAGACATGCACTGACAGTAAGAAATAAGCCTTTGCTAAGTATCTAAGGTTTAGGGGTTGTTTTTCCCATGTTAATTTCACTAGGTTGAATGAAATTGCCACCAATTGCTCAACCAGAAATATAAAACTCCCTTCTAGTCTAGGAAATCTGGCACCATGTAGGTGACAGTTTACTGGGAGGCTAAATGCTAAAAAAGACAGGGTGTAAAGTCTTCTCAGCCTAGGGTCCATGAAAAGCTCCATGACTTGGAATAGAACCAATTCCTTGGTACTGAAAACATTGACTATTAAAGCCAGAATCAGAACACGGCATGTGGACTTGTCCTTCGTTTTTTTGCTCGAAAATTTGGTTTTCAGCCTTCTTCAAATTTACCTGGCCCTTGGGAAGTCCTTGCTTATCTTAAATGGGCTTCACTTTATGGAGTAATTCAGAAAGTTGCCAATGACCAAAATCAATTTATTATACATAACCACGTGTGCATAATGTGTCTTCTTTCAATTACCTGTTAGTACATAATTCTCTCAACAACCTGATTATTAGCTTCTCCTCCAAACTTCACTTATTTCTAGAAGAGTTGTAATTGCTTAACAGCTTCTTCTAAGGACTCATGATTGCCTCTCAGGAAATGTCACTACATGGTGAGAAAGTCCACAACATGGTGAGAAAAAAATAAGTTTGTAGATGCCCTTTTTCCCTTCTCTATTGAAAAAAAAAAGAAAGAAAGAAAGAAAGAAAAAATCATTTTCCTCTCTGCCAACTGATTATGCAGACACGTTGTTTGAAAGCTTGCATAATTTACATTAGCATGCTTAAGATCTCAGGTGACTATGCCTTTGAGGCCAGCATGCTAACCCCAGTGGGCCGATTTGATATTCTTCCCAATATCTGACCCTTTTTTCCTTGTTAATTACAGGCAGACTTCCCTGGTCTGGCCCTGGATCTGCACCTGTTTCCCATCTTTGAGCAGCTGCTAATTAGGTTGAAAATGGTGGGGCTGGGCAGTGCAGGCCACACATGCCTCATCAGGCTATTGATCAGGCTGGCATACCACACGGGCAGTAATGGAGGCTGTACAACCCAATTCCAAAATAAAAGCCATTCTTGGAGTTGCATGTTTGAATCTGAGCATACTCCAGGCTCTACACCAAATATAAAACATGTGAAAAGAAGAGACCTTTTAGTTTCAAAATAAAGTTTTTCTTTGAAATGCCAAGTAGGCCCCTAACTACTATTTGCTTCTCATTCGATTCTTTTAATTTGGAGTAAGAAAAACTAAAGAAAACTTCTTTTTGGAACAAGATATGTATATTTGTGTGGAAATAATTTAAAAGATATATGAATACGAATTATATGTTTGACAAAATCCTTATTCAACATCCCCATTCGGCCTTGTGCATAACACAGTTACGTGGAGCTTCGCACTTCATCATGATTTAGGGCTTGGGTAACTATGAACATGTAAAACAATGATTACCAAAAGGACATGACAGCTCTCTACAGGTAGTTTTAGAAATGGGTAGGGGTGTTTTGGGGTTGTCATAATGATTAAGGGGTGCTACTGGCAGTTAGTGAGTGGATACCATGTATTCACACAACGATAATTTGTCCAACATCTGTTACAAACCACAAATAATGGACCAGGTTAAAATCACTTTACAAATATCTGTATCTAGAACCTAAGTCCATTTCATATATAAATATAAAACTTTTGCAACTTTAATATACTGAATTTTAGTATCTTAAATTTTCCAAGAATGCAAATCCAGAGAAAATTAAGCTTTATTTGGTTTGAAATTTTCCTAGAGTTATTCAGTGTTTTGAAGAGCACATCACTATTCTGATATTTTAGTTACCAATAAGTCACATCATAACATTTCTTTATTTGTAGCTTCTGTATTCACAATTCTATGTACAGCTGTAGCACCTGACTACCTCATCGTATCATCTAGTGTAGTCGAGCCTAAGCATTTACATACTGAAAAAATATACATTATTTTTATATACTATTCCTTGGATATTACAGTTAGATTATTATATTGATTGTTTAATTTCATTGATTTTTTTTTAATTTATATTATCTATAATTTTCACTCAAGGACAGTAAAGAGAAGATTACAAACGATTTATCATGAAAAGGGAAGGTTGGGTCTGTTAGAACAAGAGTCACTGTCCTCAGGTAATAGGCCTGGGTACAGTTTCCAGATGAAACATGCTTTTGCTATTGACTTTGTATCTTTGGTGGCTGGTATATGATAGATAGCCAGTGATTTGTTTCTTAAATTCTGTTTTTTACTTTCCCTCCTGCCATTATCACACATTCTACTATTGTCTATGACCCACGCACATTGCCCAGCAAAGTGGCCCCAACACAGCCACCCAAAGGTCTAAATGCAGAGAAGCCTCCAATATCCCAGAAATGAGTCACAGTGTCCTTCTAACTTAGGATAAACCTCATGCTCACTCTATGTAAACATTTTAGAGGCCAATAAGATGCAATACTCATCTAAAGTGCTATAAAGGTCTATTAATCTTGACCTTTCCTGAGTTCTCCTATCATATGACTCTAAATGACTAGTTCTTCACTTTGTTCTTTCAAGAAATAAAGAGACTTTATAGAAAGCCATGACATTCACCCTTGTTTGCTCCACTTCCTATATCTTAAAGGTTGGGAAAATTGTAAAATTAGACACAGGAAACTTTCTAAAGCACAGTACATCAGCTTTCAAAGGGCTTTGGTTATATACTCAAAGACACATGTTGACTATTTCTCCCTCTTATAAGCTGAATTATACCTTAATTCAATTACATTTCCTATAAAAGCACTCCCATTAATAACCTCTATTAAAGTATTAAAATGGTATCTCTAATAATTCTTTCATATGCATTATCTTGAATGATCTGGTAATTATGGACATGATATGTTTGAATTAGTACATAAACTACCTAGAGTTATTAAAGATGAAAATTACTAAAGGCCCCATGACACTCTCATGAAGACCAGTAGAAGACTGGTTCTTAACTAAATTAGCTAGCATATTAGGACACACAGGAAAATGCAACTCAACCTTGTCACAAAGATCCAGCTTATCTGCTCTGCCTTCTGAGTGGGAGCCTCCTCTTTGGTTCTATGTAGTGATTCCTCTAGAGTCACCTCACATAGTGCCCATAGGAGAAGAAAATGTTCTTTCCAAGGGCCCTCAACTAACTCTTGAATTGTGTGCCCATGTATGAACTGACTGATCATTTTGTAGTCAGGGAGATGGGCTCTGCTGATTGCCTTATTCCAATAAGAATGCATCCTTAGAGCAAGGTGTAGTTTATTACCACTTAATCTCACTGTCAAGAGTAAAAGAAAGGCAGTTTCCCAGAGGAAATTTTTACCAAATAAAGGTTCTATGGATGCTGACTGGCAAAACCAACAGATGTTCATTGTGAAGACTTTCCCCTAATTAGATTGATGATTGTTGTTTCATGTTTTAATAAAACCTTGAAAACATCAAAAAAGTACGTAACAGACTCTACAAAAACAAATTTCTACATTTCTACATTTCAAAAAAAAAACAAGCTCTAATTTTTTTTTTTTTTTTGCAGTTTAAATGCGTATCAAATTCAAAGCATTTCTCCATGTTTGACTTCGTAGCAGAAGATAAATAATGGTGATTCGTGATATTTTTTCTTTACATATACTTTACATATATAGTCTTTACATATACTAGAATGAATTATCTTTGTGTACCATACTCCACATTTTTTTGCCTATTTTTTAAATATCCCTATGAAATCAAATCATATTGAGTATTTCAGAGTATCTCTTCTTTAGAATTTGAATGAAAATTCTTGTTGCAAAGCCACATTTGGAAAAAGTTGTTCTTTATAAAATGGATTAGCTAAAAATTTGCATACCCTAAATATTAACAAATGATTTGAAAAATTCACGCTTATAAAACATATAAAGACCTACTGCTTATCTTTCTCTATAGGGAAGAGTGAGTTTTGCAAATCTGTGGTTGAATCTCTTCTCACTATTCCTTTTCTAGTTCTACTTGAATTTATAATAGGTAGGCACAGACATAGTCATAAATACTTGTAATTTCTTCCAGTGGTCTTAGCTTCATGCTGTCTTCTTCACTGTCCTTAATTTCTTACTGTTTGGAAGACACAGCTCCAGGTCTTGTCTCTCCAATCAGGGAAATAGCCCTCTGCCTAGCAACTCACACCAAACATGTTTACGGGGAAGAAGTATCATGTAACTTCATAGCTTTGGAGTCCCTGATGCAGCCTGGTTAAATCACCTGTTAGGTTACCTAATGGTGCCACTATCTACTTAGTCAGGTATTACAAGAACTGTGTGAGTTTCCTATGTGCTCTCTACTTCCTCATCCTAGATATATGTTCAGTCTTGAAGTCTGACTACTCAACTTTATGCCTCTTACATCTCCATTTCTGCTACCACACCGTGGGACAAGAACCTCCTAACTGTCCTCTTGTAGACAGGCTTCACTTCTAGAATTACCAGTACAAAATGCCTTCCACACTTTGTCTAGAGTTAAAGCTGTAAAATACAAATTTGAGTATAATAATCCACCATATTAATCCCTTCCAGAGCATGACAAAGCTGTAGGATAAAGCTCGACAGCTCCCGACCATTTTCATGTCCCACCAGTGCTGATTCCTTTCCCTTTCCAAGGAGAAAAACATTGTAAATTGTAGCATTTTAGAAATACACGCAGTTCCTCCCAGAAAGCCACTATCTGTCATACCTTTTGGTCTTTGTTGTTTCTTCTGTCTGCAGTGCCCTCAACCTTACCATCTTACCGCTCCTTCATTATGCGATTCAAGGTGACCAAATGGGAACAGCTATCCTTGACTCCTCCAGGCAGATTCCAGAATTTTTTCTTTGTTATGTTTTCATGCTGCACCAGTTATGAGATTGTGCTGTGTTTCTTACTTTGTTTATCCATTTTTAAATTAAACTATACAATTGGAGGTAAATCCTGTCTTTTTTTCTTTCTCTCTTCTTGTCGAATGTATTTTCAGAAAACAGCAGTGCACATGCAATGTAAACACTTAATAAAAGCTGCTGGGATGGAGCAATGTGGGGAAAGATGGATATTGCACTAATACATATCCTTCTACGTAGCTTACTCTATAAGTCATCCCTATAAGCTGACCTCCTGTCAACTACCTCATCTTGTTTTTACCTTTCCCTATTGCATACAACCTCTATATAGTCAGGAAGGCTGAAGTTCACCTTATTACTAACTTATGTTATGCTACTTCATGTCACTTAGCTTTATGTTATAGCTTATGGTGATCTTCCAGCCTATGACAGTGCCCACTGTCCCTGTGTCCCCACATTTAAATAATAACAGTATTCAAGCCCCAGACTAAGTGCTACCTCTTGTATAAAGTCATCCACCAGCCATCAAATCCTCTGCAGTGGTTGTCTTTTAGACGTGATCAACCCCAACAGAACAAGTCAATGATATCAATAATTAAATCACACAAGTAAGAAAATTCTTAGGTTAAGATTTCTTTTTATATCTCCCTGATGCAGGTTAGTTTACTGCAAAAATATTCTTTCTTCTCAAATACCACATAACTTTCTGCATGATGCTACTGCATGTATCTATTGTAACATAATGACCATTTTATATATGTATTCTTTTTCCCTCTTGTATGAACCCTAAATCGGCAGCCCCCAGAAATCAGAAACGATGCTTCTTTATATTGTCAGGGTGTTACACAGTACCTAATGCACAGTAAACTGTTAATGAATGCATGCATTCACCACTCTTTATATGGTGATATGGTCTGTTAAACAGGGATTGTTTTCCTAATTTGTCCTAGTAGCACTAATACCTAGCATAGAGCCTTCCATACAGTAAGTTGAATGGATTAATTGTTGAATGAATGGGAAAATTACTTATATCTCAATAAGTAGTTAGTCATAACTGTTTCCCATGTTTTTGTGATCTGCGAACCTATCGCATTCAATCAGAATGTTAAAACTACACTAATACTAGTATAAATACCAACAGCTTCTACACATATATGCACATAGAGAGAGAGATGGTACATGAAATGGCGAGCACAGACAAGATGATTCTAGGAGAGTAACAAAACCTGATCAGGCACACTACTGCAAATTCACTACTGCAAATTCAACTTTGCATGCTTTACAAAACAGAAAGAGATCACAATCTACTAAGTACAGCAACTCCACCTGCCATTCCAAAAGAAATATACCCTCCTTTAGTCTCAGTCCCCATATTCCTATCCTATGATAGATGTCTTGCTTTGTTAAAAAGGATGCTCATCTTTAAGGTTATGTACGTTTCATACAGCATGGCCCTTAAGGGCAAACCACTACTTTGTCTGAGCCTCAGTAGGAACTGGAGTTTCAATGTTGGAGGAAAAGATAATATATGCTATATTGTTTTCCAGTGTGGCACCTTCTTAGGAGATTTTCACGGGTAACTAAGAAGCAGTTTTTGTCTGAATGCTGCAGAATATGTTATTCCATTGATTAGAGTAAGAAGCACAGGGCTACAAGCACAGAACTATGAAATGCGTTGAGAAAGAGAAGCCATTGGAGACAGGAAAAATAGCCAGAGGATTAAGAGGAGAATCAACAAATGTCAGTGTCACAAAAGCTAAAAAGTGAAGTATTTCTAAGGAAATAAGTGATTAACAACTTTCAAATTCAGCAGAGATCTAGTGAGGATATTAAGATCACCAAATCTTATTCAAAGCAAAGTTCTGATTAGCCTTGTTAATGGTAGTGTAAGTAAAACCACAGAGTATTTTTTCTCTTCAGTGATGGGCATGTGAGACATATATAATATATAATATAATAATACATACATGAGGGGCGCCTGGGTGGCTCAGTCGGTTAAGCGTCCGTCTTCGGCTCAGGTCATGATCTCGCGGTTCGTGAGTTCAAGCCCCGCGTCAGGCTCTGTGCTGACAGCTCAGAGCCTGGAGCCTGTTTGAGATTCTGTGCCTCCCTCTCTCTCTCTCTGACCCTCCCCCATTCATGCTCTGTCTCTCTCTGTCTCAAAAATAAATAAATGTTTAAAAAAATACATACATGAAAGAGTATTTCTGTAAATATCCTACTTTGTCAATTAATAAAAATAGAATAATTTCTGTCTGGAAAAAAAGATTCTGTTTTGAATTCCTCAAGGTAGGAGTGAGATCAGCCCAAACAGACATAAGGCAGTTTCAGGGATATATAGAAGACAACAGACATGAGATGAGTCAAGAACTGGGAAGGAAAACTATAGCAAGAAATAGCAGCTTCCCCGACACATAAGTAGGTACTGAGAAAATTTATGTAGAGTTCATGGTGAAAGGGAACCTAGAACTTAGAGGGTTGGAAGTAAAAATGTCTTTTAAAAACATTCTGCACAATCATGCCTGGAGCTTATAAAATGAGTTTGGATTGCTAAAAAGTAAGTCCATGATCAGCCCAGGAGGCAACATCCTTATAAAGAATTTGCCCAACTATTAGAAGTCACTCTTGGATATACTCGACTCACTGGAACAAAGGAAACAAGAAAAAAAAAAAAAAACCAGTGAAGGAGAAAGTTGAACTCAAACAGTGTTGCTTTCTCATCCTCCGTCTTGAGGAAATTGGTGCCGGAAGTTGAAAGTGCCCTGAAGGCGGCTTTAACTTACCTGACCAGTCCTCACCCCAGGGATCGCCTCAGGTCCTGCTGACCTAGGCAACTGTTTGAGGGTCAACCTTCCATGCAACTCAAATGTTCTTGAAGAAGCCCTCCTGTGTATTCACGTGGACAGCAATTGTTTTCCTCTCTCTCAGCTTGCTTTTCTCTCACAGTTGTTTGTTCTTTAATGGTCATGACTCGGTTTGTGCTGCTGGCAAAGATAGGTCCTCCAGAGGGTGAATTAAGGTAAGACTATGGTATTTGGTCCTTCCCTCCTGGGGCAGTAACAAGTGCCTCTCTGTTTGTTTGTCATTTTCATGGTGATACTCTGCCAGGCTCTAGCATTATAGGCTGTTGAACTGACCCTGTATATTCATGGAAATCAGAATTCCAATTAATAGGACAGTTGTTATTTTTCTAAGAGTCAATAGTACTGCAGATATTGGGCTCAGTTTGGTTGGTTGGTTAGCAGGGAAGTAGAATGGAAGAGAAATGGGGGAAATAGAGGATTTGGAAAAGAGGATTTGCATGGGAGAATCTGTTTCAGAAACCCCAATCCCTGAAATGCAGACTGACTTCCGTGCATGTTTCCACAACACTAAGCACTGTAACCTGAATTATTTTTTTAATATATATTGGAGGAGAAGGCAACATTTATATGCCGAATATAGTAATAGGCACTCCTGGAGGAGTTTATTTTTGTATAATAATAAAAAAAATGACATAGGGTCCACAAAAATCTTTCAAATGTCAACATTATATAAAACGTAAAATCCATAATGCAATCTGCTTCAGATTAGCTGCAAAAACAATACAGCCTATTTGAACAGCTAGGCTTCATTTCCCGTATGCATCAGTTATGCTGGCTCTGTTCCGAGGGGACAACAGGTAAGTGCCCTCAGCCTGTATGGTGCAACCCTCTGCCAGAGCTCAGGGGCCACCTGGGTCTGGCATTCCCCCCAGGGAGGGAGCAAGGTGGTAGGCTGGGGTGGGGGGAGCTGTCCTTTGCACTAGGGGCCATGAGCCAGCCCATGGCACCTGTGTGCTCTAAGACAGCAAATTCTGTGTTTATTAGAACATCACCACTGCTGCACCAAGAGCACACGCATCTTCGGGGGGACTTGGAATTCCCAAGAATGGCCTTTGAGAAATGCTGGCAATAATTTCTTTAAATTACATCTCTTAGTTTTCCATGGAAACATCAAGAAACCATGAACAACTCTAGTAATGCAGTTTACCTGCGATTTCCTCCATGAAGGCCTTACTGCCAAGGACATGTTGGACCAAAAAATTAATGAAGTTTTGTCTTCCAATGATAAGGATGCCTTCTATGTCGCAGACCGGGGAGACTTTCCAAAGAAACATCAGAGATGCTTAAAAGCTCGTCCTTGGATCACCCCCTTTTATGTAGTCAAATGCAATGATAATAGAACCATAGTGAAGACGCTCCTTGCCAGAGGGACAGGATTTGATTGAGCCAGCAAGACTGAAGCACAATTGGTACAGAGTCTCCAGGTGCCTCTAGAGAGGATTATTTATGCAAATCCAAACAAGTGTCTCAGATTAAGTATTCTGTCAATAATGGGAGTCCAGATGATGATAGTGAAGTCAAATTGAGGGAAGGTGCCAGGGCACATCCAAAGGCAACGTTAGTGTTGCAGATTGCCACTGATGATTCCAAAGCAGTCTGTTGCCTCGGTGTTAAATCTGATGCCACACTCAAAACCAGCAGGCTCCTTTTGGGGCAAAAGAGCTCCACATTGATGTCATCGGTGTCAGCTTCCATATGGAAGTGGCTGTACTGATCCTGAGACCTTCATGCAGACCATCTCTGATACCCGCTATGTCTTTGACATGGGAGCTGAGGTTGGTTTCAACATGTTTCTGCTTGATATCGGTGGTGGCTTTCCTGGATCTGAAGATGTAAAGCTTAAATTTGAAGATATCACCAGTGTTATCAACCCAGCACTGAACAAGTATTTGCCGTCAGACTCAGGAGTGAGAATCATAGCTGAGCCCAGCAGACGTTATGTTGCATTAGCTTTCATGATCACGGTTAATATCATTGCCAAAAAACTCATATTAAAGGAATAGACATGCTCTGATGATGAGATGAGTCGAGTGAACAAATCTCTATGTATTACATGAATGATGGGGTATATGGATCATTTAATTGCATTCTTATGATCATGCACACATGAAGCCCCTTATGCAGAGAGACCCAAACCAGATGAGATGAGAAGTATTATTGAACCAGTGTATGGGGACCGACATGTAACAGCCTTGATGGCATTGTTGAGCACTGTCACTTGCCCAAGATGCATGAAGGCAAGTGGATGCTTTTTGAAAACATAGGTGCTTACACTGTTGCTGCTGCTTCTACTTTCAGTGGGTTCCAGAGGCCAACTATCTATGTGATGTTGACACCAACATGGCAACTGATACAACCATGACTTTCCACTAGAAGTACAAGAGCAGGATATCAGCACTCTACCTGTGTCCTGTGCTTGGGAGAGAGGGATGGAGCATTCTCCTGTTGCCTGTGCTTTACTTAGCATTAACAAGTACGTGCCACTCCTGTAACTGTTAGATGCAAGTTTAGCTTGAATTATGAGATTTGGGGGAACTGTTGAACTTAATCACTGCTATTTTTTCGATGTCTTTGTAAGTAGGGTTGGCATGGATGCAGCAATAGAGAACTCTAGGAGATGGAGTCACTTATGTGTGTTCCTATGGAAACCATTTGGATATTTGTTTCATCTGGATTTTTATTCACTTGTCGAACATGCTACTAAAGAGTGCCTCCCAGCAGCTGAGCAAGCGTTTGTAGCTTGTACATTGGCAGAATGGGCCAAAAGCTTAGTGTTTTGACCTGTTTTAAAAATAAAGTACCTTGGGGAGCCTGAGTGGCTCAGTTGGTTAAGTGTCTGACTTGATTTTGATTCAGGTCATGATCTCACAGGTTGTCAGAGCACAACCTGCTTAGGATTCTCTCTCTCTCTCTCTCTCTCTCTCTCTCTCTCTGCCCCTTCCCCACTCACTTTTGCTTGCTCTCTCTCTCTCAAAAATAAATAAACATTTTTTAAATAAAACAATAAAGTATCTTGAAATTAAAACAAACTTAAAACAACAAATATGTTCATGTACTCTTGCCTCCAAGTGTGAGATAAATACAAACTATCACTTCTGCTAAAAAAGAAAATAAAATGTATTTCCAAATGAGTGAAGGCATAGTGAGGTCTTTAATGACACATCAGGTGACCACATGCCCCAGTGTGTCTGGGACAGCCTCAACTTACCCTTGTTCCCCAGCATAATTATACATAGAACTCCTTCCATTCTCTAATGTATTGTAGTTTGGACAATAAATTACATGCATGTCCTATAAAATAAGCCTTCTTTAAATGACTGTAGACATCAAAACTTCCCACAAAAGTACAATTTTGGCCCATTATCTTTACTCTTATGTAGTTTCCATGAATACATAAAATTCAATAAGATCTAACTTTATCCTCTCTCAGTTTAAGTCCTTATGAAGTTTTTATAGATTTAAATTATAACCATTTCACTTTTAAAAAACAGAAAAGACACAGTCGATGTGGAGAAATTAGGACACTTGTACATGATGGTGGGGATGAAAAAAAAATGGTGGCACTGCTTTGGAAAATAGTCTGGCAATTCTTCAAGTAATTAAACAAACTTACCGCATGACCTAGTAATCCCATACCTAGGCATCTAGCCAAAAGAAATAGAAACATATTTCCACAAAAAAATAGCATCATATTCATAATTGCCAAAAGGAAACAATTCATCTACTGATAAGTAGATAAACAGAATGTGGTATATCCATACAACAGCATATTTTTCAGCCATAAGAAGGAACAAAGTACTGATTGATATGTGCTGAAACATGGATAACCTTAAAAACATTATGCTAAATGAAAGAAACTAGTCTCAGAAGATCTGTTCTAGCATTCCATTCACATGAGATATCTAGAAAAGGCAAACCTAGAAAAGAAAGAAGATTAATGGCTACTTAGTGGTGGGGGTGTGATGGGAGATAGGGGAGTGGTAGATAAAGGGTTTGGGTTTTTTTTTGAGGTAATGAAATGTTCTGAAGTTGTACAGTTTGCACACAACTGTGAATATAATAAAAGGCATTGAACGCTACACTTTAATGGGGAATTGTATAGTACTTAAATGATATATCAATAAAGCTGTTAAAAAGAAAAAGAATAAAAAATAGTACTATACGGAATGGCAACCACTCATCACTAATAATAACAACCAATATTTACGGAGAATTCACTCCCTGGCAGACACTGTGTCTACTGTCTTATATTATCCACGAACCTTCACAAAAGATCTATGACATTCTGGAATTATACCCATTTTAAATATAAAACATTCTTTTTTAATTTTTTTAATGTTTATTTATTTTTGAGAGAGAGAGAGAGACAGAGACCGAGTGAATGAGGGGCAGAGAGAGAGGGAGACATAGAATCTGTGCTGTCAGCACAGAGCCTAACACAGGGCTCGAATCCATGAACCATGAGATCATGACCTGAGCCGAAGTCAGATGTTTCACCAACTGAGCCACTCAGGCACTCCAGAATACAAAATGTTAAGTAAATTGCCCATGATCACAAGAGTCCTGGAAGATGACAACGAGTTTCCAAACCTTCAAAGCCTAAGCTTTTAGCCACACCCTGAACTGCCAACCATTCAAGCAAACTAAATGATACCACAGTGTGAGTAGCTTATCAGATCCAGTTCCCTCTGGACAGAGAAACATTCCAACTTCAGAGAAGTAGAGGATAGTTGGAGATGTGTAACTCCAAAGGTACACCTTAGTTCCGTCCTGCTTACCTACAGGCAGCCTTGTGATTACACCCTATGACATTACTGAACTTTGCCTCAGTTTGGAGCCTGCTTTTGAGCAGCAAGTACATGGAAAACACACCTTGTTTCCACATGTCAGAAAGAACTTAGAGCAGCAATGAGTTCAAAACCCAAATTGAGCTCTTGGACTTACTTCTCTGTTGCCATGGTCCTTCCATTACCAACTTAATCATCTTGCTTTTCTTGTTTGAGCTCCCTCTCATTTTCTCTTCCACTGGCCACCTGTTTCGGTTACATAGAAAACATTACAGTTTAGGTCTTCACTCTTGGCCTGGTCTTTGTATGCAGGATATATACATATATTTGGAAATATTTAGAGTATTTATTTGAAACAAATTTTAAAAAATGAATTAATACCTTCAGCCAACTTAAATGAAAATTAACAATGAAGCAAAAGATAAAGTATATAAATGACAAAATGGGTGGGTCTTTTCCTTAAATGACTTGAAAGAACTTAATCAAGACATTTATATTTACATAATGTTAAAAGCTGGCTCTTTGTTCTTTGAGGAATAATACTGTATGCACATGATAAAAATTAAATCATGCAGGACAGATGATTTTTCAACAGTTAAAGCATCACTGATAGGTCAAGGGTGTAAATAGGAATCTGAGAGAAGCAATGACACCTAACTCTGCGTGTCATACTATTCCAGCACAGACCTCAATCCCCTTTGGAATTATTTCTCATATAAGATTCAATAAATGACAGGTTCAGGAACAAATGGAGAATCCAATGACTCTTTGTCTACCAGGAATCATTAACCAGCCAGAACATACTGGTACTCACTCTCCAAGAAGAATGTTTGTGTGTGTGAGTATGTATGAGTTGAAAAGAAAGTAAAGAGAAATAGAATCTTCTATTCATTACCTGAATACTTTCACTGAACAGCCATATAAGGGCCTTTAAGATCCAAAGGATATAATAGTGCTTTGGATCTATCAGTGCTGTTCAACTATGCATATGGTGCTTCCTCCACCATGGAAAACTGATTAGCAGTTTCCTAAAATGTTCAACATAAATTTACCATACAACCCAATAATTCCACTCCTAGGTATCTAATGAAAAGAAATTAATACATTTGTGTGCATAAATACCTGTATTTATTGTCACGGCTGCAACATTTATAATAGCCAAAAAATGTAAACAACCTAAATGCTCATCCACTGGTGAGTGGATAAACAGAATTGGTATATATCCATACAGTGGAATATTATTCACACATGAAAGGGAATGAAGAACTTATGTGCCTTGCAACATGGATGAACCTTGAAGACACGATGCTAAATGAAATAAACTAGTCACAAAAATACAACATATTGTATGATTCACTTATATAAAATGTCCAGAAAAGACAAAATCTGCAAAGACAGAAAACAGATTAGTGGCTGCCTAGGATGAGAGGCAAGAATAGCAAATAACGGCAAATAGCCATTAGTTGTTTTTGTTTGTTTGTTGGTTGGTTTGTATGTTTTTAGGGGAATGGAATTGCTCTAATATTAGATTGTGGTTATGAGTATAACAACTCTATGAATTTATTTTTGTATGTTTTTAGGGGAATGGAATTGCTCTAATATTAGATTGTGGTTATGAGTATTTACAACTCTATAAATATATTTTAAAAAATCACTGAATTGTACACATAAGAGAATTGAATTATATGGTATGTAAATAATACCCCAATAAAGCTGTTAAAAATCAGTCAATATACCCTATCACATTAAGAAAATAAAAGAAGAAATCAATACATTCAGAGAAAGTAGATGACAAAATTCAGTATCGGATGAATAATTTTAAAATTAACTTTCAAAAATTTGTCTCCCTAAGAGCCAGATTTCATGCAACCAAAAGGATGGTACATCAATTAAGATAGAATAAGTTATTCTCTGCTAACAGAAAACCCCAAAATTTCAGTGGCTTAAGACAGCAAAAGTTTATTTCTCTCTCAGACTAAAAGGCCAACAGATGTCATCAGTAGGGATTGGGGGATAGAAGAGGACTATATTAACCTTGGTGCTCAAAAGCCAACTCTAATGGAAGAGTCATCTTAATACATATTTCCAACATTTCCAGAGAAGTATAAGAAAACATGGGATATCATGCCCTGCCTCATGGCTTCTTCTTAGAAGTGAAACACATCACTTCTCACATCTCATTGGCCAGAGTAAGGCACATGACCATAGTCAAAATAGTCTAGAGAAATGCAAAGCTACCATACATTCAGCAGGAGGAAAAATAATATATTTATAAACAGCCCTCATAATTACTACAATGAGATAAACCTGAATCTTTCCATTAAGTTACCTACATCTGAGTGGAATGCAAGCTAGCTCAGAACCCACTAACAAAGAACATGGTAGGTTAAGAAAAGCAGATATGTTGGGCTGGGGGACACATGATCAGTATTTATATTTAACAAGTTGATACTTTAACAGGAAATCTGGAAAGCATGGTGAAGCCCTAGATATTAAAGATTTAAAGCAATATTTTAAGATAGACTTACATCTTAGGACTTAAGAGTTATGCTTCAGTAGCTGTGAAGACTTTAATGGAAAAAAATTCTACAATATTAATAGGCAGGATATTGCTAGAGTAATAGTGTGCCTTTGCCCAGGCTGAGGCCTGGTCAGATAAAAAATAGGACTATAAAAATAGCAGTGGAGTCCAGAACTTGGTTTAAACATTAAAATCATTCAGTAAATGTTGAATTTTATTACAGCTGTCTCTATATCACTTGAAAAGGTCATATGGGGGCGCCTGGGTGGCGCAGTCGGTTAAGTGTCCAAATATATATACATATATTTGGAAATACACCATGCATATTTTCAAACCTAATTTGCTGTGAAACTCAAAATCAACCACAAGAAAAATTTGGAAAGGTAACCATACTTGGAGACTAAAGAACATCCTACTAAAGAATGAATAAGCTAACCAAGAAGTTAAACAGGAAAATTAAAAAGTACATGGAAGCCAATGAAAATGATAACACCACAGCCCAAAACCTCTGGGATGCAGCAAAGGCAGTCATAAGAGGAAAGTATATAGCACTCCAGGCCTTCCTAAGGAAGTAAGAAAGGTCTCAGATACATAACCTAATCTTACACCTTAAAGAGCTGAAAAAAGAACAGCAAATAAAACCCAAAACCAGCAGAAGACTGGAAATAATAAAGATTAGAGCACAAATCAATGCAATCAAAACCAAAAAAAAAAAAAAAAACAACAAACAAACAAAAAAAAAACAATAGAACAGATCAATGAAACCAGAAGAGGGTTCTTTGAAAGCATTAACAAAATTGATAAACCAAATAGCCACTTTGATCAAAAAGAAAAAGAAAGGGACACAAATAAATAAAATCAAGAATTAAAGAAGAGAGATCACAACCAACACAGCAGAAATAAAAACAATAATAAGAGAATATTATGAGCAATTTTATGCCAATAAAATGGGAAATCTGGAAGAAATAGACACATTCTTAGAAACATAAACTACCAAAACTGAAACAGAAAATTTGAACAGACCCATAACCAGTAAAGAAATCCATTAGTAATCAAAAATCTCCCAAAAAACAAGAGTCCAGGGCCAGATGGCTCTCCAGGGGAATTCTACCAAACATTTAAGGAAGAGTTAAAATCTATTCTCTTGGAAGATGTTCCAAAAAATAGAAACAGAAGGAAAACCTCCAAACTCTTTCTATGAAGTCAGCATTACCTTGATTCCAAAACCAGACAAAGGTTTTGGAAAGGAGAACTAAAAAGGAGAACTATAGACCATCTTCCCTGATGAACATGGATGCAAAAATCCTCAACAAGATATTAGCCAACTGGATCCAATAATACATTAAAAAAAATTATTCACCACAATCAATTGGGATTTATACCTGGGATGCAGGGCTCATTCAATATCTGTAAAACAATCAATGTGATTCATTACATCAATAAAAGAAAGGACAAGAACCACATGATCTTCTCAATAGATGCAGAGAAAGCATTTGACAAAATACAACATCCTTTCTTGATAAAAACCTTGAGAAAGTAGGGATGGAAGGACCATACCTCGAGATCATAAAAGCCATATATGAAAGACCAATGCTAATATCATCTCAATGGGGAAAAACTGAGAGCTTTCCCCCTAAGGTCAGGAACAAGACAGGGATGTCCACTCTTGCCATTATTATTCAACATAGTATTGGAAGTCTTAACCTCAGCAATCAGGCAACACAAAGAAATAAAAGGCATCCAAATTGGCCAGGGGAGGTCAAACTTTCACTCTTCACAGATGACATGATACTGTATATGGAAAACCCAAAAGATTCCACCAAAAAACTGCTAGAAGTGACTCATGAATTTAGCAAAGTTGCAGGATATAAAATCAATGCACAGAAATCCGTTGCATTTCTATACACCAACAATGAAGCAACAGAAAGAGAAATCAAGGAATCGATCCCATTTACAACTGCACCAAAAACCATAAAATATTTCATAATAAATCTAACCAAAGAGGTGAAAAACCGATACACTGAAAACTATAGAAAGCTTATGAAACAAATTGAAGAAGACACACACACAAAAAAATGGAAAAAGATTCCATATCCTGATAGAACAAATATTGTTGAAATGTTGATAATACCCAAAGCAATCTACATATTCAATGCCATTCCTATCAAAATACCACCAGGATTCTTCACAGAGCTAGAACAAACAATCCTAAAATTTGTATGGAACCAGAAAGACCCTGAATAGCCAAAGCAATCTTGGAAAAGAAAATCAAAGCAGGAGGCGTCACAATCCCAGACTTCAAGTTGTATTACAAAACTGTAATGATCAAGACAGTATGGTACTGGCACAAGAACAGACACTCAGATCAATGGAACAGAATAGAGAACCCAGAAATGGACCCACAAGCATATGGCCAACTCATCTTTGACAAAGCAGGAAAGAATATCCAATGGAAAAAAGGTAGTCTCTCCAGCAAGTGGTGCTGGAAAACTGGACAGCAACATGCAGAAAAATGAACCTGGACCACTTTCTTATACCATACACAAAAATAAACTCAAAATGGATGAAATGTAAGACAGGAAACCATCAAAATCCTTGAGGAGAAAGCAGGCAAAACCTCTTTGATCTTGGCCGCAGCAAATTCTTACTCAACATGTCTCAGGAAGCAAGGGAAACAAAAGCAAAAATGAACTATTGGAACCTCATCAAAATAAAAACTTCTGCAAAGTGAAGGAAACTATCAGCAAAACTAAAAGGCAACCGACAGAATGGGAGAAGATATTTGCAAATGACATATCAGATAAAGGGTTAGTATCCAAACCCTATCAAACTCAACACCCAAAAAACAAATAATCTAGTGAAGAAATGGGCAAAAGACGTGAATAGACACTTTTCCAAAAAGACATCCAGATGGCCAACCGACACATGAAGAAATGCTCAACATCACTCATCATCACGGAACTACAAATCAAAACCACAATGAGATACCACCTTACACCTGTCAGAATGGCTAATGTTAACAACTCAGGCAACAACAATGTTGGTGAGGATGCGGAGAAAGAGGATCTCTTTTGCACTGCTGTTAGGAACACAGACTGGTGCAGCCACTCTGGAAAACAGTATGGAGATTCTTCGCGAAATTAAAAATAGAACTACCCTATGACCCAGCAGTTGCACTATGAGGTATTTATCAAAGGGATACAGGTATGCTGTTCTGAAGGGGCACATGCACCCCATGTTTATAGCAGTACTATCAACAATAGCCAAAATATGGAAAGAGCCCAAATGTCCATTGATGGATGAATGGATAAAGAAGATGTGATACACACACACACACACACACACACACACACACACACACACACACACAAAATGGAGTATTACTCAGCAATAAAAAAGAAGGAAATCTTGCCATTTGCAACTACGTGGATGGAACTAGAGGGTATTATGCTAAACAAAATTAGTCAGAGAAAGACAAATATATGACTTTACTCATATGAGGACTTTAAGATACAAAAGAGATGAACATAAGGGAAGGGAAGCAAAAATAATGTAAAAACAGGAAGGGGAACAAAACATTAGAGACTCTTAAATATGGAGAACAAACATAGGGTTACTTGGATGGGTTGTGGGGGGGGTGAGCTAAATGGGTAAAGAGGGCATTAAGGAATCTACTCCTCAAATCATTGTTGCACTATATGCTAACTAACTTGGATGTAAATTTAAAAAAATAATTAAATTTTTTAAAAAAGTAGGTTTCTTTACCATACAGGGAAATGACTATGAAATTAAAAGACAAAGAAATTTAGGGCACCTGGTTGGCTC